>NC_141144.1:133359034-134030284 GCF_053477565.2 Lygodium microphyllum
GCCAAGCTCAAAGCTACTATTGGGAATGCCCATTCTTCCTAAAATGCCTTGAGCATTTGCATTAACTGATGGGAAGGTGGTTCTTTCAGCATGTACATGTGACCGATCTTCTTGCTCCTTTCCCTTTAGTTGAATCTCCAACCACTTAGAGTAATTGACATTAAGTGTGCCCATGGTGGATCTCATTTGACGCATTTCCAACATCATCTTAGTATGATTTTTTTTGTTTGCTACTATGCCTGCAAGTATAGCCTCTTATCTTTCCAAAATAGCCTCATGTCTTTGATTATGCCTTGTCTCATGCCTGCATAGAGTGTCATTAAGAGCACTGAGGCTTCCAATGTCATGAGGACACTCCTCGTAATCTGTTTCAGGGCTGTTCTCAGTCCTTGGTTCTCATGCATCCTTGATTTATTGCTGAACATCTTCATTGGCCTTGGTTTTTCCCCTATTCCCTGCCATGGTTAGGTGTAGTCTTATTAGACCATCGGTCACTATTCTACCCATAACTTGAGCTAGGAAGATTCGATTGACCCTTTTTTTTTTGAACTCAAAGCCAAGGATTCCCTCTTTAAATTGAGCATAATCATGGACTCCTAGGTTTTATACAGAAAATTCTATAATAGGAAAAGTACTGATGTATTGTGTCTATATTTGTATGAGGCATGTTTTGACCTGTAAGTATCTTGTAGGGTTCAACTAGAGCTCCAAAATAGATCAAGGCCCTTAGTAGGACCTGTGGGTACTCTGGAAGACCTGCACCTTAGTTCTTGGGAATAGGTGTACTTCTGTAAATGCTAGCAAATTGCTTATAGCACCCTGTGGGGGTCAAGAAAAGGGGTTGCAAGGGATCAACTTGTCAATGCATGACTGAAAGGTCATCCCACATGGCATAATAGATTGCCTAATCACCCAAATTCACTATTTGCAACCTTATTCCAGAACTGAGCATGTCATAAACATCTCTTAGCATAATTTTCCCATTCATAGGCATCTCCCATACATTCCAAGCATCGTATTCATTGCCATTGATTGCATATGTATTCTCATGTCTGCAAATACATCCTCATTAGTATTTTCCCATAAATTTACAACCAATAATACATCCATACATCAGCATATACATCTCATATAGCAATGCCAAGTCAATATCTTGGTTCTTCAAGAGAGTACATGTACCTGCAAGAAACTTTGGGCTCCATATCACTAGGAGGTGGGCAAAGTTCCCCCCGAGCTAAGTTGTGCACCCCTTCAGGGTCTTTGATGGAAAGGGGGGGTGAACCCTCTTTTGTCTTGCCACCTCGGTTGGCATTGGGATTTTTCTCACCCAGAATGTACATGGCAAACATTTATTAATTAAACACCTAGCATGAGATGCATTCGGAAGTAGGAATTGAACCTTTTCATGAAATTCATGGAATGGAAAGAGCGATTGGGATCAAGGGTAGGGGCTTAGTAAGCATTGACTCACTATTGAATTACCATTATACAATGGATTTTTTTGTTTAATTCAAGTAGCTCAGTCAAGAAACAACAACTTAATTGGTTAAGGTAAGCAGAAGCAATAATCCTCAATGAGTTTTAGCATGAATCTACCCATTCCATGCAATGAAAGTGAGGCAAAATGATTGTGAAGAGTTGGACAGTAGACAAGCATAAAATTTATCTCCTAATTCCTACTTGAGCTCTTGCATTCTCTCAAGAAATTGGTTATGGCTCAGAAAGAGGATGAATTTGAGAGAATAAGAGTTCAAGAACCAAGTACCTTATGATGCTTGATGAAGATGGCGATCAGCCTTTCTTGAGTGCTCCAAGATGCTCCATTATGCTCCAATAAGCTCCATGGTTGTTGCTCTATTAACAACCTTAATGGAGGCATTAGCTTTGGCAAGGATACTTTAGTCAAGATATAGCATTGGTCTTATTTGCTGAGGCTTCTCATTAATTTGTTCTGCAAGTTGTGCCTAAATAAGCTTCTTGTCTAAACAAGCTTTCATGATAGAATTCTTCTTCAGATTTGCAAACACTCTTTCATGGAAAAAAAAAAAAACATATGTTTCTTCATCAAGCTTTTTTATGTATTCAGGCCTGGAGTGTTGGACAATGCCTTGTTTGAGACAACATTATACTTCTTGATTGTTTCCACATGGCCGCCAGTAAAGTCAAAAGAGTATGTGGTTGAGGTTGAAGCTTGTCTTTCCAAACACCATCTTCATCAACATTACCATGTGCTAAGATTTCATTTAATTCTGCAATAAGTTGTTGCACCTGTGGAATGAAATCAATCAAATCCTCAGGAATAGGAATAACACCACAATATTTTCCATGCTTTGCATGTTTGACAATGACATCAATTAACCAAGGCCAAGAACAGAGTTTGCACTATAAGAAGCACCAACAGCCTCAATTGTTCAGCTAGAGCTACCAGACTTGCTGCCAGACTATAAAAATATAATGATAGAGCAGGACAAGGACTCCTCAATAACACACAATTTGTGGCCGCCACCACAGGATCGAAAAGATGCTTGTCGAGGCTTTTGTTGCTCTCCACTATTCATAAACAAGGATCCTTTCATACTCTTCCACACAACAGCCATAGAATTCGATAAGATTGCGATGCTGCATTGTCGTAAAAAGGCTTAACTTTGTTTAGAAATTCTTCTTTGCCTTGCTGGCTTGCCACGGATAGCTTCTTTATAGCAATTTCCCTTTCGTCTTATAATGTCCCCTTGTAAGCAACATCGAAGCCTCCCTGTCCTAACTTGGTCTTAATATTAAAGTTATCAGTTGCTAATCATAGCTTGGGTGGCCACCTGTCATGGAAGGGGTTGCAGCACTGTTTTGCATGGTTTGAAAGGTGTTGGTTTTCTTGCTTATAGATGGCTATTTCTCTCCGAAATAGTTACATCATTGGAAGAATGGCACCTATCTCTAGAGGTGGGGAAGGTATCTGGTAAACAAGAAAAAGCCTATTTGGATGAGGAAACCAGAAGAGGTCACCAAGGATGAGTATGCTGCCTTCTACAAGAGCTTGACCAATGATTGGGAAGAGCATCTTGTTGTAAAGCACTTCTTGGTGGAAGGTCAGCTAGAATTTAAGGCAGTGCTATTTGTACCTAAGAGAGCTCCATTTAATCTATTCGATACAAGGAAAAAGATCAACAACATTAAGCTCTATGTGCGCAGAGTTTTCATCATGGATAACTGTGAGGAGCTTATTCTTATGTATCTTAGCTTCATTAAGGGGGTGGTTGATTCCGAGGACCTGCCTCTGAACATATCTTGTGAGATGCTACAGTAAAACAAGATTCTTAAGGTCATAAGGAAGAACTTCCTGAAGAAACAAGCTTATGTATAGTATTGCAGACTGTGGCCACACCGACTTTGGGTCTTCAAGATCCATGATAAGCTATTCCTCAATATAATATGAGAAAAGGTTTGGTCCTTATTTCTATTAGCCTGTTATTGCTGGATTGGAGAAGATGGAATGAAGAATGGGCCGATATCCTCCATGGAAGCTTGAGAGGAGCTTGAAAAGAAAGAGAGAGAAAGACTCTCCTTGAAAAGTAATAGTAACTATATCCTCCACTAACTCCTGTTACCACTATTTTAAGAGAAATACCTTCAAAAAATGGCCTAAAATGACCAACGAGTTGCTAACTTCAGCCTTTCTATCACCAAACTTGGTCCAAGACTCCATTAATGCTCTAGACCTATAGTCCTTGTGGTCCAGAAATCCTTGATAACTCCACTGCTACTCCATGTCATGTCTGTATATGTGTACATGTGGCTCTAAAAATTTGTGTGACTGAAAAGGATAACTAAATGGAATGTTGGCCAACTGGATCAAGAACCTATGGCTCTGATACCAATTGTCAAGGAGAGGACTAGGGAGAGAGAAAGAGGAGAGAGAAGACTGTAGAAGAGAGAGAATAAGAATTGCAAAAGAGAGAGAAAGAGAGTGACGAGGAGAGAGAAAGACATAAAGAGAGAGAAGAAAGCCATGAAAGCTGGAGAGAGGGAGAAGATGAAGGAGACTTATATTATTATCATTTGAGCGTCTAAATGTCAAGTCCCTTACATCTTATATATCTGCTAGTGTAGCAAGTATTTTCCTCCATTATTTTATTATCATATCCCTCCCTTATTCCCCATCTCTTACACTAGGCTATCATAAACTTGAGAGTTGACTATATGACATCAACAAGATTTAGTCATGAACATATAGGTAACTCAAGGTTTAAGAAAATAAGTCACCAAGGCCCAAGATCTTTGTAACAATGTGTGCTAAAAGACAAGTATACCAACCATTTGATTCCCTCATTACTATCTCTTTACTACCTCCTCTCTTCCTTGTCATATCTCCTAACTACATATAATTCTCCACACACATACACAATTATTTTCTATGTATAGAATGTGCATTGTTTTATATCAATGATTGCAAACTCCAAATCAAATTTTTTTTCTCTTTTTATCCACTTTTTTACTTTACAAGACACAAAAGTATAGAATTCAATACTTTAAAAAGTTATTTTCCCATTCCATCAATGTATAGAAGATATGATTCATTCATTGAACATTGATAAAATTTAATGGATATTTCCATCTTCTTTTACTACAAATTGCACATGATATATTTAACATTTTTGAAAAAGGTTGATATAAATAATAAAGACATTAATTTTTTTAATTATAATATTCCCAAACTATTGTATGCATTTGTACTATCTTTTTCAACCTCTTTTTATTTATCATAATATGTTCAAATGATGCTTTATACAATCTCCATACCTTGAATAAATATCCTTTATAGAAAGTAATAAAAGATGATAAATCTTGATATTATATTTTCTACAACACATGAATTGTGCAAATAATGAATATATCCTCAACCATTCTGAAAATTAATGCTATTAAGATAACAAAGTGTAACTTTATTAGCAATTTGAAGCATGTTAATCATAGCGCATTAACCTATACATTAAAGCATATCATACACATATAATAATTTTTTTTCATAATGTATAATTAATACCACTCACTCAACTCATTTTTATTAAAGGCACATAAAATTTTTATATATCAATATTTGTAAGCTTTTGCTCATTTTTAATCTAAAAAATTTTAATTATATTTTCTAGTTTGATTTTATTTTTATTTATAATATTTTTATATATTTTTAATTTTTTATTTATTTTTAAGAAATACTACTTCTAGAGTAGTAACTTTAATTATTTATCATATAGCTTAAGGTAGAAGGTAGATCACATTATAATCTATTCCACATTTTCTATGATGCTCATATAACTTATACTTAAATATCAATACATTTAATCTTTTATTTCTAAACTAGTGAAAATAGTTTATGTTTTTTTAAAAAAAAATCTAAAACCATCTAAATTTAATAAGAATACACTCATAAGTACCTACATGTACTCTCTCTTTCTCTCTCTAAAAATTACTATTCTCATTTAAATTTTTATGTTAACACACACACACACACACACACACACACACACACGCACGCACGCACGCACGCACGCACACACACACATACTAATTAAATAATTTTTTAATTTAAAAGATTATACAATGAATATTTTAGATATTATTATGTAAAGTATCAATAATAAATATAGGTATAATTATATTTAAATAATTTTAAAAAAAATCTAACAAAATTTAATTTAAAAATATTTATTTGTATATATGTAAATGTATATTTGTTTTAAGATTTATATCATAATTTTTATTTGTTTAAAAAAGTTTATTAAGATATTATTTTATATTATAATACTAATACTTTTTAAATAATAGTTTATAAACAACATGATAGAAAATTTACATACGTTATAATAGAAATACTAGTAAATATTATGATAAATATCGTGAAGTATGTATTATTAGTGAGAAAATGGAATTATATATGTGTGTGTATATATACATATATATGTATTGTACATGTGCACATATAAATACATATATATAAATAAAAGAAATATATATTTAAAGTTAAGAAATATGTATTTATATGTATATATAAAATTATTTTTAATAAAATCTTTATTCCTGATAAAAAACCATATTATTATTTTTTAAATTGTTAGAATATTCACATATACATTTGCAAGCTATCTTTAAGCTTTAAGATATGTAGCTTATTTGTTTTAACTAAATGGATTCAAAATATAATCTAAGACAAAAGAGAATCATTAAATGCAATCATACGTACAATGATATGTGACTTGAATAAACTTGAAAGTGATGAAATGGTGAAACTTATTAGTGATAATGCTCATGTATACAACTTTAAAGATTGCATATTGAAAAATCATTGAGGATACTACAACAAGAAGGAAGAAGAAATATCGTCCATGTTTATTTCACTACTCGAGATAAATAAATAAACACTAGAAAGTATTATTGGAGATACTAAAAAAACTTATATAGATCTTGGTGATATTGTTCCAAAAGATATTGATATATTGGAATTGGAACAATGGGACAACATTTCGAACAATTATAAGTGTAGATAAAAAAGAGCAGGAGTGTTGGAACTTCAAGTCGATGTTACAAATACAAAACAAAAAGAAACAAATGATACTCTTCATAAAAGAGAAGTTGACCATGAAGAAAAAATAATTGCATGTAGCCATCTTGAAAACACTGCAAAGATATCAGAAACAATCTGTTTAACAAGTGTTACACATGATGCAATTAGATTCAGGGAAAAAATTGCATCTTGTTGTAATGAAAGAGACCTAACTGTCCTAACTAAGGGGAAGGAGAGAGAGAAGGACTGCAGAAGAAGAGAGAGAGGAGAGAGAAAGGCAAGAAGAAGAGAGAGAAAGAGGGAGAAAGGAAGAAGAAGTGGAGGAAGAAGAAGAAGCCATGGAAGCTTGAGAAGGTGAAAAGAGAGTTTCTTGATAATTTCTGTGATGCCTCAAAATACCCTCTTACACCTTATATACCATCTCAGTGTGACTGGTATGTTCCCATGCCATGTTCCCGTTATCCCCGTTCATTACAAACCATCCTGTCTCATAAATTTTTTGTCCTAAAAAACAAGGGATGTAATCATGGACTGTAAGGGTGTGCTGTAGGGAAACCAGCCATAACTTTGTGTGGGCCATTATTGACTCTCTCGGTCTGCCCATCCGTTTGGGGATGATAGGCTGTAGACGGAGCCAATTTGGTCCCCATGGAGCTGAAAATTGTCTGCCAAAATTGACTCATAAATTTGGTGTACCGGTCATGTACTATGACGTGGGGTAAGCCATGTAGCTTAAAAACATGCTCTATAAACTGAGTGGCAACTTGAGATGCTATAAATTGGGATTTTGTAGGGATGAAATGGGCTGCTTTAGTGAGTCGGTCAACTATCTCATATATGCTATCCCAACCCTTCTTGGTTGTAGGTAAACCAGTGATGAAATCCATGGTAATGTGGGTCCATTTTCCTTCAGGGATAGGCAAAGGCTGCAACAATCCACCCGATTTAAGAGTGCTATCTTTATTTTGTTGACAAGGCACACATCTAGACACAAAGTCTTTAACATCCCGCCATAGGCCTTTCCAATGGAAGCTTTTTGAAACTCGGTCATATGTTTTGAAGACCCCTAAGTGGCCAGCAATCGGTGAAGAATGCATCTCTTCAAGGATCCTTTGGGTGAAGGGAGAGGCACGGGAATCACAATACGACCATGGATCCAAATGAGGCCATTGTGGAGCTGATATTGGGAATTGTCATCCATGACACGTTGTTGTAATTTCCGAAAAAAAGGGCTGAATTCAGCATCAAACAAGTATGCCTCTTGGAGCTCTTCAATCCAATCATGGTGGAGTTCAGTGATGGATGAAACCTTGCATGCCCACATGCAAGAGAGTGCATCAGCCACTACATTGTCCTTGCCACGGGTGTGGGTAATCTCAAAGCATAGTTTTGTAGGGTAGCCACCCATCTACGTTGTTTGGGAGTGAGATTGGGCTGAGTCAAGAAGTATTTGAGCACACGGTGGTCACTTTTCACCTTAAATCTGCTGCCATACAAGTAGTGATGCCACTTTTTGATAGCATGAATGACTGCCAACATCTCCTGATCATAGACATGCAACTCTCTCTCTTTATCATCCAATTTTTGGCTCTCAAATGCTATTACCCCGTGTTCTTGCAGCAAGACTACACCAATACCCTGTCCACTAGCATCACACTGGATGGTAAAATCCTTTGAAAAGTCGGGGCATACGCGGATGGGGGCTGAAGTGAGCAAGTCTTTTAGCTGCTGAAAATTGCGATCAGCCAATTCATCCCAAAGGAAAGCCTCTTTTTTCAGCCTGTCTGTTAACAGGGCTGCAATTGTGGCATAATGGCGAATACATCTCTGATAAAAAGAGGAAAGGCCAAGAAAACCATGCAAGGAGGTAGTAGTAGTAGGGGTGGGCCACTCCCATACACATTGCACTTTCTTAGAATCATCTTGGATGCCTTTTTCACTAACAATGTGTCCTAAGTACTCAACCTCTATTTGCATGAAGACACACTTACTTTCTTTGGCAAATAGTCGGTGCTCTCTCAGTATATCAAAAATTTACTGACATGCTTCAGATGCTCATGCAGTGACTTGCTGTAAATGAGTATATCATCAAAGAATACCAACACAAACTAGAAAAGCCATGGTTGCAATATTTTGTTCATTAAGCTCTAAAATGTGGCGGGTGCATTAGTGAGCCCAAATGGCATGACAAGGAAATTGTACAAGCCACGGTCAGTCCGAAAGGTTGTTTTGACTTGGGCAATGTGAAAAGCAACTCCGCACCCGTTTCATACATGAATACTTGATCAAATGGCAAGGCCTACCAATAGAGGAAGCCTCTTGGTGCCCAGCATCTATTTTGGATGAATTTCCACACCTCAAGGAGGCTGTATTGGCTGGAACTTAACCATGACACATGTTTTGGGCTGCAGTTTGCATCTAGACAGCCACCTGTTTTGTACCAGTTTGGGTCCTGGTCCATTTTCAGCCCCATCCTTCATACATGGGCTGAAAGTACACCTCGAGGGCTCCGTGCCAACACCTTACTTTGTTGAGATATCGAGCTCCACTCGTGATATGCCAGGGTGACCGTTGAGTACTTATGTCACCGACTTGTCAGTTGCAGACGCGGTTGGTACACCGCCGATGAATAATAGCTACATGATAGCTATCCTTATCTACTCTAGTTCGTGGCTCAGTTAGTATGCCACCTTAGTTAGTTGAGTTTGGTTTTGAGACCCATATAGGGTTCTTCTATTTCTTTGTAAGAGAGTTCTTTTGGCTTCCACAACTAAGAAGAGAAAAACAGTTTTCAGCCTCCACCATTGTGTGTCTTCCCCCATTGTGCAAGCAAGAAAGCTACAAGTGAGACTCCTTCCTTCTCTCCCACAATCTTGACATGGTATCAGAGCCTTGTTCGTGGTAAGGAGCTCAAGAAAGCAAGCCAAGCTCGCGGTGTTCTGGTAAGAGGAGCATTGTTGCTTTCATTTTCTATTTTGGGAGCAGATCTCTGCAGGTAGCACAGCCGGAAATTGCAGGAGTGCATTGTCTCAGGTTGAGACGCCCTTCGCGCTGAAGCAAGAGGGCAGTATATGCTGCGGGAAAGAGCTTTAGCTCCTGGCGACCCTGTTTTTTTGATTTGAGGCCATTTCGGGGCCTGTTTTGAAGGCGGAAGTTTTCTGCACGCACTCAGGAAAAGATCCTATTTTATGCTGTGCGACCACTGTTCTACAGGTCGGTGAAAAGTTACTGTAGAGATTGCATCGTATGCTTGTGCGCAGAGACATTGGGAGTTTCAGAATCATCATTGGTTCCTGTTTATGCAAAATCGTCACTAGGAAGTGACTGTGTGGTCAAATACCACTTTCGCCAGTTTTACAGATTTGCCCTTGTGAGGGTGAAGCTGTGTTTTTTGCAGTGACAGAATTTTTTGCAGTATTCTGTAATGGCATCTGATTCTCTTTCACAGATTGTCACTGAAAAGCTTGACAAGAACAACTTCCAGGCATGGAAGTTTAGAATGACGAATTTCCTTATGGGAAAAGGATATTGGGAATTTGTTGCAGGAAATGAAGAAGAACCAGTTCTTCCTGATGTTCCCAATCAACAGCAAATGCAGGCATTCAAATCATGGCATGAGAGAGCCAGGAAAGTTATGTACTGGCTGTCTATCAGTATTTCAGACTCTATGATTGTGCATATTCAGGATGCAAGTACGCCAAAGGAGGCATGGGATACTTTGTCAAAAATGTATAGTACAAATACTCAAGCCAGGAAAATGCAGCTCAAGCAAGAGTTGCATAATGTGCAAAGAGAAAATATGAGCATCAATGACTACCACATGAAGGTGAAGAAGATTGCAGATGCACTTGCTTCCATTGGGTCGCCAGTGGAAGATGATGATTTAGTTTCTGTGACCTTGAATGGTCTAGGAAAGGATTATGCACAGTTTCGAACATCCATTTCCGTTCGTGAAAGATTTCCTGACTTTGAGGAGTTGATTGCTCTTCTAATTTCTGAGGAGCAGAGAAATGGTGGTGCATCTTCTTCAGGAGGAACTTCAAAAGAAGCTGTCTTCTACTCAAACGCTGGAAGAGGTAGAGGCAGAGGTAGAGGAGGCCGATTTGGAGGCCGTGGTAGAAATCAGAATATGCAGCAAACTCAAGAAAACCAGTCCTATGGAGGAGGACGTGGTAACTCTAGAGGCAAGGGGAGCCAAAGAGGTCGTGGTGGATGGCAAAGAGGTCAAAATGCAAACAGTAATGTTGAATGCTACTATTGTGGTAAAATGGGTCATATGGCTAAAGACTGCTATAAAAAGCAGAATGACATCATGAATGGAAAACTGCAACAAGGGAATTATGCATCTTCTAGTAGACAGGGTGATGACAGAAATGAGCATTTGTTCATGGTGCAGCACATGAACAATTCTGTGACAAGTGCAGAAGAAAGCAACGATGTATGGTATGTTGACTCAGGTGCATCAAACCACATGACAGGTCATGCAGAATGGATGGAGGATGCAAGGAAAATGGAAAAACCAGGATTTGTGGAGACTGGTGATGATACTGCACATCCTATTGTGCAGATTGGAAAAATTCCTTTGTCTATGCAAGATGGGAAAAAGAAATACCTGTCCAATGTATTTCATGTCCCGAATATCACCAAGAATCTGGTTTCTGTTGGTCAAATGGTTGAATAGGGCTTGCAGGTCAGATTTAATCCTCATGGATGCTTTGTTGAGGATATGAAAAATAAAGGTCGCTTGATAGCAAAAGGAAAGAAGAAGGGCAGAATGTTTACATTGGATGCAGACATGTCTGAATTGAGTGCAGCAATGTTTGCACATGGGACCGGTGTAGTTGCAGATATTGATATCTGGCATAAACGCATTGGTCATGTTAATGTACAACGACTTAAATCAATGCAGGAACAAAACATTGTTGCAGGATTGCCTAAATTCAAGGTTGCAGAAATGCATAAGGTATGTGAAGCCTGTCAGTTTGGAAAACAGGCAAGGAAACCATTTCCTAGACATGTTCAAGAGAGTAAGAAGCCATTGGAATTAATCCACTCTGATGTGTGGACTACTAAAGCTACATCCCTTGGAGGCTGTCATTATTTTGTCAGTTTTATTGATGACTATAGCAGAAAAGTTTGGGTGTATTTTATGAAAAAGAAAAGTGAAGTTTTTGGGCATTTCAAAACCCTTAAAGCTATGGCTGAAAAAGAAACAGGACTGCAAATAAAATGCCTAAGGTCAGATGGAGGGGGAGAGTACCTCTCAAATGAGTTTGCAAAGTTCTTGCAGGAGCATGGCATAAAGCAGCAATATTCATGCAGTTATACCCCACAACAAAATGGAATTGCAGAAAGGAAAAACAGGCATATTGGAGAGGTATCTCGTGCCATGCTCAATGAAAAAGACTTGCCAGATTTTTATTGGGCTGAAGCAGTTGCTACAGCAGTCTACATAATGAACAGGACTCCCACTGCAGCAATACATGGAATGACTCCAGAGGAGAGGTATACTGTTAGGAAACCAGATATTTCTCATTTGAAAATTTTTGGTTGCATTGCCTATGTACATGTGCCAGATGAGTTGAGATCCAAGTTGGATCCAAAAGCTGAGAAGTGCATCTTTATTGGTTACTCTCTGCAGCAAAAAGGGTATAGATGCTATAACCCTTCTACTCGTAAGTTTACAGTGAGCAGAGATGTTGTTTTTGATGAGATGAGTAGCTGGTATAAACCAGTAAATGTGATTGATGATGTAGATGCACAAAATTCACAGCAGTAGTCACAAAATATTAGTGGACCTGGAGCGCCCTCTAGTAGTGGTTCACATTCTTCACCATGGACAGGAAGATTGAGATCAGGAGAATCTTCTCAAAGTAATGCAGATAGTGGTATGCAGGTATCACGAAAAGGAAAAGAGAAGGTTGATCAGTCCATGGTTGATGGGAATGCAGGTCACTCTTATGTGGATGGTGAATCCAGTGGCTCAGAACAGAGCATTGATGATGAGTTGGGTATTCCTTCTATTGTTACACCTGGAGTAAGGAAGACCAAGGATGTTTTGAGAGCACCTGGGAGTGAACCCACTTTGCGCAGGTCTACCAGAGTTAGGTATCCTGTGGATAGGCTGAAATATGATGGATTTACAGCCATTCACTATGCATATATGGTCAAAGTGATACAGGAACCAGAACCCACATCTTTTGAGCAAGCCATGGGAAAAGAAAAATGGGAGAAAGCCATGGATGAAGAAATGGATGCCTTGGAAGCAAATGCTACATGGGAGTTAGTACCTTTGCCTAAAGGTAAGAATGCAATTGGCTGTAAGTGGGTTTATAAGGTGAAGCACAATGCAAATGGTTCTGTGAACAGATACAAGGCAAGATTAGTAGTCAAGGGGTATGCACAAACATATGGCATTGACTATGAAGAAACATTCAGTCCGGTTGCAAGGATGGCAACTGTAAGAGCAGTCATTGCTATGGCTGCATCAAAGGGATGGTCTTTACATCAGATGGATGTAAAGAATGCCTTCTTGCATGGTGATTTGCAAGAAGAGGTCTATATGGAGCAGCCACCAGGTTATGTGCATGCTGTTCATCCTGAGTTTGTTTGCAGGTTGAAGAAAGCCTTGTATGGCTTGAAGCAAGCACCTAGAGTATGGTCTGACAAGATAGGACAGTATCTTGTCACTATTGGCTTTCAAATTTCCAAGGCAGATTTCTCACTTTATGTGAGAAAAACAGAGAAAGGTATTATGCTACTTGTCATTTATGTTGATGATTTGATTATGACAGGTGACAGTGATGAAGATATCCTTCATGTGAAAATGCTATTGAAGTAGAAGTTTGAGATGAAGGATTTGGGAGAGCTGCGTTATTTCTTGGGCATTGAGGTGATTAGATCACCAAGTGGGATACAGCTCTTGCAGAGGCAGTATGGATTGGACATGTTGTCCAAATATGGGATGACAGGCTGTAAGCCTATTTCAGTTCCTTTGGAGCAGAATGTGAAGCTAAGCGCAGATGCAGGTGAGCTTCTGGAAGACCCTACTATGTACAGACGCATAGTAGGAAGCTTGATTTATATGACTATTACCAGGCCAGATTTGAGCTATGCTGTTGGATTGGTAAGTCAGTTTATGCAGGCTCCAAGGAAACCGCATTTGGATGCAGCTAGACGCATACTCAGGTATGTGAAGTCCACATTGCAGTATGGACTATTTTATGAGACTGGGGTTCAAATACAGTTGCATGGATACACTGATGCTGATTGGGCTGGTAGTATTTCTGATAGACGATCTACGAGTGGATATGTGTTCTCTTTTGGGAGTGCTGCAGTCACTTGGAGCAGCAAGAAACAGCCTACAGTTGCCTTGTCGAGCACAGAGGCTGAGTACAGGGGTGCAGCAATGGCTGCATGTGAGGTAGCTTGGTTGCATAAGCTACTTTATGATATGCATCAGTCTACAGATGGGCCAGTTGTCATTTATTGTGACAACATGAGTAGTATACACTTGGCAAATAACCCAGTCTATCATGCTAGAACAAAGCACATTGAGGTGCATTATCACTATGTGCGAGAGAGGGTTTTACTAGGTCTTATTGATCTAGTTTATGTCAGCACAGAGGATCAGGTAGCTGACATATTCACGAAGGCATTGGGCGCAGAGAAGCTGCGCAAGTTCAGAGACCTGCTTGGTGTGCAGGAATTGGGATTGAGCTCGAGGGGGAGTGTTGAGATATCGAGCTCCACTCGTGATATGCCAGGGTGACCGTTGAGTACTTATGTCACCGACTTGTCAGTTGCAGACGCGGTTGGTACACCGCCGATGAATAATAGCTACATGATAGCTATCCTTATCTACTCTAGTTCGTGGCTCAGTTAGTATGCCACCTTAGTTAGTTGAGTTTGGTTTTGAGACCCATATAGGGTTCTTCTATTTCTTTGTAAGAGAGTTCTTTTGGCTTCCACAACTAAGAAGAGAAAAACAGTTTTCAGCCTCCACCATTGTGTGTCTTCCCCCATTGTGCAAGCAAGAAAGCTACAAGTGAGACTCCTTCCTTCTCTCCCACAATCTTGACATACTTGCCCCAATTGGAGTTCCCTAGTGGAAGTATGGCTATTTTTCTCCATCTGGGACAACACACTAGTAATTCTTGGACAGCCCTCTATTTTGTAACAGTTTTAGTCTTGACCTGATTGTAGCCCCGCCCCACCTACATGAGCTGAAAGTACATCTCATGGGCTCCGTAATGACACCTCAATTGTCCCATTCGGAGTTTCCCACACAAAGTTATGGCCGGTTTTCTACAGCACACCCTTACAGTCCATGAGTAAATCCCTTGTTTTTTAGGACAAAAACTTTATGAGACAGGATGGTTTGTAATGAACGGGGATCACGGGAACATGGCATGAGAACATACCAATCACACTAATGGTATATAAGGTGTAAGAGGGTATTTTGAGGCATCACAGAAATTATCAAGAAACTCTCTTTTCACCTTCTCAAGCTTCCATGGCTTCTTCTTCTTCCTCCTCTTCTTCTTCCTTTCTCCCTCTTTCTCTCTCTTCTTCTTGTATTTCTCTCTCTACTCCTAGTATTTCTCTCTCCTCGTCACCCTCTTTCTCTCTCTTTCTCTCTCCTCTCTGCAGTCTCTCCCTTCTCTCCTTCTCTCTCCTAGGTCCCCTTCATTACACTTGTACTTTTGGAGAATGTTATGTTGTGAATAGTATGGGAATTCCAAAATTTTCAATTCATGAGATATGTTGTAGAAAAAAATATAAAGGAAGTATATCCAAAAATATATGCTCTTTTTATGGACAAAATGTGCAATGAATTCATGGATTCTTAGTGAGATATATATCATTTACCAGATATCGAATGTTTATAATAGTATTTACTTTTTGCAATGAAGGAACAATATACAATATATTAATGTTATTGACAAATATTAAAGGTTCATACAAAAGACATGTAACAAGGTTATAAGATTGGGAAAAGTTTAAAAGTACAATTAGAAACTTAGGGTTTGATATTGTGCTTGATTGTGCAAAAAGGGAAAGACTGTGCATTGATAAAATCTATACCAAATGTGTTGCATGCAATAGTAGATGCAATATTTGTTGCTCATAGTTACCACTAGATATATGATGGTGATTTTACACAAACACATAATGTTTGTGTAGGTATAATTGATTGGGGTCAATCTATCCAAGTTGGAGAATAAAAAGTGTCATATGCATATCTAGAGAAGGATGTCAATGAAATAGAAGCAAAATGGTAGAAAAGACAATGTTATCTCATTTATGAAATTCAAGATGTGGCTTGAACCAAAAATTTTAGATCTTGAATGCAAAATTGTATTTACGAAAGCATTTGATGTTTATGCATCATTGGGATGGATAGTATTGCTAATATGTACTAAATTCTCAAAGGAATGTATGTACTTTTTGTATCATACAAATCCAAAAAATCATGAAGATGCAGTCATCATAAAAAAATTCAAGATATTAGTACAAAATGAAATGTATATTCAAGATATCAATCGCCGTTATATGCTTCTAGATGTTAAAAATAGACTTGAAACATGGGGAATTAAGCCTCATCTTGTAATGCGACCAATATTAGAAATGGATCCTTATTTGTAAATAGTTTTGATTTAGATGCTTTTTCTATAAGACATGTATAATGTAAATACACTTATACTTCTATATATTTTTGTATTAAAGTTATAATAGGTATAATTAGTTTTTTTTTAAATTATACTTTACTATATTTTATAATATAATGGTAGACAAAAAGTATCTCTAGCTATTACATTACATACAACTATGTACATGCGTGCGCGAGCTTGCACGCACGCACGCACGCACACACACACACACACACACACACACACACACACACACACACACACACACACACACACACACACACACACACACACACACACACACACACACACACACACACACACACACACACACACACACACACACACACACACACACACACACACACACACACGTACAAATAACATACAAAAATCAATGGTTTAAAGATGTTGGAGTGTAAGTGTGTGTGTACATCTATATACATGTAAAGGATAAAGCAGTGTAGCAAATAAAGTAAAATTTTTATTTAAAAAAATAAAATCACAAATTATATACTAAGTTTATTTTTTAAACATTTTATAAAAGAATATTAATATTTTAAATTAGTTATTTATTTACTTGAGTTATAAAAATTTGAGATTTGTATTGAATTTCTTAGAATAAACATATAGAATCAATTGTTTAAAGATGTTAAAAAAGTGTCAAATGTATGTGTACATGTGTATACATGTAGAGAGTAAAAGGAGTGTAGCAAATAAAGTAAAGTTCTTATTTCAAAAAGAAAAAAAAACTTCTTGTTTTTTCATATCTCTTTTAAGATAACATCTCCTTTGATGTTTAAAATGGATGCTTGTTGGTATGTATTTATATTCTCAAGTTTGATTTATAATTTTATATAAAATACCAAATAAAAAAGTAAGACATGAAAATGTTCACTTTAAAAAATAAATCACAAATGATAGATTTTCACTTATTTGTTTGTTTTATAAAATTTTGTTTAAAAATATATAACTAAAAATGAAATATTTAGTTAGTTAGATTACAACAAATTGGGATATATATTGAATTTATTAGAATAAACATAGAAAACAAATAATTTAAAGATGCTAAAGTATCAATATAGGGACACAAATGTATATATTATGCATTAAGATTGTAATGATTATTTTAAAAAATTAATAGATAAAAAATTTTCTAATGGACCTTACAGAAGAATATTCATGTACCCAAAAAATACATGTTTTTGATTGCATTGATGAAAGTGCACAGTAGGTAAATTGCAAATGTAAATGTTTTATGAAAGATAATGAAAATGATATTTTCTAAAACATCTCCAATGGAAATAGAATTAATAAAAAAATTTGACATTGATAACGAATACATGAGTCTTGATGATAATGATATCACAATCACTTGTACTTCAAATAATAGTATCTTACATATTTGTGATGTAAGACCGAAGATTCAAAAATGATCTTTTCTTGGGAAGAGGTCTAGGAAAATATGGCACATATGGTATTCCAATCCTAGTTGACTATCTAAAACAACTAAAATTTGATCTTATAGACGTGGGGAGAGGGATCAATTACATTTTCTATCATGGAACTTCACTTTAAAGATTTCATAGATATTATCAACTTGGATGATTGTATAAAAATTTATAAATTTAGGCTTTATCCTAAAAAGAACCAAAGAAATGGTGGAACCAAAGAATATATTTTATCTTTTAAACTATCGACAATCATTCTTCTATCCTTCAAACAATATAAAAAATTACATGAATATTGTATCGCAATGGTTTCTTGATAATGAAAACAAAAAATGTCAAGCATCAACACTTGGTATCATCGTTTTATCTTTACAAAAGAGAATAAATACTTATAGTTTGATTATTGTTTGTTAATGGAAGTGAATTAGAAGATATAATAATGATAAATCTATAAATTATTTTAAATGAATTATTAAAAAAATATTACATATATATCTATTTTAAATATTAGCATATTTTAAAATTCAAAGAGATATTTTTGGAAACCAAAATAGCACGATTTTCAAAAACTATTAAAATCTTTCTCAAAATTACATAAAGCATATTACATCTTCTGAAATGTGGGAGCCTACAAGTATACATCATTAGATGTTATAACTTCAAGTATTTGGGAAGGTACCAATGTAACACTTCTTATTAGTCCAAAAACTTTAGATAATTTTTTAAAAAATAAAAAATATTTTTACATTTTTTACTTATTTATACTTTATATCTTATAGATAATCGAAGTTTTGAAATTTTTAGAGGTTGGTAGCATAATATATAAGAAAATTTGTTCTAATTATGAAAGCGATGAATACTTAGAAGAACAACGTTTTACAACATGTTTATAGTGAAATAACAAAATATCATTAACATTATGAATGAAACTCAAAGGAATTATTCAAGGTAACAAAAATAATAATGTGGGTTATAGTGAGTGGAACACTAGTAGATGAATTGTTTGGCTTCAAAGTTATACAAGTTTGAAGCCAAACTTTGAATATGCTTGGATGCTTCCAAGTTGGTTAGGGGGAGTTAATAACGTTCTTAAAAACTAAATAGTACATTAACAAAGAAAAGGGGAAAGGGAGGGGGGGGGGGACAAAAATAAGTTTGTATATGCATGCAAAAAAGGATAAAACTTACAATTTATTTGTTAGATTATATAAAATATATTTTATTATTACAATATGATGTTTGATGGTATATTAGTGTTAAACATAACCTCATTTAGTTTAAGAAAATTGCTTGTTTTATATTTCATAAATAGTTTATGTCAAAATGTTTAGATTGCAAATAGTTTATGAAGAAAAAGAAATAAATAAATAAATAAATAAAATACTAATACAATGCAAATAGATCCAAACATTAAATGTTTGTAAGAAGATTCTATACTATAATATTTATCAAAATTTTATACATTGTACATAACCTTGACAAAACTAGAAAATAAAAAAAGATCCATCGTAAGTTATAAATATTATAAAAAACGCAAAGTTACAATTATTATATTTTATGATACATAAAATATATTACAACTAGATGATATTAAAAGAAATATAAAAAATAGATTAAAAAATTTGGAAATAAATCATGAAAGTATTATTTGTAAAATATTACAACAACATCGTATATACATGTATAAAGATATATTATAATTATATTAACATTACCTCAAACATGCATACGTGTACTTCAAGTCAAATAGGATGAGTAATAACATAATGTAGAAAAAAAACCAAAACTTTAATACAGAGAAAACTACTATATTAACTCAACTTTCAATTACAAATAAATCGAAAAAAATGTCATGATAAATTAAAATATCAAGAAACATTTTATCAAATAAAAACATTAAGTACAAATATCGATATAAGCTTTGAAGAAGAAGAGCTGAAAATTATAGAATATAATATAGTAGATTATATATTAGTAATAAATTCTTATATTAAAAAAGATTCAATTCTAAAAAGTGAATGACTAAATATATATATATATAGAAAGTCATTTAGTCCAAAAGTATGCTTTGCAATGGAAATGCAAACATACAATACAAAAATTGATAATACATTAAGTAAAGCATTGAAAGAAATTATTAACAAACATACCAATTAGAAAAATAATATTTATGAGACATTAACATATCTCAAAAATTATTTTTTAAATACAGTCGAAATGGTTTCTCAATTAACTAGTTGTTCAATATTAAATTTACCATTATCTCAAGTAGAGATTTTGCTTTTGTTAATATAATTCCTTATGAACAAACAACTTATATTTTAAAACGTTAAAAAAATTTACCAATTTGACCATTGATCTCCACAAATATAATTATGAATTGATCATTGATAAATATATTCAATATCTTGAAAAATTACAAAAAATATGTATTTTAAAATTCACACTTTCATGTAAAGTAGCAAGCACAACATATATAGATTTAAAAAAGAAAAAATATTATATTGAGAATATACTATTGTATATATATTTTTATACATATGAATATGAACAATTAGAAGAACATCAAAATTGGCAAATTGACCATAATTACAATGAATAACTAATATTGATAAATTCAAAAATCTATATTATAGAAACTTATGAGAATATCAATAATATTTAAAATTGTAAAAACAAAAAAATTCAAGAATTTCATCTACATACAAAAAATAAAATAGGATCATGAAATATTGAAAGTTGTGATATCTTAACACAGTTTCAAACATTTTCATTAGCTAAAACTTAAAGAAGCATATTATCTAAAATATAAATAATTTATTTACTTGAAAATGAGATTTATTTTAACAAATTGAGTATTAAATAATAAACCACTAATATTAGACAATATACTTTGTATAATTAAAACAAATCACATAAATCAATATACATATTTTTAAGCGATCGAGCAAGAACTAGTAAAATATCCTTATTATTACTAATGATCGAAGCTTTAGTAAGATTTTATTTACATACATTTAAAAAGGAACATGATTCATATGTTCCATTTAGTTTATTAATGGCTTATACAAGGAAAGCTTGCTATAACATAAGTGGAACAACAATACACTCAACATTACGTATCTCAATAAATGATAAAGGAATAAAATATTTAAATAATTTTTTAAAAAAGAGTTATTCAAAAGATACAAACTAATTTTAAACACTTGTATTTGCTTAAATTTTATTGATTGGAAAAAGGACATGTAACTTTTCTAATAACAAAATGAGATTTACTAAATATAATTACAGTGAACACTTGGGAGGTACGAATGTGTTAATATGTGGAGACTTATATGAAATTAGACATGAAAAAGATAAATAGATATATGAAGGAAATGATGATTATATTTTTAATGTTACTTTTCAAATTGTTAAAATAAAATATTAGAAATTAATAAAAGTATACATAAAAATATATATAACATTTATTAAGATCTTAAACTGAATACAAATAGGAAAACAAACAAATGAAGATGTCGAAACTTTAATTAAGAAACATGTACCAAAAATTTATTTTGATGTTAAAGTACTAAGACTATATTTTACAGATCTTGTAATATAAACACAACACCCAATTTTTTAAATGAAAGTTTAAAATACAAGAATATATTTTAGAAGCCAAAGATACTTTGTCTTCTAATATAAGTAAAAATGTTAATTTGAAAGATAATACAAAAAATAGGAGGTTTGTTAAAAGAAATATTAAATTAAAAAATATACTAATTGAAATTTATGTTGTAATTATTAATATAGATGATGGTCTTGTAAATGGAACAAATAGAATTTCTACAATCGTTGTTACTTATAAACATATGAAAATTTAATGGATACAATTTAATGATGTAAAAGTTAAAAATTTAATAAGACATAAAAAAAAGCATTCATATGCAGATTTAATAAAAAAAGGACACAAGATGAAAATTAAACATAATTTTTTATAAAAAATAAAAAAATAAATATAAATACTAATAAATAGATAGTTAATAAAATTAACATATTATATAGAGAAATTTACTCTATGTTTATTAGTACTTATATTTTAATATCTATTTATTAATAAAATTAACATATAACATATTACGTATTAAAACAATGCATGTCAAATGCTTGATGCATTGGAAAACTTCTATTCATACAATTGGCAACTCATTAGAAGCTTGTGGATAGCATCATACTTACAATTTTCAGCAATGAAATCTCCAAAAGCTATTAGTACAATGATAATAACACTATTGGAATTTTAAAGTGAATGAATTTTGGAGACTTTAAAAGCATCTTTCTTTCACTCTACGGTAGTACTATGAAGCTTGAATTTAGTGTATTGGATAAAAAAGAATTTGAGATATTTCTTCCAGAATGACATTCATTTCAATCTGTATTCAATAGATGTAATCTACTTGAAAGCATTCCCCCCCAAAAAAAGAGTTTCAATCTTGATGTGATAAAGTTTACAATGACTTGTACAGTTCAAATTTCTATCATCAATATGTATACATTAAAGTTTGCAATTTCAAATATGTTATTGAACCTCAAGAGTATATTTTTAAAATTTTAAGAAATTTTGAAGTTTTAAAAATTTATTACGTTTAAGATCTGTATAACAAGTGTTAGTTGGTTACCAATTTTAGTATTCATAACTAACTTTTATTTTAAAACATGTTCATGATGCCCAATACTTTTATGATATAAATGGTGAATTTTAAAAAAAATCATTAAAACCTCATTATTTTTTATATATAAATTATAATCCCTTTTAAAAACATAATGGCAAGACCATATTCATCACAAGATGGACTTGTTTTAAAAAACAAATAAACTACATTTTTTAAAGTATAAAATAAAAATTAAAAAACATAAATCGACAACATGATGGCCAACTTTTTTCTTTCTCCTTATGAACAAAAGGGCAAACGCCACATCCATGGTAGAAAATATACCTATATATTTATATATACAAATATTTTAGAATGAAAAAACTTTATAGGATAGTATTGCCCCCACACACATGTGACTTAAGACATTGTCATGTGTTAGCTCACATGTGAGAAACATTAGGAGCATAGAGAGAGAAGTAGTCAACATGCCCAATCCCATCACATGCAATGGAGCTTGTCCTTGACGAAGATTAGTGTGCCTCATTTACCCCTATCATAGAGATTAGTGAAGAAAGAATAGCCCATGATGTTGATCATCCCAATATTGTTTTGCATCCAACTTGACCTCTTGTACTCCAAGAACATCCAAGTTGCATCTACATACTAGGGCAACTAGGGCACACTGCCTTTCTTTTGAAGTACATGCCTCAAGCATTCCAAGTGAGAATAGATACTTTACAAGACACCCTATCCATATAAAAAAATTATTGAGAAGAGTCAACATTAGCAAGAGGAGCATACATATTTGTAAGGGTTTGGCCCCCTCTTGCAAGGTTCTTAATGGAAAGCTTGCCATTGGTGCTTTTGTTTTTGGCTTCTACATTCTAACAATAACGGTCTAGTTTTCCTTCCTAGGGGTCTTATTAGGCTTGGTAGACCTCTCTTTGTTAGAATCAATAGGTTACAGCAGTTTGCTTGCTATTGGAAGCAGATTCACTACTACCTCATTTACCTCCTATGGTTATTGACAGAGCCTGGCCCTTTCTAATCATATTGTTAGAGGCATTGATAAGCAACTTGATAGTAGCTCCTTCTTGGGCCACATCAAGTACAACTTGTTTTTCATTCTTGCATGTAGGATCATTTGTGGCTTCCACTTTGATTTATTTTTTAGGACAAGCTTTGGAAAAATGACCAAAAATAGTGGACATTTAGGAAGTTTGAGAATCGAACTTCACACACCAAATCAAGACCCCTCCAATACACCAAGAGGTTCAACCCTCTTATCCCAAAGTATACATGCATGCATCTCCCCTTCAAGATTAGAAGGGAGAGGGGGCACATAAAGGACTTGCCAAGGGTAGAAGCAAATAGGTCAAATCTCATTCAACAAAACATGTAAACTAGGAAATAACATCCACAATAAACACTCGAAGACTAGCACATCCTCAGGTGAAAAGTAGGGTAAGCAATGCATGAGATTACCACAAAAACCAACAAAATAGGCAAGGATCCAATTCCTTTCAATTGGGGAGCCAACAAGGACCCAATAGAAACATTTACCAATAAATTTGAAATAGACTAGACTACATTGAGCTTTGTAAGAAACCATCGTCAAAACTCACCATCCGTGGGGACACACCCCATGAAGAAGAGGTAAAGTCTAGAAGAAGAAAATTTGTCATAACATTGGCAAAGGATCTCCATAGGGAGCTCCATTTCCACTTTGTGTATCTCCTTAGAATTAGGGGATAGCATTGTTCTTCTTACATTGCTTACCTTATACATATCAAAGGTACAATAATTTTCTATGGCTTGTAGGTGTCCGGATCCGTGTCTTTCATGTGGGAAGCATAAGAGTATGCATCCATGCCTTGATCATTGTAAGAATATTGGGTTCTCTTGCTATAGTGTCTTCTCTACTACACTTGGCTTGCATGCAAGCCACTAGGGGTACCACAACAACAAGTCAATAGAATATCACTTGGAGCTCGTTTCATGCCACTCTCTCACTCACGCATGCAAATCATTGCATCACTTACTTCCCAATCATCCACAAACCTATTCACTTTTTCTAGATAGAGACCCTTGTTGTGTGCCCTACAATCTTCCCTATTTCTCTCTTTTCTTTCCCCCAAGTATATGCTTGGCTCAATCTTCAACGAACTATATAGTATTATTTACACTTTGAAAGGCCATTAGAAGAAAAGTTGTTACTTCGTTGACTTTTTCATGGATACACGACAGAGTATGGCAGATACCACTACTACTGCCACACAGCCTACAGGAATACATCATCATTGGACCTCATCTTCTATAGGTGTCCCTTTGGATAGAGCAGTGGCACTTAGCCGGTCTAGGCGCCCACGTCCACCCGAACGAAGGCCTAGACATCCACACCACAGACAAATTAAAGCCATCATTGAGCGCCACAGGAGACAGATGCCAAGACGCCTTAGCTATGCAGAGATACACTTCCCTAGAGAACAGACATATCATTGATGGAGAGTTTTCCTTTCTCTACTCTCACTTTCAGATCACTGACATGTTTCCCTTTATGGGACACTATTTCATTTCATTTCATTTCCTTTTCAGTCTTATAGGCATGTTCTTCATCTTTCTTCTCGTTCTAGATGAGAAACACACCATCATCATTGTATGTACTGTTTTGGTCTCATAGGCCACATTGGCCTTTTAGAGACGTTAATATACTCTCTCTCTCTCTCTCTCTCTCTCTCTCTCTCTCTCTCTCTCTCTCTCTCGCTCTCTCTCTCTCTCTCTCTAAACCTACCTCATAATCATTACTTGCATGCAAATCTTGAAACACATAGCAAAATTCTTAACATGAACAATAAAAAATTGTCAAAACTATATCCTGTGTATTACTTGCATGCAAATCTAACCCTACAATATATGAAAATATAAAGGATATAGCAAAGCATGAATATTGAAACATGTAGCAAAAGTCTTAGCAACACTAATAAACCATAGTCAAATTTGTGTCCAACTAATACAAAAAACATTCAATGTCAAAAAGAGGAATGAGAGTTTCTTTGATAAATCTATTCAAAGTGAAGCTTTCTTTTTCTGATGGAACCATTTGAATGAGGTTCATATCCATGCATAACATGGAGGGGAGAAGTATTGCCAAAAGTTTCCTTCTGTGCTTGTGTTGGCATGGCAGATGATGTGATAGTCTTCCCTTGCTTTCTTACACTTGAAATGAAAGAAATTCACATTGTAATAATAAAGATTTTTAGATTATAATGAAATAATGTAAAGTCAACAAAAATCATCATACTACATTTTTGCTAGAAAATAGAATACATGGCTTGACATTCCTTAACCAATCAATAGGTGCAATGTGATGTTGATAAAAGGCTACAATAGCAACTTAGGTCCCTTAATTTGTACTTTTCCCAACCTATAGATATCCTATTAGCATGAGTGTCTAAACTTTTGATTCTAGTCACGTGTAGCAAAGTCAACATGAAAGGATAGAGTATATTCAAAGTGTACGATCTCAATAAACAATGGAAACATAATGTCTATATCATCGAGTTATAATTTTCTTTGAGCAAGTGTGTTCGAATGAGGCCTAAAAATCGAGCAACACTTATTAAAAAAATCATAAGGTAATGAAATTTAGACTTGACATCATAGATAGTTTGCATTTATAACTATCACACAATAAATTCATTTGGAGAGAAAAAAAAACATAACATAGTATTGGTTAATCTTCTTAAAAATTTAGACTGTAACAATAGACTTTTTAAGGGTCATTTTTGACACATCATCTCTCTCTCTCTCTCTCTCTCTCTCTCTCTCTCTCACGCAGACAGAGTATTTTCATGGCAGCAGGAGGGAGTATTGAGGTCACTGGATCATATGTATATTTGGGAGTCACCTTTACAGCAGCTTCAGGGATTTTCTCGATGACACAGGCAGCTCGTGACCACCTCACTAGAGGATACTCAGCATTGGCTCTTATGGAGCGATAGTGTCATCAGGCACATTTCCAGGAGCCCCGCACCAAGGGGTGGCTCTTTGATACTCTAGTCACTCCAGCACTGATGTATGGAGCAGCTATATGGGGGCCAGGCCTTGCCGATTATGTATGGACATTGATGGAGAGACCTCAGGTGATCATGATATCTAGATTGATTCACAGCATGGCCTCAGTTCCACATGACATTGTGCGAGCAGAGCTTGCCACACCGCCCATGCTAGTAGAGGCACTATTTCAGACAGTCTGCTTCCTACATAGATTTTAGGATATGGACAGAGATCGCATTGCATACAGAGCATATATGGCATCTCAGGAGATGGCTCGAGCGGGGGATACCACATCATGGTATGCACAGACTAGAGCTTGGTTTGACAGACATGGGCTGGACATTGATAGACTCCCACCTCTTCTATATGATACTCAGGCTCCCACTTACACCCTCTCTCTCTCTGAGAGGAATAGAGTCATTAGACAGGAGATATGGCATATTTATATATAGAGGACATGGGTCAGCCCTGCACAGCCATTGCCATTGAAGATGGCACATTATTATACACAGTTCTTGAGCATATCAGAGCAGGGATTCATAGAGATTCCGAGATATATGCAGATCTATATGCCACATCGATTGAGAGTTCTTATTGGACAGCTCAGGGTATCATCACATCAGCTTATGATTGAGAGTGGCAGAGCCAGTGGCATCCCACGGGAGGAGAGGATATGCCCCCTTTGCAGATCAGAGATGGAGAGTGAGGAGCATTTTGTTCTCAGATGCCCGGCATACTCAGAGTTGAGATCTAGATACACATTGAGCAGCTCACTTCAGGGATGTATGACTGATATGGATTAGAGATCATTTGGCCATTTTCTGGGAGAGGCATGGCACATCAGAGAGCAGAGCACACAGCGGGTCCCAGTCAAAGAGGAGCCTACCCAGACGACTATTACACAGTTCTTTCAGACAGACAGAGTGAGAGCTACTGTACCAGCCTCTAGCCAGACCTCCGGGCTCACACTACAATAGGCTGAGGACCAGCGTACCCGATGCCGCACGAGGATCCGTGGTTTTCGGACCCCACAGCCACACTGACAGGAGATCCGGAGGATTCTTGATCTACATCGACATCAGACTGAGATCCGACGACACTCGACACACTGGATTTCAGACCTCCAGTTTGCTCTTTCTCCACCGCTGATGTACCACATCCTGCATCCAGGAGGGATCACCTACTATTAGCGACTTTGGCGACTGCTACTACATCCCAGGATAGTATATCTCCCTGCATCTGTTACATATACACATCGCACCACTTTATCACAGCCGACAGTTGTTCCCCTATCACAGCCGACATTTGTTCCCCTTTTGTAGCCATTATCTGGA
Source organism: Lygodium microphyllum (assembly GCF_053477565.2). NCBI lineage: Eukaryota > Viridiplantae > Streptophyta > Polypodiopsida > Schizaeales > Lygodiaceae > Lygodium > Lygodium microphyllum. Next base: position 133,386,722 of record NC_141144.1, read on the forward strand.
GTACTAGAGCTACATACGCACATACACATACACGACACTTATCACACTCACAGCACCGTATTTTCAGTTTCCAGTTTTTAGCTTTTCATTTAGCACTTTTATTTTGGATAGCTGGACCTCATCAGTTGTGTCACAGTTTGTCTCATAGGCCAGTTTTGGTCTTTAGAAGATGTTAATATAACTTTCTTTCTTTCTTTCTTTTTCTCTTTCTCTTTCTCTTTCTCTTTCTCTTTCTCTTTCTCTCTCTCTCTCTCTCTCTCTCTCTCTCTCTCTCTCTCTCTCTCTCTCTCTCTCTCTCTCTCTCTCTCTCTCTCTCTCTCTCTCTCTCTCTCTCTCTCTCTCTCTCTCTCTCTCTCTCTCTCTCTCTCTCTCTCTCTCTCTCTCTCTCTCTCTCGGCAAGATACAATTTTCACTCGTAAACACATTGCAATGTAGAGCTATTAGGTTTCACCATTCTCACCCTTCAAGGGTCTTCTCCATACTATTTTGGGTCACTTCTATCAAATTTTTCATCGCATAATGAGCAATTTGATTTCTAAAGGGTTGGAATAATTATAGATTATAGACATTGACACCCCTTAGTCCATAAGTTAAATAGCTAGGTATTTTAGCATTTTGAAATAATTTATATCATAAGGGTATTTAAATTCTCGGTATTGATTTTTAATTGAAGGGGATAATGTTAGCTAAGGGTCTATCTTATTAATTAGGGAAGGATTTGTTAAGTATGGGTTTGTCTTATTGGTTTTGCATTGGATGCAATCATTGATGTTTTAATTGTAATTGCAAGTTTGTTGGCCATGATATTGCAAGTTTTGGAATTACATTGAATACCATGGTAGGCATACCAATCATGCTTTAAAAATCTAGCTTCTATTGGGGCCTCTAGGTTGCTAGCATTTGATCCTCATGCTGACATGGTCACTTTTTATTCTTGTGCAACTAGGGTTTTGATGATACTAATGAGGTTCATTAGAGAAGCAATTTTACATATAAGAGACACTTTGTCTAGGCACTTGTTGCACTAGGGTTCACTTAACTTATGTACTTCTCGAGTCTATTCTTATAATCTTTTCCCCCTTGTCTCAATATTGTTGTGGTTTGTCTCTAGATTCCATTTTTGTCTTTGGTTTCTAGTGATTGGTTGATTCTTCCCCTTTGGTTTTTGAATGACTTAACACATACATATGCTTCTTATCATAGCAAAAAATCCCTTTCTTATAAGTGTAATTAACCATGAATAGTTTGCAAATAGGCTTTTGGTTATTTCTCAAGGAAGTGAATGAAAGCAACATGATTTTTTTTCCTTTGACGAATGCTCAATCAAACCTTTCAATTAATTTTTGTGCTATTTGTATTTTCATTCAAAAATTAGTTCAATCACCAAAGCTCAAAAATGTATAACGTAGCACTCAAAAATTAACATTAGCCTCCACAATCAAGGCACTTGAGCTTATTTTAGGTCCAAGGATTGCAAACTTGTAAAAAGCTAGGAAGGAGATATATTCTAGTATGGAATTATTAATAATACGTTATCACACTGATGTAAGTATAAAAGGGGTGAGACATGTAAATTTTGATATCTTTTTGATAATAATACAATTACTATCTCTCATCTCACCTCCTTGTTCACAGATTCCATGGCTTCTCTCTCTTCTTCCCTTACTTTCTAGTATATCTCTCTCCTCATCACTCTTTTCTCTCTCCTCTGCTCTTCTTTCTCTCATGTCTCAGTTCTCTCCTTTACACGTGGTATCAAAGCTTAGTCTTTTGATCCATTTTATTTTCTCATTTTCAGACATATTTTCTCCAAAATTTCACCATTTAATCTTAGACAACAAGTACATGAGCCACATGGTAGGTACTTGCAGGCATTCTACTTGAAGTAGAGACTAATCTTGAGACTCTAACAAAGATCTTGGAGAGATTTTGCCAAACCATGGCTAAAATGGTAAGTCATGTATCCATTACATGCTATTTTGAAGGTAACTTTGTAAAATAAGGGTTAACCAGATTTAGAAGAAGAACAAACTGTGGTTACTTTTCAAAGAGAGGGTTTTCTTTCCCCTTTTTTAAAGCTTTCTTATAGGCTTCATGGAGTTTTAGCCAAGATCTCCTTCTACCTCACAAGTCTTGGTCTATCTCAAGCATTAGATACTTGAATCTTACTATGATCTTCATTCTCTACATATTGAATACCAATCTTTAGTCAAGTTGAGTAGCAAATAGCCTCGAAAGTTGCGGTACAATTTTTGAGCTGATTTAGGCCTGATTACTCTTACTATTGGTTATCATCTTGCTTATGGTTCTTCATATGGTTATTAGCAAGTAAAAGCTTCAATAAATTATCAAGATTATTGACATTCTCTTCTTCTCCAACTTTTGAGAAACCCTAGCCATGGCAACCATGAAAGCTTGAGTCCAAGATTCAACTTCTCTCAAATTTCTTGAAGATTCTTCATCATTTCAGTCCTAGAATCCATCCTTGTAAAGATTCTTTGAAGAATTTGCAAATATTGAACAAGATTTGACCGAGGTTCAACCTCAAACACTTCCATGGGTTTAAGATTTGGGAAAAACTGATATAAGGTTTCAATCTCAAGCTACTAAGGCTTAAAGATTGGCCCAAGCATTCAAAGAACAAGTATTGAAGATTATTTTGTCAACATTGATCAACCGGAGGCTTATTCAAGCCTTCATCAAACTATACAAGATGTATCTCCCTTCAATTCTTGATCTCTCTCACCTATCCAATTACTAAGCTTCATCCATTTGATTGAGAGATTTAAAAGCTGAAAAGTTCCCAACAAATTATCATGGAGTGAATTGCTTGCTTGATTCAAATAGTGAATTGGAAGCTTTTGCTTGAGCTTTCAACATTACATTTAATCCTATTTGTTAAAGAACCAATTTATTAAGTGAATTGTTTCCTCTAATCCAATGACTTGCTGATGATTGTTTGATTCATGGCAAAATATATTATAATCCATTGTAAAGGGTAAGTTAGCTGTGAGTCATTGTGTGCTAAGACCCTCTCCCTACTAATTTTGCCAATTCCAATCCTATTGTATCTCATGGAATGAGATAAATGGATATTTAAGTATTGCATATATGTTGATTGATTAGAGTAACATGTCTCTGCCATGTTGGGATTCCCACCTAGGAAAAAGGTGGATGCCAAGGGAGATAGTGGGATAATAGTGAGGTGACCCTCCCCCACTATTAAAGATCTTGAAGCGGTGTTGTGAAGCGAAACATGTGGAAAATCTAGCAAATCAAATCTCAATCATAAACAAAGAATTTAGTGAAAAAATATAATAAATTAAACATCTCAACTATTGAATATAAAAAACATTATAATACATAAGCGGATTTGAATAACTCAATAGATTGAGAAAGACAAGAGAAAAACACATGATTGGGCCCAAACTCCCCCATGGCAAAAGTCATGGTTTGCCATCCTTAATTATGTATTATAGTTTTACATGGATATTTGTATACATATCTAACATATAATTACAAAAAAGTACAAATATCAATTGAAATACAAAGTTTTAAGAGTCAAGAGGTATCCTGTAATCTACTGCAGTTGCTACAGAAAAATATATGCTTTGAATCTTAACGTTTTGACATTACCATCGCATCTGGAGCATGCCAAAATCCCCAAAGCAACACTTGAAGCTCTGAATTTCAATTCTGGATGAGGGAGAAATGAAAAAACTAAGTTTTCACCCTGTTCTCCTATTTTGCACGCGATCCTGTTGCCTTTATAAAGAAAGCTAGAGAAACCTTCTAAACTTAACCACATTAAGAAAATAACAAGTATTCCATAAAGAAAGCTTATTTCAATAAAAGCATATCTTAAATCTCATATTCTAAAATAATATATATTTAAAAATAAATAAATTAATAGTACTAAGGACAATGATCTAATTATTACTAAAGAAGTTTAAATTTATAACTTACAAATAGAGCAATAATTTTAATAATGAAATTTACGCTTGGACTTATGCTAATACCTAGTGCTACCCAAAGCCACCATTGCTGCCTGCTCTACACATCAATTGAAGTATTCACAATTGTTTATAAATAAAATAAACAAACATTAGTGAATACCTACCAGTCTTCAGCTACAAAATAAATAAATAGGTTGGAACTCTATCCTAACCTTAATTTAATATGAGTGCACTCTAAACTCATAAACATCCATTAATTTAAATATGTATTTTGCAAAATCACCTGCTGTGGAGTCACCCATGTGCACATTAAATTAACATGATGCCCGAAAAGGACAGGCGTCCTTGTCAACTTCTCACACAAGGAATCCACCTTGTGTATGAGCCCCGTCAAATAAATATAGTTTTACGGAATCCATCGCAAAACCTCACGGAATTCACTATGGAATAAAAAACTCACGGAATCCATCGTGGTCTCATGGAATCCACCGTGGAATATGCATCCTAGCATCAAGCGGTGCAATCAACTAATCACTCGAGGGAAACTTTGGTCACCTCTTGTTGATTTGGAGCCTGCATATTGAGCTTGTCCTACAATTTTATCCCTTACACAAGTACCATGAGTGGAGAATTGAAGATTCAAGCACTCCCAAAGATTCAAGTCTCTTGAAGATTAAACATGGTGAAACATGGCTATTATAAGATAGTGTTGGGTATAAACATGTCATTACAACTATCTTCTTTATCATTGAGGTACAAGTACAGATACTATAGGTTGTCCACAAGTCCTATCCAAATCCCTATAGGGTTTGGAAGCCCTTAGATACAACCATTTTGTTCTCACAGGTTAAAGTAGGTCACTTCTAGGTTAAAACAAGGTGCAAGCCTAGATAGTTCAGCCTTAGAGATTGGGTTACAAAATCTTATGTTCTAAACCTATATAATGTACTAAAGTTTATCTGAAAGAGAGCATTGTTGACTCCATTTTTAATAAAAAAGTTTGGGAATCGGAATTTTCTAGCTCAAATTATAGCCAATCAATTTGTTGACACGGATCCTATAGGACTGCACTACTATGGCAGGTCATAAAGGGAAGAATAAGTCTTAGGATGAATATGCCCAACTAATCAGAGGTACCTTATTGGAAAACACACCTCATGAGAGCCTTGAAGAGTCTCAAAATACAAGTGAAACTTAGTGCTCTTAATCATACCATATGTAAACATGAGAATAGATATTCTCAAAGGCATATAGAGCTATTATCCATAGTTGAGCAAAATGGTTTTGTCCAATCATCAAACAAAGTCTTCTATTAAGAAGTTGGTGGATTCCACTATCCAAATGAAGTCTTCAGTTGACAAACTGGTGGAATCCAATGCACATATTATGGCTCAATTCTCTCAATGGATGAAAATGCAAATGGGAACAAGGGATGCTAGAGAGAAAGCACAATCAAACAATGATGCATTAGTCCCACTTCAACCACCCAATCTTAATCATCAAAGTTAGGGAATTATTGGACAAATAGGCATTTCAAATAGTTAATATGAATTAGGAGAGATTTCACAAAGGCATGATGACTATTTGAATAATATGAATACTGCTAATCTCCAAGCTTATGGGCTAAATCCTTAAGTTTCTAGAGGTCCTCTACCATTGGGAAAGCTCCACACTAATTCTTAGCCACCTTTTGGAAGAGTACAATCTCATTTTGGAGATCCAATGCATATTAATCATGATTAGCCTATTTTAGGATAGTAGCCTTTTCATGAGAGATAATTGAAATATAAAATAATTTTAGCAAAGTACAATGGATAGTCATCTTCACCATTTGACCTAGAGGAATAGATTTCAAAATTAGAGTATTATTTTGATATATTTCCTAGGACTAATGATATGAAAATTCATTTTGTCTCATTATGTGTTTTGGAAGGGTTTGCACATATTTGGTGGAGATACATTAAGGAGAATATACTGGTAGAGAATTAGGATACATTCAAGAAACTTATGATTGAGGTCTTTGTTTCTCCTCTTGAAAAAGAGAAATTGACACAAAAATGGTATGGACTAGAGTAAAGAGACCTAAGTGTGCGAGATTATACAAACTAGTTCCTCAACCTCACCATGTATGTAGAGAGTATAAGTAATGAAGCTAAACTCCACAAGTATATGTACGGTTTAGAACCTTTTTTATTACTAATGTTATGGCACAAAACCCCACCACTCTTTTCAAAGCCATTGAACTTGTAGAATGGTATGGAAGGAACTATAAAGGAGAATCTACATTTTAGCCTACTTTTGGACAGCCAAGGATTGTTTTAAAATAGTGATACATTGGCAATGTTTATGGTAGAAATCATGCACCAAGTGGGAGCTTTAGAGTGCCGATTTATCCATCATTCAATGCTTTAAGATCTCAAGGAAATTTTAGAATATCAAACAGTCCAAGATTGGATTTCAAATAAGGAGACAAAACATTTAGAAGTACTTCAACTAATGTTAATGCAAAGTCTACTCATATGACCTATATAAAGAAAGGAGAGAAAAAGGATTATGTTTTAAATGTGGAGAGAAGTATAGAGCCGACTATGCAACAAAGTGTGTATATAAGACCGCAAAAGCCAAGGTCCATAGTATATTAATCTTTAAAGATTCAAAGGATGATAATGATGAGACAAATGCATTTATAACTACAACTAAAAATGAGGATATTGAGGAGAAAGTTAGACGAGAACAATTTTATGATCCTAATGAAACTTTTTCTTTTGATCCTGGTGGTAGTAATCATTTTGATTCGGGAGGGATTCTTGATGAGACACATGTTGCTATTATTTGTTCCATCTCTAGATACTTGGACACGTTTTGAGAGCCCTCATACACTTTGTATGAAGGGTACCATTCATGGAAAGGATATGTTTATCTTGATAGATAGTAGCAATATACATAGTTTTGCGAATAAGTTAGTTATAGATAGGTTGAACTGTCTTCCCCCACTTATTTATAGCAATCCATAAGAGTTCAAGTAGCAAATGTAAACCTGATTACCTTGGAAATGGGACCTATAGATGTTGTACTTGGGTGCGTAGTAAATCTAATTTTTAGCTTATCACCATTAAACAACTCAAGGAGTACAAGAGGCGCTCTCAAAAAATTTTTTTATGCCTAAATAAAGAGTTTGAAGATCAGTCCAATAATTTAGCTAATCATCTAACTTTGAAAACTCTTTTTGAGTAGTATAGGGATTTGTTTGAAGTGCTTACTCCATTACCTCCTAAGAGAGCAATGGATCACCCTATAGATTTGGAGCCAAATTCAAAGCCAATCACAATGAGCCACCCTAAAAAATAATCTAAATGTGAGTATAAAGAAGTAGCTAAGCAAATCAAGGAGCTTCTAGAGATGGGATTCATTGAGTCTAGTTCTTTACCATATGCTTCTTTGATCTTGTTAGTGAAGAAGAAAGATGGATCCTTTAGAATGTGTATTGATTACATGGATCTAAGCAAGATCATAGTGAAGAACAACTATCCAATCTCTAGACTAGATGATTTTCTTGATGAGCTCACGGGGATATGTTCCTTACCAAAATTGACTTGAGATTAAGATATCATCAGATTTGTATGCGAGAGGGTGATGAAGTTAAAACGATCTTTAGGACTGATAGGGGGCTATACCGCTTTCTAGTGATGCCATTTGGGCTTACTAATGCTTTAGCTACCTTTCAGAGTTTGATGAATAATATTTTACATCATTTCCTCTTTCAGTTTGTTTTTACTTTCTTCGGTGACATATTGATTTACAATAAGACACTACAAGATCATTTGATACATATAAACAAGGTTTTTGATGTATTGAGGTATCACAAGCTCTTTATGGAGAAAAAGTGTTCTTGTATGTAGACTGAGGTGGAGTACTTAGGCCATATTGTTAGTGAGAAATGGATACAGACTAATCCTAAGAAGGTGATGTGTATTAGAGATTGGCCAACACCTACCACCACTTCTTTACTTAGCAGATTTCTTGGTCTATTAATATTCTATCGTAGATTCATTAAGCATTATGTGGCTATAGCAGCTCCTTTGACTGACAGGTTGAAGAAGGAAGCTTTCTTTTGGGATGTACTTGCAGATAGTAGCTTAAACTAGTTAAAAACACTCCTTACTTTTGCTCCTATTTTACTATGCCCAGAATTATCAAAAGGAGTTTACCATACAATGTGATGCTTGTGGCCATGGCATATGGGGTGTTTTGTTGTAGAAGTGTAGAGTTATCGTCTTTGAAAATCACAAGCTTATGGATAAGGAAATGGCTATGAATGTCTATGACCAAGAAATGTTGGCTATTTTACATGCATTAGAGAAGTGGCACCATTAGTTGTATGGCAGATAATTTAGAATTCAAAGTGATCACATGGTCTTAAAGTATTTCCTCACTTATTCAACTCTCACTTCTAAGCAACATGGGTGGATAGCTACTCTACAAAATTGTAATTTTGACATCACTCATACGAGGGGAAAAGATAATGTGGTAGCTGATTCTCTTTCTAATATGTGGGCGTGTAAAGTTTTAGCTATGATAGAGCTATATAGTGATTGGATTGAAGAGTTACAATAGGCTTATCTTTTGGATGATGAGATCAGCTAAGTTTTTCAAAAATTATCGCAAGGTCTCATGGAGAAAAACTCGCATTATCAGCTTAAAATTGGCCTAATTTGGCTTAATGGCAAGATTATTATTTCCTCTATCTTTTCTTTCAAGCAAAAAATTGTAGAGGAGTTGCATTCCTCGCCTTTAGCTAGACACTTTGGAGTTTTCACAACCTATGATGAGATCATCAAAAGCTTTTATTAGAAAGGAATATGGAGAGATGTTAAATATTTTTTAATGATGTGTATGCCTTGTTAGCAAAAATAATGACAACACCCACCATAAGCCAGATATTTTATGGTAGACACTACCTATGCTTCAGGACAAGTGGATGTATATTACTATGGACTTCATTATTGGATTACCTACTATCAAAAGGGAATGTAATAATATCTATGTGGTAGTAGATAGACTCACCAAGGCAACCCATTTCATTCCTACCAAGACATAATTTATTGCTTCACAGGTGGCTAATTAGTTTATGGAGTAGATATTTAGATTACATGGATTACCACAGGTGATTGTACATGATAGAGATTCAAAGTTTATGAGAAACTTTTGGTAGGCAATATTCAACTCCATGGATACTAAATTGGCTCCTTCTACAACCTATCATCCATAGACTAATGGCTAAATAGAAAGGGTAAATAAGTAGTTGGAGACTTACCTTTGCCATTTTTGTCATGATGTGCAGCATGCATGGGGTTCTTAGTTGCATTTGGATGAATTTGATTATAATAACTTTACTCATGCTAGTGTTGGATTTTTATCCTTTGAGGCCATGTATGGTTATAAGGTGCCCTTATCCACACTCATTTTCAATGAGAAAATCAATCCTCATGGGAAAGAAGAATTGGAAGGAATGTACACCCTTCTTCAACAATGTACGATGAATCTTAGGAGGGCCCAAGATCAAATGAAGATGTATGCTAATGAGAAGAGGAGCCCTTTGGAGTTTGAAGGAGAATTAGTTTTATTGAAAGTACCTAAGTTTCATTACTCTATCTTGAAGAATGGATTCACTAATAAGCTTACTCACAGGTTTTATGGACAAGATCCCGAAGTGCATTGGAGACTTGGCATATAGATTGGAACCATTCTCTTTTACTAAGACTCATAATGTATTCCATGTTAGTCAACTCAAGTCCTTCTATGGTACTCATGTGGATATAGTTGATGAGCTACTACTATTTCCTTGAGGAGATCATAAGTTAGACTAAGAAAAGCTTTGCTCTTATTCTATCATTGAGTATTTGGTTAGATGGAGAGTTTTTCCACCAAAAGAAGCTTCTTGGAGGCCTGAAACTATATTAGATGAATTTTCTTACCTACGAGATGTTGAGGCATAGCTACAATGGAGCCAGTTATGGAGTAGAAAGGGTCTAGATAGCAGTGTACTTTAGAATAGTTCTTATTCTACCAAATTTTTAGAAATATGCCACTTGCATAGTGTCAAAGTACTCTTCTTTTTGACATGTGGCATGCTTCATTTGGATACTTCTATCAAAAGTTATGGTAGATTTTGTTTGGTAGGTTCTGTTCTTATATCAAGCAATCTATTCATTCTTGAGCTTGTTTCTTGAAGACTTAAAGGTTCCAATCTCTTTTGAAGACATTGGGATCATGTATACAGTTGAGACTTATCTTTATGTCTTCATTCTAGTCAATATATCTTCAATCTTTCATTAATTTTTCCGTAGTTGGTATAGTTGAAATTAGAGTAGTACTCTGTTTCATCCTTCCTTCCCAACCATTGTGAGTTTGCTTTTGTGGGAAAAAACCTTTGAGCTCGGATAGATTGTAAGAAGATGGGAAGAAGATATGCTTTAATATAGAATTATTAACAATAACTTTTCACAGTGACATAAGTATAAAAGGGGTGAGACATGTAAATTTTGATATCTTTTTGACAATAAAGTAATTATTGTCTCTCACCTCAACTCCTTGTTCATAGCTCCCATGGCTTTTCTCTTTTCTTTCTTAACTTTCTAGTATTTCTCTCTCCTTATTGCTCTTTTCTCTCTCATCTGCTCTTCTTTGTCTCCCCTTTTAGCTCTCTCCTTGACAAAACCCCTTTAATTTGGAAGTTAGTTTTACACCTTGCAAATTGGCTCTATAGTTTTCTTTCATTGACTCTCAGTTTAAGTATTCATGGTTTCTTAAACAATGATTCAATGTGTTTGGTCAAGTATAATCTCAATATTTTCTAAGAGAAATGTGGTCTATTCCCTTGGCTTACATTTGTTAGTCCTTGTATTGACTCCTGATATGGTTTGCACTCCCTAACTTGTTCAATCTTTTGATGTTAGCAAATACTTCCTAACTATGGTGTGCTTGCTACAGTTTCTTAAGTGATGAAGATAGGGGATGATACAACTCACCCTATTATTCATGTTGAAAATGTCCCTTTGAGTATGAAGGATGGCAAAACTAAGTACTTAGCTGATGTATTGCATGTACCAAATATTATAAAAACTTTGGTTTCTATTGGTTAGTTGGTAGAATAGGGATTGCAAGTCCAATTCACATTTGATGGTTGTTATGTAGAAGACCTAAAAAATGATTGCATGTTGATTTCAAAAGGGAAAGATGATAGCAAATGGTTTATTGTTAATGTAAGTCTACATGAAATGGATGATGTTATGTTTGCACAAAGTTTAGGTATTGTGGCTTATATTGAAATTTGGTATAAGAGAATTGGTCATGTGAATGTGCAATGGCTAAAAGACATGCAGTCAAAATAGATTGTGGATAGCTTGCCTAAGTTTAGAGTTGATGGGATGCATAAAGTATATGAAGCATATCAATTTAGAAAGCAAGTAAGGCATGCATTTCCAATGAGAAGCATGTATACAATAAGCCACTTGAATTGATACATTCTCATGTGTGGGGTCCTACAAAGGTTGCACCTTTGAGTGATTTCAGGTATTATGTTTTCTTCATTGATGATCATACTCACAAAGTATGTGTTTACTTTATGCATGAGAAAAGTGAGGTATTTACTTACTTTAAAATATTTGAGGCTTTGGTTGAGAAGGAGATAGGGTTGCATATTAAATACCTAAGGTCAGATGGAGGAGGTAGATATCTCTCCAATGAGTTTTCTGATTTTTTGTAGAAAATGGTATAGAGAGGTAGTATACATGTAGATATGCTTTGCAGCAAAATGGAGTTGCTAAGCCAAAAACCGGGCATATGGTAGAGGGGTCTTGTGCATTGGTGTTAAAAAGAAACTTGCCTCATTACTATTGGGCTGAAGCAATTGCTACTACTGTATACATAATGAACAAGATATCCACTGCTACTATACATTGTATGACAAGAGAAGAGATGTTTACGGGGAGAAATCCAAATCTATCCCATCTAAAAGTATTTGGATGTATTACTTATGTGTATAATCCTAATGAGTTATGTAGCAATTTGGATCCCGAAGCAGAATAATGTTTATTTGTTGTATATTCTCTTGAGTAAAATGGATATAACATTATAACCCTATTACACATGAGCTAAGAGTTAGCAAGGATGTTGTTTTTAATGAAATGAGTAGTTGGTACAATAATGCATAGAATACAGTTAGGGTCGATGAGCATGAGAGTGTGGCTATGGAAAAAATAGGTCAACATTCATAGACATTGAGTGGACCAAAAGAGTTTGCTAGTCATGGTTCTATTGATAGACATTGGAGTGGAAAATTGAGGTCACAAGTTACTCCGCCAAGTACATCACAGATGTCAATAAAAGATAAAGAGAAAGTTGGAGACCCACCTATTGTGACAAATGCATCATTGGGTTTCTTTCATATTGAGGCTGATTCAGATGGCTCTAAGCGGAGCTTGGATGAGGACTTTGGGATTTTGTTTATTAAAACACTAGTGTACAAAAGGCACAAGAGGATGCTAAAGCACTTGGTAGTGATCTAGGTCCATACAGGTTAAGTAGAGTGAGAAAGCCAATACAACTATTAATATATGATAGCTACGTAGCTCATCACTATACATACATGGCTAAGGTTGTGCAAGATGTGGAACCCACTTGTTTTAAGGATGCAGTGGGTAATGAGTATTGGGATTGTGCTATGGATGAAGAAGTAGCTGCACTTATGAAAAATTGAACATGGGAGTTGGTGCCTTTACCTAAAGGCAAGAAAGCTATTGGTTAAATGGATTTATAAGGTCAAGATAGATCTATTAAGAACTATAAGGCATGACTACTTTCCAAAGGGTATGCATAGACTCATGGTATTGCATACATTAATTTTGTTTTTCTATTATGCTTTCCTTGTGCCTCTGTTATTTTCTAATTTTTCTTTTGCCTTCTTTTGCACACTCCTTGGTTGCACCTTTGTAGAAGGGTTAACAACTAACCCAATTGAGGGTGAAGAGACAAACCTTGTTAAAAGGGATTAACAATGATTGTTCTGATCAAGGATGAAGAGAAAAACCTTGTCAATCACCTCAAATAGTTTTCCAATATATTTGCATGGTCAATGGAGAAACTTGATGGAATAGATCCCAACATTATCACACATAACATTCCATGGTGCTTAACACATTAGTAAGGAAAAGACCATATGCCATAAATCCTAGGCATGCATATGATATTAAAGAAGAGATGAACTAATTAATGAATGTAAAATTTATCTATTGTTAATTATCATTGTAATCAAAAGGAATGGTAAGATTTGAGTGTTTGTCAAGTAAAAAAAACCTAACACTACAATAAAGAGAAATAACTACCCTTTACTTTACATTGGGAAAATGCTAAAAAGAGTGGTAGGCAAGGACACATATAACTTGGTGAACTCTCTAGATACTATTAAATGCAAGTTCACTCAAGCAACAAACACAAAACAACATTTACCATATATCATGCCTTTTGTCTTAATGAATATCTCTACTATGTTCATGTGTGCAATATTCAAGAATATATTGCAAAAGTGGTTTGAAGTGTTTGTAGACTATCTTTGTGTTTACAACAACTAGGCTAAAGACTTGGAGAAACTTTGATAAGTCTTTGAATGATACTACCAATATGGTCTCTCCTTAAACCCCTTAAAGTATCAACTTTGGGTTAAATATGGCTACATTCTTGGATATATTGTGTTAAAAATTTGAATTGTATAGACTTCTTAAAAGTTAAGGTGATAGGGTGAACTCCTACCACTAATCAATTATTATTGAGATGGCAAGCTCAACATGTGCAGACATTAATGATGGACCACTTGGTTACATGGATCCTCATGTCTAGACTTAGCACATTGGTAGTCATTATGAATCCTCATATGACCACTGACTTATTGTATTTGGTTAGTTACACCTTCCTACAAATGGCATAGTTATAGCAATCAATTAATGTAGATAGTTATGCATTGTTTGACTTAGTGAACCACTTTCATTTATGATGTATCTTATCTATACTTTATGTATATTGTATTTTTGAGGAAGAAGGAAGAAAAACCATTTTGATCTCCACCTCTCTTCTTGTGTACTTGAGTGAGCTTCTTCTTGCAAGTATTGTGTGTATATAGCACAATAGCTCAAGCAATCCCTCCATCACATGATTTGTGATAATTAGGGTGTTTTTAATGCTTTCTTGGACATGTAGGGTACTACAAGTTATTTTTACCAAACTATGGATTGATTGATAGACCACTAAACTAATTTCTCAACGTCTTTGAGTGGAACAAGGAATGCCAATATACTCTTACCATAACACCAATCTTATGAGTCCCAAATTGGTCGATAATCTTCCATGTGTATATTGATGCTTCTAAATTTTCCATTGGAGTGGTACTATGCCAACTAAGAGAGCCCAACATGGACTTTTCTATAAGCTTTTGTAAGTAGACAACTCATAAATGCAGAAACGTACTCGACAAGATCGAGAGGGAAGTTTTGGGAATGGTGTTTACCATTAAGAAAAAATTCCACCATATTTCGGCACCACCCTTCATATTTTGCATCAATCATTAGGCATTGCTATAAATTATTAATAAACCATGTGTAACTAGACACATTGCCAATTAATTATTTCTTCTTTTTAGAATTTGATTTCTATTATGTTTGAATAAAAAACGATCTTAAAAGTAGATTTGGATGATAGATTTGCAAATGTACATCCTGAAGCTATTGTAGGCCTAAAGGAACTACTTTGTTTTGTATTACTTGGGCTCCCTTGGAATGTATCTATGTCCAATCAATGTGGCTATGATAGCCTCTTGCACATTCACATGAAGGTCTTGGTGTTTGAGAGCCTTGCGCAAATATTGTGAGATATAGTTTTAAGTGTAGCAGCCAAAAAATGGTGATAGTCAATGTGACCTACCTCTCTTCCAATCTTCTTCCAAGGCTCCAAGATTGCTACCAATCTTCCAAAAGGAAGTCTTTACAAAAGTTCCACACCAAGGGCCTTAGTGCAAACCTCTATGGTCAATATTAGCACTTCATGAATGAATTACTTGAATAGAAGGCCTCATGGCCTTGCCTTTGGATCCTGTGTATTGGCCTTTTGGCCCTTTGTTTGAGTTGAAGGTCCTAAGGTCTAATGGATAGATCTTAACGCTTGTACAATGCCTCGATCTCTAAGATGAGCCAATGACACCCTTGCATAATAGTTTGGCCTATTTGGCAACCGTTCTAAAACAAAAAAAGGTCAGTCTCTTTGTGGTCAAAACCCAACATGGAACCCATTCTCAAGGTCAAATGGTCGTTAATCAACATGAGGTTAATATCCTTTATGAAAAAAGGTCATATCCAAGGCTTTAAGGCCTATGTCAAAGGCCTAATGGTCATCTGTGGACTCCTTTTGCAAGGGCCTCGTCCTTATGAGAAGTAGACTTTTCTTGTCTAAGGCCCATTGTTAGGCCTATACAAAGCTTAAAGGCATCTATGAAAAATAGATTATATATATACGTATGTGTGTGTGTGTGTGTGTCCAACATGGAGCCCATTCTCAAGGTCAAATGGTCGCTAATCAACACGAGGTTAATATTCTTTATGAAAAAATGTCATATCCAAGGCTTTAAGGCCTGTGTCAAAGGCCTAATGGTCATTAGTGGACTCCTTCTGCAAGGGCCTTGTCCTTATGAGACGTAGACTTTTCTTGTCTAAGGCCCATTGTTAGGCCTATACAAAGCTCAGAGGCATCTATGAAAAATAGATTATGTCTTAGAATCTAAAGCATCCATTCATATATACATATATATATACACATAAACAACTTGCATTCAACTAATCATTTGTGTTTAGGCCCAATGAGTGGTCGTTTATTTCTTTATTTATTATTGTTTCTTGTTTTTTAAATAAAATGATTTTTTAGTCCTTTGAAAAGCCTAGACAACCCCATTGTCAACCAATTATTAGTGTTTGGCATTTTTAAAGGCCAAACTGGCTTGTACATTGACATTGTTTTTTGTGTGTTTTTGCCAATGGTGGTGGTGGTGGCTAGTTGGGATTTGGTAGGCTAAACACGCCTTGATGATGGCCAATTTGCACTTTTAGGCCTCTCTATAGCCTTATGGCCACTCCATGAGTTAGCCCAGCTAAAACAGCTTTTTGAAATGTTGAAATGGCCTTTATTCAATTGATTTCATGTATTTTGGCATATTGGTCTAGGTGAGGCCACAACATGGCCATGTTATTGGTCTTGCTCCTTCAGAAGGACCCAAGTCTTCATTTTCTCTGCACAAGGTTTTAGAATAAAAGTAAAAATTTTAAACTTTTCTAGATAAGCTTATCTCAACTTGGATAGATAATCTTACTAATCGAGGCCGTGCCTCACACATGAATGGTGAGAGAAGAGAAACATGTGATTAAGTTGCACAAAAAAAAGGTTAGCTTCTTCTCCTTTATTGTTTGCTCATTTGGTTTGTGGTGTTTTTCTTTGTCCTGAGAGAGAGAGAGAGATGCCATTTTTTTGTGTCAGTGCTTCTCAGTGGTAGCAGTTGCATTTGTTTATCATGGGCATCTAGTGGGTAGAGAGAGAGAGAGAGAGAGAGAGAGAGAGAGAGAGAGAGAGAGAGAGAGAGAGAGAGAGAGAGAGAGAGAGAGAGAGAGAGAGAGAGAGAGAGAGAGAGAGAGAGAGAGAGAGAGAGAGAGAGAGAGAGAGAGAGAGGGCATTTTTTTGTGTCAGTGCTTCTCAATGGTAGCAGTTGCATTTGTTTATCATGGGCATCTAGTGGAGAGAGAGAGAGAGAGAGAGAGAGAGAGAGAGAGAGAGAGAGAGAGAGGCATCATTGCACCATTTCTCAATGATGGTGGCAATGACATTTGTTTTGTCATGAGCATCTAGTGGGTGACGAGAGAGAGAGAGAGAGAGAGAGAGAGAGAGAGAGAGAGAGAGAGAGAGAGAGAGAGAGAGAGAGAGAGAGAGAGAGAGAGAGAGAGAGAGAGAGTGTGTGTGTGTGTGTGTGAGTGAGTGAGTGTGTGTGTGTGTGTGAGAGAGAGAGTGAGTGAGTGTGTGTACTATGCGCATGTGAGTGAAGGAGAGGGCTAAGAGGTGAGTGAGAGGTGAGAGAAAGGAGAACAAAAGAGAGAGAAAAAAGGAGAGAGAATGAGTGATGATGCGAGAGAAATACTAGAAAGATAGGAAATAAGAGAGAGAAGCTATGAAATGCTCTTATACCACTTATCAATGCGAGGGCTGAGAGATGAGAGGTAAGAGAAAGGAGAAAAGAGAAGAGAGAATGAGTGACGAGGAGAAAGAAAGAATAGAAAGATAGGAAAGAAGAGAGTGAAGCCATAAAAGTTGTGAACAAGTAAGTGAGATGAGAGATTGTAATTGTATTATTATAAAAAGATGTCAAAAATTACATGTCTCACACCTTTTGTACATATGCCATTGTGATAAGGTATTATTAATGATCTATCACTAAAACATATGTCTTCCCAACCTCTTACAATCCATCTCTTCCTAAAGGTTTTTAGCCACAAAAGCAAATTTACAATGGCAAAGAAGGATGAATGAAACAAAATATTACTCTTATGTCAGCTATACAAAAGATGAGAAATGAATGAAGACATTGAGAAGTATTGACTAAAATGAAGACATAAAGAAAAGCCTCTACCATATATATACTTCAAAAACAAATTGAAGCCTTTGGATCCTCATGAAATAAACACTCTAATGAATAGATAGCTTGATGTAAAAACAAGCCTTGTTGAGAAAAAAAAGTCATATCTTTTGATAAAAGTATCAAAATAGATCATGCCACATGCCAAAATGTAGTTAATAAAGAGTACTTTGACCCTATGTAGGTGACATATTTTTGAAATTTAGGTAGCATAAAAATTATTCTAAAATAGAATACTATCTAGGCTCTATTTATATCATAACTAGCTTCCCTATTGACTATTCCTCTTAGCTACTATTGCATCCTAGAGGTAGGGAAACTCATCCAATATTGAATCTGGTTACAAAAGAAGCTTCCTCAAGTGGCAAACCTATCCACTTGATCAAATAATCAATGATAGAATGAGGGAAAAGATTCTTTTCATGTTGACATATGATCTCCTCAGGGATGTACTAAATAAGGCATTCTTCATCCATATGTAGTAGCTCATCAATTATTTCCACTTGAGTACCATAAAACGGTTTGAGCTAACTAACATGAAATACATTATGAATCTTATTGGAAGAGGGAAGTTCCAATCTATATGCCAAGTCTCCAATATGCTTCAAGTTACTATAGGTTCCATAAAACCTCTGATCAAGTTTATTGTTGGATCCATCCTTTAAAGTGGAGTAATGAGACTTGGGTACTTTTAGTGAAACTAACTCTCCCTCCTAGAACTATAAAGGTTGCCTCTTCTCATCAACATATATCTTCATTTGATCTTGAAGAAGGGTCTACATTCTTTCCATTTCC
Source organism: Lygodium microphyllum (assembly GCF_053477565.2). Taxonomy (NCBI): domain Eukaryota; kingdom Viridiplantae; phylum Streptophyta; class Polypodiopsida; order Schizaeales; family Lygodiaceae; genus Lygodium; species Lygodium microphyllum. The sequence goes on from NC_141144.1 coordinate 133,405,190, forward strand.
ACTTTCCCATGAGGGTTAATATTTTCATTGAAAATAACTATGGGTAAGGGAACCTTGTAAACATATAACCTCAAAGGGTGAAATGTCAATACTAGCATGAGTGGAGTTATTATGGGAAAACTCATCCAAATGTAATCATGAATCCCACACACACTACACATTATGACAGAAATGATGAAGGTAAGTCTCCAAACACTTATTTACCCTTTCTGTCTAGCCATCAATCTATAGAGGATAGGTTGTAGAAGGGACCAATTTAGTAGCCATGGAGCTAAATACCACCTACCAAAATTTTCTTATGAACTTGGAATCCCTATCATGGGTCTTGGTAGAAATAAAATTGGCTACCCTAGTGAGTCTATCCACTACTACAAAAATTCTATTCCATTTCTTTTGGTAGTAGGTAAGCCAGTAATGAAATCCATGGTAATATGTATCCATTTTCCTTTTGGATAGGCAATGGCTACAACAAAACACTTAGTTTATAGATGCTATCTTTGTTTATCTGACAAGGTATACATGTCATGACATAATCCTTAACATCTCTCAACAATCATTTCCAATGGAAACTTTTGTTGATCTTATCATGGTAGGCCTTACATACTCCAAAATGTCTAGCTATAGGTGAATAATGCAACTCCTTAATAGTTTTTAGCCTAAAAGAAGTAAAGGGAATACCAATCTTGCCATTAAGCCATATTAGGTCATTTTTAAGCTGATAATATGAGTTTTTCCCCATGAGATCTAACTATAATTTTTGAAATACATGGCTAAGCTCATCATCCAAAAAATAGGTCTCTTATGACTCCTCAATCCAATCACTATGTAGCTCAATCATAGCTAAAACCTAACTTGTCTCCGTTCTAGAAAGATAATCAGCTACCACATTATCCTTACACCTTGTATGAGTGATGTCAAAATCATAATTTTGCAAAGTAATTACCCACTTATGCTACTTAGGAGTAAGATTTGATTAAGTAAGAAAGTACTTTAGGACCCTATGGTCACTTTGAATCCTAAATTGACTACCATATAAATAATTCTGCCATCTCTTTATCACATGAATAATAGTTAACATCTCTTGGTCATATACGTTCATAGCCATTTCCTTATCAGTAAGCTTATGATCTCAAAGGCAATAACTCCATGTTGCCCTATGCCGCAACCACTAGCATCACACTGTATGATAAACTCTCTAGAAAAATATGAGCGTACCAAAATAGGAGCAGAAGTGAGAAGCCGTTTTAACTAGTTAAAGCTAGAATCTATTAGTGCATCCCAAAGAAAGGTTTCCTTCTTTTTCTCATTCAAAGGAGCTACTTGTTTACCGCAGCACAGAGGAACGGAAAATGGAGCAGAAGTGCGGGAAAAATGGAAGAAGGAGATAACAAAAAAGGCACAGGACAAAGGGGCCCTAGATGGAGGTCAGACCACCCTGAAATTTTTAATGACAGTGTCACTTCGAGAAAAGAAAAGAGTAAAAGCGTGCCATTAAATATGAAGGCGCTCTCAAATCCTTGTAAAAAGAGCAATGGGCTCACTCCTGTGCAAATTGTATGCATTAGTGGGAATGGGATAAGTTAGAATGGTGGGAAATAGGAAAAGAGGGCCTAGGCTAATGGCCGGCCATGTAAAAAGTAGGGATGATCGCCCAGAAAAGTAGGGCATGTATATAAAGTTTAAAAGTGAATGAGAACTCCATTCTTGTGTGTGGCCAAAGTTTCTTCTTCTTCTTCTTCTCTTGTTTCTTGCCTTCTTGCTTGTGCTTGAGTGAGGGATTGAGGGAGAGTGAGGGAGTGAGGGAGTGTGAGGGAGTAAGGGAGTGATTGTGTGAGAGTGAGGGATCGTGAAGAAGAAGCTCCCCATCTTCTTTCTTCATCCTGTCTTCTTCTCTTCTCTTCTCTTCTCTTGCGTGGCTATGGAGGATGGAGCTTGACCGAGGGGGCTTGAGGTTGCTTGAGCTTGCCACAAGGATCGTGGAGCTACCGGAGTGCAAGAGAGAGGAGGGAACTTGATCAAGCATCAAGGTAAGCTCACTACACCCGTAAGGTAGGCATTGTGCGTCAGCTATGTGAGAGGTAGCCATGGACGCTCAGCTTGAAATGCTTGATCAATAAGCGGTCCATAGGTCTCAGGGTAGAGCTCCGTAGCTCCCCTCCATTTTGGTTCCGTTGTCGGGACCGACGGAATCGAGCCTTGAGCGCCACGCGCATCGCATCGAGCATAGTAGTAGGGTTTGTAGCCTGAACCAGTGCTTGAGATAGTTAGGAGATTTAGGAGGTTTTAATCCCTGGAGCAAGTAAGTATTTTGATTTGTTGTTGAAGATTAGAGTAGGACCATCCATCTCTATCTTTGTTTTTGATTTCCGTTGCATTAGGTTAAGTTTAGGATAGGAAAAAGAAGGAAACAAAAGGGTTTTGCTGTTGCTGGAGACAGGGAAGTAGGGGCACAGATTCAAACATCTGGCTTGAAGAGTGTGCGAGATTAATTTCTGAGTCTACAGCAGGCTGGGATGGGGTAATAAGCGGCCTAGGGAACTAGGGATACCACATTTGACATTCTGCCTTCTGAGAAGAAAGTGAGCTTGAGAGCCAGGGAGAGAGCAAGAGAGAGAGAGCTACGGGGAAATCGCGAAGTGCTGATCGATTCGAGCGCCACATCGCTTCTAGGTATGGCAAGCGGTTCCCTCTGTTGCTTTGCATCTATTTGGAAGGCACGACATGATTCGGTGGAGTAGATGTTGACTTTGAGGCATCATGCGAAACTTGTGGGCCGTCGTTCGCGCCATCGGACCAGTGCATCCGAGTCCCAGAATAGGACTCCCCGATTTTTGGAGTCGGACCGTCCGACTTTGGACCACTTTTTCGATCCGATTCTCCGATCCGATCTCTAGAATTGAACCAGACCATTTTTCCAATTTGATTCCCAAAATCGGACCAGCCCGTCTGATTCCCAGAATCGGACCCGATGTCAAAGTTAGACCACATGTCCTAGTCTCGGACTTGGACCACTCGACCCATTGCAGTAGTCGGACCTCCCCCGTCCAACTAGGGAAGTCAGACCTAAATAAAATTTGACCACCCTGTCCGAGTCCCAAGATCAAGCCCGTTCGATTCCCAGAATCGGACCAGTTCATCCGATTCCCAGAATCAGACTAGTTCACCAGAGTTTGAATAGAAGGTTTTTAAACCTGTCCCACAGTCCTGGCCACCTTGGTCACATCTCTGATCCCCCAGGGAACCCAGTTTAACCTTAGAAGCTAGAGGCCAGACAGGATAACCAAAGATTCATCCTGAATAGCTAGACACTGAGTAGACCAAATTTGGAATTGGATGTGACATTCGGTGACCAACCAACCAACTAACCAACCCTGAAGCAGAATAGAGAATGCAACAACGTCTTTCAGTAAAAATTTAGATTAGCCAGAACCTACACTTAGAGCCACATCAAGCTACGAACGTGAGGGGTAGAGTGGAGTTTGAATTGAGCATTTCGTGCATCCTCACCTCACTTTTTGATTTCATCACCTAAGGTGTACTACAAGGAAAGGAAAAGCCTGTTTTTCCACTGAGCACTAGAAAGCAGGAAGCACAAGTTGTGGATAAGATTGACGACTGCTTCCAATAACAAGGAGCTCATCAGGAAACATAATAACATCAAGGAACCCACTACTAGGAGAAGATCCCAAAACATAGCTGGCTACTAGAAAGCCCCATCAGTAGGACCCTAAGAGGACAAGAAGATCCAGAAGGTGACAACATAGAGGATCGGACGCTGCCGGAGTTACTCAAGTTGATCGATGACCTTGTGGAGTTGTAAGTGGGAGCAATGTCAGGATCACGAGGTGGACAAGGAGAGGAGGCTAGACTTGGGAGAATTCCCAGTCATAGTGCAGGAGTTAGTTAATGAGTATGACTTGTTGACTAGGATGGTAGTTCAGGGTAGGCCAGTAGAGGAAGTGGTAGCAACCCAAGAAGAGGAAAGAAAGGCGATCAGAAGGGTGCTAGAGAGCATGATTGCCTATAACCACGAGCAAAAGGCTAGGAAACTCCAACAAGATGTAGACATGTACGAGGCCTAGCGTGTGCTAGCTCTGGCTGGAGCAGCCAAAGCAGGACCAAATGCAAAGAGAGAGCGAGCAGTAGAGGCTGACTTATCATTGAGTGAACTTGTAGCCAGGCGGCTCATGGACAACACGTCCGCTGAGCAGAGCGCAATAGCCTTAGCCACAGCATTACTCTCGGGATTAGGGGTCACACAAGGGGCAAAGGGGCAATCTAGGATCCCTATTGTAGCAAAGCAACTAGAAAAGTATGAACCTAGAAATGACCCATATAGCTTTGTGGAGCAGTTCGAACAAGTCTGTGAAGCAAACAGTCTCACAGACCTTGCACAACGCTCTCAAGCCTTCGGGCTATGTTTAGGTGATAAGGGGAGAATTTGGTACACTAGTCTAGATGCAGCCAAGCGCATGAACTTTGCCCATCTTAAAGGCCATTTTATCAAGAGGTTCTCTGAGGCAGGGTACTCTGACAACCTCATCATCCGGTTGATGAATGTCAGCCAGAGGGAAAAGGAAGACGTAAGAGACTACGTCACTCATGTGTGTAGCCTCTTCAAGAGGATCTCGACGAATGAGCGGCCTAACGAGAAGGCTGTGTCTACCATGTTTATAAATGGAATCCGAAGCAAGGAGCTCTACAAGGCCTTGGCTAGTAACTCCACCCTACACAGAGACGTGTTAGCTAGAGTTTTTGAAGAGGCAATAAGGGTTGACGATCAGCTTAGAGAGCGAAGCATGAGGAGCTCCAGTAGGGACAGTACAAGCCAGAGAGCTTCAAAGCAAACAATGGCATTGGGAGAGAGAGAGAACTCTAGCATACAGGATAAGGGAAAGGGTGTTGACCAAGGCCAGGAGCTGGTTGAGGTAAGAATGGAGCTTGCACGATTGCAAGAACAGATAAGGAAGCCTGCGCAGACTCACGTGCAGTGTATACACTGTGGTAGAAACCACCTCCTAGCCGAGTGTCAAGATCCTAGATCTAGGCCGTGTTTGAACTGTGGTAGGTTCGGTCATGACGCTTTGCACTGCAAATTTCCTAGGAGGTTCCCATATGCGCAGCAATACAACCCTCCATACTTAGGCAACATGCCACCTAACTTCTTTGGCAGGGGAGCCTAGCTGGCGCTTCCAGCACCAAATGACGCAAGACCAGCCATTCCTAGGCTAGAGATGAACCCAACAGGCATACCCAGACCACCAGGACCCTATGTAACCCAACCACCGAGTGATGCTCCTACTCACTATGTGGAAAAACCTAATGAAGAGGAAAGCTATGTGAACCTAGTGATGCTCCTGTTCACTATGTGGAAGAACCTAGTGAAGAGGAAAGCTATGTGAATTCATACATCTCCTATGATGAGGAAGGTAATCTAGTCTTGGTGGACTATTGACTGGTACCAGTGATGGCGTTGGGCAGAGGAAGAGGTAGAGGCTTTGGAGGACCAAGTCAAGATCCAATTTCATGCTAGACTTGTGGTCATCCAGGCCATATTTCATCACGCTGCCCGGAAAGGGAACATGCAAACCGGGACAAAGCTGACCTTTGATGCACCAAGTGTGGGACCACACACCTATTTTCTGACTGTCCTAGACGGAAGCCATTAGCCAGTTCTACCAACGTGCCCTTCGTGCCCTTGGGACTATTCGGTGTGGAGACCTTTGATGGGGAGGATACACCCATCCCACTGTACGTCATGACGTGAGCTCACACAAAACAAACAGGCATCTTGTTGCCTGGGCCAAGTAACCTAGATGCAGCCTCATTGGGAAAGAAAAGCTAGAGGAGAGGGAGAAAGAGAATAGATGCAAAGATTACCCTTTAGACTGAGGAAGCTACAACCTTAGTGGCAGGAAAGGGGGTCACTGATACTGAGGCAGAGACCTCAGCTCCTAAGACAATAGAACTAGGAAGTGCCAAGGTAGGGGAATACCCCCATCCCAGACGGTAACTCGAGGCTATAGCCAAAGTTAAGGAGTGGGTCAAGGACACCCAGGAACACCTTAAAGATGTAGAGCCCATACTGAAAGACCAAATGGAAGACTTATCTAGTATGAGCACACCCGTTTCGCCATCGCGACCTCAATCGGGGAATGCACCCACACCACAAGAGATGCCATAGAGGCAAGACCAAGGAGAAGCTTGTCAACAAGTTGACCAAGACATATGGCCAAAGAATGGTGACCAAGGAGGAAGCCAACCACCCAACAACCTCCTCACCACTTTAGTAACCACCCCAGTAATCGTGAGCCTGTACTTAGGCAGCACCCTCCATTATGGAAAGAATTAAGGCACTGGGAGGAGGGAAAGGGGGAGCATACTGTCGCTGACTTGCAAGAGCAGGATGTAGTCACAAAAATTCCAAGTCTAATGCTACACTCAGCTCCAAGGTCACTGCACATCAACATTTTCTAGGAAGGCACAGAAAGGCATGCAGTCCTACCTATCTTAGCCTTGGGGGATGCAACACGAAAAGGAATCGTAGACACCGGCGTCAGGGTCAGTGTCTTGAGCCACTTAGTTCTACAGGCCTGGGGAAACCCACCTATGGAAGTGGCTAGGTTTAATGTTATATTGGCCAATGGAATGAAGGTTAGACCATTCGGGGTCCTAAAGAACTGGCCAGTGAAGGTCGTAGGAGTGCAATTTTTCGTAAACTTCATTGTCATGAAGGGTGTGGACTATGACATACTGCTAGGCCGAACCTGGATGAGAAATGCACGAGTGCAATTTTTTGTAAACTTCATTGTCATGAAGGATGTGGATTACGACATACTGCTAGGCCGACCCTAGATGAGGAACGCGCGAGTTATTGAAGATTGGGGAAACAACCTCATCTTCTTGGGGAATAGGATGGAAGTGGTAAGGGTTGAGATGGACAGACTACCCCAGCCAATGTCGATGCTATCTCGACCATAAAAGGTGATGCCCAAGCAAGAAAACCCTATGGGTCATTGACCAAGTACATCCCTTGCCCTGAGGACGAGCGAGATTGGATGCATGTCTTGGCAACCGTTGACCTACCATTCTTAGATGAGGAAGAGCTATATAAGCAAGCTGCTAAATCACCAAGCATGCCAGCAAAGGAGCCCACTGTGCCACTCAGCATGATGGCAGGAAACTCATGTGACCCAGGGAGACCAGTCTCGTTCCATATCCCCACCAATAAGCTCGAGCTTCAAGAAATCGTGGAGTGCCTGAAGGGCAAGAAGGAGGCTAATCTAAAACCCTAAGTGATCTCTTGGTTGGGCCTGAGTGGAAATGGACCAAAATTCACGATCTTAACCTATTATACAATTGGGCTTTAGTCACCGATGAAGAGGATATTGGAGAGGAAAACCTGGGGGATGACGAGCAATCAGAGGGGCAAGATTCCGATGATGAGGGGTACGAGCACTGTTGCTCTAAGGGGGACAAGAGTGGAGAGGAGTTAGACATGACAGAATATGACACTGAAGGGAGAGCAATCGAATGGATCAAGGTAGACTCTAGGCCTAGAAGGCAAAGGGCAGGCTGGGATGAAAAAGGAGTCATGCTGATGGAGTGCGATAGGACCTAGCTGGAGCACATGGGAGCCATGGATTACAAGTAGGCCGGGGTGGCACAGTCACTGGTAGCTCCAGTACTGAAGACGGATTCACCTACTGAAATACAACCCCTTGGTGAAACTCCTTTCTCAAGCAAGGGATGTGAGTTTAACTTAGAGTCCGAAGTCAGCATGGAGAGTGATCCTGAAATACCCCAACCCTCTAAGGTCAGATGCACTAAAGGGGACTTGCCAGTCCACCTAAGGCACAGACGGTTAAGGGAGGAGGCCAGAAAGCAAACTATAGACTCAAAAGCAAATAGGCAAAAGAAGCTGCAGGACCTCCCTAAACGCTTCACAAAGTTTAAGAAGGGTGATAGAGTGGTGGTTTTGCTAGGAACAAAGAGACAAGGGTAAGCCAGTGAACCAATTGAGGGACTCACCAGGGTCAAGGAAGTCGACCTGGCAGGGGAAGGCAAGAAGCCTCGACCTGTGTTCATCGTTGATGACCTGACCAAGGATGAGGAGGCTAGACTGGTTGCTCTCCTACGAGAGTATGTCGATGTGTTTGCCTGGTCCTTGGAGGAACTTAGAGGAGTCGATCCTAGGGTTGTGACCCATAATATTCCAATGGTTCCAGATGTGGTGCCAACGAAGCAGCGACCTTACCTTATGAATCCCAAACATGCCCATGCAGTGAAGGAAGAAATCGATAAGCTCATGAAGGCGGGATTTATATATCAGATTGAGCACACGGATTGGGTATCGCCCATAGTGATCGTTATGAAAAAGAATGGTAAAATTCGAGTGTGCGTGAATTACAAGAAGTTTAATGCCACTACGAAGAGGGATAACTACCCCTTATCGTATACCGAGCACATGCTGGAGAGGGGGGCAGGCAAAGAAGCTTACAGCTTCCTAGATGGTTTCTCTGGCTATAATCAAGTGCAAGTGCACCCTGACGACAGGCACAAGACTGCCTTCGCCACGGAGTGGGGTGTATTTGCCTACATCGTTATGCCCTTTGGGCTAATGAATGCACCTGCAACCTTCCAACGATTAATGTGCACCATCTTCAAGGATATGCTACGACACGAGTTAGAGGTGTTCGTAAACGACTTGTGCATACACTCTAATTGGGCCGAACACTTAGAGAGGTTGAGAGCTTTCTTGGAACGATGTGGGTTATACAAACTCTCATTGAACCCCTTGAAGTGCCAGTTTTGGGTGAAGCATGGATGCATCCTAGGGCACGTGTCAAGGAATGGCATTGCCACCGACTTCTCAAAAGTCAGGGTCATTGTTGACCTACCACCACCCATTAACTACAAGGGCGTTCAGTGTTTCTTAGGCCATACAGGATACTACCGACGCTTTGTACTGAACTACGCGCTGATTGCTAAACCATTGTACAAGCTTTTGATCGTATTCGAGTGGATTGAGGAATGCCAGCACACGTATGAATAGTTAAAGAAGGCTCTCACCACTGCACCAATCTTACGAGCCCCAAACTAGAGTATAACATTCCATGTACACATAGATGCCTCTAAATTTGCTATCGGAGCTGTTCTATGCCAGCCTGGTGAACATAATCTTGATTACCCTATGAGCTTTGCCAGCAGATAGCTCACCGAAACGGAGATGAACTATTCCACTACAGAAAGGGAAGGGCTAGCCATGGTGTTTGATGTAAAGAAATTTAGGCATTATTTATTGGCCACACCCTTCGTCTTTTTCGTTGACCATCAAGCCTTGCTGTATCTTGTGAACAAGCCGTGCGCTATAGGTCACATAGTGAGATGGTTACTTCTCTTATTGGAGTTTGATTTCTCTGTGGTGGTTGTACGTAAGGGAAAGTAGCACTACATGGTGGATCACATGTCCCGCATACCCACAAGAGAAGCTGCTGGACAAGGCATACCTAACGACTTACTGGACGCACATCTCTTTGGCCTGTCTAGCGAAGGAGACTTGTTTAGGACTGATTTGATGCCATATTGGGCCGATGATGTAGTCCAAGTGCTAGAGAATGATATGCCTGAGAGACCTATTGAGAAAGCCAGGCTAAGGAGACTTATCTCAAAAATCCAACTATACCAACTAATCGCTGGCCAACTCTATAGGTTGGGACAGGACGGTTTGTTGCGTAAATGTGTGTGAGCACGAGATGCACGATGTCTTGAGAGAGGCACATGGTGGGATAGCTAGCGGGCACTTTAGTGGGGATATGACCGTCCGTAAGGTGTTACAATCCCAACTATGGTGACCCACCCTATTCCATGATGCTGCTAAGTTTGTCAAACACTGCGGCGAGTGCCAGAGGACTAAGATGCCCATACACAAGGATAAGATGGAGTTGACCCCCATGATAGCTCGACGGCCCTTCGAAAAATGGGGCATTGACTTCATTGGACCTATTAGTCATGCAGTGCAATAATCCTAGGCACGCTACATCATTGTGGCAATGGATTACCTGATGAAGTGGGCGGAGGCAAGAGCCACTAGAAAGAACAATGCTAGAACCACTACGAAGTTCCTGTGGGAGCAGGTCTTTTCACGGTTTGGTTGTCCAATCAAACTAGTGAGTGATCAGGGCACACACTTTATTAATGAAGTAATATCCCACGTGCTCTCAACCTTCCTAGTCATTCATAGAAGGTCCTCTCCCTACTACCATCAAGCAAATGGCCAAGCAAAGTCCACAAATAAAATCCTAGTCAACGTGCGTACTAAGATAGTATCCACATCACGAAGAGATTGGGATAATAAATTGATGGCAGCCTTGTGGGCCTATTGTACAGCTTATAAGACGGCTGTCGAACAAACGCCCTTTAGGCTGACCTACGGAACGGAGGCCATTCTACCTTTAGAGTTCTTTGTCCCTAGCTTAAGAATAGCACCTCAAGAGCATTGGGAGGGAAGAGAAGCTTGGACTGACAGCTTAGTGGATTTAGAGCATCTCATAGAGACTCGACTTTTAGCCACCCATGCTCTGATCTGTGAGAAGGCATGACGAAAGATGTGGTTTGACAAGCATGTCAACTAGTGAAACTTTGATCAAGGAGACCTTGTCCTACTCTACTCGGTGAAAGGTCACAAACAGAAAATGAAATTTCGAGGACTGGGACCTTTCCAGGTGCGTGCAATTAGTAGAACGGGCAATGTTGAGTTGGAGACGCCCAAAGGGGAAGGAATAGGCTTCTTCAATGGCAGTCGCATGAAAAAGTACTATCCTCCTTCCCATCCATTGCACAAGCCAAGTAGAGCTCCTATCAACGTCTACGTTGCCACAATTACCAAACTAATAGATCAAGATGAAGAAGTAGTAGCACCCGCCTACCTACGAATCATGGTCACCGCAGAACGAACACATTCTTTTGATGCCCTGATGGACGAAGGTGCCGACCATAATATCTTGACACATGACCATTGAACACACATCGATCAACCTAAATTACATCGCACAAACACGAAACTTAGACCATTTGGGGGCAACACTTAATCTCTCTTAGGAAAATGCCAAGTGGTTGTCTCCGTCGAGTCTGAAAGTGTCACAGTTGTCTTTTATGTGTTACCAAATACTAAGGGGACCGGTGATAAATCACTACTAGGCCGCACTTTCAAAAAGCAGACAAACTGCAATGTGGACTACAACCTAGATCGCATCCATCTTGCTGTAGGCAATGCGCGCATAGTAACTACTTTCAGCAAGGGCCATCTTGCGCCTCCTACAACTGCATAGCCACCGATAGAGACCCCGACGACCAAGGCTAAGGAGAAGGGCATGGATATCTCACCCCACGCTCCAACTGCCAGAATCAAACCCACCCAAGCCATTCACATGGCCAAAGAGCCCAAGTGCACATAGGTTCCAAAATGGCGAGGGCCACCTCCTGGTAGACTGCAGAAACATGCTTCTAAATGAAAAAACTATCAATCCAGCCTAAGAGGCAGCCCAGATGCTATCGACATAGGCGCAATGCCACACCACGATGGATATCGAAAGATCTCCTGGGAGCACAAGGATACTATGAGGGCAACCCCTCGATATGGGTGCCTAAGGGTGGACACTCAAGAAGCTCAACTCTAAGCAACCCCACTCCAGCTGGACAGGCTGGCACATACAAAGCACAAGTTGCAAAGAATGCCGAACTAGCACCAGTGATGATTAAGGACCCCCAACACATTCATTGTCCCAAGCTGGATGCCCCAGCACCATCCATGTTAGAGGAGTTGCACGCCCCCATGCTGGCTCAAATAGAATGCAGCATGCCTCCTATGCCACGGAAGCCCGCTGCACCATCTCCAAATGCTCCAGAGTGCAAAGTCCCATTTGTGACGCAAGCAATGGAGTCACCACTGTCCAACCCAATTGCGCCATCACCACTAGCACGTCTTAAGCCTTCATACGAAAGAAGATCTTTCCTTTCAGCAGCCAAGGATCTCGCTGAGACCTCAGGGAATGATGTAGTAGCATGCATTAAGGAGTTGGATGACACCTTCACCACATTCGCTAGGAGCTATGAGAGGCTTGATTTAGGACTTCTTGATGAACCCCTTGCTTCTGATGTTCACGCATTGCCATGCACCTGGGAAGACTACAAGTTTATGACTATCAAATTTCCCAAAATTGCGGCCGAGCTAATCGCTAATGGAGAAATCTCAAAGGAGCAAGCTGTTCTTAGAGGACTAGTCACCTCTTACCGCAAGCCTGCTTGCTCTACACCTGAATGAGAATTGGAGAAGCTCACGCAGCTTGCAAGCTCTACTTCTCCATTCTTACAACTGTGGTATGCCTTACAACTCCAATGTAGAGAAAAAAGGGCGCCGTATCATGACCAATGCTGAGCAAAGGAGGGCAATCAAAATGATTGAACGCGACCCTACTTATGTGGCACCTCTTTCATTTAGATTTTTGGCCATTACACGCAACATACACTTAGATGATCAGGTATTGGCCCACCCATACATTGACCAGTTCCTCACGGAAGAGGAGTTGCACGTTGCTAGTGGCCTCAACTCCGGGGACATCTTTCATGATGTCTTGACCTACATCACTCAAGCTTCCATACAACCATGCGAACTTGATCGTCGTGCCCAGTTTGAATATAACCCTAACCTTTATACTTGGATGTTGGCCAAGTAGCTCGCCCCACACAGCCCATGCGAGCCTTCCTCCTCCCCTCACAAATCCTAAAAAGGATTCCCTTAATACTTGGGAAAAAGGGGGGGAAGGGAAAATGACAACTAAGTGACGAACCAGGTGATGTAGCAAGAGGTATAAAAGCTGAAAGTGATCAACTGATTTCAAATAGGAAAGAATGCAAGGAGGAAATAGATGTTGGTTGTGAATTATTTCTAAGTTTCATTCCTCTGAATCCGCACGGCAAACTGTCACACACATTCTTTCTTGGGTTTTCTTAGGAATGAATCAAGTTATAACTCTAACGTTGACTTGGGTGATGACAGGCACCTACCATGGCAGGAGAGGGTAGACTCCCATTCACTGAAGTGGAGTTGACAAAGTATGGAATCAACATCGAGACGCATGGATTTAGCCAATTCACATTCAAGCATACCATGAATCTAGATGAAGCCATCTTGGAAGAGCCGGCCGTGAGGGAGCTGGTGGACAAATGTAACCTCCAAAAGTACATAGAGAAGCTCAGACAGGTAGTAGACTACAGCATGTGCGCAGATTTCTTAAGGAGCTCCGATGAAGGACGGAGCTATGGCACGGTCACAGTGAGGGCGGGTGATCAAGAAAGAAGGGTGAAAGTGCCCCTTAACGTAGACATTGTCAAGAGAGCCCTGGGACTTGTGCCCAAAAAAGAAAGACGCCCAAAAAGAGATGTGTATGCCATGCTGGGAGTCAGAAAAGAGGACGTGCACACGGTCGATGGAATCAGTCTGGCTGACATTCCAGACCCTGCAATGAGGATGCAAGCTAAGATGATCCACGCTCTTTTCTCGGGTCACAGATACAATGCACTCATGAATAGAATCAGCGTGCCACTGCTGGAACGCATTGCGGTAGGAGTTCCGGAGGAGGTGGACTGGAATGGCTTTGTCCAGAAGACTATCAGGAGTTCAGTCGCCCTTCTAGCTCCAGCCCACAGCACCAGCTGGTGGGGAATCTCCAGCCTCTACCGCACGATCCACAAGAAATAAACTTGCCACAAAAGCCTCTATAGTCAAATACGGAGGTGTCCTCACTGCAATCATTGACGAGGCTATTAAGGATGCCGGTGTGGAGGAAGAGCAAGTTAAGCACCAAAGCTCACCATACCATGAGAAAGAAGGCTCGAGCGAAAAGACGGCAAGCGATGAAGGAGAGCCTGCAATACCACTCACTCAAACGGCCAAGCCACAGAAGCAAATGAAGACCAGCAAGAGCCAAAAAAAGGAGGAGAGACTGAGCAAAGAGGAGCGGGCCAAGGTGAAGAGGGCTCGAAGAGAGTCAAGAAGGGTGGAGGAGCAATGACGGAAGGAGGAGGAAGAACTCGAAAGAGTTAGAGAAGAGTCAAAAAAGGCAAAAGAGGAAAGGCAAAGAAGGGCGGAGGAGGAAGCCAACAAGCTAAGGTGAAAGAACTGACTGAGTTGGTAGAAGCCACTCTTAGATCTGTTGAGGAAACTCATGGAAGAGGAGAGATCAACCCCTTGAGTCCCCACCATGAGGTCAAAGCAAGTGGCAGCGTGAGAGTAGCCCCAATGACCGTAGGCAAGGGGAAGTCACTGTTACACCCCCTGCCTTTCTCCTTCGTGCCGGTGCCAACCGACACCACTATTGGGGGTAAAGGCACCTCCGTCTAGCCGCTCGTGTATTACTACACTGACAGTCACCACCACTACACATTGCAGGTGGCAGGAGCCTGTCACCATCACTTTATTCTTTATTCTTTTAGTGGAAGTTTGAATAAAGGAAGGCCCGGTCACACATTGTGACTGTTGGAGTTCCCATTTCTAGTCTCTCCCTTTCTTGCTCTTGCTCTCCCACCATAGCTCCCGAGTCCAACCTTCAATCCGTCACTCCCTTTTGGGTCTCCTTCCCGGCAGCCATATCCGACTCCTTCGAGCTCCTGTCACTCCCCGACTTCGCGAGCACCTTTCTGACATTGTCGGGCACCTTTAGGGCATTACATCAGAGGTATTTGATCATTTTCTTTAGGCTTTACTTCAGTTCTCAGGCCTCACAAGTTGTAAACAAGTTGTGGGCAGCCATAGCTTACACCTCTTGGAGCTTCCTTCACCTGGATCTTGCTTTCAACCTATCAAGGCTTGCTGAGGCTTGGTGTAGGCCTTCTTTGGCCCTCATTTGTGCCCCCTTTGGGCCCCATTGTTGACATGTGGGATAGCAAACCTCCCAGCCAGTCACGTTTTTTTGGCACATGTTTCAAAATCCGGCCCAAAAAATCACTCTTTTTGTCATATCTCGGGCATTCAAAACCCGATTCAGGCAAGATAAGAGTCTAAGTTGGGGTTTTGGCATGCTCCGAACATGATGATGATATCAAATTTGCCAAATTCTGATGACAGAATCTTCTGCAACAGATTTTAGGTCTACGACAGCATGTATTTGTATGCATATGCTTGTTTGGACATGACTACATAACCGGTTTGATGCCTATTGCATCCCGATTGATTGGGGGATTGAAGCTACATGTAATGCTATGATTTTGGCCTGATTTTGGGGCTGGAAATACACAGTTTATAATAGTAAATGCATGCTGAATATTCTTGGGTTGAAGCTATCTTTCATCTTTGATATATGCCTATTGGTTCCAGATGTATGTCTTGGGTTATGCTATGATGTATTGATCATCAAGGGACGACTTTGAGCTTGTCATTGAATCCGGATGCTTTTTGGAAGCTTGAACTTATTTTAGCCCACACTTATTGACATTGGTATATGCTTTGACAGTAATGCTTCTTGGGTTTATGTATACCCGTTGCCTACGGCTTGATGCTCATGTCATGGTTGATTACCCTATGCATACGTTGAGCTTGAGTGCTCATTGAAGCTCCACCTTGGATGAATTTTGGATTATCTGGAGTAATTTTGGATGTTACTTGGCTTGTCAGAGTTTGGATTGGGATGTATTTGATGTCTTACATGCTTACGGATGCTCTACCGCCTACATGTTTGGGATATACTATTGATGTATTGTCTTAGACTTATGTCATTGGCACTGTGTCTTGCTTTGACTTGAGCTCTTGAGCTCGTACATACGGCTTTTGTGCCAGTGGGAGCATTCTTGAATGCTTATCAGACATTGAGTAGGTGGTACTTTTATGCATTGAGCCATTACATGCTATTGAGCAGTTACAGACACTTGAGACTTTGGGACTTCTTATCGTTTGGGATGATACATCATATGTCTTGGTTCACTGTATGCTTATGAGCTAAGTCTCAGTTTTGGATCTGTATCTTTGTGAACTGACACCTACTTGTGTTAAGTTTTGGTAGTGGCACAAACACTTTGCCCCGTTGCTTGGGGGATGTGCCTACTCACTGGCAGATGTTTGTATGACATACTTGGGTGTTGGATTCATGCTTATCGACCGTCATATGTGTATGCTATGCCCGCATGATGCCGGCTTTGGTCTTGGTAGTATCTGATTGCCTTGGGATCCGATTTTGGCACTGTTAGCTCTCTTTTACTGAAATCTAAAATTTATTACAGCAAGTATATATGTATGGACTGACATGGATTTTTCATGCTGAAACACTCTGAAATGATGTACTTTCACTAGTACTTGGTGGACAGCAGCTTTGATTCCACTTTCTTCGCCATTTTTCCTCGATTTTGGTGATTTTTGGGTCATTTTCTATAGTAAACAGCAAGCAGATTTGAACTATCTACAGTCTTCCAGCCTGCATTATGGCGAGTTCATCCACCACTGATCATGCTATTTTCAACATCACTAAGCTTGATGGTACGAATTAGTCTTATTGGAAGAGCCAGATTTGGCAGGTGTTGGAGTAGAAATCGCAGATCAAACCTTTGAGGTTAAGCGGGCATCCGCTTGCAATTATGCCAGATGAGGAATGGCTTGAGCTTGATGAGTTATGCAAGTCCACTATTGTATTGTTTCTCACAGAACAGGTTCACTATAATGTCTTTGAGGAAGAATAGAGTGCATGGCAGTTGTGGGAAAAGATCAAAATCTTTATGACAAGAAAAGTCCAACGAGTCAGATGTATTAGTTGAAGCAGCTTATGGATCTGTGCATAAAGGAGAATGTGACTATGTCTGCTCACTTGAGCCAGTTCCATGCTATACTCAAGAACTTGACTTCGTAGGACATCACTTTTGCAAAGGATGTCACTCCTCTTTTCTTGCTTGGTACTGTTAATGAGTCATGGGATGTATTCCGCACTGCATTATTTGCCTCTACTGCTACCTTGAAATTATCTGATGTTGAGAGTGCTCTTCTGTAGGAAGAGGTTAACCGTAAGAATTTGGATGCCTCTTGTGTGTCTCATGCTATGACACTTAGAGGCAGGAGTGATGGATATGGAAAGCATGGCAGTGGTAGTGGCCATGGACGGGATTCTCAGAAATCTCGGTTCAAGTCTCTTGGGAAGTCACGTAGCAAATCCCGTGGTAGGAATGCAGATGTTACTTGTCACCATTGTGGGAAAAAGGGCCATATTAGGCCACAATGCCATGAATTGCGCAATGAAAGGTGCAAAGATAAGGGGAAAGACAAAGTGTAGGATAAGTCTTCTAATCAC
Organism: Lygodium microphyllum; assembly: GCF_053477565.2. NCBI lineage: Eukaryota > Viridiplantae > Streptophyta > Polypodiopsida > Schizaeales > Lygodiaceae > Lygodium > Lygodium microphyllum. The sequence goes on from NC_141144.1 coordinate 133,422,517, forward strand.
AACATAGTACCTACAAAGTATAGTGTTAAAATTGAAGAGATCAATGTTATGCAGCCTGAGAATGTTGATGATGATGATTATATCCTAGCAACTTCTTCTAGTGCTTCGCAGATGACAGAGATACACTCTATGTATGCACAGTATTGGCTCTTGGACTCAAGTGCGTCCTTTCATGTGACACCTTGCCGAGAGTGGTTTCATTCATACCGTACTGTTTCGGGTTCTGTGTGCTTGGGTGATGACAACTCTCTTAATATTGTGGGCATTGGTGATCTTAGGCTACAGTTTCCTTCTGGAAGCAGTTTTGTTATGCAGGATGTGCGTCATGTACCTGCTTTGACATGCAGTCTCATGTCAGCTGGACAGCTTGATGATGCAGGATATCATGTATGTTTTGGAGACTCTGCATGGAAGATCACTCGTGGCAGACTTGTGATTGCGAGAGGTGCCAAGGCTGGCAGTCTCTACCCCTTGATTGTATTAGCTTTTTCCCTTGATCATGTTTTGTCTGTGGGTTCTATCCCACATGTATCTCTTTGGCATGCCCATTTGGGCCATATGTCTTTGAAGGGAATGAAAATGCTTTCTGGTTTGCAGTACTTACCACCCCTTGATTATGCATGTTTTGATTCATGTGAGCATTGTCTTTATGGCAGGCAAACTAGGTCTACGCATAAGTCTGGTAGGCCACGCATGAGTGAGCCCTTGGCATTGGTACATTCGGATGTCTGTGGGCCCATGCCTTGTCAGTCTATGGGTGGTGCAAAGTATTTTGTTACATTCATAGATGATTTTTCACGAAAAGTTTGTGCTTATCCCATTAAGTTGAAATCCGATGTCTTGGCTGTGCTTCAGACATGGCTTGCATTGGTTGAGAACCAGTCTGGGTATAGGCTAAAATGCCTAAGGACAGATAATGGGGGTGAGTATGTCTCATGTGCTTTTGAGCAGTTATGTGATGAGAGGGGTATTAAGCGTCAGTTGACTGCCCCCTACACCCCCCCTAGAATGGTTTGGCTGAGCGGATGAATAGAACCATCTAAGAGCGTGTACGCAATATGCTTAGTCATGCAGGCCTACTACAGAGCTTTTGGACTGAGGCAGTCAGTACAGTTGTGCATGTCATAAATAGATCACTTCTAGTGGTTTGGATTTCCAGGTTGCAGAGGAGGTATGGACTGGAAAACCCCCCTCTTATGCGCATCTCCGTGTCTTTGGATGTGAGGCATTTTGCCATGTGCCCAAGGACAAGAGAAGTAAGCTGGATCCCAAGAGTGTCAAATGCATTTTCCTTGGTTATGGGGATGTAGGCGAGATGGGTTACCATCTTTGGGATCCGCAGGCGTGGAGAGTCATCCGCAGTCATGATGTAGTCTTCCATGAAGACAAGATGCATAGGTAGCCTGAGAGAGTTGTTGAGATCCGCAGGGTCATATTTCAGGAGGATCCGAGAGCTCCCGCACAGCCAGTTGGACAACCTACAGTAGGGCATTGGACAGGTACCTGGGCAGGCAGCAGAGCCTGCCGTGAGACGCTCTACTAGAGACAAGCATCCACCAGATAGATTTCAACCCTTGATGCATTATGTCTTAGTTATAGATGCAAGAGAGCCTTTCACTTATGATGAGGCTATGGACAAGGGTGACAGCCACTCCTAGGAGAGGGCTATGCAGTCTGAGATAGACTTCCTGCATAAGAATGACACTTGGGATTTGGTTTCCTTGCCTATGGGCAAGAAGGCTTTGCCATGCAACTAGCTGTACTAGCTAAAAAGTATCCCTAGACACCCCAAGCTGGCATACAAGGCTAGATTGGTAGCAAAGGGTTTTAAGCAGGAGCATGGTGTGGACTTTTATGAGGTCTTTTCTTCTATAGTTAAGATGACCACCCTGTGCTTAGTCTTGGCGTTGGTTGCTCAGCTTGACTTGGATTTATACGAGATGGATGTCAAGATTGCTTTCTTACATGGGGACTTGCATGATGAGATTTATATGGAGAAGCCTAAGGGCTTTGCAGAACCTGGCAGGGAGCACCTAGTGTGCAAATTGAAGAAAAGTCTTTATGGCTTGAAACAGGCACCTAGGGAGTGGTATCATAAGTTTGACGCCTTTATGTAATCATAGGGCTACATCCCGAGTGCTATGGATCAGTGTCTTTACACAAAGAAAGCTCATGATGGTTATTTATTGATTTTGGTACTCTATGTGGATGATATGTTGATAACAGGGAAAGCTCATGATGAACTAGATGCTCTTAAGGCTCAGCTCAAGAAGAGCTTTGAGATGAAAGATCTGGGATAGGCCACTCATATACTTGGTATGTGCATTACACGTGACAGGCATCAGGGACTCCTCTACTTATCACAGAGGGAGTACATTCATAAAGTCCTTGAGCACTTCCATATGCAGGATGTAAAGCCTATTGGCTATCCATTTCCTTCTTATGTGAAGGTATCACAGGCTGATTGTCCGCGGACAGAAGAGCAGAAGGCCGAGATGGCCAAGATTCCCTATGCATCTGCACTGGGCAGTCTTATGTATGCCATGATAGCCACTCGTCTAGATATTGCCTTTGCAATTGGTTTTGTTGCACGCTATATGGCTACATCTAGCAAGAAGCATTGGGATGCCGTGAAGGGTATCATGAGGTACGTGAAGGACACTACAGATATGTGCATATGCTATGGCAGCCAGGATACAGGAGTCATGGGGTACACTGACTCTGATTATGCAGGACATGCAGATAGTAGGAAGTCCACTTTCGGCTATGTATTCACGTATGCTGGAGGTGCTGTTTCTTGGATGTCCAGCGTGCGGAAATGCACGGCCCTTTCTACTACAAAGGTCGAGTATGTTGCAGCCACCCACTGAGGCTTGCAAAGAGGCCATTTGGTTGGGCCATTTAGTTGATGACCTTGGTATTGATGCTATCCCGATACTGCATTTGGATTCTATGAGTTCTATTCAGTTAGCCAAGAATCCGGTCTTCCATGCGAAGACGAAACACATTGAGGTGAGGTATCACTTCATACGTGGGGTCATTGAGGACAAGTTTGTTGACCTTGTCAAGATCTCGACTGACCAAAATCTTGCAGATCTACTCACGAAAAGCCTCTCTATAGATCGCTTTGCCTTCCTCAAGAGGTTGTGATGGGACCTCAAATGGCCCGGCACTGGCTATGGTACTAGCTGGACCTCATGTTCATGACATACAAACACATCCTCACGGCCTCGCGGGCTAGGAGTGTCTATCTTCTGCTAAAGGACAAATTGTCCTAAAGCCTAATCTATGCATTTATAGTTTTATAGTTTTGTAGTCTAACGTTTCTCTTTCTATAAACTTCATAGAGGGAGAACCCATACACATTGGCCATAAATACCACGATAATCACATACATGGGAGGCAACCTCTCAGTGGAATCACCGCGGCCCCACTGCAGCTCTCCTACATCGTAGGGATTAGCCCCTTGATGCGTTGCTCAACATATAAAACAAAGGAACAAACTCCACTCTTTCATTTCAAATGTCTCCAGGAGATACCATGTGTCCTTACCAAATAATCCCCCAAGAAATGAACGTCTATCCTACGGCTTAGGATGCCTTTCCACACTCAAGCGTGGATCATTGTCATTGAACATAGGTGCTATGCATCTAGCTTTTTTATTCCGATACCACGATTGTCATGCACATGCAAAGGTGGATGATTCTAAAGTACTCAAACATAATTTTAAATCAGAAACACGTGGTGCACAACCAGGTTTTCAAATGCTTATTCCCTAACCCATTGTAGCGATGTAAGGATAGCACTGAGACCACACTCGTGCTACTATCCTCTTAATTAACATACCATGAAATCTATGTCATGATGTGCATCAAAAAATCAGCAACAATCAACACGCAAATCACACCATTCAAACATCCCAACCCCCTACGTTTAGGTATTGCTTTCGTTGCATAGGTGTAGAGGTTCATTTTGTCATGTTTTGATGTATAGAGAGCGATAAATCACAAACTTTGACAAAGAGATAGGGCAAACCTCATGCTTTTCCACTACCATACATCCATAAACAATCATTATATTTTTTCTTATTTTCCAAGACGTATTTCTATTTTTCCCTTATTTTTCTAAATTTCTTAATTTATTTGGAAATAAAATATACTATTTTCTAATTTTTCTTGTTCCAATCACTTCAGCATACTAACATTCGATTTATCTTCTATATTTTCCCCATGGGAACACCTTTCACCCCCCCGAAACGGAAAAACTACAATTTTCCTGCTTAAAAACCGCATTTCAAGTTTATGGGAATTAAATAGAGCATGTAAATCATTGCAAAATCAAGATTTTGTGATACGTAGCAATTACTCATGATGCAATCAGCACACAAACAAATTTTCATCCAATAAGAACATAATTATCATCATAAACTATCAAAAATCCTTCATTTTCTTCATAAAAATGGTCATACAGTGTTTTAATGTAACTCGAGATGCCTTGAATGACTGCATAACCAGCAGATGGGAGTCTCCATTGCTCTCAATCCAATGCTGCACTTCAATCTTCAGCATCTCCACAAATCTTCATCACCACTTCCTTCATTCTCCTTCCCCGGTTCCTCCTTCAAGATGGTACACATGAACAGCCCATAGGGAAGAGAGAGAGGGAGGAGAGAGAAAGACTAGATTCTGTTCTCTTCATCCAGACAGGCATTCCTCATGCGAAGACCGGTGATATGATCAGCCAAGAGGGAGAAGTTGCCGGGTATCATCGGTTAGATAGGTTGCATTCAGCTTGACATCACCATGTGGGAGGATGAGGGCGAAAAAATCGGTGCCATGTTGCCGCCATATCTCACGCTTCCTCTCCACGTTTTTTCTTCATAAAAATTAGGGGGGCTAAAATCTCAAAGGGCACCCCCCCCTTTGGTCCAAGGTTTTGTCCACCTCTTTGTATCTTGGCCAATTTGTGGCCCCTTTCTCGTCTGGACTCCGATTCGAGCTCTGAAAAATCCTGCACGTCCGGCTTGACATCCCGCATTGACTGGCAACTCTTGACATCCCACACGAAAGTCAGAAAAATTATCAAAAATCCACAAGTGTCGCTCGGGCGCCTTTTAAAAGTCGTCTTTCACTTGGTGCTTAAAATCGTCCTAGCTGCAACCACCGCCTTCGATGTTGAATATTTTTCCCCTAAATTTTGGATTTTTTGGCAAATTTTAGGCACATCCCGGGCTCAAAACTCTGCTCTCATTGGCGACCACGGGATAGGGCAACTCAGTCCGTTGAATCCCACAACAGATCTGCACAAAATAACCAAAGGAAGCATCAAGCTGATACAAAATAGATACATATTAAAACATAGCACACTGCTCACCCTACCCCCTGACAAAACCAAGGCATGAAATCCACAAGGAGTAGGCTCCGCATAATCTGACAGAAGGTTCGAAGCTAGTCACTAACCGACTGCTCCAACATGGCCAAACTAAAAAGAACTAGCAAAGAGGTCGCCCTAAGTGGTGGTCTGAACTACCTACCTAACTAAGGACAACACAACCAGGAGCTCCTACTAGGCGAGGACTCCTATAGCCTAATCAAGAAGTATTGTCTTTTAGCACATTTCTTCTTTTAGGCTTTTTACTTCCCCATACTCGGGCATGTAAAAAGGAGGGAGCTGAGCGTAGTGACCCAAGGAGAACAAGGCATCGGCCTCAAGTCCTATCTCGGTACCCAAGAATCTACCAAGCCCTCGCAAGGCGACACTTAATCCTTTTCTGATGCTCAATTTTATTTTTGCTCTAACCTTCCTTATTTTCTTCTTTTCCAGCAAGATGCCACCCCTAGGAAGACAAGGCATCAGCCTCGGGTCTGACACGTCCCGAGGAACCTACCAGGCCTTCGCAAGGTGATGATCAACTGCTTATAAATCTTCCTTTCTTTTCTTTTCTATTTTTATAGGGGTTAGAACCCCTTTTTACACACCTTTGTATATATTTATTGTCTTTGAGATATTCAGGGTTTTTCTTCCTCTATATCATTATCATTTCTCCTCTGGCAGGCTTCTCTAATTGCCTCACAACTAACAAGAACTCCTAGAACGGCTGCCTAGCAGGCTAGTAGAACAGGGTCACTAGGATTGCCCTCTAAAACAGGTCTTTCGATGCTTGGCAATGTCTTTACAGGAGGTAACGACTACTCAACCCTCCCTTAGACATACCTAACCTAAACCTGGGACTTCATGCCTTGGACGTCGGTCCCCAACAAGAAAAGAAAATCTCGTACAAGTATACAGACACATATAGCATAAAAACACGGTACTCGTAAAGGAGAGATATCACCTTGATAGGGCCACGAGAAGCTTCCGCACGACATAGGCTCCTTCCAAGCTCTTCTTCGAACCTGTCTAGCATAGGACTAAAACAAGAAACCATTAACCGTACCCATACTAAACAGATGACTGGTCCTCTTGGCCTAATGAAATAAAGCATTTCACTACAAAAACTGGTTGGCCCTCTTGGCCTAACGAAATAAAACATTTAAACCCTCGCAAAACTGGCCCTCTTGTACTAATGAAATCAAACAGAATAGCACCTACACATCCCTCCCCGAAATAGTACGGATATACAATAATATGCTACTTTCCAAGGAGAAAAAATAGGACCCACAGCCCTAAACTAAATGCATAAGATTATGACCCATCCCTCCTGCATATATAGCAAGAGGTGTACGTATAACATGTTGTCTAATCAGCCTATGGGTCAAGGATAACAACGGTAGATTGGTCTCGACTACTCTTTGCATCACCCATATCAACCATCGCCTACTATATATTGCATGCTCTGATAACATTCCCCACAAGAGACCAGGTCATGTCTCATTATTAATAGCAATATCCAAACTAGGGGCACAATTGAAAAAAAATGTCTTCTTCATAAGCAAGGTTTGCGAGTGAATCCGCAAACTGATTCCAATAACGTGGAATCAGCTAAAGAGACACTCTCTCAAACTCCTCAAGTAGGGTCATGGTAGTTCGATGATACATACAAAGGATGGGATTCCGCACTGTGTATGTCCCATCTAGCTGATTCAGGATCAACTGGGAATCCCCTTTTACTAACAACCACCGAATACCACCTTGCTTGGCAATATGCAGTCCCATAATCAAGGCTTTATACTCCGCCATATTGTTAGTGAATCCTACCCCGAGATAAGTAGCTAACTTCATCGTAACTCTACGTCGGGGATCTCAGATTACTACTCCAACACTCCCTTTTTTATTAGGGCCCCTGGACGCTCGATCAAAATATAATGTGTACGTCCACAATGGGTTTACATAGCGTGTCATCTCATGAACTCCTCTATTCGCAATTATGATAGTCGAAATTTAGCATGTTTAGAGTATGACCTAATGGCTCCATCCCACCTTCTTCATTGAACTCAACAGGGATACTTGTCATCATTCGTAAGTAGTGATGGCAGAAGACTTTGATCTCCCATACAAAGGTTACGTCCTCTTGCTCAATCACTTTGTATCCTTTGCTCCACCAGATGAGTTTCCCCTGATGGTATCTCTGCTCCAGATATGGGTGCTCCAAATAAGGAATTAACTGCACCATCAACCAGCTTTAAGCTCGTTTGCAGGTCTCAAATCAGGCCCAGCATAGTCCTACAATGCATTTTTCTCTGTATTAGCATACTCAAAAATAATAAGGTTTAATCTTATTAAGATTAACCTTATTTTTAAATTCTACTCCCTGTAGATCAGCTAGTAGAGCCGTAGACCTATTTTTCCCTATCCTGACAATCTTGTAGGGGCCATCCCATCTAGGTTCCAGCTTCCTTGGAAACAACTCCCTATGCGCATCATAATACAGAACTAATTGCCCTTTTTTAAAGGTATACTTCTTTGCTTTAAGGTCGTGCAACTGCTTCATCCAACGTTTAGCTACCTCCTGGTGTAATAAGCTCTACAATTTCAGTTCATCCAGGTGGGCTATGGTCGTGAAACATTCAAAGAGTAAATCCTCATCTCCCAAAGAATGGTTAATTGCAAACCGTATGGTTGGCAACTCGATTTCGAGAGGTAACACACACTCTTTCCCATAAACTAATTTAAATGGAGTATGGCCGATAGCTCGCTTGAACGTTGTATTGTACGCCCATACTGCCACATACAACTTCCTGTCCCAGTCTCGTTTCTTCTTAGAGACTATTTTAGACGAGATACCCAAAAGCTGCTTATTAGTACTTTTGACTTGCCCGTTGGCTTGCGGATTATAGGGGGTCATTTTGTTATGCTTGATTTTCTAAGCTTCAATCAGGCTTTTAATCACTTTATTCAAAAAGTGAGTTCCACGGTTCGACATTAGTTCCTTCGGTGGACGGAAACGGTAGATAATCTGCTCTAAAAGAAAACTTGCAGTCTTTTTGCATTGTCTTGCCTCATCGCCTGTGCTTCTGACCATTTTGTAAAATAATCAGTTGCTACTATAATGTACCTCTTCTGAGTAGTAGACGATGGGGTAATAGGACCCACAAAGTCAATGCCCCACTTCTCAAATGGAAGAATAGCCATGATAGGCATAAGTGGGTATTTCCTATTCTCTCTGCTGTCATGTCTTTGACAGGTATCACATCTCTTAACATACTCAAAGGAATCTTGGAAGATGGATGGCCACTAATATCTATCTCTTAAAGCTTTTTGTGCCGTCAACCGTCCATCGAAGTGCCCTCCACATGCAGAGTCATGGAACTCTTCCAAGATGAAAGGAACCTCGTCAGGCATCACACATCGGCAATAGATATCATCAACACCCTGCCAATATAGTATCCCTGCAATCAAGGAAAAATTCAAAGCCTGTTGTCTGATTTTCCTCTTTTCTGATTTTGATAAACCAGCTCCAGTCTCTCATGTTGATAGATAATGCATGATAACAGCATACCAAGATGGGATAGAAACTGTATCAATTTTAAACATTTCTTCAATATCACTTCCTTCAGCCAAAGTCTCTTTGAGCTCCTCAAAATCCACAAGGCATTCCACAATCCCCTGCAACCTTGATGGCTTACTCTTAATCTCATAATCGAACTCCTGCAAAGTGATTAACCACTTCGCCAAATGATTAGGCGGTTGTAGCTTGTTCATAAGCAATCTAAGCCCTTCCGCCTTCGTATAGAATACTACCTTCTCATGGAGGATGTAGTGCCTGAATTTTTTAGTCGCAAATACCATCGCGAGGCACAACTTCTCCATATATGTGTAGTTAACTTCTGATATGCCCAATTTTTGACTAGCAAAAGCTATCGGATGATACCACTTTTTCTCCCAAATTTGGGCTAAATAGCAGCTGATACTATGTATGGTGGCTGCTAAAAATATGTAAAATACTTCGTCTCTTTTAGGTGCTTTTAAAACTGGTGCTTTTACTAGCTCCTGTTTCACATCCTCAAAAGCTACCTTGCAAGGGTCGCTCCATACAAATAGACAACTAAAGGATTACAAGTTCATTAATGCCAACGTCCTTTCTGCCAAGGCATTTATAAACCTTCGATAGTATCCTACCGATGACAGAAAGCTATGTATCTCTTTCGGAGTGTGTGGTCGACTCATAGCAATTATAACCTTGATCTTTTCAGGGTCAGTTGAGATCCCTACTGAACTGACCACATGGCCTAGCAATAGCCCATAAGGCACTCCAAAAACACACTTCCGTGGGTTAAGAGAGATACAAAATTGTCTACAGTGCTCAAATCACTTTCTTAAGATAATCAACATCCTTTCCCTTATAGTGGCCACCCCTAGGTCATCGATAAATACTTTCAACTCATCTGGGGAGATGTCACCAAAGGTCTTGTCTGTTGTTCGTTGCCATGATCCAGGTGCATTGCACAATCCAAAGGCCATCACATGGTACACAAAAGTACCAAAGACAGTAATGAAAGTTGTTTTCAACTTGTCCTCTTCTGCAATTTCCATTTGGTTGTATCTCGCAAAGCAATCCATGAACGAATATATTTCCCTACCTGCTAATTGATCCAAAATCTGGTCAATAAATGGCAACGAGTGGTAATCCTTAATCGTCTGCTTATTTAGCTCTCTAAAATCTACACATAGTCAGATCTGGTTATTTTTCTTCTTCTTGATGACAACTTATGAACACCATTCTATGTGCTATACAGGGAAGATTAAACCAGCTTTCCGTAACTTCTGTAACTCCTCAAACAGCCCGTCCCTCAATTCAAAAGGCATACGCATTACTTTCTGATGCACAAGACAACTGCCTTCTTTTATAGGAATAGTATGAACCGCCAGGTTGGGAGAAATGCCTCTCAGCTCATTATAACTCCAAGCAAATATGTCACGGAATTCTTGAATCAAGGACACATAGTCCTCCCTTTCTGTTGTACTGAGCATGGAACCTAATTAAATTGGCCACGAATCATTCGGCGTGCCAAGGTCCAACTCAATCACATTTGCATCTCTTATCCTATCTTGCGGCTCTATCGGCTCATTCAAAGTTATATGATAAATATCCTCTGTAGTGGACCCCTCTTTAGATTCATCGCTCGATGATGTCTCACTAGCAGATGGATCATCTGCTGTCTCTAATTCAGTAGAGGATAAAGGAGCTCTCTCACTGTGAGGAGACTCAGGGTAAGCATCGACTATTACTCGATTACACCTCTACCTAGAACCACTCGACCGGTAGGTATATCGACTTGGCAGTTTGTTCATAAGATCCAAGGCCTACCTAGCAAGACTCGATAGCTACGACATCCTGCAAATCTTATCACCCTAAAGTCCAAGAAGCATTCTACACTTGCAACTGTAACATGGACTTTAGTAATGCAACCTTCTGGTTGCCTTAGATTATCATCAGCCATTCTAAGAAGGGTGGAGCTATCTTTTTGGATGCCTAGACCCAACCTCTCCATCAACTCTGAACTCATGATATTGACGAATGACCCAATGTCTACAATAGCGTGCTCCACTAATATTCCATCCACGTATGCTGGAATCCTAGGGCAATTCTTTTAAGCATGATCAAACCAATCTTCCCCTACTTGTGCTATGCCCAAAGATTCTACAATATACCCAATACGTAGGATCTTCTTGAATTCCTTGCGTACTCCTGGAGATAATTTAATCAACTATAAGAGGTTTACATCTGGTTTGACTTTGCAAAGAGAACTTGCTAAATCAAAATCATGATAGGTAGCTAATGCTCTCTTTTCTCGCCAGACAATCCTTTCTCGGGACCGGCTTTTGTGCTTCTTTTTTAGCTCTTGCCTTCTTTCTTTGCACTTCCTCATCTTTCTTAGGATCAACTTTTTTGTCAATAGGCCTTAGAGGTCCACCTTCCATGCCAAGGTTCAGGACTTGCGTTCCCTTATCCCCTTGCTTAGGGTTTTCCTCGACCGGTTTTGCATTATCTTTATCACCCTCTTTAGCCTTTTGGCCTCTTGTCCAGCTCGTAGGTTAGAGGTTTCAGCGCCATTGACACGTACAGCCTTGATAAGGCTAACTCCATTGCCTTGTGGCAACTCTTCTACAGTAGTCTTTTCCCTTTGCAGTATTTGTCTTGGTCCATCATTTTGCTGGAGGTTATTACCTTGCACTCTATGATTAACTGAACCTGTCTGTTTACTCCCTTGTTGGAGGGAGCTAATCTTACTCCAACAGGTAGCTGCTAAGTGGCCCGACTTCCCACAAATATCACATTTAACATTTGGATAGTTTCTAGGGAAATGTTGTCCACCACACCACTTATAGCTGAATCTTGAGGGACCACCCTCTTCAAGGCGTCGACTCCCTATTAGATTCTGCTGCTTCTTCAGGAAATTGACGTCAATAGCTATTTGCCGATATTGTTCAGAAATCATATCAGTGTAGTGCTTCATCATATCCTTCACTTCGCCAAGGACATTAGAGGCACTCGACTCATAGCCTTGATCATCTATCTGTCGTTCCATTGGCCTAACAATTTGATTGGGCGCATTGGTTGTTGATTAACAGGAACAACATTAGGGTTCGAAACTTGGCCTCCAACGTTTGGTGGAGCCAACTGACTAGCCATAGGCGACATGTTTGGGTATTGGATTCATATTTATCGACTGTCGTATGCCGGATTTGGTATTGGCAGTATCTGATTGACCTGGGATCAAATTTTGGCACTGTTAGCTCTCATTTATTGAAATCTGTAATTTATTATAGCAAGCATATATGTATGGACTGACATGGATTTTTCATGCTGAAATATTCTGAAATGATGTACTTTCACTAGTACTTGATGGGCAGCAGCTTTGGTTACACTTTTCTCGCCATTTTCTCTTGATTTTGGTGATTTTTTGTCATTTTCTGCAGTAAATAGCAAGCAGTTTTGAACTGTCTACAGTCTTCCCACCTGCATTATGGCAAGTTCGTCCACTGATCATGCTATTTTCAACATTATTAAGCTTGATGGTATGAATTACTCTTATTGGAAGAGCCAGATTTGGCAGGTGTTGGTGCAGAAATCACAGATCAAACCTTTGAGGTTGAGCAGGCATCCGCCTGCAACTATGCCAAATGAGGAATGGCTTGAGATTGATGAGTTATACAAGTCCACTATTGTATTGTCTCTCACAAAATAGGTTCATTACAATGTCTTTGAGGAAGAACAGAGTGCATGGCAATTGTGGGATAAAATCAAGAATCTCTATGACAAGAAAAGTCCAGCGAGTCAGATGTATTGGTTGAAGCACCTTATGGATTTGTGTATGAAGGAGAATGTGACTATGTCTGCTCACTTGAGCCAGTTCCATGCTATACTCAAGAGCTTGACTTCACATGACATCACTTTTGCACAGGATGTCACTCCTCTTTTATTGCTTGGTACTCTTAATGAGTCATGGGATGTATTCCGCATTGCATTATGTGCCTCTACTGCTACCTTAAAATTATCTGATGTTGAGAGTGCTCTTCTGTAGGAAGAGGTTAAACGTAAGAATTTGGATGCCTCTCGTGTGTCGCATGCTATGACAGTTAGAGGCAAGAATGATGGATATGGAAAGCATGGCATGTTGAGATATCGAGCTCCACTCATGATATGCCAGGGTGACCGTTGTGCATTTATGTCACGGACATGTCAGTTGCAGATGCGGTTGGTACACCGCCCATGAATAATAGCTACATGACAGCTATCCTTATCTACTCTAGTTCGTGGCTCAGTTAGTATGCCACCTTAGTTAGTTGAGTTTGGTTTGAGACCCATATATAGGGTTCTTCTATTTCTTTGTAGTTGAGTTCTTTTGGCTTACACAACTAAGAAGAGGAAAACTGTTTTCAGCCTCCACCTCTGTGTGTATTCCCCCATTGTGCAAGCAAGAAAGCTACAAGTGAGACTCCTTCCTTCTCTCCCACAATCTTAACATGGTATCAGAGCCTTGTTCGTGGTAAGGAGCTCAAGAAAGCAAGCCAAGCTCGCTGTGTTCTGGTAAGAGGAGCAGTGTTGCTTTCATTTTCTGTTTTGGGAGCAGATCTCTGTAGGTAGCATAGCCGAAAATTGCAAGAGTGCATTGTCTCAGGTTGAGACGCCCTTCGCGATGAAGCAAGAAGGCAGTATATGCTGCGGGATAGGGCTTTAGCCCTTGGCGACCCTATTTTTTTAATTTGAGGCCATTTCGAGGCCTATTTCGGAGGAGGAAGTTTTCTGCACGCACTCAGGAAAAGGCCCAGTTTTATGCTGTGCGACCACTGTTCTATAAGTTGGTGAAAAGTTACTGTAGAAATTGCATTGTATGCCTGTGCGTAGAGACATTGGGAGTTACAGAATCATCCATGTTTCCTGTTGATGCAAAATCATCACTAGGAAGTGACTGTGTGGTCAAATACCACTTTCGTCAGTTTTGCAGATTTGCCCTTGTGAGGCTGAAGCTGTGTTCTTTGCAGTGACATAATTTTTTTTGCAGTGTTCTGTAATGGCGTCTGATTCTCTTTCACAGATTGTCACTGAAAAGCTTGACAAGAACAACTTCCAAGCATGGAAGTTTAGAATGACAAATTTCCTTATGGGAAAAGGATATTGGGAATTTGTTGCAGGAAATGAAGAAGAACCAGTTCTTCCTGATGTTCCCAATCAACAGCAAATGCAGGCATTCAAAACATGGCATGAGAGAGCCAAGAAAGTTATGTACTGGCTGTCTATCAGTATTTCAGACTCTATGATTGTGCATATTCAAGATGCAAGTACGCCAAAGGAGGCATGGGATACTTTGTCAAAAATGTATAGCACAAATACGCAAGCCAGGAAAATGCAGCTCAAGCAAGAGTTGCATAATGTGCAAAGAGAAAGTATGAGCATCAATGACTACCACATGAAGGTGAAGAAGATTGCAGATGCACTTGCTTCCATTGGGTCGCCAGTGGAAGATGATGATTTAGTTTCTGTGACCTTGAATGGTCTAGAAAAGGATTATGCACAGTTTCGAACATCCATTTCAGTTCGTGAAAGATTTCCTGATTTTGAGGAGTTGATTGCTCTTCTAATTTGTGAGGAGCAGAGAAATGGTGGTGCATCTTCTTTAGGAGGAACTTCAAAAGAAGCTGTCTTCTACTCAAATGCTGGAAGAGGTAGAGGCAGAGGTAGAGGAGGCCAATTTGGAGGCCGTGGTAGAAATCAGAATATGCAGCAAACTCAAGAAAGCCAGTCCTATGGAGGAGGACGTGGTAACTCTAGAGGCAGGGGGAGCCAAAGAGGTCGTGGTGGATGGCAAAGAGGCCAAAATGCAAACAGTAATGTTGAATGCTACTACTGTGGTAAAATGGGTCATATGGCTAAAGACTGCTATAAAAAGCAGAATGACATCATGAATGGAAAACTGCAACAAGGGAATTATGCATCTTCTAGTAGACAGGGTGATGACAGAAATGAGCATTTGTTTATGGTGCAGCACATGAACAATTCTGTAACAAGTGCAGAAGAAAGCAACGATGTATGGTATGTTGACTTAGGTGCATCAAACCACATGACAGGTCATGCAGAATGGATGGAGGATGCAAGGAAAATGGAAACACCAGGATTTGTGGAGACTGGTGATGATACTCCACATCCTATTGTGCAGATTGGAAAAATTCCCTTGTCTATGTAGGATGGGAAAAAGAAATACCTGTCCGATGTATTTCATGTCCCGAATATCACCAAGAATCTGGTTTCTGTTGGTCAAATGGTTGAGCAGGGCTTGCAGGTCAGATTTAATCCTCATGGATGCTTTGTTGAGGATATGAAAAATAAAGGTCGCTTGATAGCAAAAGGAAAGAAGAAGGGCAGAATGTTTACGTTGGATGCAGACATGTCTGAATTGAGTGCAGCAATGTTTGCTCATGGGACCGGTGTAGTTGCAGATATTGATATCTGGCATAAACGCAATGGTCATGTTAATGTACAGCGACTTAAATCAATGCAAGCCCAAAATATTGTTGCAGGATTGCCAAAATTCAAGGTTGCAAAAATGCATAAGGTATGTGAAGCCTGTCAGTTTGGAAAACAAGCAAGGAAACCATTTCCTAGACATGTTCAAGAGAGTAAGAAGCCATTGGAATTAATCCACTCTGATGTGTGGACTACTAAAGCTGCATCTCTTGGAGGCTGTCATTATTTTGTCTCTTTTATTGATGACTATAACAGAAAAGTTTAGGTGTATTTCATGAAAAAGAAAAGTGAAGTTTTTGGGCATTTCAAAACTCTTAAAGCTATGGTTGAAAAAGAAACAGGCTTGCAAATAAAATGCCTAAGGTCAGATGGAGGGGGAGAGTACCTCTCAAATGAGTTTGCAAGGTTCCTGCAGGAGCATGGCATAAAGCAGCAATATTCATGCAGTCATACCCCACAACAAAATGGAATTACAGAAAGGAAAAATAGGCATATTGGAGAGGTATCTCGTGCCATGCTCAATGAAAAAGACCTGCCAGATTTTTATTGGGCTGAAGCAGTTGCTACAGCAGTCTACATAATGAACAGGACTCCCACTACGGCAATACATGGAATGACTCCAGAGGAGAGGTATACTGGTAGGAAACCAGATATTTCTCATTTGAAAATCTTTGGTTGCATTGCTTATGTACATGTGCCAGATGAGTTGAGATCCAAGTTGGATCCAAAAGCTGAGAAGTGTATCTTTATTGGTTACTCTCTGCAGAAAAAAGGGTATAGATGCTATAACCCTTCTACTCGTAAGTTTACAGTGAGCAGAGATGTTGTTTTTGATGAGATGAGTAGCTGGTATAAACTAGTAAATGTGATTGATGATGTAGATGCACAAAATGGTAATGCTGCACAGAATTCACAGCAACAATCACAAAATATTAGTGGACCTGGAGCGTCCTCTAGCAGTGGTTCACATTCTTTGCCATGGACAGGCAGATTGAGATCAGGAGAATCTTCTCAAAGCAAT
Source organism: Lygodium microphyllum (assembly GCF_053477565.2). Classification (NCBI taxonomy): domain Eukaryota; kingdom Viridiplantae; phylum Streptophyta; class Polypodiopsida; order Schizaeales; family Lygodiaceae; genus Lygodium; species Lygodium microphyllum. The sequence goes on from NC_141144.1 coordinate 133,438,944, forward strand.
GCAGATAGTGGTATGCAGGTTTCACGAAAAGGAAAAGAGAATGTAGATCAGCCCATGTTTGATGTGAATGCAGGTCACTCTTATGTGGATGGTGAATCCAGTGGCTCAGAACAAAGCATTGATGATGAGTTGGGTATCCCCTCTATTGTTACACCTGGAGTAAGGAAGACCAGGGATGTTTTGAGAGCACCTGGAAGTGAGCCTACTTTGCGTAGGTCTACCAGAGCTAGGTATCCTGTGGATAGGCTGAAATATGATAGATTTACAGCCATTCACTATGCATATATGGTCAAAGTGATACAGGAACCAGAACTCGCTTCTTTTGAGCAAGCCATGGGAAAAGAAAAATGGGAGAAAGCCATGGATGAAGAAATGGATGCCTTGGAAGCAAATGCTACATGGGAATTAGTACATTTTCCTAAAGGTAAGAATGCAATTGGCTGTAAGTGGGTTTATAAGGTGAAGCACAATGCAGATGGTTCTCTGAACAGATACAAGGCAAGATTAGTAGTCAAGGGGTATGCACAAACATATGGCATTGACTATGAAGAAACATTCAGTCCGGTTGCAAGGATGGCAACCGTAAGAGCAGTCATTGCTATGGCTGCATCAAAGGGATGGTCTTTACATCAGATGGATGTAAAGAATGCCTTCTTGCATGGTGATTTGCAAGAAGAGGTCTATATGGAGCAGCCACCAGGTTATGTGCATGCTCTTCATCCTGAGTTTGTTTGCAGGTTGAAGAAAGCCTTGTATGGCTTGAAGCAAGCACCTAGAGCATGGTCTGACAAGATAGGATAGTATCTTGTCACTATTGGCTTTCAGATTTCCAAGGCAGATTTCTCACTTTATGTGAGAAAAACAGAGAAATGTATTATGCTACTTGTCATTTATGTTGATGATTTGATTATGACAGGTGACAGTGATGAAGATATCCTTCATGTGAAAATGCTATTGAAGCAGAAGTTTGAGATGAAGGATTTGGGAGAGCTGCGTTATTTCTTGGGCATTGAGGTGATTAGATCACCAAGTGGGATACAGCTCTTGCAGAGGCAGTATGGATTGGACATGCTGTCCAAATATGGGATGACAGGCTGTAAGCCTATTTCAGTTCCTTTGGAGCAGAATGTGAAGCTGAGTGCAGATGCAGGTGAGCTTCTGGAAGACCCTACTATGTACAGACGCATAGTAGGAAGCTTGATTTATATGACTATTCCCAGGCTAGATTTGAGCTATGCTGTTGGATTGGTAAGTCAGTTTATGCAGGCTCCAAGGAAACCGCATTTGGATGTGGCTAGACGCATACTCAGGTATGTGAAGTCCACATTGCAGTATGGATTGTTTTATGAGACTGGGGTTCAGATACAGTTGCATGGATACACTGATGCTGATTGGGCTGGTAGTATTTCTGATAGACGATCTACCAATGGATATGTGTTCTCTTTTGGGAGTGCTGCAATCACTTGGAGCAGCAAGAAACAGCCTACAATTGCCTTGCTGAGCACAGAGGCTGAGTACAGGGGTGCATCAATGGATGCATGTGAGGTAGCTTGGTTGCATAAGCTACTTTATGATATGTATCAGCCTACAAATGGGCCAGTTGTCATTTATTGTGACAACATGAGTAGTATACACTTGGCAAATAACCCAGTCTATCATGCTAGAACAAAGCACCTTGAGGTGCATTATCACTATGTGCGCGAGAGGGTTTTACTAGGTATTATTGATCTATTTTATGTCAGCACAGAGGATCAGGTAGTTGACATATTCACAAAGGCATTGGGCGCAGAGAAGCTGCGCAAGTTCAGAGACCTACTTGGTGTGTAGGAATTGGGATTGAGCTCGAGGGGGAGTGTTGAGATATCGAGCTCCACTCATGATATGCCAGGGTGACCGTTGTGCATTTATGTCACTGACGTGTCAGTTGCAGATGCGGTTGGTACACCACCCATGAATAATAGCTACATGACAGCTATCCTTATCTACTCTAGTTCGTGGCTCAGTTAGTATGCCACTTTAGTTAGTTGAGTTTGGTTTGAGACCCATATATAGGGTTCTATTCCTTTGTACTTGAGTTCTTTTGGCTTACACAACTAAGAAGAGGAAAACTGTTTTCAGCCTCCACCTCTGTGTGTATTCCCCCATTGTGCAAGCAAGAAAGCTACAAGTGAGACTCCTTCCTTCTCTCCCACAATCTTGACATGGCAGTGGCAGTGGTCGTGGATGGGATTCTTAGAAATCTCGGTCCAAGTCTCGTGGAAAGTCACGTAGAAAATCCCGTGGCAGGAATGCAGATGTTACTTGTCACCATTGTGGGAAAAAGGGCCATATTAGGCCACAATGCCATGAACTGCGCAATGAAAGGTGCAAAGATAAGGGGAAAGACAAAGTGCAAGATAAGTCTTCTGATCACAGCATAGTGCTTGCAAAGTCCAGTGTTAAAATTGAAGAGATCAATGTTATGCAGCCTGAGGATGTTGATGATGATGATTATATCATTGCAGCTTCTTCTAGTGCTTCGCAGATGACAGAGATACACTCTATGTATACATAGTGTTGGCTCTTGGACTCAGGTGCGTCCTTTCATGTGACACCTTGCCGAGAGTGGTTTCATTCATACCGTATTGTTTTGGGTTCTGTGCGCTTGGGTGATGACAACTCTCTTGATATTGTGGACATTGGTAATGTTAGGCTACAGTTTCCTTCTGGCAGCAGTTTTGTTATGCAAGATGTACGTCATGTACCTACTTTGACACGCAGTTTCATGTTAGCTAGATAGCTTGATGATGCAGGTTATCATGTATCTTTTGGAGACTTTGCATGGAAGATCACTCATGGTAGATTTGTGATTGCAAGAGGTGCCAAGGCTGGCAGCTTCTATTCCTTGATTGTATCAGCTTCTTCCCTTGATCATGTTTTTTCCATGGGTTCTATCCCACATATATCTCTTTGGCATGCCTGTTTGGGCCATATGTCTTTGAAGGGAACAAAAATGCTTTCTGGTTTGCAGTACTTACCACCCCTTGATTATGCATGTTTTGATTCATGTGAGCATTGTCTTTATGGCAAGCAGACTAGGTCTACACATAAAAATTCTGGTAGGCCACGCATGAGTGAGCCCTTGGCATTGGTACATTCGGATGTCTGTGGGCCCATGCCTTGTCCGTCTGGTGCCAAGTATTTTGTTACTTTCATAGATGATTTTTCACACAAAGTTTAGGCTTATCCCATTAAGCTGAAAATTGATGTCTTTGTTGTGTTTCAGAGATGGCTTGCATTGGTTGAGAACCAGTCTAGGTATAGGCTAAAATGCCTAAGGACAGATAATGGGGGTGAGTATGTCTTGTTGAGATGACAAGCTCAACACATGCGGACGTTGAAGATGGACCACTTGGTTAGATGGGTCCACACGTCTACACTTAGCATGTCGGTGGTCATTATGACTCTCACATGGCCACTGACCCATTACTTATTATATTGAGGTTGTTACATCTATTTACAACTGGCATAGTTATAGCGCCAGTCAACTAGTGTAGTCGGTTATGCATTGTTTGACTTAGTAGGCCACTTTTCTTTATGTTGTATCTTATCTATACTTTGTGTACATTGTAAAGTGTATGGAAGAAGAAGAAGAAACCAGAAAGAAAACGTTTTGGCCTCCATCTCTCTTCTTGTCTCTTGAGCGAGCTTCTCCTTGTGCATTCTGTGTGTGTTCGGCATAGCATCTTAAGCAGATCTCCCCACCATGCGATTCTTGACATGGTGTTAGAGCTGCGCCACTGAGAGAGGCTGATTTTGAAGGCTCAAGTAAAAGAGAAGAAGCAAGGTTTGAGCAAGCAAGCCACGGTAAGAAGCTCTCCCATCCTTCCACTCTCTCTTGTGGATAGTGCCTATGGAGGCACCAGAAGCAGGGCAGAGCAAAAATCTTAGATTACAGTGAGATTTGGTGTGCGCAAAGAGTGCTGTATATTCTGTAGACTGGCCTTTTAGGGGTTTCTAGTAGTTATTTTGGGCATCTGAGGCCGTTTCAGGCCCCGTTTTAGAGCCACAAGGTTGCGGACAGTAGTTCCAGATACCCTGCAATTTCAGTTGTGTCTGTCGTATACAGGTGCATAGGTTACAGATTTCAGATCTGTAAGTTCAAAGGTGTTTACCAGAGAATAAACACAAGGTTTATCTGCAAACTGGTTGCAGATTGCATGTATCATTGAGCAGACGGTGAAAAAGGCTGTCTGGTGTATTACTGTGCAATATAGGTCGAGGGTTGTAGAGGATTTGCTTGCTGTTTGGTATTAGTTTTGTGATAATGGCAGAGAACAGTGGAAACCCCATCATTGAGAAGCTTGAAAAGAACAAATACCCTTCATGGAAGTTCCATGTCACCAACTTCCTTATTGGAAAAGGCCTCTACGAGTTTGTTTTAGGTGAAGAAAAGGAGCCGGAGGTGAGCAATCCTCCAACTGCAGAAGAGACAAAGGCACGAAAGGAATGGAATGCAAAAGACAAAAAGGTCATGTATTGGCCGTCTGTAGTAATTGACAATAATATGCTGGGACATATTAGAAATGCAGAGAATTCATATGCAGCTTGGACCATACTTGAAAGTATGTTTTCCGTAAATACAAAGGCACGAAAGATTCAACTCAAGCAAGAGTTGAATACATTGAAGAAAGGGAAGATGTCTATGAATGAGTATGCACTGAAGGTAAGGAGCATTGTAGATGCCTTGGCAGCGATTGATGCTATGCCCGATAATGATGATTTGGTGTCGTCTACCTTGGGTGGACTTAACAATGAAAAGGCTTGGAAGTCTTTTGTAACTTTCCTATATGTCAGAAAGCCATTTCCAGATTTCAATGAGTTGGTCTCCCTTATGATCACTGAAGAGATCAACATGTAGAGTGAGACATCTGAAAGAAGTGGTGAACAGGTCCAAGCTTTCTACTCCAGTTCAGGAAGGGGACGTGGCAAGTTCTCTTCAAGAGGCCGTGGTACAGGACGTGGTAGTGATAACCAGCAAAACAGATTGAATCAACAATTTAGCGATATGCAGGTTTCAGGAGGTCGTGGTAACTTTAGAGGAAGAGGTGGATGGCAGAACAGAGGTTCTAACAACTCTAGTATTGTGTGTCACTACTGTGGCAAAACAGGTCATATTGTAGCCCAATGTTATGCTAAGAAATATGATATTCACAGTGGTAAGTTACAATAAGGAAACTATGAATCGTCTTCACGATAGAATGAAGACAAAAATGAACGTCTGTTTGTTATGCAGCATATGCTGAATGCTGTTACAGGAAAGGGAATACATGATGATGTTTGGTATGTCAATTCAGGTGTATCCAATCATATGACGAGCCATGCAGAATGGTTTGAGAGATGCAGGATTTGCAAAATGCAGGTTATGTGCAGACGGGTGATGATTGATGCCACCCAATTTCACACATTGGAAAAGTTCCCTTGTCCTTGCATGATGGTAAGACAAAGAGTCTTTCAGATGTATTACATGTGCCATCTATTACAAAAGTCGGTCAGATGGTAGAGTAAGGGTTGCAAGTCAGATTTAATGCAAAGGGCTGCTTTGTAGAAGATTTCAATGACAAGTGTAGGTTGGTTGCAAAGGGAAGTAGAGTTGGACATATGTTTACTCTGGATGTTGAAATTCCTACTATGAATGCTGCTATGTATACTAAAGGAAAAGGTGTTGTTGCAGATATTGAAATTTGGCACAAACCCATTGGACATGCAAATGTACAAAGGCTGAAATTAATGCAGTTCAAAGGGCTGGTTACAGGTTTGCCTACATTTAGAATTGCAGAATTTCATAAGATATGCGAAGCATGTCAGTTTGGTAAGCAGGCAAGACAACCCTTTTCACATGACAGAGATGTAAGCAGAAATATCCTTGATGTTGTGCATACAGATATTTGGGGGCCTACACAAAATGTATCTCTTGGAGGCAGTTCATATTTTGTCACATTCATTGATGATTGTTCTAGAAAGCTGTGGGTATATTTTATGAAGGAAAAGAGTGAAGCGTTTGAGCACTTTAGAACTTTCAAGGCTGTAGTTGAAAGAGAAACAGGCTTGAAAGTAAAGTGCTTGAGGTCAGATGGAGGGGGAGAGTACCTCTCGAATGAGTTTAGTGATTTTCTGAGGTCTCATGGGATAAAGAGATAGTTCACATGCAGGTATACCCCACAGCAAAATGGTGTTGCAGAAAGGAAAAATAGGCATATTGCAGAAGTTGCACATGCCTTGATGGCTGAAAAGAATATGCCTAAGCATTTTTGGTCTGAGGCTATTCATACTGTTGTTTATATTATGAACAGAACTCCCACAGCTTGCAGTTCATGGGATGACTCGTGAAGAATGCTTTACTGGCAAGAAGCCTAATGTATCGCACTTGAAGGTATTTGGCTATGTTGTATATGTTCATGTGCCAGATGAGCTATAGAAGAAGCTTGATTCAAAGGCACAAAAATGTGTCTTTATTGGATACTCTTTAGAGCAGAAAGGGTATCACTGTTATAACCCTGTCACATGTAAGTTCAGAGTAAGCAAGGATGTCATCTTTGATGAAATGAGCATTTGGTATACATCTAGTGGTGATGCATTGGATAATGATGATGATCATGACACTCATGTGCAGGCTGAAAAGCAAGAATCACGGACTCTTAGTGGACTAGAGACATCATCTGGCAGTCCATGGTCTGGGAGACTAAGGAGTAGCTCTATATCTTCAAGTGCATCTAGTAGCACTATAGGTAAAGACAAATGAAAGAATAAAGTGTTAGATGGCATTGATACAGTTCTTGATGGAGACTCCAGTGGCTCAAAGAGCTTAGATGATGAGCTTGGTATTCCTTCTGTCAAGACACTAGGTGTACAGAGAGCTCATAATAATGTAAAGGCTCCATTGAGTGATTCGGTGGTACACAGATCTAGTGGGGTCAGATACCCTGTTAAAAGATTTGGTTTTGAAGGTTACGCAACTCGCCATTATGCTTATATGGTGAAACTAGTTGAGGATGTTGAGTCCACTTGTTTTGAGGATGTTGTTGGTCATACTCATTGGGATGCAGTAAATGGATGAGGAGATAGCTGCATTAGAGACCAATAACACTTGGGATCTAGTATCATTGCGGAAGGGAAAGAAAGCTATTGGATGTAAGTGGGTTTATAAGATTAAGCATAATGCAGATGGTTCTATTAGTAGGTACAAAGCTAGGCTGGTTGCAAAAGGCTATGCCCAGACATATGGCATAGATTATGAAGAAACCTTCAGTCTAGTTGCTAGGATGGCAATTGTCAGATCTGTGATTGCTTTGGCAGTAGCCAAAGGTTGGAGGTTGCAGCAAATGGATGTGAAGAATTCCTTCTTGCATGGTGATTTGCAGGAAGAAGTGTATATGGATCAGCCAGTAGGTTATGAAGATTTAGAGCATCCCACATATGTGTGCAAGTTGAAGAAGGCGCTCTATGGGCTCAAGCAAGCACCTAGAGCATGGTCTAACAAGATTAGAGAGTATCTTATCAATATTGGCTTTTATGTTTCTGATGCTGATCACTCACTTTATGTGAGAAAGGGAGATGCAAGTTTGGTCATCATAGTCATCTATGTGGATGACTTGATTATTACAAGTGATAGTGATAGTGGGATTGCTGAAGTCAAGAATTTTTTGAAGAAGAAGTTTGAGACGAAAGATTTAGGTGAACTAAGGTACTTCCTTGGCATTGAGATGATCAGATGTGATGATGGTATATGGCTATCCCAAAGACAATATGGCTTGGATATGTTGTCCAAGTATGGTATGACAGCATGCAAACCACTTTCAGTCCCATTGGAGCAGAATGTAAAGTTGAGTGTTGATGTTGGGGATGAGATAGAAGACCTGACTATGTTCAGGAGGATAGTGAGGAGTTTGATCTACATGACCATTACAAGGCCAGACTTGAGCTACACCGTTGGCCTTGTGAGTGAGTTTATGCAAGTACCTAGAAAGCCACATTTGGATGCAGTCAGACGCATATTGAGATATGTGAAGCCCACATTACATGATGGACTTTTCTATGAGGTAGGTAGAGATGTACAGGTGTTTGGATATATAGATGCAAATTGGGCTGGTAGTATGTCTGATAGAAGATCTACCAGCAGATACATGTTCTCTCTTGGTAATACAACAGTTACTTGGAGCAACAAAAAGCAACCTATAGTTGCTTTGTTGAGTACAAAGGCTGAGTATAGAGGTGCTGCTATAGCAGCATGTGAGGTAGTATGGCTACAAAAGTTATTGGTTGATTTAGATGTGCAGGTGGAAGGTCTATTGTGATAACATGAGTAGTATATAGTTGGCTAGGAACCTTGTGTTCCATGCCAGGACAAAACATATTGAGGTACACTACCACTTTGTGAGAGAGAAGGTACTAGCAGGTGAGATTGACTTGGTGTATGACAGCACACAGGATCAAATAGCTAACATCTTCATGAAGGCATTGGGTACAGAGAAGCTTCAAAAGTTTTGAAGCTTACTTGGAGTTGTAGAGATGCAGTTGAGCTTGAGGGGGAGTGTTGAGATGACAAGCTCAACACATGCGGACATTGATGATGGACCGCCTAGTTAGATGGGTCCACACATCTACACTTAGCACGTCGGTGGTCATTATGACTCTCACATGGCCACTAACCCATTACTTATTATATTCAAGTTATTACACCTGTTTATAGCTGGCATAGTTATAGCGCCACTCGACTAGTGTAGTCAGTTATGCATTGTTTGACTTAGTAGGCCACTTTCCTTTATGTTGTATCTTATCTATACTAGTGTAGTCGGTTATGCATTGTTTGACTTAGTAGGCCACTTTCCTTTATGTTGTATCTTATCTATACTTTTTGTACATTGTAAAGTGTGTGGAAGAAGAAGAAGAAACCAGAAAGAAAACTTTTTGGCCTCCATCTCTCTTCTTGTCTCTTGAGTGAGCTTCTCCTTGTGCATTCTGTGTGTGTTCGGCGTAGCATCTTGAGCAAATCCCCCCACCACGCGATTCTTGACATGTCTCACGTGCTTTTGAGTAGTTATGTGATGAGAGGGGTATTAAGTGTCAGTTGACCACCCCCTACACCCCCCTAGAATGGTTTGGATGAGCAGATGAATAGAACCATCCAAGAGCATGTCCATAGTATGATTAGCCACACCGGCCTACCTTACCATCTTTGGGATCCGCAGGCACAGAAAGTCATCCGCAGTCATGATATAGTCTTCCATGAAGACAAGATGCATAGGCAGCCTGAGAGAGTTGTTGAGATCCGTAGGGTCATATTTCAGGAGGAGCCGAGAGCTCTCGCACAGCCAATTGGACAGCCTACAGCTGCAATTGATGCTCATGGTCAGGGTGTTGGGCAGGCAGCTAGGCAGGTAGCAGAGCCTGCCGTGAGACGGTCTACTAGAGACAGACGCCCACCGGATAGATTTCAACCCTCGATGCATTATGTCTTGGTAAAAAATATAGGAGAGCTTTTCACTTATGATGAGGCTATGCGCAGGGGTGACAGACACTCTTGGGAGAGGGCTATGCAGTCTGAGATAGACTCCTTGCATAAGAATGAGACTTGGGATTTGGTTTCCTTGCCTAAGGGCAAGAAGGCTTTGCCACGCAAGTGGGTGTATAAGCTGAAAAGTACCCTTGGACACCCCAAGTTGGCATACAAGGCTAGATTGGTAGCAAAGGGTTTTAAGCAGGAGCATGGTGTGGACTTTGATGAGGTCTTTTCTCCTGTGGTTAAGATGACCACCGTGCGCTTAGTCTTGGCTTTGGTTGCTTAGCTTGACTTGGATTTATACCAGATGGATGTCAAGGCGGCTTTCTTACATTGGGACTTGCATGATGAGATTTATATGGAGCAGCCTAAGGGCTTTGCAGAACCTGGCAGGGAGCACCTAGTGTGTAAATTGAAAAAAAGTCTTTATGGCTTGAAACAGGCACCTAGGGAGTGGTATGATAAGTTTGATGCCTTTATGCAGTCACAGGGCTACAGTAGGAGTGCTATGGATCTGTCTTTACATGAAGAAAGCCCCTGATGGTTCTTTATTGATTTTGGTCCTCTATGTGGATGATATGCTGATAGCAGGGAAAGCTCATGATGAGCTAGATGCTCTTAAGGCTCAGCTCAAGAAGAGCTTTGAGATGAAAGATCTGGGACATGCCGCTCACATACTTGGTATGCGCATTAGACAGGACAGGCATCAAGGGCTCCTCTACTTGTCACAAAGGGAGTATATTCATAAAGTCCTTGAGCGCTTCCGCATGTAAGACGTAAAGCCTATTGGCTGTCCATTGCCTTCTTATGTGAAGGTATCACAGGCTGATTGTCCGCAAATAGATGAGAAGAGGGCCGAGATGGCCAAGATTCCCTATGCATCCTCAGTGGGCAATCTTATGTATGCCATGATAGCCACTCGTCCAGATATTGCCTTTGCAGTTAGTGTTGTGGCACGCTATATGGCTACACCTGGCAAGAAGCATTAGGATGCCGTGAAGGGTATCATGAGGTACCTGAAGGGCACTGCAGATATGTGCATATGCTATGGAAACTAAGATAAAGGAGTCGTGGGTACACTAACTCTGATTATGCAAGACATGCAGATAGTAGAAAGTCGACTTTCGGCTATGTATTCACATATGCTGGAGGTGCTATTTCTTGGATGTCCAGGGTGCAAAAATGCACAGCCCTTTCTACTACATAGGCTAAGTATGTTGCAACCACTGAGGCTTGTAAGGAGGCCATTTGGTTGGGTTGTTTGGTTGCTGACCTTGGTATTGATGCTCTCCCTACACTGCATTCAGATTCTATGAGTGCTATTCAATTAGCCAAGAATCCGAGGGTCTTCCATGCGAAGACAAAACACATTGAGGTGAGGTATCACTTCATACATGGGGTCGTTGACGACAAGTCTATTGATCTTGTCAAGATCTCAACTGACCAGAATCCTGCCGATCTACTTACGAAAAGCTTCTCTACAGAGCACTTTGCCTTTCTCAAGAGGTTGATGGCCGTGGGATGAGATGACATCTTTCCTCATCATGTTGTACATGTGTACATGTTGTACTGTCTTTTTCTTTTTCTTTTCACTCCTCACTAGGGAAAATTTGCCTTTAAGTGGGAGGTTGTTGAGAGTAAAGGTGCCTCCACCTAGCTGCCCGTGTATTACTACACTGACAGTCACCGCCACTGCACATTGCAGGTGGCGGGCACCTGTCACCGTTACTTTATTCTTTATTCTTTTAGTGACAGTTTGAATAAAGGAAGGCCCGGTCACACATTGTGACTGTTGAAGTTCCCATTTCTTGTCTCTCTCTTTCTTGCTCTTGCTCTCCTGCCATAGCTCTCACATGCAAGCTTCGATCCTTCTCACCTTTCAGTATTGTCTTTACTCCAAACTCGAGCATATGAAGAACCATCATCCAAGGCTTTTGTTTTTAGGCTTGATTCTGAAATATAGGGCTTGCCCCAAAATCATCGAATAACTACATGAATCCTACACAAAAAAATAATATTCATTCCTAACATCTCCAATAGTCATGGGTACATTTGGACAAGGTGCATAAAGATCCTTTGATGAATCATTTACTGGCCCCGCATGCGCCATCCTGGATCTACATCAATTGGCCAACCTCCATTCTCATACAAGCTTCGTGCCATAACATTGATTTTAGAACCATGATCCAAGAGAGCTATGAAAGGCATCTCTCTTTCTCCCACTTTAACAATTGTCTCTATTGTAGCATGAGCCCAATGAGTTCGTGAATAATGGTAGCTTGGAATAAAATGAGCATCTTCTTCTTCATGTACTTGTTGATGGGCATCCTCATTATACATAGCCTTCTCTCTATGCTTATTGCTGCCCATATTAAGATCAATTTCAGCCCACAAGCTTACTGTCTACACTCCCATTTAACCCATTTTCAACATCAGTCTACTCCAAATTAGCATTACATGCATCATCATATTCCCTCTAAAGTTGTTTCTCTATGTCTTTGTCAACCTACATCAATGCTTGCAAAACTTCACAATCAAACTGCATTTTTTGTTTTAGCATATCAATGATTGCATCATGAAATTCACGCTTCGCGATTCCAAGAACTTTACCAAGTATGAATTCCACTCTACTACCAAGTATGAGATCTTCCAATACCTTTTTAAGATTTGTAGTAGTCTCAAGATCCAATTGTAACACCTGTAATCGAGTTGCTTGCTCCTTTTCTTCCCTTTTTGTTTCTTCTCTTGAGATGCATCCTACAAAACATGCTCAGGTATGGCTTTTTCAACCTCTTTCTATTACTCCATTTTACTTCATGTTATGCGTTTAAATGGGCCTCAAGAGCAAGGACCAATAATGTCCTAATCTCTTCTTCTCTTTTCTTCCACAAGAGCTTCTTGATTATGAACCTCAGTCAAATAAGCATAGGCTGAAAACGAATCCATTGGTGCACAACATCCTATTCTCCCTCATATACTCTAATTTGCATTAGTCGATTCAGACTTTGCTACTTTGCCTTTTTCCATGCAATCTCCATTTTACTTCACGTTATGCGTTTAGATGGGCCTCAAGAGGAAGGACCAATAATGTCCTCATCTCTTCTTCTCTTTTCTTCCACAAGAGATTCTTGTATATGAACCTCAGTCAAATAAGCATAGGCTGAAAATGAATCCATTGGTGCACTACATCCTATTCTCCCTCATATACTCTGACTTGCATTAGCCAATTCAAACTTTCTTGCTTTGCCTTTTTCCATGCAATCTAATGCCTTCATCCAAATGAGAGATTTTGCTTCAGCCATGCTGCTTTTATGAGCTTCTTTGGTTCTTTCAATATCAATCCATATGTGGCTGCATTTTTGAAAACAAATGATGTCCTTGCTGCCATCTCTTTCAGCATCTTCTACATGCCACAATTTCCAAAATTTGGCTCTATTGGAAGACCACTTTCTGTTGCATGTATTTTTTATCTTTCCAAAATACTAACCTTGTCACTTTTGCTTCATGGTAGGATATACAGTCTCACTTTTCATGTTGTAAACAATCACACCAAATGCATCTCCTCTTGTATCCTTCTTTGTATGGTCTTTGGGCTATTGCTTGACCCTTCTCTTCTACCTTGAAATCCAATTTTTTGACCTTTGCATTGATTTCTGTCAAATGCATCCTCAAATCACACATGCCTTGATTAATTCATCCACAACATTACCTTTAAGAGCCAAACCAACAAGTATAGCCGGCTGTTCCGCCATAGCTTTAAGTGCCTTGGCTGCAATATCAGCCCCCTTTTGAGTGGCACTGGAAGGTGTGGTGCATGTATCCCATCTTAATTTCATCGGCTCTCTCTTTGCAACATATGCATTGTCTCAGTTACATTGGTCCAATCTGATTTCAAACCCATTTTAAAAGAGGCATATATGCACTGTCTCAGTTACATTAGCCCAATTTGATTTCAATCCCATTTCAAAAGAGGCTGACTCTTTACCAACATAAGCACTCTCTTAGTTACATTAGCCCAATCTGATCTCAACCCCATTTCATTAAATTATCAATCAACTTCTCTACAAGTCATGATATGCAGCCTTTAGAAACAAATCAATTTTATGACTCTCCAATGATTGCTACTCATCGGCATCCAACTGTACATACCAACTTTCAAATTCACGAAGAAAAAACTATAGTAGCCAACACTTTATTGGGATTTTCAATCCAATCGGTAAATTTCTTTTTAGTTACCAATCCTACATCTTCCAAGAAAAACTCTTCTCTCAACACTTTCTTAAACACTGCCCAATTAGTATCTCTTCTATGTAACTCATCAATCTGATCATACAACGCATGCATGGCCAAATAAGAGAAATATTGACTCCATGCATACTATGGTACCCCATGAAACAACATCTTTTCTTCATACAACTGAATGAAGGCTGAAACATTTTGACCCTTAAATCGCTTCAATTCTTGTCCCACTGCCTGTAATGCATTCGCAGCTAAGGAATAAATTCTTTCTTCTTCTTGCTGAGCTTGCATCTACTGCTATTGTTGTTGCTACAACAAAGCAGTCATTTGTTTTAAAGCATCACTACTACTTGAACTTGCAGAATCCCCTATCTTTACACACTTGCAGCCGACTTTTACGTGGGTTCACCTTTGTCGGGGAGCATTTGGGGTCAAAAGTTTACTATGGGGGTAAGAGACAGTAGGGTGAAGGGAGATTCAAGGAGAGCAATTGATGAAAGAGAAGGGGTTTGAAGAAATAGAAGATGTAGAAGAAAACTCATAGAGGTGAAGCTTGTCAATTTATTTCTGCATCCTGAGAAGATAAATCCCTTGTAGACCAAAAACGTGTATCAAACAATAGCTTCTTGTTTGTTGCCTAGACCGCCAATCTGATGCTTTCATTGGCTTCGAAAGGGGGGTAAATACTAGGATACCTTGTTAAAATTCTCCCAAATCACTCCTTATTCTCCCAGTTTGGAGTGTTGTTTGCTGCTTGTAAACTGCAATTGCACATCACGCGATTTCGTCAATCCTTGTTTTTACATAAAATCCCCCAAAAATGGCTGAAAGTCACTTTTTTTTAAAAATATGTCATCATATTCTAGAAGTTGTCTACAGATTTTGGATATGTACAAGAAATAATATCCAAAATAGGCTAAACTTACCAAAAATCTAGTATTTTTGAACCACCCACACTACAGACATTGACACTAATTACTAATATGGCATTGATTCTCTAGATCAATAAGAAAGTCGAATGATGATGCACTCTAGAGTTTTTCACACTATGTTCGCATAGTGACACAACAACATAGAAAAAGGTGAAGATATAAGAGTTCATTCATCTTTGCTTGAAAGGGTAAAATCTAAGATTTTAAGCTTAGAGTAAATAAGAATAGCATAAAAGAGGTACTAGTACAACATGTGTTTATGCATAGAGAGCTATATTTGGAACTTGGAACTTCAAATCTTCTAATGCATAGACCAAATTGTAAGAATTTGATTCTTAAAGTCTTTCTTTTCTTGAACTTGGTTTAAGGTTTTCCATTATAACATTTGTTTGTTTGTCTCGTAGATGTCTATCCCTCTAATATTAAAGAATGGCAATCGGTCGTCTATTGTTGATGTTATTGATGTTATGCATGGTTCAATTGGAGAAGAAATGTATAAAGGTAGAAAGAAGACAGAGCTTGTAGAGAATGTAATATTCTTCTATGACCATTCTTATATTGTTCCCATGTAGTGCATCCAATGGGAATCAATATCCCCCCTTCCTTTGCCCGATTTTTCAAGCTTTGAGTAGCCTTTGTCAAGTCTAGCTACTAGAGAGGGCTATAGATGTAAAATATTTTTTGAGATACAAAAAGCATTAGAACCTAATATCTCAAATAGGCTAAGCAAAGTTACTTTGTTCATACATATTAATATATTTGTTGTCTTCTTTTCTAATTCTAAGATAAGAAGATCAAATGCATGCTTTTAGTGAAGAGACTAACATATGATCATGTCATACAACTTGTTGATGAGGGATGGGATACTAGGATAGAAGGAAAATTTATATGTAAGATAAATTAAGTCTCTATAGCTTGTAAATATATGATTACTACTCAAAAATTTATCCTTAGATTTTATTATAGTAGATGGAATTATGTTGGTGGTAGTCTGGTTTCTTTAGACCAAAATCTTGATAATTTTAGCAAAGATCCTATAATGAATCTTAACATTTGGTTCAATGAGGACATTATTGCAATCCTAAAGGCTAGATCATCATGTATGCTACATCAAGTGAGGATTGATTTACAAAATGAAGATATTGAACTACCATGCTTAATTGTGTTTCAACTTAATAACAAACAAGTAAGTTTTTATGTCATATTATATCCACTTAGGTGTATATCTAATTTCACTTCTTCCTAATTAATAAATATTTGTAACATACTTTTTGCAAATATCAATGAGGAGAGAGAAAAATATACACAGCAAGGATATTGAAGAAAAGATCTCTTTACTATCAATATAAAACACATGTACAAATTTTGTGACAATTTTTTGTTAGCCATCTCCATGACTCATACACACAAGGGCTTACAGGCAATGAGAAAAAGCTACTTCTTTTTTTGAAAACTTTTCTTAGGAGAAGGGACATTCTTTCTAGGAGTCTTTTTGCCTTTCTTTGATGCTTTGGTTGCCTTGGGTGTTAAAGGCATAGTTTCACCTGTTACAGTTACATGCACCTCCTCTCCCTTAATGTCCAAGTCCCCCACTATTGTCTATTCTTGTTGGTTATTGCATACAATTGACCATTATGTATTTCATGGCCTTTGCTCTTATATACCAAATATGCTCATTCGTATAGCAATCCCTTGTAAGCTGTCATACATTTGTAAGAAAAGATTTTTAGTTCATTGTTATTTTTTACAATGGACTATATTATTATCATCAATGGACTATTTTACAATAAAACTCTATCTTATATTTTACTATCTTTCACATTACCTTTATAAGTTTATCATCATTGAGATAAATAAACATAACCAGTCTTCTGGCATTTACAATTACTCTCCAGCCAAGAGTGACTATCATCCTGATGAGGATACTATAATCAATAATATAAAGTAAAACCATGAAACTTGTTTATGGTAGTTTATAGAATAGTTTTTTAAAATTATGTTCCAACCATTCAAATCAAGACCTTACCACAACTTGTCTATATTGTATTGTTGCAAGTAAATTGGAAGGTATGGGAGGCTTTTTCTCTAGCACTTCAATCAATTGTTTTATAGCTTTGTACCAAAAAGACAATAAAATTTAGAGTAATTTTAAAAAAAGATCAAAATATTTAAAGTACTTGCAAAAAAACGATCAAAATATGAAGGAGACCCTGGATTATGGAACTTACAACTTAGCATTTCCATGGCTTCCTTTCATAGAATTGATGAGGAAACATCCCTTTCCACACAATCTATTCCAATTAAGCTCCAATGAGAACAAAAAATAATCATATTTCAATAATTTAGCTTTAAAAATCATAAAATCTAACAGAATATCAAATTACTTAATTTTCATTGTATGGAATTAGAAGAAGCTCCAAAGTTTCAAAGTCAATTGGATTGAACCAATGATCAAATGTGCTTGTATCAAGCTCACTCCTCATATAGTATGAGATAGATGGATCAAGATCCTCAATTTTTTGTTGTATATCAAAGGAGAGTTCATGCATTATACACCTAGCAAAGAAATGGAGATAGTGAGCCTTAACATGAAAGCCTATTGCTAGAAATATATAGTGAGTAAAAACAAATTTTAGTATATTATACATCATCCCAACAAGAAGAATAGAGTCATTTACTTCTCTTATTTTATTCTTGAGGATTTGAACACAATTAGAGTAAAAAAATACCATATTAGATCTTTTATTAATATCACCAAGTAAAAAGCAATAGACATTGAAGCCCTTAGGGTCAACCCTTTCAAAAAGTGTAGATAGCTCTTCTTCAAAAGATAGGGGCTACTCTACTTCCTTTTCTTCTATCTTCTTCCTTTTATACTCCATCCATTTATCTGCCTACTCCAAGGGAAACAGACCCCGACCATTCATTCTATCTAGGTGAGGTAAAACTGGACCATCCATCCTTCTAGGCATGTTCTTTCCATCAATATGCAACAATCCAGGTCCATCAATACACCTCTCAACCCCATAGGCCTGGGGTGCCCATGGGCCTCTCTGCACCTTGTAGCTGCTGCTCTCTATCATATATCCTCTTTGCAAGGCCAGCACAAAGGTTGCAACACTTACAAATGGTGAGTTAGAATCTATGGAGCTGATGTTAGCACAAAGATTGCAACACTTACAAATGGTGAGTTAGAATCTATGGAGCTGATGTTAGCACAAATATTTCCTGCTACAAATTATGTGCCACATCTTCCTAACTCTACTACTATTCGTGATGAAAATTTTAAATGAAAGGTCATTAAGGTTGTTAGTGGAGACCCTATTGTGGTTGCGGATGATGCCGCTCCTTTTGGCAGTCCCGTAGCTAAGAGCAGAGTGAACTTGTCAAGCATACGTGCTCCCAAAATGGGAAATCCAAAGCTTCAGGTGAAACCTGCTCCCTATGCCAGAGAGGCAAATGAATTTTTACAAAATCACCTCATAGGATAGGATGTTAATGTAGCAATGGAGTATTCTCACAAAAAGTAACTACAACAGATGGGCTTATACCAAGCACTAATCCACTTGCAGCTGAATCATGAGTGAAGGGCTTTGGGACTATATTTTTAGTGTCCTTAGTCAAAGGGGACTCTGATGATATAGCTCCTAGTATTCGCATTCAAGGATAGTCTGATGGCATCAATGTGGAAGAAATGATGGTAGCAAGAGGACTTGCTATGGCTATCAGAAACCATGATTTTGAAGACCGATCTAATTACTATGATGCCTTACTTGCAGCTAAATCAAGGGCTATGAAGGGAAAGAAAGAAGTACACTTAGCTAGAGAAACTCCAGTAATGCACACAAATGATTTAACTCTGCCAAATTTTGGGCCAGGGGATCATAGTGCAAACCAGAAAGCTCAGGTTGTGATACAAAAAGCCAAGTAGCTTTTACCCTTCCTTCAAAGACAAAATAGACCTTTTGTTGTAATGGAGCATGTTCTTAGTGGGCACCGCTACAAACTGCTTGTACCAAAAGAAACTTGTGCCATTGCATTCTCTTTGTTTGGGGTAAGATGCTCGCGCCATGGGGAACTATGTGCAGATGATGCAATAGCTTTTATGAGGTGAAAAATACTACAGAGGGATGTAGAAATTGAGGTAGAGGAAATTGACAGAACATGCACATTTTTGGGCACCTTATGGGAGTCCAAAACAAATGTGGCTATCTCTCTTCTGGAGGGGCTGGGTAGGAAAGCTTCATCCTCTATTTTCAGCTGATAGAACTACAGAAGGTCACTTATTGGTTCAAACAGAGCAAAGTGCTAAACAATTCTTGATAAAGGTATGGGAAAACTATTTTGAAGGACAACAAGACGGATCAACATGATTATGAGAAACAACTCTAAGTAGGAAGTTCTCAAGGTACATGTGAGAGAAGTACTTGGAGGTGGTAAGTTTTATGCTCATTTAGCAAGCAATGCACATGTCTCAAGTATCCAAATGCAGTTGGAAGCTTTACGAGTGAACAAAAACTCACCTACATACTTGCACAAAAAAAGGTTGATGTTGTTATGGCACAATTTTTAGTGGATGGTTCTTGGAATTGGGTGATGGTTGTAAATTTGCCACGATAGTCAAGAAAGGACTATGAATTCTTTTACATAGATTATGGGAACCAGGAACTAGTTTCATTTTCCAAATTAAGACCTTTAGATTCATCTATCTCTAGCACCCCATGGCTTGCTTTACTATGTATCCTTGCTTATATCAAAGTACATGAGTTGAAAGAAGACCATGGATAAGAGGCAACTGAATATCTCAGTTCAACTACTGGACATAAGAGTTTCATGGTTAATGTAGTTGAGAAAGACACTTCTGGTGGAAAATTAAAAGGCCAAGGGATAGGCACTAAGTTTAGTGTAACTTTTTATGAGGCGGAGCCATGCAAGTCTATGAATGCTATTATGCTTGAGGTTGGCTTTGCTCGGACAGAGAGGAGGAACAACTGGAATAATGATAAAAGAAAGATTAGTGACCAAGAATGTAGAGCTTTGCTCCACACTTCATGGTGGCTTGATGCAAAGGATGTAAAAAGACATAATGAATTGATGGATAAAATGCAACAACAAAGAGACAATAGTATCTGCAAAAACAAATAAGTCGTGGCTCCTAGTTCCAGTTCCTTTTATCACTCTTGGCATCCCTGAATGAATGCATTGACTGCTACTCTATGGCAACAAGAAGCTCTTTGAGGAGTTGCAAGCCACAATCAACTAATTGAGCAACACAATCAATTCATGTCTAAGATGGATCGAGTGGTCTCAACCCTCTCTATCACCAACATGCAAGCCAAGGTAATCAATGACAAACTTGTAGCCTTTACGACTCAAGTTTCTCAAATGGCTACAATTAAAAGGATGGATCAACATGATTATGAGCAGCAACATGGGAATTCTCATGGAAATTATGAGTACCATGACCATGGGCATCATTTGGATGTGCAAAGGCAGCATCATGTGCCTACTTATGGTCAGCATGTATACAACAATTGTGCATATTTTGAGCAGCAGCATGCATCTAATGACTATCTATGTTCTTATTAGCTACATTCTTGTCACATACATGGAAAACCATTTAGACAGCATTATGTACATGGGAAACATCATGCAACTGTATACGAGTATGTAGATGGGGAGCAACCTTATTATCCGCAACAACAAAGTGCTCGATATCATCAACCACTTGATCATTACTATGAGCAGCATGCACATTCTTATGAGAGCAATATGATACTTCTCATGAACGATGATGTGATGAGAGCATCTCACTATAGCTTCATGAGAAAGTGTCCGATCAGCCCAAGGCCCTTAACTTTGAATGCCCAGTAGAAGCCATGAATGTGGGGCTCATGAACATGCAATGCCTAGGGGTTGATGTAGTGAATGCAGTAGTGATCTCAACCTCATCTGCTCCAGTTCTACATGGCACAACTGGTTCCCAATGATTTTATGGACAAGTCAATGCATGCTACCGTATGGGTTAGTGAGGACCTTGTGCCACCATCAGTTATGCTTCACGAGCTTCGTTTTGACATGTCATATGCCTCAATTGGAGCTGCCCATAGGAATTTATGACTAGTTTTCTCCAATAGGCCTATTCTGGACAACATGCTATCCACTGTTTGTAATCATCAAGGATTGGTAGCCAAACTCATACGCTATCAACTTACACCTATTGTATGCATCATACACACATTTGGATGTCCCAATTTCACATGTGATTGTACTTTTCCTGTATCAATATTCTCCTTTGTAATGTTGAACAGAGTAGTCTTCTGCGACCCCCCTTCCCCTATGAGCCACATCAATAAGTCCTCTTTTTTGTTTTTGAGGGAAAAAACCTTTGGGGTCGGGATGGATCGTAAAAGAGTGAGGATACATGGGTAGGACACGGTGTTGTGTTGCTATGTGGATGTAATGTGAAAAACTCTAGAGTATGTCATCATTCGGCTTTCTTATTGATCAAGAGAGTCAATGCGATATTAGTCATTAGTGTCAGTGTCTTAGTGTGGATGGTTCAAAAATACTAGATTTTTGGATAAGTTTAGTCTATTTTTGATATTTTGATATTACTTCTTGTAAATATCCAAAAGTTATAGACAACTTCTAGAATAGGATAACATGTTAAAAAAATCAAGCAACTTTTAGCCATTTTTGGGGGATTTTATTCAAAAAGAAGGATTGGCAAAATCACGTGATGCACGATCATAGTTTAAGGCAGCAAACAACACTTTGAACTAGGAGAATAAGAAGAAGTGATATGGGAGAATTCTAACTAGGTGTCCTAGTATTTTACCCCCCTTTTGGAGCCAATGGAAGCATCAAATTGGCCGTACCCCCCTTTTGGAGCCAATGGAAGCATCAAATTGGTCGTCTAGGCAGTGGAGGAGAAGCTACTATTTAATGCACATTTTTGGTCTACAAGGGATTTATCTTCTTAGGATACAGAAATAAATTGATAAGCTTCACCTCTATGAGTATTCTTATATCTCTTCTATTTCTTCAAACCCCTTCTCTTTCATCAATTACTCTCCCTAAATCTCCCTTCACCCTATTGCCTCTTACTCCTGTGGTAGACTTTTGACCCTAAATGCTTTGATAGTGGTAAACTCGACGTGAAAGTCGGCATCAGGTGTGTAAAAATGGGGGATTCTGGAGGTTCAAGTAGTGGAATTGCTTTACAACAGATGATTTCTTTGTTGCAACAATAGTAGTTGTTGTTACAACAATGGATGCAAACTCGGCAGGAAGTAGAAAGAATTGATTCCTTAGCTGTGAATGCATTGCAGGCACAATGGGACAAGAATTGAAGCAATTTAAGGGTCAAAATGTTTTGACCTTCATCTAGTTGTATGAAGAAGAGATGTTATTTCATGGGATAGTGTAGTATGCATGGATTCAATATTTCTCTCATTTAGCTATGCATGCATTGTATAATCGGAGTGATGAGTTATATAGAAGAGATTCTGATTGGGCAGCTTTTAAGAAAGCTTTAAGAGAAGAGTTTTTCTTGGAAGATGCAATATTGGTAACTAAAAATACATTTATAGATTGGATTGAAAAGCCTAATAAAGGGTTGGCTGCTACAACTTTGGTCCATGAATTTGAAAGTCGGTATGTGTAGTTGGATGCCGATGAGTAGCAATCATTGGAGAGTTAGAAAATTTATTTGTTTCTGAAGGTTGTAGATCCTTCTTGCAAGAGAAGTTGACTGATCGTTTAGAAGATGCCTTTTTTGAAACGGGTGTTGAATGCTAAAATGACTAGGTTTTTTGGTTGATTTTTGTTCTTTTTGAAGTTTGAATGGTTGATTTTTGATGGATTTTGAGTGATGATTGATTATTTTGGAAGTGTTTGAAAGTTTTTTGGATGATATTGATTATGTTTTGGAAGCTCATGATGATTCTTAGTAGAAATATGAGGCTCTGTGATGTTCTGATAGGTTTTGTTGAGGTTCTGATTGGTTCTGATACATTCTGTTTAGCTTCTATTTTGTTCTAATTTTCTTTTGTATGAAGCATGGATTGATGATTGATGAAGGTTGAGGTCTTTTAAAATATTATTGAATAGTTTTTGATATTTTGGGATAGTTTTAGTATGAGTTATGAGGTTCTAATGTTCTCCGATGACCTTTTGTTAACCCTTTGTAGACCTTCTGTAGAGTCTCTGCTCTGTTCCTGTTCTATTTAGTTTTGTAGATCTTTTGTAAGTGTTCTATGGAATATATATGTGACTTTGGGAAAAAAATTTAACTTTTGGAAAGGATGAATCTAAGTTCAAAAGAGCTAAAACAAATGGAAGAAGTAGTTCTTGAAGACTGAAAAAAGGACTGGAGTGAAGTGACAGTAGTGAGCTATGAAGAGACATTGTAGTGGCTCTTGTGCCCTTTCATACCTCCCATGCCTCTTGGGAGGTGCATCCATGACCTAAGAAGGATTATGGAGAGTTATTATTGAGTATTTTAATAAGGAGATGATGTACTATTGATTGAGAGAGAGAGAGAGAGTCAGAGATAGCAAATTCTATCAAAACAATGTATCTATCTATGAGAGATTGAGAGAGAGAACTATGAGAACAATAAAGATGAATTATATGTGATTATTTCCATTCAAAAGTGGTGTATTATTTTGTGTTTCTTTTTTTTTAAATGGATTCTATGAAGGTGTTGAAGATTATCGTTGATTCTATCAAATCCGTGGGAGATATCTACTATGATGCTGTGTGAAGATTTATTCTTTTTCTTGTTGTGATTCTCAAAAGAATGAAACAAAAGCTCTTTGATGTTACAAGATAGATTTTCTTGCAGTAGAAACCCCTTTTTCTTGGTGTCTTTCTTGGGGCTCCACGTTTTTGGTGCACAACAGGAAAGCTTTCCATCAACAAGTACCAGTAGAGGCTGAAAATGAAGGAAATGGCATTACCAAGAAGAGGAGAATTCAGTGGATGCTTGCAAAGTTCCTTATTTCATTGAAGAGTTTGAAATTCTTATTACCAAAGCCACTTTCTACAAGAAGTTCATCCCATAATGGCGGAAACATATGGCCATCATGATGCAAGCTCTATGTGGTGGACTATTTCCTCTTCCTGTTGAAGCAATAGAGACGTGCATCTTGGTGGCAAATTGTTTGGGAACAAACTGAAGTGTAGAAACAGAGAAAATGACCATCCATGGAAGATTTGGTATTCATTGAGAAGTTTTCAGACATCATCAAGTGGGAGATCGCAAAGAAGCTTCAGGAGTCGTGGTCAGTGGAGATTCATGAGAACAAGAAAGAAAAGAGTTGGAATTTATTTGTGGATGCTCAACAACAAGATACGTGGGATGCTTGGTGCACTAACAACCTCCTATTTGTTCCATTGGCAAACCACTGGAAGTTGGTAGACAGAGTGTTTTTCACAACATACACTGTTGAAACCCTCAAAAGCTTGCATTATTATGATGATGGCACAACAATGATCCTAAGAAGAATGAGTTTTGATACTTTCAGAACTGAATATCTCCTCCTCTGTAGTGGTTTGAAAGCTGAATTCAGAGATGTTGAAAAGAAGGAAGTAGAAGAGATGTTGGCTAGAGATTCCTCTAGAGATTGAAGTCCCTCTCTGATTCTATTATGCCGAGTACAGACTAACTGGTTGGAGCCAATCCCCTGATGAATGGCGCAATCAAGAGACAAGTGCTAGAATGAGCCCAAAGGTACGTGAGAAGAGAGAAGGCAAGAATCAAGCCTAAGAACGAGCTTGAAGCAGAAGCCTCCTTTGACACCTTAAAAGCACTCTTTACAGAAGTCCCCATTGCGACTCAAGGTTCCCTTCCTAGTCAGATTTGTCTTGGAAATATTGATGATAGGCCAACAAATGTAGTCCCATTGCCAATTTTTAAGGGAGAGTACGATGGAGACCCCAATCTTCATATAGCAGAGTTTAAGGTAGCATGTGTGGTTAACAATGCCAGAACCCCCGAGCATTGGTTAGCAATCTTCCCCGCTACTTTCAAGGGTGCGGCATTTCAATGGTATGAGAGACAAGCAACATGAACTTTTGGCACATGGGATGACCTGAAGTTGGCCTTCCTCACTAAATTCGGGCATGAAGGTTTTGAAGAGCAGATGCGAGAGGAGTTCATAAACCTAAGTCAGTCCTCTGGAGAAATAGTAGAAGCTTATGTCTCGCAAATGGAATCCATCCTGAAGAGATGGACCAATCATCATTTGGATGAAGGCATCCAGAAAGGAGTATTCCTCAGAGGCCTACAACTAGAAGTTCGCAAGTTTGTGGAATTGAGAAGACCAATCAATCTGCAAGTTGCAGTGGAAGGTGCAAGACTGTATGACGAAGTTGAAGCAAGGCTGTCAATGACCCCAGGAAGAGGAGTCTTATCTCCTCCCATTCCAAGAATGGTATGCCCACCAAATGCAATTCCAAGGATAGTTCCCTATCTCTACCCCCATATGCAAATAGTGTCGGAGTACAATGCACCTGATCCACAGTGGCTGCAAACGACAATGCCTCAAATGATGGCTCAACCACAACAACAGTGGCCTCAAACAGTTCCTCCAATGGTGACTCAACAATAGTGGAATCCTACCCACTAGAATCAACAACCCCAAGTATCAACAGGAGCTCTGAATTAGAACAAAAAAAAAGGACCTCCTAGATCAACCCAACCTATATATGCAGTAATTATAGAAGCTTCCCAAAACCCTACTACAAGTACATTAGGAGGTGAAAATCTGAAGGACTACCTCTCCAACTCATTCGCTAGTATTAAGAAAGAGCTTATGGATGTGATTACAGAATAGCTATAGACGCTGAAGGTGAATATTGCTAATATATCCACTCTTGCGGGAGGTGAGAGAGATGTGATGCGTTCCAATACATGGTGCGGAAAGTGCCATCAAGCGGAAAATTTAGCCACTGAATGTACCTGAAAACCAACCATTCCTGGAGCCTTCTGTTCATACTATTTGAGGAAGAACCATACAGAGGATACCTGCTCTCTAAAAGAGATACAGGAACAAAGAAAAAAAGATGAAAACGCAAGATTTAACTTGCTAGGATCTAAAATGACAACGCAGGACATTGGACCAAAGCCTAGGGAGTTTGGTCCCATTTTTGGTCCAAGGAGGTTTCCCTCTTGGAGTTATAGAGGAAGACAGTCTGTTGGCGGTGGTCAAAGATCAGAGGTGGAATGTTACAGATGTAGAGAAAAGGGTTATATCTCATCAAATTGTCCAAACCCTAGAAGACATGTGGATTACAAGCACTTATGCAGTCGATGCAAAGGAGAAAGCCATACTACAAAAGATTGTCTAAGTCCAATCCCTGTGAAATCTACTTCAGATACCCAACAGAAGACCCAAGAACTTGCTTCCAATTTGGTGGAATTGGAAGTGGCCGCAATAATGCGAGCAAAGAAAGGAGAATCTGTAGTTGCAAAAGAGAACGTTCCTTCTACCAAGACTATGAAGTTCAACCTCCCTCAGGAAAAACAGAACAATGCAATCTAGAATAAGAAAGTACAAAACACTACAGAGCCATAGAGAGCTATAGAGACAGAAGCAGAGACAGGACCATACGTCTAGGAAATAGAGGATGCGAAAGTCCCTCCTTATGAAGAAGAAGCGCATATGTTGCCTCTCCTGGAAGAAAAAGGGAAGATAAAAGTGGACGTGTCTCCATTTCCCAGTCGATTGGAAAAGCCAGTGGATCCTATCAAAGATTATGATTTGGTTAAAGACCTAGACACCTTTAAACCAAACCTAACATTCTAACAGTTGATGCTGTCTCCCAATTTTTGAAAAAGATTCAAAAGCATCTTGACAAGAAGACATAGCCTAAGGATTGCTCCCCCAACAACTACAAAGTCTAACAAAGCCTCAGAACCTGTGAAGGAAGTGGATGTAGCTAATGCCTTCCTAGATCTTGGTACCCCAAAGATTAGTGTATGGATAGAAGGATGTTTTATTTCAGATGCATTGATTGATGGAGGCTGATCAATAAACATAATGAAAGATGTGACAATGAAGGATCTAGGTTTGCAAGGAATTCAATCTACACAATGGCTTATCAGATTGGCAGACCAAAGCATAATCAAATCATTGGGCATCCTCCCATACGTAAAAACAACCCTTACAGGAAGAGACTATTGGCTGACATATTTGGTGGTCAAACCAAATTCTTATGGGACCTCATACCCTCTGCTGTTGGGAAGACGGCTTTTTGAAGCAAGAGTAAGGACAGACTAGTTCAAAGGAACCCTAACCCTAGGCAGAGGACGGACCTCATACCCTCTGCTGTTGGGAAGTCCTTGGCTTTTTGAAGCAAGAGCAAGGATGGACTGGTTCAAAGGAACCCTAACCCTAGGCAGAGGACCCAGTAAAGTGGTGTTGTATGGATTGCAAAAAGGCAATGGATCTACGTCCATTGAAATCATAACAAACTCTTCCAATAAAGTAACAGATGGTACATCATGAGACGAAGAGACTGCCAAACAGATCTTTCCCAAGAAAACAGAGGCACAATCCCTAACAGTGGGCACTATAAGCCAACTACCAAGAGAAGCAAAGTCTTTATCCATGGAAGAATACCTCTTGCCTCAACTTGAATTGACTTCTAAAATCAGCTCTGATAGTGAAATAGAACCATGGATGTAGTGTTCTCCTTGTTACGTGATAGTCACAAAGGCAGAAGCAGAGTCAAAAGCAGAGACATAACCATAGGCAAAGGCAAAAGCAGAAGTAGACATTGAGACAGAGGACATGTTCTTCTCCTATAGAGCCTTCAGAGGAAGAGGATGAAAATGATGAGGAAGAAAAAGAAGCAGGTTATGAAAGTGCAGATGAAGAAGCTCCTCTGATAGCAGGCGATCTTGTTGATGTCCCTACAGAGACTTCAGAGGCCAAGGATCTCAAGGTGTTGGATGGAATGACCATGGTTCCATTTGGGTTTATCAATGAATCACAAAGCATAGGGAATATGCATATGTAATGGATTAAAGGTATAAAAATTAAGTTCACCAGTGGCTCTTGTCGCCCTGACCATTTATTCTGGAGAAAAGATGATGATGATGCCCCTTGTCAATAGAAGCCAGAGCCATCAGAGCCACGGCTTATAGAAGGTTTGTGCTATGTGATAATTCTAGATGCATCCTCTGAAGATGAATCCCTAAGTCCAGAAGAAATCACCACTCACACAGAAGCAAACAAAGCTCTGATACCCTTCCAGCAATCCCAACAGAAAAATGAGTCATCTGTTCAGAACGAGGACACTGGTTCTAGTGGAATATCAGACAATGACACTACTCCCTTGAAGGAGTCAGACCTCTATCCAGAAGTAATCCATGGGACTTTTATCTACAAAATGGAAGGTGAAAGGAAATTGAAGTTCTTGGATGCTGATGGTACTAAACATCACCTGAAAGTGGGTCTAAATCTTCCAGAAGAAGAACTAGTGGTTCTACGAGACCTACTGAAGGAAAACTTAGACGTGTTTGCTTGGTCATTGAGAGCAGAATTTAGGTGATGGGAAGTGCTTAAAAATAGCTAAAAATTATGAATATCAAGGGAAAAATATTCAACGTCGAGGGCTTCGGCTTGATCTAGGACGATTTTAAGCGTCTAAGTGCTTTAAAGGCGCCCGAGCGACACTTGTTCATTTTTTCATAATTTTTCAGACTATTTTGCGGGTTGACACGAGTTACTAGCCAATGCGCGATTCCAAGCCGAACGCCCAGGATTTTTCAGAGCTCAATTCGAAGTCCGGACGGGGAAATGGCCACAAAATGGTCAAGATATGAAAAGGTGGACACTTGGGAGGCCAAATTTGAGCATGCCTTTTGAGTTTGGACCCCCCCCAAAAACTTTATGCACCTTATGAAGCAAAAAACGTGGAGAGAGAATGAAGAGGGATGAAAAAACGTGATCAACAGAGGGGGTCGTTTTTTTCGCCATGGATGGAGAGAGGGCATCATGGATGTTACAAACACCTTGCCTAATGGATTATGGGGCTTCATTCCCTCCTGTCTGTGGATCTTATCGCCGTCCTTCGCTCCTCAATTGATGGCCTGAATGCTGAGATAGAAATCTAGTCTTTCTCTCTCCTCCCTCTCTCTCTTCTAAGGGGGAATTTATGTGGGAAGAAGAAGGAAGAAGAAAGAATGATGGAGGCTTGTCCGGCATGGATCGGATTGCTCCACGGGTTGGAAATGGTGATTTGTGATTGTGCTGGACATGAAGTACTGCTGATTTTCAGATTTACAGCCATGGACATGAAACCCGAAACACGCAAATAAGCGGTAATTCAAATTTTTCAAAGGAAATTTGAGATTTCATGGCTTTTGATTGATAAAATGTTATTCATGTGGGCTAAAAATTGTTTATGTTGCTGTTTTCCATGAGTACTTGTTGATTATAATTAGAAAATCAGAAAAATATGCATCTTGTGACTCAAAATAATACACTAAAACACGAAAAATATGAAAAATCAAGGGAAAATGATGTTTTTGGGCATAAAAATGGAAAAATAAATAGGAACACCAACTAAATTTTCATTTTTGCTGCAAGAAGGAACTAAGGGCCATAGCCCATAACCTATTTTGAATTTTTAGTAATAAAATAATGCAAAAAAAGGAAAAATACAAGGAAAATAGAGAAAAATCACTAAAAATAGGAGAAAAATGCTTTTTGGGTGCGGAAAATTAATGAAAATTAAGAGCAATGTTTGTGAATGTTTCTGGGGATTGAAGCATGAGGATTTGCCTCAGTTCAAACCCACCTTCTTATTCTAGTGTTTTTTTCACGCTTTCTACACATAAAATGATGGCAAAATACCCTATAAATCTATACAACAATGCAACATTTGATCGATGGGAGGGTAGAGTGGTTAAAGTGTGTCTAAATGTGGAGTAAAATGATGAGAAGATTGCTGTTTTTGTTTGCATGCCATATAGGTCGGTGAATAATTATAAAATAAGGGCCTAGTAGCACGAGGGTTCCCTCGGTGCTAGGTTCGTGCAACGCAGCATAAGAACGGTAGTTGAAAATCATTGAAAGGATGTTTTCCGCATGTGCACAATATCGATTTCATAATTGTTTGAGCACTTGGCATCCACAATATGCATAAATCATGGAAATATTTAAAGGTACCAGAAATCCTGGATGCACAGCAATTGTTTTCATTAGGACATTGACCCACGTTGAGTGAGAGACAGCGCACCCTAAGCCATAGGCTAGTCATGGGGTCTAGGGAAAAGAGAAGTAAGGACAATGGTACATTCCTGTATACGATTAAATGGTACCTTGAGTGGATTTTGTGCGAAATGTTTATATGTTGAGCGACGCATCGAGGGGCCAATCCCCAAGGTGTAGGAGAGTCGCAGAGGGGCGGCGGCACTCAGCCGTTGGAGGACCCCCTATGTCTGTGCTTCGTGCCA
Organism: Lygodium microphyllum; assembly: GCF_053477565.2. NCBI lineage: Eukaryota > Viridiplantae > Streptophyta > Polypodiopsida > Schizaeales > Lygodiaceae > Lygodium > Lygodium microphyllum. The sequence goes on from NC_141144.1 coordinate 133,469,128, forward strand.
TTAGGCAATGTGTAAGGGACTCCCTCTGAGGAGTAGTGGGTGAGAGAAGAGTGGACTACAAACAACGTATTACAAACGCAATGTTTAGGAAGGCAGAGATTTTGATAGACGCTCCTGGCCGCGAGGCCGAGGGGTTGTCTTGTGCGTAGTGACGAGGCCCGGCTAGTGCATGAGCCAGTGCCGGCCCGGTTTTTGGTCCATCAGTGGTGCGTCTTCTGGGAGCCGCTTAAAAGTGGCGGTCCTCGAATCCTGGTTGTCTAGGGACCAACTAGCAGTTTATGCCAAAGGATACTGAGATTGATCCGTTATTTATTGATAAGCATCGTCTAGCAGAAATCCAAAAGCAAGAAAGAGACGAAAGAGCTAGGCGACGTGCTGAAATTTTTAGGAGATATTTCCCTAAGCGTAGCGGTGCTGAACCCTTACGAGGGAGTGGATCTAGTGGTCTTGGGGCCACAAGCAGTAAGTTAGGAGAAGGTGGAAGCTCTAGTGCTCCCCTTTCTGCCATAAGCCAGTCTACATCAAGTACGGGAGGTGTAACCCCACCGTCCCCTATTCCTAGTGCAAATCCAATCCTCGTCATGGCAAAACCTATTGCAATTCCAGAAGGAATGACGGATTTGCCGGCTCTAGGTTACCCGCTACCCATTTTTAATGGGCTAGTTGAGGAAGATGTGGAACTCCACATTAGGGAGTTTCAAAAGCTGATGTTTAACTGTCGCATTCAAGAAGAAGGACATTTAATGATGTTCTTCAATATGAATATCAAAGGAAGAGCTGCTATATGGTATCATGGTTTAGAAGCCGGAACCATATTGAATATTGATTCATTTTATGGAGCTTTTTGAAGGGAGTTTGCCCCTGAAAGGGGTGGGCAATATTGGTTGCGTATACTCAACGTGACCCGCCAAGAACCACACGAGATATTCGTGCTTATGCGAAGAAAATAAAAGAGGTTTTCCATAAGTTGGACACCTCTATTCCTATCCCCGCAACTGCCCAATTGCAATATTTCCTACATGGTTTGGACTTTAATATCCAATTACAGTTGAGTAGTGTCCCCTTGGGGGATATAGATACTGCCATTACACGAGCACAAGAGGTGGAATCCCGACTACAAGCAGCCTATGCTTCTCGAGGCAATTCGAATATGGGTTTAGTATTGGGAAACAATATGGAAATGGCCAATAGCAGTAGTGGCCAAGGGATAGCAATGGCTAACCCTAATGGAAGAGGGAACATGATGCAGAATGTCCCTTTATTACCAGCTCCCCCTAGCATGTCGATGCCTACGGGCAGTCAAATGGCTCCAAATGGTGGAGGCCAGGCGGTCAATTCTAACACCATGCCTGTGGCTCAACAACCAGTGCCTAATCGAATTGTTAGGCCGATGGAACGACATGGTAATGACCAAGGCTATGAGTCGAGTGCTTCCAATGTTCTTGGCGAGGTTAAGGACATGATGAAGCATTATACCGACATGATTACAGAGCAGTATCGACAAATAGCCGTTGATGTCAACTTCCTTAAAAACAACAAAATTTGATAGGAAGTAGATACCCAGAGGAGGGTGCACCTTCGAGGTTTAGTTGCAAATGGTGTGGTGGGCAACACTATCCAAGAAATTGCCCAAATGTTAAGTGCGACATTTGTGGAAAATCCAGCCATTTAGCAGCTACTTGCTGGAGTAAGATCAGTTCCCTCCAGCGTGGTAGTCGGCAGCCAGGGCCTGTTAATCATCGTGCCCAAGGAAATGATTCCCAGCGAGAAGATGGGCCTAAACAAATACTTCGACGACCAAAGACTACAGTGGAGGAGCTACCTAGTGGTAGTGGGGTTAGTTTGATTGAGGCTGTACGCGTTAATTATGCTGAAACCTCTAATATGCGTGTTGTTCTTACAAGAGGTCAAAAGGGTAGAGAAGCCGACAAGGATAAGCCTGTCGATGGAAACCCTAAACAAGGCGACAAAGAAATGCAAGTTTTGGATCCTGCCATGGAAGGGGGACCTTTGAAGCCCATAGAAAGTAAAGCCGATAAGAAACCACCAAAAAAGAAGGTGAAAGTTAAAAAAGAGGCAATAAAGCCGGTTCAACGACCTAAAGAGCGGATGGTTTGGCGTGAAAAGTGAGCTCTATCAAACTATCATGAATTCGATTTGGCGAGCTCTCTTTGCGAAGTCAAGCCGGATGTGAATCTTTTACAGCTTATTAAGCTTTCCCCAGGAGTACGCAAGGAATTTAGAAAGATCCTACGTACCGGGTATATCGTAGAACCTTTGGGTATTGTGCGAGTTGGTAATGACTGGTTCGAGCATGCTGAGAAGCATTGCCCAAGGGTTGCAGCCTATGTCGATGGGATATTAGTAGATTATGCCATTGTCGAGACGGGATCATTTGTTAACATTATGAGTTCTAAACTAATGGAAAGGTTGGGTCTTGCGATCCAGAAAGATACCTCCACAATTCTCAGAATGGCAGATGATAGTTTGAGACAGCCGGAAGGCTGCATTACTAAGGTCCATGTCACTGTTGCAAATGTAGAATGCCTGTTGGAATTTAGGGTGATTCGTTTTGCAGGCCGTCCAAGTTACCAAGTATTACTCGGATGACCTTGGATCTTGCAAGTGGATTGCCAAGTAGATATACCCACCGGTCGACTAATATTTGGTAGAGGTGCCCAGCGTGTGGTGGTTGATGCTTATCCTGAGTCACCGCCGAGTGAGAGAGCTCCTCTATCTTCTACAGAATTGGAGACACTAGAAGATTTATCTGCCAATGAGACATCGTCGAGTGATGAGTCCAAAGAGGGATCCACCACAGAAGACATCTATTAGATCACTTTGAACGAGCCGATAGAGGGCCAAGATCGTATAAGAGATGCAGATGTTATTGAGCTAGAGCTTGGTGCGCCTGATGATTCACGGCCAATCAAATTAGGTTCTATGCTCAGCACAGCAGAAAGGGTGGACTATGTGGCCTTGATCCAGGAATTCCGTGATATCTTTGCCTGGAGCTATGATGAGTTGAGAGGCATTCCTCCTAGTCTTGCTGTTCATACAATTCCGTTGAAAGAGGCAGTCATCATGTACGGCAGAAAGTAAGGCGTATGCCTTTTGAACTGAGGGACGGGCTGTTTGAAGAGTCACAGAAGCTTCAAAAAGCGGGTTTGATTTTTCCTGTGCAACACAAGGAATGGTGTTCGCCGGTTGTGATAAGAAAGAAGAAGAATAATCAAATCCGATTATGTGTAGACTTTAGGGAGCTGAATAAGCAGACAGTTAAGGACTACTACCCATTGCCATTTATTGACCAGATTTTGGATCAATTAGCAGGTAGGGAGATATATTCGTTTATGGATTGCTTTGCAGGATACAAACAGATGGCAATTGCAGAAGAGGACAAGTTGAAAACAACTTTTATCACTGTATTTGGTACTTTTGCGTACCATGTGATGGCCTTTGGTTTATGCAATGCGCCTGGTTTGTGGCAACGAACAGCAGATAAGACATTCGGTGGCATATACCCTGAAGAGTTGAAGGTGTTTATTGATGACTTAGGGGCCACCACCGTGAGAGGAAGGCAATTGATCATTTTAAGAAAATGCTTCGAGCGCTGTAGACAATTTTGCATCGCCCTAAACCCACGGAAGTGTGTTTTTGGAGTACCTTATGGGCTATTGCTGGGTCATGTGGTCAGTTCGGTAGGAATTGCAACAGACCCCGAGAAGGTTAAAGTTATAGTTGCCATGGTTCCACCATGCATTCCAAAAGAAGTTCATAGCTTTCTGTCTTCGGTTGGTTACTACCGTAGATTTATCAATGCCTTAGCAGAAAGAACATTGCCACTTACAAATTTATTGTCCTTTAGCTGTCCGTTTGTATGGGGTGACCCTTGTAAGGTAGCATTCGAGGATGTGAAACAAGAGCTAGCAAGAGCGCCCGTTTTAAAAGCACCTAAAAGAGGTGAGGTGTTCTATATATTTTCAGCAGCCACCATATATAGTATCAACTGTTGTTTAGCCCAAATTTGGGAAGAGAAGTGGTACCACCCGATTGCTTTTGCTAGCCGGAAGCTGGGGGTATCTGAAATCAATTATACCTACATGGAGAAGTTGTGTCTAGCGATGGTCTTTGGGACCAAGAAATTCAGGCATTATATTCTCTATGAGAAAGTCATGCTTTATACGAAGGCGGAGGGACTTCGATTATTGATGAATAAGCTACAGCCACCTGATCATCTAGCAAAGTGGTTGATCACTTTGCAGGAATTTGATTATGAAATCAGGAGTAAGCTACCAAGGTTGCAAGGCATCGTGGAATGTCTTGTGGACTTTGGGAAGCCGAAAGAATCTGTGGCTGAAGGTAGTGACATGGAGTTGTTATTTAAAATAGATACGGCATCTATTCCCTCTTGGTATGCTGCAATAATGCATTATTTATCGACGGGAGAGGCAGGATCCAAATTATCTAAGGCTGAGAGAAGGAAAATTAAGCAGCAAGCATTAAAGTTTGCCTTGATTGCAGGTACATTATATCGGCAACGGGTTGATGACATCTATCGCTGATGTGTGATGCCTGACGAGGTGCCATTCATTTTGGAAGAGTGCCATGATTCTGCTTGCGGCGGCCATTTTGCTGGACGGCTTACAGCACAAAAGGCTTTAAGAGCAGGTTATTGGTGGCAGGCCATCTTCCAGGATGCGTTTGCGTATGTTAAAAGATGCGATATCTGTCAATGACATGATAATCGAGAGAATAGGAAATGACTACTCACCCCTATTATGGCGATACTTCCATTTGAGAAGTGGGGAATAGACTTTGTGGGTCCTATTACTCCATCGTCGACCGCGCAAAAGAGGTATATCATTGTAGCAACTGACTACTTCACAAAGTGGTCAGAAGCACGTGCAACAAGGAAAGATGATGCTAAAGAAATTGCTAGTTTCCTTTTAGAGCAGATAATATGCCGTTTTGGTCCACCGAAAGAATTAGTGTCGGACCACAGACCCCATTTCCTGAATAAGGTGATCAAAAGCTTGACAGAGACTTGGCAAATCAAGCATAACAAGACAACCCCATATAACTCGCAAGCTAATGGGCAAGTTGAAAGCACCAACAAGCAGCTTGTGGGCATCCTGTCCAAAATTGTGTTGGAAAAGAAACGAGATTGGGATAAAAAGTTATACGTGGCAGTGTGGGCCTATAATACGACTTTCAAACGAGCCACTGGCCATACCCCGTTCAAGTTAGTATATGGGGAGGAGTGTCTCTTGCCTTTAGAGATTGAGCTGCCGACTATTCGGTTTGCCATCAATTATTCTTTGAGTGATGAAGACGCACTTTTTGAGCACTTGACGACACTGGCACATTTAGATGAGCTTAAGCTACAGAGCTTATTGCACCAAGAAGTGGCGAAGCGCCGAATGAAGCAGCTACACGACCTCAAAGCCAAGAAATACACCTTCAAGAAAGGACAGCTTGTTCTATATTATGATGCACGACGTGAATTATTTCCAGGCAAGCTAGAGCCCAAATGGGATGGGCCCTATAGGATCGTTAGAATAGGAAAGAATAAATCCACAGTCTTGTTAGCTGACCTTGAGGGGATAGAATTTAAAAATAAGGTTAATCTTAATAAGATTAAACCTTATTGTTTATGATTGCACTAATGCTATGACTGCCTTGCAGGTCTAGGCGAGATCGATCAAACATCTGCAAGGAAATCGTGATAGAGGTTGATGGGTCGTTTGATCCCTTATTTAGAACACCCATATTTAGAACAGAGGTTTCATCAGGGAAAGCTCATTTGGTGGAGCAAAGGATACAAGGTGATTGAGCAAGAAGGCAGGACATTTATTTGGGAGATCAAGGTCTTCTGCCATCACTGCCTACAAATTTTGACGAGCATCCCTGTTGAATTCAATGAGGATGGAGGGATGGAGCCTACAGTCCACCCGTTGAATATGTTGAATTTCGATTACCATAATTACGAGTAGAGTTTTGGATGGCGGGATATGTAAACCCTTTATGGACATACACATTGTACTTTGATGGGGCGTCCAGGGGTGCATGCAAAAAAGCAAGTGTAGAAGTTGTCATCCGAGACCCCCGACGACGCATTGTCATTAAGTTAGCTGCTTATCTCGGGGTGAATTTTACCAATAATATGGCAGAATACAAAGCCCTGATAATGGGTTTGAATATTGCAAAGAAGGGTGGTATCCTCCAGTTATTGGTGAAAGGGGACTCTCAGTTGGTTTTAAATCAACTCAATGGGACGTACATGGTACGAAACCCCATCCTTTGCATGTACCATCATACTGCCATAGCCCTGCTAGACAAATTTGGTAGAGTGTATTTTCAGCTGATTCCACGGCATTGGAATCAGTTTGCCGATTCTTTGGCTAATTTTGCGTATGAAAAAGACCTCTTCTTTAATTGTGGCCCTTGTCCCGATATATCTATTGATGGTGAGACAGGACCTGGTCGTTTGTGGGGTATGCTTTCTGAACATGCCCTCTTTGGCAGACAATGGTTGATTTGGGTGATGCAGAGGGCAAGTGAAACTCATCTGCCTTTATTATCTTGGACCCACAGACTGATTAGACGACATGTGATGCAAACACCTCTTGCGATATACGCAGGATGGATGGGTCATAATTTAATGCACCTAGTTTAGGGCTACGAGCCCTGTTCCCCTGGGAATGGTATTCTTTGATGTCTATCATAGTTGTTTCCAAGAGGATGTTATGCGTAGTATTGTTTGATTTCATTAGGCCAAGAGGGCCAATTCAGTTTTGTAGTGAAGTGTTTGATTTCATTAGGCCAAGAGGGCCATTTCCCCGTCTAGTGCGGGTGCGTTTAATCGGGTTTTTGTTTTACGTGTTGTGCTGGATAGGTTTCGTGTTCGTGGAATTTGGTGGAGCCTGGAGGAGCCTTTGCTGCGATGGAAGCTTCTTGTGGCCAATCCAGGTGATACCTCTCCTTTACAAGTACCTTTCTTTCCTGTATATGTGTATTTGTACTTGTCGAGGGGATACATTTTTGTTGGGGACCGGCAACCAAGGCATGAAGTCCCATGTTTAGGCTAAGTATGTTTGAGGGAGGTCGAAGTAGTCATTGCCTCCTTTAAAGACATTGTCAGGCATCGAAAGACCTGTTTTAGAAGGAAGTCCTAGTGGCCCTGTTTTGCTAGCCTGCTAGGCAGTCGTTCTAGGAGTTCTTGTTAGTAGTGAGGCAGTTAGAGAAGCCTGCCAGAAGCTAATAATGATGATGCCAAGAAACTCTGTACATCCTAAAAGATGAATATAAATATGAAGGTGTGTAAAAAGGGGTTCTAACCCCTATCCCAAGAAAAGAAATGAAATGAAAATATATAAGCAGTTGATCATTGCCTTGCGAAGGCGTGGTAGGTTCCTGGGGATGAGTCAGCAGACCCGGGGCCGATACCTTGTCTTCCTAGGGGTGGCTTCTTGCTAGAAAGAAACAATGACAAAACAAGGAAGGTTGGAGCGAAAATAAAAGTGAGCATTAGAAAAGGATTAAGTGTCGCCTTGCGAGGGCTTGGTAGGTTCTTGGATGCCGAGACAGGTCCTGAGGCCGATGCCCTGTTCTCCTTGGGTCACTACGCTCAGGTCCCTCCTTTTTACATGCCCAAGTATATTCATCCAATACAAACCCTAAAAGAAGACATGTACTGAAAGAAAATACTCTTTGATCAGGCTATAGGAGTCCTCACCTTGTAGGAGCTCCTAGTTGTGTTGTCTTTAGTTGGTAAGTATTTCAGACTACCACTTAGGGCAACCTCTTTGATAGGTTTTTTTAGTTTGGCTGTGTTGGAGCAGCTGGTTAGCGACTCACTTTGGATCTTCTATTAGATGATGCTAGCTAGGCCTACTCCTTGTGGATGTCATGCCTTGGTTCTATCCAGGGGTAGGGGGAGCATTGTGCTGAGTTTTATTATATATTTGTTTTGTATCAGTTTGATGCTTCTTTGGTTGTTTATGTTGTGCAAATATATTCGTGGATTCGACGGGCTGAGTCGCCCTATCCCGTGGTCGCCAATGAGAGCGGAATTCAGGTGACGGGAAGTGCTTAAAAATAGCTAAAAATTATGAATATCAAGGGAAAAATATTCAACGTCGAGGGCCGCGGCTCGATCTAGGACGATTTTAAGCGTCTAAGTGCTTTAAAGGCGCCCGAGCGACACTTGTTGATTTTTCATAATTTTTCAGACTGTCTTGCAGGTTGACACGAGTTACTGGCCAATGCGGGATTCCAAGCCGGACGCCCAGGATTTTTCAGAGCTCAATTCGGAGTCTGGACGGGGAAATGGCCACAAAATGGTCAAGATATGAAAAGGTGGACACTTGGGAGGCCAAATTTGAGCATGCCTTTTGAGTTTGGCGGCCCCCCCCGCCCCCAAAATTTTATGCACCTTATGAAGCAAAAAACGTGGAGAGAGAATGAAGAGGGATGAAAAAACGTGATCAACAGAGGGCGCCGTTTTTTTCGCCATGGATGGAGAGAGGGCATCATGGATGTTACAAACATCTTACCTAATGGATTATGGGGCTTCATTCCCTCCTGTCTGTGGATCTTATCGCCGTCCTTCGCTCCTCAATTGATGGCCTGAATGCTGAGATAGAAATCTAGTCTTTCTCTCTCCTCCCTCTCTCTCTTCTAAGGGGGAATTCATGTGGGAAGAAGAAGGAAGAAGAAAGAATCATGGAGGCTTGTCCGGCATGGATCGGATTGCTCCACGGGCTGGAAATGGTGATTTGTGATTGTGCTGGACATGAAGTGCTGCTGATTTTTAGATTTGCAGCCATGGACATGAAACCCGAAACACGCAAATAAGCGGTAATTCAAATTTTTCAAAGGAAATTTGAGATTTCATGGCTTTTGATTGATAAAATGTTGTTCATGTGGGCTAAAAATTGTTTATGTTGCTGTTTTCCATGAGTACTTGTTGATCATAATCAGAAAATCAGAAAAATATGCATCTTGTGGCTCAAAATAATACACTAAAACACGTGAAATATGGAAAATCAAGGAAAAATAATATTTTTGGGCATAAAAATGGAAAAATGAATAGGAACACCAACTAAATTTTCATTTTTGCTGCAAGAAGAAACTAAGGGCCATAGCCCATAACCTATTTTAAATTTTTAGTAATAAAATAATGCAAAAAATAAGGAAAAATACAAGGAAAATAGAGAAAAATCACTAAAAATAGGAGAAAAATGCTTTTTGGGTGCGGAAAATTAATGAAAATTAAGAGCAATGTTTGTGAATGTTTGTGGGGACTGAAGCATGAGGATTTGCCTCAGTTCAATCCCATCTTCTTGTTCTAGTGTTTTTTTCACGCTTTCTACACATAAAATGATGGCAAAATACCTTATAAATCTATACAACAATGCAACATTTGATCGATGGGAGGGTAGAGTGGTTAAAGTGTGTCTAAATGTGGAGTAAAATGATGAGAAGATTATTGTTTTTGTTTGCATGCCATATAGGTCGGTGAATAATTATAAAATAAGGGCCTAGTAGCACGAGGGTTCCCTCGGTGCTAGGTTCGTGCAACGCTGCATAAGAACGGTAGTTGAAAATCATTGAAAAGATGTTTTCCGCATATGCACAATATCGATTTCATAATTGTTTGAGCACTTGGCATCCACAATATGCATAAATCATGGAAATATTTAAAGATATCAGAAATCCTGGATGCACAACAATTGTTTTCATTAGGACATTGACCCACATTGAGTGAGAGACAGGGCACCCTAAGCCATAGGCTAGTCGTGGGGTCTAGGGAAAAGAGAAGTAAGGACAATGGTACATTCCTGTATACGATTAAATTGTACCTTGAGTGGATTTTGTGCGAAATGTTTATATGTTGAGCGACCCATCGAGGGGCCAATCCCCAAGGTGTAGGAGAGTCGCAGAGGGGTGGCGGCACTCAGTCGTTGGAGGACCCCCTATGTCTGTGCTTCGTGCAATTAGGCAATGTGTAAGGGACTCCCTCTGAGGAGTAGTGGGTGAGAGAAGAGTGGACTACAAACAACGTATTACAAATGCAATGTTTAGGAAGGCAGAGATTTTGATAGACGCTCCTGGCCGCGAGGCCGAGGGTTTGTCTTCTGCGTAGTGACGAGGCCCGACTAGTGCATGAGCCAGTGCCGGCCCGGTTTTTGGTCCATCAGTCATACAAAGACCTGAAGGGGATTGACCCTACAATCTATCAACATCACATTGACCTTGAAAAATATGCCAAACTTGTGAGGCAAAGACAGAGGGGTATGAATCCCAATTATTCGGCTCTAGTGAAGGCTGAAATATTGAAGCTCCTTGAAGCTGTGTTTATTTATCATGTGGCTAATAGTGAATGGGTTTCGCCCATTGTGGTCATATCCAAGAAGAACGGGAAACTTCGAATATGTGTGGACTTTCGAAAGCTAAACTCCAAGACAAAGAAGGATAATTTTCCAATCCCTTTCATAGACAAACTGTTGGACATAGTGGCAGGCCATGAGCTCTGTTCCCTCTTGGATGGATTCAGTGGATACAAGTCCAAATCGCAAAAGAGGACCAATCCAAAACAACCTTCACCACAGAATGGGGGACCTATGTCTACATAGTACTATCATTTGGGCTCTGCAACGCCCAGCTACTTTTCAGAGAGTGATGATGACTATCTTCCTAAACCATCTGCATGATTTCATTGAGGTGTATCTCGATGACTTCTGTGTCTATAGCTTAATCCGTGAGCATTGGGGACACCTAGAGCAATGTTTTGATAGATGCCGAGAGTATGGTATTTCTCTCAACCCCAAAAAATGTGTCTTTGGTGTCTCATCAGGAGTTCTTCTAGGCCATATTGTCTCTACACACGGGATTGCAATAGACCCGGCGAAGATTAAGAAGATTGCCACCTTGACACCACCAACAAACCTCAAGTAATTGAGGGGATTTCTTGGCCATGTGGGCTACTACAAAAGATTTATTGCAGATTTTGCAACCAAGGCAGCCCCTCTGCACAAGCTCCTAAGGAAAGATGCAAATTTCCTTTGGATTGATGACTATGAGGAAGCCTTCAATACCCTAAAATAGTGCCTCATCAGAGCACCCATCCTGTAGCCTCCTGACTAGACAAAGGAGTTCCATGTGCACATGGATGTATCAGTTGAAGGGCTAGGTGTTGTCTTGTGCCAGAAGGGTTCTTCCAAGTTGGATCAACCAATATATTATGCAAGCCGAAAGGTCACTGATAGAGAATGAAACTACATAGTGACAGAGCTTGAGTGCTTAGTAATGGTGTTTGCATTGGAGAAGTTCTACGTGGACCATGAAGCCCTATCCTTCCTGATGAACAAAGCAGATGTCAAAGGATGAATGATGAGATGGTTGCTCTTGTTCCAAGAGTTTGATTTTGAAGTACTCAGTAAGCCTGGTCGTTCCCATGTCCTAGCTAATCATTTGTCTCGGATCCCTCAAACTGCAGAAAATGAATAGGATGATCCAGACCTCCTTGATGCTTCCTTATTTTTTGTTGAAACTATAACTCCCTGGTATGTAGACATAGCCAACCTCCTGGCAACTCGACAATATCCCCCTAGCATCTCGAGCCGTGAGAAGAAGAAGCTTCTGTTGGAATTAGCCCCCTACATCTTGCTAAGCGGTGCACTATACAAGAGAGGCAAAGATGAAGTGTTGCGAAGATGTGTTGCATGAGACAAAACTGGCATAGTATTGAAAGCATGCCATGATGAGACATGTGGTGGACACTTTGCGGGAGAAGCGATAGCCAAAAAGGCTCTGCTCGTAGGATATTGGTGGTTGACCCTCCATAAGGATGCCTATGACTACTGCAAGAGATGTGATACTTGTCAGCGAATGGGAAAGCCTACCAAATCCAGTGCCATGCCATTGCAACCTACCCTTCCCCTAAAGCCATTCGAGAAGTGGGGGATCGATTTCATGGGTCCCATTGATTCACCCACCAAACAGAAGCAAAATAGATACATCCTGGTATGTATGGATTATGTCACCAAGAAGTGGTGTGAAGCTAAATCTCTGAAGCAAGATGATGGAAACAGCGTAGCCTTATTCATGTATGAGAATATCCTCACTCGTTTTGGCAGTACCCTAGAGCTCGTAAGTGACCGAGGTAGTTGACATAACTGTATAAGATTTTCCATCTCAAGTCCACCCCCTATTACCCCAGAGCCAACGGCCAAGTTGAAGTCACCAATCGTATCCTCTGCTCGATCCTAACGAGGACAATTTCTGCACATCGTTGTGATTGGGATGATCGACTTATATAGGCTCTCTAGGCATACAAAACCTCTTACAAGGCTGCTACAAGACAAACCCCTTTCCAGTTGGTGTATGGCACAGAAGCCATCTTCCCTGTTGAGCTGGAGTTGCCCTCTTTGCGAATGGCAGTCAAAGAACACCTCGGAGATGATGAGTCTCTCTAGTGCCACACGTTGCATTTGGATATTTGGATGAGATTCGGCGGATGGCCCTATAGTACATAGAAACCACTCAAGTGCGACGCAAGGCCTATCATGACAGCTTTATCATCCACAAGGAGTTCAAAGAAGGTGATCTTGTCCTGGTCTATGATTCATGATTTGGTAAGTTTTCTAGAAAGCAGTTGATGCCTCTAACGATCCCTTTCTGATCAATGGCTATCTTCTAAAGAAGTATTTCCCTCCCTGGGGATCTTGACAATCACAGCCGACCCACCCTTTTCCTTTTGGGTATCGCACTGTCCTTCTCTTTGTGCTTCTGTTAGCCCTTATGATCTTCCTCATGCGGCAGTCTCCATCTGTTAGTTCCTCCCATACACCTCCCATCCTTACTCTATTCTCCTCTCATCTGATCCAGATGTGGTGATGTGGATGGTCATGACATATGGTTTTTCTATCATTCTTTTTACAAAAAAATATTAATATCGGTTATGGGAGAAAAGGACTTAGGCCCTAGTCATGCCGACCCATTCTTCGAGAAAAGGTGGAAATACCCTCGAGAGTAGGAAAGAAGAAAAGGAAGAAAAAACAAATAATAGTTATGGGAGAAAAGGAAGCAATTCCCTATCATAGCAGGCCTCATTCCAAGAAAAGGCAGGTAAACACCCTTGGGACGAGAAGTTAGCTGTGGAAAAGGTGGCAACACCCTACAGTCCAGAACACTTGAATCACTAGCCAAACCTTTTCATATGCAACTTTCCAGAGCCACCTCCCTTGGCGCACTGGATCAGCAGTCCCATTCGAAGGACTGATTCCCTACAACAGACTACATTTTCCAAAGACGAGATGCTCTACATATAAAATCAAGTTCCGATTTGTTGGCTACCTCCCTGGGTTGCCTCTTCATCCCCAACCAGTAGGATGAAAGCTCACGTGTTTCGTGGTGAACTATGGTACCTCTTGTTGATGGCTCCAATCTTCTTGCATCTCAACAATGACGGTTCCCTTCAACCATCTATGAAATGGGCCAAGTATTCCTAACCCTACCTTTCTATTTGCAAGTGCATGTTATGTCTTAAGTGTGGGGATGCGTCCCTGCACGTTTGTTGTGCATACCCCCTGCATATGTCATTACCCAATCTTGCGTGTCTACCACATACTAGTTCTGCCCTGATGCGGTCCCTTCCCCACCCCAACCACCCTCGTATCCCCTATCATCGAGGCCGTTTCCCTTGCAATTTCTTTTATTATGCAAAATTTTTCCTTTTGAAGGCACCCTACGTTCACCACACTCCCAATCCAACTTTATAGCCCTGTTCATCTCTTTGCATGACACACTTTTCCTTTTTACACCCCCTATTCCGGCTTATCGTTTTTGTGTTATTAATTTTTTAAGCCGTTCCCGCCAATTGGATGTTTTTCCATGTGAACACTCCTTTATTGTTTTGGAATGTTGATTTGATATGCCAGTCCTGTCCTATGCCTTCCCCTAGACATTTTTCCTTTTACCCGCTTGTCATTCCAACATATGGTTTGTCTGTTATTCATTTTTGTGCGGTTTCGTACCTTTTTTGCGTTCGTTTTTTACCTTTTTCCATGTGAACTTGCCCTATTCTCTTCGGCATTCAATTCTGACTAGATAGCCTTGTGTGACCCACCTTTCCTGCCCAATTCTCCTTTTTCCTCCCCCCTATTTTGCCCTCTGGATTTTTTGTTACTACTTTTTATTGGTGTTTTTGAGCTCCATTTTCTTGTTTTTTCCATGTGAATGCCTCCTAACCCCATTTGAACTGAGATTTGATGTGACAACCCTGAAGATTATACGTGTCCTGATATTTTTCCTTTTTACTGCCCTTCATTCCAATGCACGGATCCTTCAATATTAATTTCTGAATCCTTTTTCGAGTACGATTTTTGGGTTTTTTCCATGAGAACAGATCTTATCTTCATCGGAACTGTGTTTTGACATGATAGACCTATCCGGCATGCCTTTTTGCACATTTTTCCTTTTTCCTACATTTCATTTTGGTCCATATATTTTCTGATATTAATTTTCATATGTGTTTTTGGGCTCGATTTTTGCATTTTTCCCATGTGAACGCCCTGAATTGTTCCCGGACACCTCATTGCCTTCTTCCACTGTCTCCCCCTTGACTTTCAGCACAGTTTTCCCTTTGTATGGCCTTCCATTCCGGAGTACGGTTTGGGTTTTATGAAATTTTTCGGCTAATTTGCATCCATCGTGCCTCTCATGTCGCGCGTGACTGCCCGGGTTTTTTTCGATTTTTACTCATGACATCGCATCCGTCGTGTCATCTCGCACCTGTGCCACCATCGCGACCCCCGTTGCTTCCTGCCACTACAAATTTTTTTACCTCGCCCCGTGCTTATGCGCGGGACAAGGGGGGCTTCCTTGTTTTTTTACTTAATTATCTTTACATTTTTTTCATTAAAAAACAAAAAACAAAAACGCACAATTTCAATCCCCTCTCCCCCCCGATAGCTTTCCCTCCCTTCCCCTTCTCCCCTTTTTCTCCCTTTTTTTCCTTCTCTCTCTCCCTCTCTTTCCCTCTCCCCGACCCCTCCCTCTCTCTCCCCTCTCTCCCTGCTTCTTCTTCTTCCTCTTTCTCCTCTTCTTCTTCTTCTTCTTCCTCCTCCTCCTCCTCCTCCTTCCCCCTCTTCCTCTCCTTCTTCTCCTTCTCCACTCTCTCTTCCTCCCCTTCCTCCTCCCTACCGACCCGCCTCCTTCCTCCCCTCACCGCTATCATCCACGGCTGCCCGCCATTCGTGTCCACTTGCCGCCCGCCATCTGTGGCCCCTCGGCCTCCACATGCCATCACCACCATCCTCTTCGCTACCACCCGCCATTCCCTGGATGCCAAATGCCATCGCCGCCATCCTCTTCGCTGGCACCTACCATTCCCTGGACACCAAACGCCATTGCCGTGGCGAATGACGCCACCCGCTGCCTGCTAGCCATTGCGCCGCCGTCGCCCTTGGTCGCTCCCACCGGCGCCGCCTTCTCGTTGCTGTGCCGCCCACCACCTGCACCACTCCCCGCTTGCAATCCCCTCCCTCCCATTTCCCCCTACCTGCCCATTTCCCCTACCCCAACCCCCTCCCCTGCCCGCCCCCGTCCCATTCCTATAACCCCCCACCCCATTCCCTTAACCCCCCCGAACCCCATTACCCCCCGTTCGCCCCTCCCCCTTCACACTAACTTAACCCCCCCTTCTAAGCCTCCCTTCCCACCCGACTACCCTGATGCACCTCCCCCCATTTCCACTTCCTCTCTCTTAGCCCCTGTTCCTGCAGCACCTTCCGTTCCCACCGACTCCCCTGCCGTCACCTCTCCTTCCTCTCAATTTCCATGACAACATGCGTAACCCACATACAACTACTACCACACCCCCACTTGCGAGTGTTGCTACGCGTGCACGTGGGAGTTGTACCGTAATCGGAAGTCATTCATACGTGTTCATGCGTGAGGACGCGCATCTCGACTTGTCCGTGTAGTGGTGCGTGCCATTCGAGCACAAGCTGCTATTCACGCGTAGCCCATGCACCTCCTTTTTATTTTTTAGAAACCTATTAACACCCGAAAAAACACCTAAAACCCTAAAAAATTCATTAAAAATTCAATTTAAAAAAATAGGTAAAATTTTCCTTACCAAATTGGGATTTTTTTTTGTTTATTTTGTAGGTTACAATGCAAGGAATTAATTGCAGAAAATTACCAACCCTTAGAATCCTTCAAAATTCATTGAAAATTGAGAAAAAATCACTAAAAATCAATAAAAATCAGAATTAAATCCAAAAAAATCACCAAAATTTCCATCAATGCATCTAACTACTTTTGGAATATTTTATAAGTTGAAAACTTCATGACACATGATTACCCTATTATTTTAAGGCCCAAATGTTATATTTTTACCTAAATTCATAGACATTTCATTTTACATTCTAAAAAATATATGTTGAAAAATGCTGAAAAATACAAACACATTGTTGACACTTGATGATTGTTGAAACCTCACCATAAAAATTCACAACATATTTGTGTGTCCCATTTTATCAATTTTGCCAACAATATTTTTTTTAAAAATACAACAACACACAAACACAACCAAACCGAAAACACGATACATAAACACTAATCACCACTAACTAAACTACATAGAACCCCACTAACCTCGTCTTGATATTTATTTTTAAAAAAATAAGGTGTTCCATTTTTTTCTAGTTAGTGGCTTTTGCTTTTTTATTGGACTCATTGCATCTTGGGACTCATTCGTGTGCCCTCAGTCTCTTGCATGCACACCCCTACTAGGTATTTATATTCCCTGCTTGATTTATTTTTTGTCACCCTTTAACCATGGTTAATTGTTAAAATAAAATTTAATTACCTACTTTTCCATGCGCACTCGCGCCAAATACACATTTTTCTAAACAATTGAAATGAACCAACTGTTCACTTAGCATGTGCTTCGTGTGCTACAGACCCATCTAAGTTTATTCAAAATGAATCGCCATCACAAGTGCACACACTACACAAAAAGTGCTAAACAAACACTTAATTTTTAATCAATGAATATGCATTTAGAGACCTAAGCCTAGGTATCAGAGTCAGGGTTTCTTTTAAAGCACAGTTTCACCCTAATAATTTGTAATTAACATTTTAAGAAGGAACCATTATTTTCTTATTAAGGTTTACAATCTAATAAAATTTCACCCATTTTTAAATAATTTCTTAAAACAAACCATTCATTAACCTAATTCCCCTCACTGCGCTTCGTGGGAATGGGCACGTGCAGTATTTCGAGTTGTCATTGCTTACCGAAGTTCTGGTCATGTTGTGAGTGAGTTGTCGTTGTGTTCTGGTTTGGTTTCTATGATATGATTACGAGTACGGTCTGCAGTTTTCTTTTTTTGCCTAATACGGGGATTCAAGGTGTTTGTATGTCTTGCATAGCATGAAGCTTCCAGTTGCATATGTGTAGCAGTCATGCCGAATTTTTTCTAGGATGTGGATTGTTTGGGGTGGTCAGTCGGCGGTCAGTCATGTCTGTGTGTGCTTAGTTTGGTCAATTTTTTTTTTATGGATATTATGTTGTTTTGCAGGCATTCAGTGTGATTTTTTGTGTGTGTGGTGTGTGAATCTACCTTAATGGTGCCTCAAGCTCCTCCTCCCGTCTAGTACGTCCCATTGGTATCTCACAATTATTATTTATTGGTGGAGCCTAAACTTATTAGCAAAGCAGGCTTAGCCAACTTCATCAATTACCACTCATCCCATAGGATACTGATACTTGTGATCAGTTTCTAGCCTCTTACAGTAAGAGGTCTGATCTTGTCAGAGAAACAATTGTCCAATTGATGCCTAAAAGTTTGGGCAAGGCTCTATCTTTACCCTATCAGGGGAGACTCTTTCCCTACTCCTAGACAACTATTCTCGAATAAGGATATCCTTGAATTGTTGCAGAAGCAGACCCAAGATGTGTTGGATCCCAAGAAGGCTCTTACCACTTCTTGCATCAGTGTCTCCATGATCTCCAATCCTGTGTGGAAGCAACTATGCCACTTTCTTCAAGATAGGTTTATGCCTGCCAAGACACCCTCTAATTACCTTTCAAAGGAGTTGTTTATAGATTCTAGAATGGTTTTGAAAGGCATAATGATTGATTGGAGTTCCTAACTTCTATCCAAATTGGATCAACACTTTGTTAGAGCCACTAGGGGTAATGTAACTAATGCTACATTTGGTTCCTACCTTTGTGTCTTTTTGGCATATGCCGCCCCTTCGAAGGAAGTTCCTACCTTGATAGTTGATCCACTAGATGCTCCTCCCCCTACTGAACACTTTGATGTCTTCATTGAGGATCTTGATCCTATCCCTCTTGTGGTAGTTCAAAGGAAACACTTAAAACGAGTGGTTGAATCAGCCCCAGCTCCTCCTCCAGTCCCCATTCCTAATCAATCTAGCAGTCACCTACTAGCTTTTCTCACAATGCCGAACCTTTTTAGAGCACATCGTGAGGGTACTCTAGAGATTTCCATCCCTTCAATACAACACTTGGTAGTTGGAGATGCAATTCCCTTCCTATGTCATGATGTTTAGCGTTCTATTGAGCTCTCAGTGACTACATGTATCCAATAGCTCTATTCCTCTTGCTATGATGAAGTCCAACAAACCAAAGAAGAGCTGACAAAAGAAAATGCATAGCTAGCTTCTGCTCATGAATGCTTTTATGATCTTTGTACTCAAATGGAGCAATAGACTAAGATCATTGATGCTCAGAAAATGGAAATTTCTAGTTTGTGCACTCAGTTGGTTGACAGTAAAACCCAAGTGGTTAATGTAACTGAGGAATGAGATAGATTGTTGAAGGAATCTCACGAGCTTTAGGCTTTGCTAGCCGCCCAGACAAAGGAGCTTAAGATAGCAAATACCACCATAGCATAGAGCATAAACCAAATTTAGCACCTTAACAAGTAACTAGTCCAGTCATGTTCTTTTTCACATAGCCCTATTGTGCAACCAGTTCCTTCTTTGATCCTTGCGGTCTTGGCAGTTCTCCAAAGATAGACCACGTTATGTTCGTTATTTCAAGATAAAGTGGAAAGATTGTAGTCCAGGATGGATTTATTACGGTCTATATTTCAGCAATTTCAGGAGTATGTTCCTCCTGATCATTACTTTTTTGTCCACTGTCAACTTCTGTAGAAGTTGGCCTTCTATATTAAGCTTTCAACGATGGATCTACCTCTTCCAGAGGATGGTTGGAGTGGAGCCTAGTCTTTTGATTTGCTGAAAGAAGTTGTTCGTATGGTCTTTGAAGATTCTGTGACTTTGGATAGAATGTTGATGTCTTATATATATCTATGAGGTGATCTATTAATTCCAGATGATGTAGATTTGTCTTGGTATTTAGGGGATGTGGTCTTACAAGCTGCCTTATATGTCAGCCATTTGGAGTTGAGGATAGATGAAATGTTCCAGTTCTATTCTTCTAAAGTGGTTGCTCGCCCTGACACTTTATGGCATTCAATGATTGATTCTGTAGTCCTGAACCAACAACTAAATAATGCCTCTCCTCATGTGCAAAACACTAACCAATTGAGGGTGGATCTTTTAGCTTATCTTTCCAAGAACCATCCATTTGATTCATCCTTATTTGATGCCTACCATCATAGATTTGCTTTAGGTCCCTCCGTTCCTAGCTTATTTTATTATCAACAAATGGCCCATCGCTATGATGCTTATTTTTCCCTTTATCAATCCAACTCAACAGCCATCTTTCCTCTCCTTTTCCAACCTCAGGGTGCTCCTCAAATTCTAATCTTTACCTATTATTTTTTCATTGAAGATCGAGTCTTTTCCCCTTCTCTGCGTTGTCCTTCCCCATCTATCCATATTCCTTCCCCTTTTTCTGCTTATCAATTAATACATTTCTTAACTGATTCGCCTAAATTTTCAGCTAATCCTTCTTTAGCTTATTCCTCATTTTATGTTTTTGCCTACCCATCTCTTCATCCTCTTTTAGTCGTTCCTCTTCCATCTTCTACCACTTCTATTTCTCAACCCCCTCAGTTGGTTACAGAATATGAAGGTTTTGATAAGGCAATCCTAAGAAGAAGAAGCTCGAGTGTTGGAGATTCTTTGACAGGACCCCAAATTAACTGGCCTGTGATTCCATGAGAATGGAAGATTGCGAATCAAGCCTTTCATAACTATTTATGCTTTGATCAGCTTCATTCTCAATCTTTGGATCCATTAGTGAGACTGACTGCCTATTTTTCATGGTATCTAGCCATTATGCACTGTCACTCTCATGGTGACCAAAAGCAAGTGCCAAAGTTATGTTTAGATGTCAATGTAGGTGTGGATACCCATCAGCTGGATGTGCTTTATTTTCATCCTTTTGCTTGCCAAGAAAATTTGTTATCCTACTGGAGAGAATGTGTTGTTTACAATTCTTGCAAAATCCTCCAAAAACCTTTGTGGATGAATCTTTATCCCTAGAAAGGTTTGAAAATCATCAATCCTTTAAAAGGGATCATCTTCATTGATCTGTTATCCTTAAATGTAACTTTGATGCTTGATCAGAATACATATATCTACCTTTTTCCTTCTATAAAGAGGTGCCATTCAGATATATTTTGTGTAAGTGGTGTGAGTTGTGGTATGTGTATCTTGTTTATCTTTGTTGAATAGAGCTGAAGTTGAAGCTGGATTGATGAAGACGATATTGGATTTAAAGCTAGCAGAAGATGATGCTGATTTAAAGAAAATTCTTATATCCTTTATGAGTTTATGTTGCTATCAAATTTTTTAAAAATGTTGATAAAAGGGTGTTTTCTTTTCATTGTAGTCTTATCATATATATAGGTTACTTGTTGGGGTCATGGTTGGGTGACTATTGAAGATACTAAAGAAGATCGAATTGAGCTCTTTATTGAACTTATATTCTTATTTTCCTTAGGTCACGAGGACACTTCCTTTCTAAGTGTGGGGATATGTTGAATGCTGAAATGACTAGGTTTTCAGGTTGATTTTTCTTGTTTTTGAAGTTTGAATGGTTGATTTTTGATGTATTTTAAGTGATAATTGATTGTTTTGGAAGTGTTTGAAAGTTTTTTTTGATGATATTGATTATGTTTTGGAAGCTCATGACGAATCTTAGTAGAAATATGAGGGTCTATGATGTTCTGATAGGTTCTGATTGGTTCTGATACCTTTTGTTAGATAGAAATGTGCGGGATCTAGAGCATGGCAGATGCGGAAGCTATGGAGGTTGAAAGAGAAGAAGAAACTCATGAATACATTGACCTTGACTAAGAAAAATTGTCACACAAGTGAATTAGGTTCCAATATTGAGACTTGGACTCATAAACACAATCTTGTGTACGGACAGTGACATTGACACTTTACTAGAAAGAAAAGAGTACTATCATTGCATTAGAAAAAGAGTGCAAGTACAATGCTTTATAGGAATTGAGTGGTAGTACTTTCCCCTGCTATGCATATGGGATTCTGGTCTTGAGCCCTCACTGCTTCTCACAAAGGGACTAAAGTAGGTGTGATTGCAAATATCTAAGCACCCCTCCTCAATCACAACCAAAAGTACAAAGTGTGTAGAGGCTTCAGTGAAAGAAACACTTGCAAAGTGTGGGCACACCATAAACATGGCAAAAACACTAGAGGCTATCGCAGAAAAGGCTAAGTGTGGGTACCACAAACATGATGGACATCCAGAGGCTGTATAGCAGGGACCTCACAAAGTGTACAGAGACTATAATACAAGGATAATTGAGGAGTTTACAAGTTTATGTTTGAGGCATTAGGGCTAGGAAATACACAGCTAAGAAAGTCTGTTTGAATAAAAGGACTAATGAGGTTTGTCCTTCTCTTAGTGGTCTTCTTCTTCTTCCTTTGCTCCATTTTCTTCTTCTTCTTTGATTGCAACTAGATAGGCCTTTTGGGACCTCTTTCTGGCATGGAAAAACTTATCGGTGCATCCGGTCCTTTTGCAAAAGTCACAAAAGAGATGATCCTTCTTGCCTTTGTACCTGTTGCCAACATATAATGCATGCTCATCTCTACAGGTACTTGGTTCTTCCTTAGTTTTTAGCTTCTTTTCCTCTTCTAACAGTGATGCCTGGATATCAACAAGTTCAGGATTTGGCATGTTGATTAAAGTTGTTGATACATTATTATATTCAGGAGGCAAACTCTTAAGTAGAACACGGATGCAAACATCTTCTTCCATTTTAATGTTGATTCCTGCAAGTTGGGTTAGAAGTCCTTCCATGTAATTTAGATGTGTGGCAAGTGATGTACTGAACTTCATTTCAAGCCTGAAAAAATCAATCAAGAGACCATACTTTGATGATTTAGATTGTGCACCGAACAAGGTGTTAAGTCTCTTCCATGTATCCTGTGAGGTCTCACAATTATCCACGTGGTGGATATAGTTGTTGTCTGGCTCCAGTTTGATAATGGCTTGAGCTTTATGATCATTATTTTTCCAAGTGATAGCAAGATCCGCATCATGAGGCTTCTTTTCTTTTCTAGTGGTAATGGCCTAGAGGCCCTTCTTCATCAGGATGAGTTTGATGCGGGTCTGCCAGGTGTGAAAACCGACTCCTTTGAAGCGAGCAGTTGGAGAGTCTTTACCCATGTTAGACTTATGGGAACATTAGCAAATCAACTTCAAAATTATGAGATTTGAGAAGCAGAAGAGTTGGTTGAGAGACACAAGTGCTAAAAAGCACTAATTGAGTGTCAATGAACACCAAATCTGCAAAATCCTTTACTCTTTTTAAATTCAAGTCTAATCTTCCCCTTCTTGATTTGATGCTAATACCTTCAAATCTGAGTGACAGGACTTTAATGAACTTCAGAGAGTATTGCTCAATGATAAAAATCAATGTTGATAACTTCAGTGAGAGAAATAGTGAAAAATGACAGAATTTTGAAGCTTTGGCTATGGCTTCTACATTAGGGTTTCTAGGGACAACCTAGTTTTTTGCTGATTCTGGGAGCTATAGTGGATCTTTTTCAAAAAAATTTAAATGGAAATGTAGCTCTCTTCAAGGTCTATCAAATCCCTATGATAATGACCAACATCATTGGGTGTACGAGCGGAACGAACTGTACGATCAGAAACAAGCGGATAGGATAGCGAGTTTGTATTCATGAAATGCTGAGCTAGATAATCATCAATGTCTTGGTTTGAAGTGCCAAGAAGAAGCACCCTGAGAAAAGGAAGATATCTCCAAAATGAATCTCACTAAGATATGGCTTGGTTTGAGAGAAATGAAGGCTCCAAGCAAGCTAGGTATAGGCTAGCTACGGCTGCCAAGAAGATCAAGTGAAGATGGAGGTGGAAAATGAGAACCATGAGCTGGACTTGAGTTGACTTGAGGTTAAGAAGGACTGAGAGAGCAGAGAAGGGAGTTATGCCGTTCCCGACTGGGCTTTGATACCATGATAGAAATGTGCAGGATCTAGAGCATGGCAGATGCAAAAGCTATGGAGGTTGAAAGAGGAAGAAGAAACTCATGAATACATTAACCTTGACAAAGACAAATTGTCACACAAGTGAATTAGGTTCCAAGATTGAGACTTGGACTCATAAACACAATCTTGTGTATGGACAGTGACATTGACACTTTACTAGAAAGAAAAGAGTACTATCATTGCTTTAGAAAAAGAGTACAA
The DNA here is from genome assembly GCF_053477565.2 of Lygodium microphyllum. Taxonomy (NCBI): domain Eukaryota; kingdom Viridiplantae; phylum Streptophyta; class Polypodiopsida; order Schizaeales; family Lygodiaceae; genus Lygodium; species Lygodium microphyllum. The sequence continues at coordinate 133,492,828 of NC_141144.1, forward strand.
GTACAATGCTTTATAGGAATTGAGTGGTGGTACTTTCTCCTATTGTGCATATGGGATTCTGGTCCTGAGCCCTCATTGATTCTCACAAAGGGACTAAAGCAGGTGTGATTGCAAATATCTCAACACTATTTTGTTCTGATTTTCTTATGTATGAAGCATTTGTATGAAGCATGGATTGATGATTGATGAAGGTTGAGGTCTTTTGAAAGCTTATTGAATAGTTTTTGATAGTTTGGGATGGTTTTAGTATGAGTTATGAGGTTCTAATGTTCTCTGATGACCTTCTATTAACCCTTTGTAGACCTTCTGTAGAGTCTCTGCTCTGTTTCTATTCTGTTTTGTTCTGTAGATCTTTTGTAAGTGTTCTGTGGAATGTATATGTGACTTTGGGAAAGTTTTCTAACTTTTGGAAATGATGAATCTAAGTTCAAAATAGCTTAAAAAAAATGGAAGAAGTAGCTGTTGAAGACTGAAAAAAGGACTAGAGTGAAGTGACAGTAGTGAGCTATGAAGAGACACTGTAGTGGCTCCGGTGCCCTTTTATACCTCCCATGCCTCTTGGGAGGTGCATCCATGACCTAAGAAGGATTATTGAGAGTGATTATTGATTATTGTAGTAAGGATATGATGTACTATTGATTGAGAGTGAGAGAGAAAGAGTCAGAGATAGGAAATTCTATTAAAACAATATATCTATCTATGAGAGATTGAGAGAGAGAACTATGAAGAAAATGAAGATGAATCATATGTGATTATTTCCATTCAAAAGTGGTGTATTCTTTTGTGTTTCTTGTTCTATTGATGGATTCTATGAAAATGTTGAAGATTATGGTTGATTCTATCAAATCCTTGGGAGATATCTACTATGATGCTGTGTGAAGATTTGTTCTTTTCCTTGTTGTGGTTCTCAAAAGAATGAAACAAAAGCTTGTTGATGTTATAAGATAGATTTTCTAGCAGTAGAAACCCCTTTTCCTTGGTGTCTTTCTTGGGGCTCCAACGGAGCTAAAATTAGATTGGGCTAATGTAACTAAGATAGTGCATATGTTGGTAAAGAGAGAGCGGATACAAGCACCACACCTACTAGTTCTCAAAAGGGGGATGCAATTGTAGCCAAGGCGCTTGTGGCTATGGCAGAACAAACGGCTATACCTATTGGTCTGGCTCTTAAAGGATGATGTGGATGAATTAATCAAAGGCATACGTGATTTCAAGCAGAATTTGACATAAATCTATACAAAGGTTGAAAAGTTGGATGTTAAGGTAGAAGAGAAGGGTCGAGCAATAGCCCAAAGACCGTACAAAGAAGAATACAAGAGGAGATACATTTGGTGTGATTGTTTACAGCATGAAAAGCAAGATTGTACAACCTACTGTGAAGCGGAAGCGAAAAGGCTAGTCTTTTAGAAAGATTGCAAAATACATGCAATAGAAACTGATCTTCCAATAGATCCAAATTTTGGAAATGGTGGCATGCAGAAGAGGTTGGAAGAGATGGTAGCAAGGACAACATTTGTTACCATAGGTGCAGCCACATATGGATTGAGAAATGAAAGGACTGATGAAGCTAGTAAAAGAGGCATGGCTAAAGAAAATTCTCACGTTTAGATGCAAGGATTAGATTGCATGGAAAAGGGAAAAACATCAAAGTCTAAATTGACTGATTCAAGTCAGAGTATATGAGGGAGAACAGGATGCAGTAGACCAGTGGAGTCATGTTCAGTCTATGCTTATTTGGCTGAGGTTCATAATCAAGAAGCTCTTGTGAAAGAAAAGAGAAGAAGAGATAAGGACACTACTGGTCCTTTCTCTTCAGGCCCATCTAAACCCATAGCATGAACCAAAATGGAGTAGCAGAAAGTGGCTGAAAAAGCTATACCTGAGTATGTTTTGGAGGATGAATCTCAAGAGAAGAAACAAGAAGGGAAGAAAAGGAGCAAGTAGTCTAATTACAAGCTACAATCGGATCTTGAGAGTGCCACAAACCTTAAAAAGGTCTTGGAAGATTGTATACTTGGCAGTAGAGTGAAATTCACACTTGGTAAAGTTCTTGGAATTGCAAAGCGTGAATTCCATGATGCAATCATTGATATGATGAAATGAAAAATAAAGTTTGATGGTGAATTTTTGCAAGCATTGATGCAGGTTGACAAAGACATAGAGAAACAACTTCAAAGGGAATATGATGATGCATATAATCCTAATTTGGAGTAGGTTGATGTTGAAAATGGGTTAAATGGGAGTATAAACAACAAGCTTGTGGTTGAAATTGGTCTTATGGGTAGGAGTAAGCATAGAGAGAAGGCTATATATAATGGGGATGTCCATAAACAAGTACATGAAGAAGAAGATGCTCATTTTATCCCGAGCAGCCATTATTTATGAACGCATTGGACTCATGCTATAGTAGAGACAATTGTTAAAGTGAGAGAAAGAGAGACACCTTTCATAGCTCACTTGGATCATGGTTCTGAAATCAATGTTATGGCACACAACTTGTATGAGAATAGAGGTTGGCCGATTGATGTAGATCTGGGATGGCGCATTCAGGCAGCAAACAATTCATTAAGGAATCTTTATGCAGCTGTCCAAATGTACCCGTGACTATTGGAGATGTTAGGGATGAATATAATTTTTTTGTGTAAGATTCCTATAGTTGTTCAGTGATTTTGGGGAAACCCTATATTTTGGAATCAAGGTTGGAAACAAAAGCCTTGGATGATGGTTCTTCATATGCTCAGGTTCGGAGTAAAGGCAATACAAAGGTAGTACAATTTCTCACTGTTTGTGTGAATCATCCCCACAATCAAGATAGGCTATGCGATAATCCCACGCCACTCAATGCACGAGAGTTTAAGGGTTTTTAGACATCAGTGCTATAAGTGGAGGCTATGGAAGTGCCTCTAGGAAGATAATTATGCCTCTAAGAAAGGGGAACATGTAGTCTTGGTAGTTTTAAGAATATTTCAGCCATGTGCAAGGCTGAAAAGAAATATGTAGGTTGGGTTGAAAAAGAGTTGAAGACATATGGTTTGATGGCTACAAATGAAGGTATTTCAGGGCTGTTTTGAGGGCTGGTTGATGTTGATCTAGTGGCTGAAATTTTTGCAGCAATTAATGTTGAAAAAAAGGTTGAAAAATAGGTTATTTATGATGATAATTTAGAGAGGTATGAAGTCCTTCAAGAGTTTGTTGAGCATGAATGTTATGGACTCCAATATGGGCTGTAAAACATGGCTGAAGCAAGGGTGAATACAAAGTACAAAACTATTGCAAAGAAGGTTAATCCTCTAGCTTTTCCTTTACCCCTTGAAAGTGATGGGTTGACTAAAAAGGTGGCTCAATAGCCAATTTATGGGATCCACATGGAGTAGGACATCAAATTATAGATGAAACTTTACAAGAGTTGAAAATTGGTGATACGAGCTTCCTTTTGCTTGCACAAAGAGCTTGTTTCTTGCAGCTTTTGGCAAGGCATGGAAAAGGCTTTTATTTCAGCTAGACGAAATTGGATGTGTTGATCCAAGTTGCACTCCATATTCAAATCAGTGGTTTACTATTCCAAAGAAGAATGGTGCTTTGAGGTTTATACAGGATTTACAACTAGTTAATAAAGCCATCATAAGGAATGTTGGATCAGGCCCGATAGTGAATGAATTTTGTAGAAGCATTTCCAGGCAAGGTAATTTACTCTATTGGTGATTTATATTCAGGATATGATAAGTCCCAGCTTGCATTGGAAAGCCAAGATATCACTACCGTGAAGACACTACTTGGATTGGTTAGGTTGTGTATGCTTCCACAAGGAGCAACCAATTCAGTGGTGCATATTGTCAAGATTGTGGGAGAGAAGGAAGTAGACTTACTTGTAGCTTTCTTGCTTGCACAATGGGGGAATACACACACAGGTGGAGGCTGAAAACAGTTTTCCTCTTCTTAGTTGTGTAAGCAAAAAAGGACTCTAGTACAAAGAAATAGAAGAACCCTATATATGGGTCTCAAACCAAACTCAACTAACTAAGGTGGCATACTAACTGAGCCACGAACTAGAGTAGATAAGGATAGATGTCATCTAGCTATTATTCATGGGCGGTGTACCAACTGCATCTGCAGCTAACAAGTCGGTGACATAAATGCACAACGGTCACCCTGGCATATCATGAGTGGAGCTTGATATCTCAACACTCCCCCTCGAGCTCAATCCCAATTCCTGCACACCAAGCAGGTCTCTGAACTTGTGCAACTTCTCTATGCCTAATGCCTTCGTAAATATGTCAGCTACCTGATCCTCTATGCTAACATAAACTAGATCAATAAGACCTAGTAAAACCGTCTCCCGCACATAGTAATAATGCACCTCAATGTGCCTTGTTCTAGCATGATAGACTGGGTTATTTGCCAAGGGTATACTACTCATGTTGTCACAATAAATGATAACTGGCCCATTTGTAGGAGGCTGATGCATATCATAAAGTAGCTTATGCAACCAAGCTACCTCACATGCAGCCATTGCTGCGCCCCTGTACTCAGCCTCTGTGCTCGACAAGGCAACTGTAGGCTGTTTCTTGCTGCTCCAAGTGACTGTAGCACTCCCAAAAGAGAACACATATCCACTGGTATATCGTCTATCAGAAATACTATCACCCCAATCAGCATCACTGTATCCATGTAACTGTATCTAAACCCCAGTCTCCTAAAGTAGTCCATACTGCAATGTGGACTTCACATACCTGAGTATGCGTCTAGCCGCATCCAAATGCAGTTTCCTTGGAGCCTGCATAAATTGACTTACCAATCCAACATCATAGCTCAAATGTGGCCTGTTAATAGTCATATAAATCAAACTTCCTACTATGTGTTTGTACATAGTAGGGTCTTCCAGAAGCTCACCTGCATCTGCGCTCAGCTTCACATTCTGCTCCAAAGGAACTGAAATAGGCTTATAGCCTGTCATCCCATATTTGGACAGCATGTCCAATCCATACTGCCTCTGCAAGAGCCGTATCCCACTTGGTGATCTAATCACCTCAATGCCCAAGAAATAACGCAGCTCTCCCAAATCCTTCATCTCAAACTTCTGCTTCAATAGCATTTTCACATGAAGGATATCTTCATCAGTGTCACCTGCCATAATCAAATCATCAACATAAATGACAAGTAGCATAATACCTTTCTCTGTTTTTCTCACATAAAGTGAGAAATCTGCCTTGGAAATCTGAAAGCCAATAGTGACAAGATACTGTCCTATCTTGTCAGACCATGCTCTAGGTGCTTGCTTCAAGCCATACAAGGCTTTCTTCAACCTGCAAACAAACTCAAGATGAACAGCATGCCCATAACCTGGTGGCTGCTCCATATAGACCTCTTCTTGCAAATCACCATGCAAGAAGGCATTCTTTACATCCATCTGATGTAAAGACCATCCCTTTGATGTAGCCATAGCAATGACTGCTCTTATGGTTGCCATCCTTGCAACCGGACTGAATGTTTCTTCATAATCAATGCCATATGTTTGTGCATACCCCTTGACTACTAATCTTGCGTTGTATCTATTCAGAGAACCATCTGCATTGTGTTTCACCTTATAAACCCACTTATAACCAATTGCATTCTTATCTTTAGGCAAAGATACCAATTTCCATGTAGCATTTGCTTCCAAGGCATCCATTTCTTCATCCATGGATTTTTCCCATTTTTATTTTCCCATGGCTTGCTCAAAAGAAGTGGTTTCTGGTTCTTGTATCACTTTGACCATATATGCATAGTGAATGGCTGTAAATCCATCATATTTCAGCCTATCCACATGATACCTAGCTCTGGTAGACCTGCGCAAAGTAGGTTCACTCTCAGGTGCTCTCAAAACATCCCTGGTCTTCCTTACTCCAGGTGTAACAATAGAAGGAATACCCAACTCATCATCAATGCTCTGTTCTGAGCCACTGGATTCACCATCCACATAAGAGTGACCTGCATTCACATCAAACATGGGCTGATCTACCTTCTCTTTTCATTTTCGTGATACTTGCATACCACTATCTGCATTGCTTTGAGAAGATTCTCCTGATCTCAATTTGCCTGTCCATGGCAAAGAATGTGAACCACTGCTAGACGACCTCCAGGTCCACTAATATCTTGTGACTGCTGTTGTGAATTTTGTGCAGCATTACCATTTTGTGCATCTACATTATCAATCACATTTACTGGTTTATACCAGCTACTCATCTCATAAAAAACAACATCTCTGTTCATTGTAAACTTACGAGTAGAAGGGTTATAGCATCTATACCCTTTTTGCTGCAGAGAATAACCAATAAAGATGCACTTCTCAGCTTTTGGATCCAACTTGGATCTCAACTCATCTGGCACATGAACATAGGCAATGCAACCAAAAATTTTCAAATGAGAAATATCTGGTTTCCTACCAGTATACCTCTCCTCTGGAGTCATGCCATGTATTGCTGCAGTGGGAGTCTTGTTCATTATGTAGACTGCTGTAGCAACTGCCTCAGCCTAGTAAAAATATGGCAGGTCTTTTTCATTGAGCATGGCACGAGATACCTCTCCAATATGCATGTTTTTTCTTTCTGCAATTCCATTTTGCTATGGGGTATGACTACATGAATATTGTTGCTTTATGCCATGCTCCTGCAAGAACCTTGCAAACTCATTTGAGAGGTACTCTCCCCCTCCATCTGACCTTAGGCATTTTATTTGCAGGCCTATTTCTTTTTCAACCATAGCTTTAAGAGTTTTGAAATGCCCAAAAACTTCACTTTTCTTTTTCATAAAATACACCCAAACTTTTTGCTATAGTCATCAATAAAAGTGACAAAATAATGACAGCCTCCAATAGATGCAACTTTAGTAGTCCACACATCAAAGTGGATTAATTCCAATGGCTTCTTACTCTCTTGAACATGTCTAGGAAATGGTTTCCTTGCCTGTTTTCCAAATTGACAGGCTTCACATACCTTATGTATTTCTGCAACCTTGAATTTAGGCAATCCTGCAATAATATTTTGGGCTTGAATTGATTTAAGTCGCTGTACATTAACATGACCAATGCGTTTATGCCAGATATCAATATCTACAACTACGCCGGTCCCATGTGCAAACATTGCTGCACTCAATTCAGGCATGTCTGCATCCAACGTAAACATTCTACCCTTCTTCTTTCCTTTTGCTATCAAGTGACCTTTATTTTTCATATCCTCAACAAAGCATCCATGAGAATTAAATCTGACCTGCAAGCCCTGCTCAACCATTTGACCAATAGAAACCAGGTTCTTGGTGATATTCGGGACATGAAATACATCCGACAGGTATTTTTTTTTCTCATCCTGCATAGACAAAGGAAAATTTTCAATTTGCACAATAGGATGTGCAGTATCATCACCAATCTCCACAAATCCTGGTTTTTCCATTTTCCTTGCATCCTGCATCCATTCTGCATGACCTATCATGTGGTTTGATGCACTTGAGTCAACATACCACACATCGTTGCTTTCTTCTACACTTGTCACAGAATTGGTCATGTGCTGCACCATAAACAAATACTCATTTCTGTCATCACCCTGTCTACTAGAAGATGCATAATTCCCTTGTTGCAATTTTCCATTCATGATGTCATTCTGCTTTTTATAGTAGTCTTTAGCCATATGACCCATTTTACCACAGTAGTAGCATTCAACATTGCTATTTGTATTTTGGCCTCTTTGCCATCCACCATGACCTCTTTGGCTCCCCCTGCCTCTAGAGTTACCACGTCCTCCTTCATAGGACTGGTTTTCTTGAGTTTGCTGCATATTCTGATTTCTACCACGGCCTCCAAATCGGCCTCCTCTACCTTTGTCTCTACTTCTTCTAGCATTTGAGTAGAAGACAACTTCTTTTGAAGTTCCTCCTAAAGAAGATGCACCACCATTTCTCTACTCCTCAGAAATTAGAAGAGCAATCAACTCCTCAAAATCAAGAAATCTTTCACGGACGGAAATCGATGTTCAAAACTGTGCATAATCCTTTCCTAGACCATTCAAGGTCACATAAGCTAAATCATCATCTTCCATTGGCGACCTAATGGAAGCAAGTGCATCTGCAATCTTCTTCACCTTCATGTGGTAGTCATTGATGCTCATACTTTCTCTTTGCACATTGTGCAACTCTTGCTTGAGCTGCATTTTCCTAGCTTATTTGTGCTATACATTTTTGACAAACTATCCCATGCCTCCTTTGGCGTACTTGCATCCTGAATATGCACAATCATAGAGTCTGAAATGCTGATAGACAGCCAGTACATAACTTTCCTGGCTCTCTCATGCCATCCTTTAAATGCCTGCATTTGCTGTTGATTGGGAACATCAGGACGAACTGGTTCTTCTTCATTTCCTGCAACGAATTCCCAATATCATTTTCCCATAAGGAAATTCGTCATTCTAAACTTCCATGCTTGGAAGTTGTTCTTGTCAAGCTTTTCAGTGACAATATGTGAAAGAGAATCAGACGCCATTACAGAACACTACAAAAACTTCTGTCACTACAAAAAGCACAGATTCAGCCTCACAAGGGCAAATTTGCAAAACTGACGAAAGTGGTATTTGACCACACAGTCACTTCCTAGTGATGATTTTGCATCAACAGGCAACAAGGATGATTCTGTAACTCCCAATGTCTCTGCGCACAGGCATACGATGCAATTTCTACAGTAACTTTTCACCAACCTGTAGAATAGTGGTCGCACAACAAAAAACATGGCCTTTTCCTGAGTGCATGCAAAAAACTTCTGCCTCCAAAACAGGCACTGAAATGGCCTCGAATCAAAAAAACAGGGCAACCAAGGGCTAAAGCCCTTGCCCCCAGCATATACTGCCCTCTTGCTACACCCCAAAGGGTCTCTCAATCTGAGACAATGCACTCTTGCACTTTTCAGCTGTGCTACCTGTGCAAAGACTTGCTCCCAAACTCAAAAAATGAAAGCAACACTGGTCCTCTTACCAGAACACCGCGAACTTGGTTTGTTTTCTTGAGATCCTTACCACGAACCAGGCTCTGATACCATGTCAAGATTGTGGGAGAGAAGGAAGGAGTCTCACTTGTAGCTTTCTTGCTTGCACAATGGGGGAATACACACACAGGTAGAGGCTGAAAACAGTTTTCCTCTTCTTAGTTGTGTAAGCCAAAAAGAACTCTAGTACAAAGAAATAGAAGAACCCTATATATGGGTCTCAAACCAAACTCAACTAACTAAGGTGGCATACTAACTGAGCCACGAACTAGAGTAGATAAGGATAGCTGTCATCTAGCTATTATTCATGGGCGGTGTACCAACTGCATCTGCAGCTAACAAGTCGGTGACATAAATGCACAACGGTCACCCTGGCATATCACGAGTGGAGCTCAATATCTCAACACATATGATGAATATTATGCATAAAGTTTTGAGCGCCATATGGGAGAAATCCCTCACTATTAAATATTGATGCCATAAGAAGGATGCAGGAGACATGTTTGAGTGTATCCAAGGTGAGAAGATTTTTGGGTGCATGTGTCTTTTACTTGATATGGATTTCACATTTTTCTCATGTGGCTGAGAGTTTATATCAGCTCTTAAGAAAGGGAAAAAGTTTTGGTGGGGCAAACATCATACGAAGGCAGTTTAAAAGTTAAAGAGCTTATTGATTTCAGCCCCAACACTAAAGAGAGAAAATTATGAGAGAGGACAACCTATTATTCTCATCGTGGATATAAGCCCAATTGCCATTGTTTGGGCAGCAGGTCAAGATGATGTTGATGGGAATAGATATGCCATTCGGTTTGGAGCAAAGGTCCTCAATGAACGACAACGATGGTTTTTATAAGTCAAAAGAGAGCTTTGGGGTGTAGTGACAGCCCTTAAGTGTGATAGGGAGTATTTTATGGGAGCTCATATAGTGGTAGAGAGACTAATCGTCTACCTCTATTGGGCATGATAGTAAATTTCTCAACTCCAGATATTGCCATGTTATGGTGGATTGCATATATAAAGTCACTTAACCCTGCTTTTCAGCATATTGCAAGTCAAGAAAACCCTATGATTAGCATGCTTTCACGAGCAAGGTTTGAAGATGAAGAGCAAAGTCATGCAAGGGCAGCATGAAAGAGTGGCCAAGAGTGTTACCCTTTGCTTTATGGGCTAATAGGACCACTCATAGTGCAATTATAGAGTATATGCCTGCTAAATTAATGTATGGACAAAAGCCAATCATGGCTATTGAGGAGACTATTGCTATTTGGAGTGCTCTACCATGGGAAGAGGGTTTTGAATAGAGAAGAGTTGCTAGTCCTATGCATTAGAGAGTTAGAAAGAAGGCCTAAAGACATTGAGTCAGCCATGAAAAAGCTAAAGACTACAAGGAACAAGAACAAGAAGAGGTTTGACAAGAAACACAGACTTCAACCACCACGAGCTATACAAGAAGGGGAGTGGGTGTTCGTTTATGATAACAGCTTGGAAAATCAGCATAGTGCCAGTCAAAAGATGGCAAAGCGGTGGTTTGGTCCATATGTGGAAATGTTTTTTTTGAAAATGCTATCTATGCATTAAATGAGATGGATGGGATAACTCTAAGGATTCTAGTGGCTGGAAAACATATCAAGCTCTTTAAACATAGGGAGTCTTCACCATATGAGTTGAAGGACTTGGATATTAAGCATGAACATGAGAATATGGAAAAAGAAGAGATAGAAGATGAAGACATTGACATGGCAGAGGATACTTATTCTGACATTGCAGATCCATAAGACTTTGGAACATGCCGAAGGATATGTAGGTTAAGAGGGGGTGGATGTCATTCCGCTATGCGGACATAGTGTGAAAAACTCTAGAGTGCATCATCATTTGGTTTTCTTATTGATCTAGAGAGTCATATTAGTCATTAGTATCAGTGTCCTTAGTGTGAATGGTTCAAAAATACCAGATTTTTGGACAAGTTTAGCCTATTTTTTATATATTGAATATTATTTTTTGCAAATATCCAAAATTTGTAGACAATTTCTAGAATAAGATGACATGTAAAAAAAATCAGGTGGCTTTCATCCATTTTTGGGGGATTCTATGCAAAAAGAAGGATTGCCGAAATCACACAACACGCAATCGCAGTTTACAGGCAACAAATAGCACTTTGAACTGGGAGAAGGAGTGATCTAGGAGAATTCTGACGAGGTGTCCTTGTATTTTACTCCCTTTTTGGAGCCAATGAAAGCATTAGATTGATGGTCTAGGCAATAGATAAGAAGTTATTATTTGATGCACATTTTTTGTCTACAAGGGATTTATCTTCTCAAGATGTAGAAATAAATTGATAGGCTTCACCTCTATGAGTATTCTTCTACATCTTTTATTTCTTCAAACCGCTTCTCTTTCTCATCAATTGCTCTCCATGAATCTCCCTTCACCCTACTGTCTCTTACCCCTGTGGTAGACTTTCGACCCCAAACACTTCAATAGCATGTTAGCATCGGAATACCCAGTTATATTAATGAGGTATTTAAGGTGTTGAGAGACCCAATTAGGGCATCCATTATCAATAATTAAGTCTCTCTTTTACCCTTTCTTCTAGCTTTCATAGCTTCCCTTCTCTTTCTTTGTCTTTTCATGTCTTTCTCTCTTTTTTGCTAGTATTTCTCTCTCTTCTTCTCTCATCTTGTTTCTCTTTATCTCTCTTCTCTCTACAGTCTCTCCCTTCTCTCATTCTCTCTCCTAGGTTTCCTTCATTACAAAGTAGTCTAGGATTGGGCCAAAGATCTCCAAATCTTTGATACAATGCCATTTTCAATCACTTAGCGGGGTAGACTTAACAGTGCAACCCTTCCTGACGTATGAAACACGAGCTGGCTACTTTACATGGGGGAGAGCTATGCCTTATCACATTCCATTAGTCAAACTTTTTTGGAGAAAATTTGGACAAATTGAGAGAAGATTTCAAAGAAAAAATTGATAGTAATTTTTGTAAATAACATTACTATTGAGCTAACTAATATATATTTTTTAATGTTCATTTCTAAGACTTTAGTATGTTGTATGTTGGGTGATGAAATCTCACCCTGTGTGGTGGATGCTAAAGAATTTTGAGTTGTGATAAAGTTGCATTGTGCTAGTGTTTTAGATTATTAGGGAAAGAGCTTGATCTTCAAAAAAACACTTTTTGGGTTCAAAAATTGGTTTTAAAAGGACCCTTGTTCACACATGTGGATGTTATAATGTGCATTAACTTGACACGTGCGACAAGTAGACCATTGTTGCCTTGAAACTTGTGCCACATGTCACTGAAATTTTTCGACATGATGGCACTTTTATGGCACCACTTTTTAGGTGAAAAATAGATTTTTTTGCCTCTTTTTTTTCACTTTTAATACAACTCTTCTAAATGAGTGTGTGGTACTTTTCTGAACAAACGCATGGTGACCATTAACATATATATACAATAAATCAAGCTCATGTTTATGAAATTTTTTCTTCCACTCATTTTTTTTCTCTTTCATAACCATATCCATTGTGTATCGTAAGCCAAAAGTATGCATATTCCTTACAAAGCCCATTTATTCTCGAGAAGCAATACAATTCTCAAGTAACAAACTTTTATTTGTCACTTTTTTTTGCAATTTTTAAAAAATAGTTTAATGAGCTATTTCAAGGCATTACAAATTATTAAATCTATTATTTTTTCTTTGAAGCAATTGATTACCTTATGAAACATGATATTATCAACTTGCAAAGGGTCTTTGACCCATGTTGTTGTGTTTCACAAATCCTCCAACTAGAATAATGTCTACCCAATGAAACCCAAAATTTCATGCCTGCTTTGCTACCCAAAGAGTCAATTCGCATTTCATAAGGCACTACTATTTTATTTCATCCAATTTAACATGTATGATATGTTATGCAAGCATTTGCAAATGTGAAGTATGATATATTAATTTAGACAAGCAAGATGAATGAAGTAAAGTGTCATTATGGCCCATTGTTCTATGTTTGTTGGTCTAAGAGGAGGAAGAGAACATTGAAATCTTGCTCAAGTTCCCTTAATGAGCATGTCATACATTAGAAGGGTAAACTTCAAAGCCAAGAGAGTTCCTCACAAAATATCAAAAAGCCAAAAATGGCATGAAGGGTTTGATGGAAATTTTCTAGCAATCTTGCCTCGATCTTGTACATATTTAAAAATCTGTGGTTTTGATATTCTATGTACATTAGCTTAGACAATTTTTTTGGATGTGAGAAAATGTGGATTGGTATATTGTATCCCCAAACTTTTATTGTTGTTTTCACTATTTAGTTCTATGAGTAATTAAGATGACTAAAAGGAAGATTTCTCTAGAGGGAATGGAGGAAGAGGATCTGGAGGATACCTATGATGAGAAGCTCTTTGATTTTCACCATGCAATGGAAAATTCATTCAAAATTTTTTACATCAGAGATATGCTCAATGTTCCCTTTGATTTGCAAGAGCTCTTAAAGGATCTTAAGAGACAAATGGAAGGATTATAGGGAGTTTTATGATAAACATGTTGAGGGGCTAAATATTGAGGTATTTGTCCATTACAGTGATGTAGTGGAAGCTACCAATGCTTTTAGAACAACTATGTAAATAAGGTTTAGCCTTATCGATGACGAATTCAAGATGTGAGAAGTAGATTATCCTTTTCATTGGAATCAGCATCAATGTCTTCTTGTACACAAGGATGTTGGATTTCTTGTATATCTTCAATATACGGATAGTTGTTCTTTATATAAAACACAAGAGAAGAAGACAAAGGATATTGCAAGCAAAGATAAATGGGTTGAAGAGAAGGGAAAAATGTTTTAGGAGGATGTTGAGAACCAATTAGTGTAGGGATTTGATGTTGCTTTGTTTAAAAGTGAGAACATTACAAAAGTGGAAGAAGATGAGATATAGCTAAGTGCAGAGATTGAAATAGGTCCTCTTGAATGTGTCCCAAAATCTTCCAGTTACCTCATCAACAAAAAGGGATATGTATCGCTAAATGATATTCAACACATTTTTTATATCAAAGAATATTACTGCTTGGCAATCCTTACAACATGGGATCAAAATGATAAGAATTCTATAGGTTATAAAGATGACTTGCTAGAAAGTCTTGATGTTGAGGGAGAGAATTTTAAAACACCTCTGTAGCCTTGCATTCATGTATTAATCATATTATGGAATATAAAAAGGGGGACTACCTACATAGGAAGAGTTCTTACAAATTCAAAAGAGACTTGGTATTGATAACATGGGATATGAATAGAAATTGAAATCTCAATTAGTGGAGAAACCAAAAAGCTCAATAAATCTTTATGATGATAGCCTTCTTGAAGAAGATGAAAACCTTAAGGTATGGAAGAATTTTAAGATATCCATTATGGTTTAATTTAGAGTATGTTATGCATTATAGACAAATATTATTGGATATTTATCTATTGACATCTTACACTATTGTGGTTTATTGTGCAGATAGAAACTGAAGATGTAGACAGCTTTCTTGGAAGAGCAAGGGCTCAAGGCCATTGACGCTTGGCAAAAGTCAAGGCCTTGGTCATTATATGGGAAGCTTAAATAATCAAACACTTGCAATTCATCATAGCAGGTTATCAAGCTCTCCAACCTTGCTAGTGATGGCTTTGAAAGTTATCTCCAAGGTGATAAGATCCCAAGTTTTCAATAGAGGATCAGATAAGATAATTTTGGTGGAGAAGGAGGAAGTTGTAAGAGTTTTTGGCTTCATGCCTGGATATAGTGGGTATAGGGTAGGATACTTTGGAGTTATTGGCTCTTATTTGCTCTCCCATGTAGGAGATGCCAAGAATTTGAAGCTCCTTCCAAGCTATAGGAAACAAGAGTTCTTGAAATGTAGAGGTCTCATTGAGTGGGATGAACTAAAAGATTTCACTAGAGGACCTAGTGAATTGCTTGAAACTAGAGACTCTTTTACAGCAAAGTTAGACTAAAAGATGTCAAGGGTTTGTTAAAACCCATCTTTTTCCATCTCTTTTTCTAGTTTGTAACTATTCCAAAAATCTTTGTTTTGCACAAGAGTTTAAATATCCTTCTTTTCTTCTTTGGGTGATAATTTATATAGTCCTTGCCAAAGATTATATATTACATGATGCAATTGTGTCTTTGAGCTTGAACTTGTGTCAAATTTATCTGTAGAACCATTGGAAGACCTCTAATAAATTATTTTCTTTGTATCTTCCGCCTGCATGTCTTGTGTATCTAAAGTATTTTGTTCTTGCTTGATAATGTAATTTTTTCATACTTTGGGTTGAGTAGATAGATAGCGATCTATATTTTTTGATAAAATATAGAGCATCATTGTATAAAATATGCTACATAGTTAACAAGTAAAGAAAGTCAATAAAAAATATGAGTCAAACAATAAAGAGACATATATATGCAAACTTCTTATCATACAATGAGTGAAGTGTTAATTACCCCAAGCTTGTATCATTTTCTTTTTAAAAAGGCTCAATTGGTTTTTGAAGTCCTTGAGATCATCATCATTTCATTCAATTTTATCAAGATAAAATAATACTTTTTCTAGTGTCTCCCAAACATTGGCTTTTCTATTTTGAGTTTGTCCAATATTAGCATGATCCTTAATTGCATTATGTAGGGACTTCCACTGATTGTATCTAATAGTTTTTCCACCATTCCTAGAGTTTATCTTACCAAGTCTCCCATGAAAGCCTAGGAACCTTCTAGCCTTCACTCCACCAATAGATGGCTTTTTGGGGATACAATTGCCATCCTTAGACTTTTGAAGATCTGGTTCAATAACAACATTACCACCATGTAGACTAATTGTAGATAAGACTTTTTCAATCTTTGTTATAGCATCTATTCTAGCTCTTCAAGATTCAGAGGGAGAGAGAGACAAAGACAAATCTCATTCTTCTCTACTTCTCATTATTCCATAATGCTTACTGACTGTACCACTAATCATAATTGAAAACACATATAATTGAAAACACACTAGGTCACTAATTGACTGTACCACTAATCATGGTTGAGTCTAATTGACTTAGTTATTACAACAACACACATGGAGAGTGACAGCTAAGAGGATAGCTGTCTACAGTCATGTTGGTGATACTGATCACGAGCTTGATTCTCAACACTCACCCTCAAGCTCAAGCTAATTGCTGTACTTCAAGTAGCTCCCTGAGATACACAAACTTATCTTTACTAAGTGATTTGGTAAAGATATCTACTACCTAGTCTTCTATCTTCACATGGAGTAGATCAATCTTTCCAGCAAGTACCATATCCTTGATAAAATGGTAATGAACTTCTATGTGTTTGGATCTAGCATGATAGAAGGGGTTGCTAGCCATCTTCTACCTAGTCTTCTGTCTTCACATGGAGTAGATCAATCTTTCCAAAAAGTACCATATCCTTGATAAAATGGTAATGAACTTATATGTGTTTGGATCTAGCATGATAGAAGGGGTTGCTAGTCCGCATCACACTATTGAGATTGTCACAATGCAATGTGACTTTGCTGTCTAGCCCAAATCATGTAGTAGTTTCACAAGCCAAACTTCGTCGCATGTTGCTAAGGCTGCACCCCTGTATTCTACCTCTGTACTAGATAAAACAACAATGGGATGCTTCTTACTACTCTAGCTGATCATACTGCTTCCCAAAATGAAAGCCTAATCACTCATTGACCTCTTGTCATAGACATAACCAGCCCAATCATCATGTATATAACTTGTCAAGTCAAATGATTTCCAATGCTCATAAAAAAACCCATAATCAATAATACCTTTCATGTACTGCCTAATCCTCTTGACTCCATCTAAGTGTGGCTTATGAGGTTTCTGCATGAACTAGCTAATTGGCCCCACTACATAACTCAAGTCAGGATGAGTAATAGTAAGGTAAATCAAGCTGCCCACCATCATCTGTCTATACATTCTCGATCTCGGTCCCAACATCAATTGCAAGTTTGACATTCTGATCCAATGGTGTTTCAATGGCTTTACACTCCATCATGCCATATTTCAGCAACATATCATGAGCATATTGTTTTTGCAATAGCAATATACCTTGAGGTGTAGACACAACCTCAATCCCAAGAATGTACTTCAGCTTCCCAAGATCCTTGACTTTGAATTCAACTTGTAACACTGCTTTAATTTTAGCAATCCCATGATCGTCATCTCCAATGATGATCAAAACATCAACATAAACTACTAGAAAAACATAACCATGCTTTGTCTTCTTTGTAAATAGGTTGTTGACACATGATTTTTGACACTAAGAAGTGCTTAAAAATAGCCAAAAATTCCAAATTTCAAGGGGAAAATAGACTTCGTCAAAGGTGGCAACTACAATTAGTATGATTTTAAGCAGCAATGGCCCAAAAGTGCTTTAAAGACCCACCGAGCGGCAGTTGAGTAATTTTCATAAATTTTTTGACTATTAAACGGGACTTTGGGAGATGCCCAATAGTGGGGGACTTTGAGATGGATGCCCAAAATTTTTCAGTGGCCAAATCGGAGGCCGGACGATCGAATGGGGGTGCCCAGGGTCCCAAGTCAAAAGAGACTTAGTAAAATAGACTTAATGGATTAGTGGGGGTGACCTTTGGGGTCTCCACCCCCCAAATTGATTTTGTGAGGGGGTGTTTTTTTCTAGTGTAGGCAGAAAATGAACGCCATGGATGAGGCGACGATTCGTGGGAGGTGGGTTGTAGAGCTTCAAAGCACCCCCCCAATAGATTGCATACATGATCTCCCTCTTCTCTATGCTTCCAATTGCCGGTTTTCGTGCATGTGATGACTGCCTGAAGATGAAGAACAAAAACCAGTATTTCTCTCTCCTCCCTCTCTCTCTTCCAAGAGGCAATTCATCTGGGAAGAATCAAGAAGAGAATTGGGTGATGAACGCTTGTTTGGCATGGCACCAGATCACTCCCGAATCAATGGAGGGATAGAGTTGGTTGTCTGAAGGTGGGCTGAGGCTTGAATGAGGGATGATCTACAGTCACGCATTAGATTTTAAAACCCACAAAGAAGGAAAAAAAATGGTAGCTCTATTTTACAAAGGAAATTTATTATTTTTTAATTTGATTGAGCCATTGTTGTTCTTATGGAGTGAAAATTAGTAGACATACTGTTTACTGTTTGTTCTATGCTTGCATAGTGAAAAAATAAAAAAACATAAAGTCAAAATGCTTGAAATAATTTTTAGAAACCCGTAAAGCACGGTTTTTAGGAGAAAAATGGAGTTTTTGGTGTTTTCGGGTGGGATAAACCAACACACATGGGATAAAATGCCAATAAAATCTATATTTCTGCTATTCTAAGAATCAAGAGCCACAACTCTAAAAATATATCAATATTTTTATTAGAAAAATAGAGAAAAAGGGGGGAAAATAAGAGAAAAATAGGAATATGCCTTAGAAAAATACAAAAAAATATAATAAGTGGTTGTGAATGTATGGTAGTGGCAAAGCATGAGGTTTGGCCTTAGTTTGCCCTATCTTTTTGTCATAGTGTGTGATTTATTGATTTTTATACATTAAACCATGACAAAACAACCTCTATACACCTATGCAACGAAGCAAAACTTAAATGGTGAGGGGGAGGAGGATTTTGTGCAACAATTTGAGGGTTGAAATAATACAAATTCTAATTGGTTTTCTATTTATAGCATTTAGGAAATGGCCTATTTGGAAATGAGGGATCTAGTAGCACAAGGTTTGCCTTGATGCTAGATTCTTACAATGAAGCATATATGTATTAGTTGGAATTCATGAAAAGACTATTTGCGTACTAGCACATAGGCTGATTTCGAAACATAAATGTTTGTGCACGATGAGACATCCACTATTGCATTGATAATACATATGATATCAACTCTTGGAAATGCATAGCAATTGTTTGAATTATAGTTGACCCACGCTTGAGAGGTGAGATTCCCCTTGCCGTAGGTTAGTCATTCATTTCTTGGGGGAAATTATTGGTGAGGCAACATGGTATCTCTTGGATCTTGCTGAAAAAAAAGAGGAGTCTTGTGCGAATGTGTTTATATGTGAAAGCAGCGCATCTAGGGGCCATTCCCTAAGATATAGGAGAGCTGCAGTGGGGTCATGGCAATCGGCCAATGGGGTGCCTCCTATGTCTGTGATATGTGGCACTTATTGCCAATATGTGTGGGATACCCCCCTTGAGGGGTTTTGGGGAAGGTACCGTTGGAATCTTATCCAACTACAAACACAATATTAGATGTATCTAGTGTACATTTAGTTATTACAAACGCTCCTGGCCCGCGAGGCCATGTGGTGGTGGAGTTGTCTGTTGTGTGCATGAGGTCCGGCTAGTGCCATGGCTAGTGCTAGTCCATTTTTGGTCCCATCAGTGGTGCATCTGTTGGGAGCCGCCTCAAAGTGGTGGTTTTCAGATCTAGGGTCTCTTGGGACCTACTTGTTAGTTGATGTTCTTTGAAGAGATCCATCAAACCGAACTTCGAAAACACGAGAGAGCCGAGAGGGCTAGACAGAGGGATGAAATCAATAGGCATTATACTCCTAGAAGGAGTAGTCTTGAACCTATTCAAGGGCGGGGTCTTAGTAACCTTAGCTTGAGTGTGACAGCGTTGCATGTCCCGATTCCATTAGCAAACCCAATCATTGCCATGGCACAACCTATCACAATCCCTATAGGAATGGCGGATTTGCCAGCCTTAGGTTTCCCCCTACCCATTTTTAATGGGTTAGTGGAAGAGGATGTAGAGCTTCATATAAGGGAGTTCCAAAAGCTAATGTTTAACTGCCTCATCCAAGAGGAAGGGCATCTAATGCTGTTCTTCAACATGACCCTGAAGGGAAGGGCAGCTATATGGTATCATGGCCTTGAGGTTGGAACCATAACTACCGTGGACTTATTTTATGAAGCCTTCCGAAGGGAGTTTTCCCCTGAGAGGGGTGGACAATATTGGTCGCACATGTTGAATTTGATACGCCAAGAACCGCATGAAGATATACGAGTGTATGCAAAGAAGATTAAAGAGGCTTTTGGTAAATTGGATGCCTCTATCCCTATCCCACCAACTGCCCAGTTACAATACTTCTTGCATGGTCTTGATTTTAACATCCAGGTGCAGCTGAGTAGTGTCACCTTGGCGGATATAGACACTGCCATTAGACGAGCATAAGAAATAGAATCCTGACTACAAGTGGCCTATGCTTCTCAAACAAATCCCAATATGGGTCTAGCGTTGGGAAATAATTCGCAATTGATCAATGGCAATGGAAGCCAAGGGATAGGGATGGCTAACCCTAATGGGAGAGGGAACACGGTACTGAATGTGCCTTTATTGCCAGCTCCGACTAGTGTGACTATGCGTATGGCTAGTCAGATGCCTCCAAATGTGGGAGACCAAGCACCAAACCCTAACGTCGTTCCTATGGGTCAGCAACCAATGCAACCAATGCCTAATCAAATTGTGCGGCCAAGGGACCAATGGGTAGACGATCAGAGCTATGAGTCAATTTCGTCAAATGCCCTTAGCGAAGTCAAGGACATGATGAAGCACTACACAAATATGATCTTTGAACAATATCGGCAAATATCCGTTGATGTTAATTTCTTAAAGAAACAATAGAATTTGGTAGGGAGTCGATGCCCCGAAGAGGGTGCACCCTCTAGATTCAGTTGCAAATGGTGTGGTGGGTAACATTATCCATGTAATTGTCCAAATGCCAAGTCGAACATTTGCGGGAAGTCCGACCATTTAGTAGCCACCTATTGGAGCAAGATCAATTCCCTCTAGCAAGGCAGTTGGCAACTAGGACTTGTTAATCATTGTGCGCAAGGAAACAATTTTCAACAGAATGATGGGCCGAAACAAATACTCCAAAGGGGTAAGGCTACTATGAAAGAATTGCCAGGCAGCAGTGGGGTGAGCCTCATCAAGGCTGAGTAGGTTAATGGCACTGAAGCTTCTAGCCTACGTGTAGTAACAAGAGGCCAAAAAAATAGAGAAGGCGACAAAGATAATGTAAAACCTGTCGACGAAAACCCTAGGCACGATGATAAAGGAACGCAAGTTCTAAATCCTGACAAGGAAGGGGGACCTTTGAAGCCCGTAGAGAGTAAGGCTGACACCAAGAGAGATAAAGAGGTGTCAAGAAAGAAGGTGAGAGTTTAAAAAGAGGCAATAAAGCCGGTGTAGCATCCTAAAGAGTGGATGGTTTGGTGCGAGAAGCGAGCTTTAGCAAATTATCACGATTTTGGTTTAACTAGCTCCCTTTGCGATGTTAAACTAGATGTGAATCTCTTGCAGCTAATCAAGATGTCGCCAAGAGTACGCAAATAATTTAAAAAGATATTGTGTATGGGTTATATCATAGAACCCTTGGGAATAGCGCGGGTAGGGGGTGATTGGTTTGAACATGCTGAAAAGCACTACCCAAGGGTTGCAACCTATGTTGATGGGATTCTTTTGGATAATGCTATCGTCGACACAGGATCCTTGATTAATATTATGAGTTTTGAATTGATGGAGAGGTTGGGTCTTGTGATTCAGAAAGATACCTCCACAATCCTTAGAATACCTCACGATTGTCTGAGACAGCCAGAGGGCTACATTACTAAAGTCCATGTGAGAATTGCCAATGTAGAATGCATGTTGGACTTTAGGGTAATCCAATTTGTAGGGGGTTCAAGTTACCAAGTTTTGCTTGGTTGACCTTGGATTTTGCAAGCAGACTGCCAAGTAGATATACCCACTAGTAGATTGATATTTGGATGAGGTGCTAGATGTGTGGTAGTCGATGCATATCTTG
Organism: Lygodium microphyllum; assembly: GCF_053477565.2. Taxonomy (NCBI): domain Eukaryota; kingdom Viridiplantae; phylum Streptophyta; class Polypodiopsida; order Schizaeales; family Lygodiaceae; genus Lygodium; species Lygodium microphyllum. Next base: position 133,514,665 of record NC_141144.1, read on the forward strand.
AATCACCTCAAAGTGAGCGAGCTCCCCTGTCTTCTACACAGTTAGAGACAATGGAAGATGTGTCTGCAAGTGAGACGTTGTTGACTGAAGAATCCAAAGAGGGATCGACCACAGAAGACATCTATCAAGTAACGTTGAACGAGCCATTAGAAGCTCAAGATAGAATAAGGGACGCAGATGTTATCAATCTAGACCTTGGTATGCCAGACAATGAGCGGCCAATAAAGTTAGGGTCCATGCTTAGTGTGAAGGAATGAGAGGATTATGTCACTATGATCCAAGAGTTCTACGATGTTTTCACTTGGAGTTACAATGAACTTAGGGGCATTCTTCCCAGCCTCAATGTCCATATAATTTTGTTGAAGGAAAGAAGCCGTCCTGTGCGACAGAAAGTCAGGCGTATGCCGTTTGGGTTGTGGGATGGACTATTTGAGGAGTTAAGTGGGTTTGATCTTCCTTGTGTAGCACACTGAATGGTATTCACCAGTTGTGATCAAGAAGAAGAAAAATAATCAAATGACTATGTGTGGACTTTCGAGAGTTGAACAAGAAAACAGTTAAGGATTACTACCCACTACCCTTTATCGACCAGATTCTGGATCAATTGGTAGGTAGGGAAAGCTATAATCAAATGGCGATTGCAGAAGAGGATAAGCTCAAAATGACATTCATAACAGTCTTCGAGACCTTTACATATCATGTGATGGCATTTGTTCTATGTAGTGCACCTGGTTCTTGGCAATGAACTGCTAATAAGACCTTTGGTGACATTTCCCCTGAGGAGGTGAAGGTATTTATTGACGATTTAGGGGAAGCCACAGTAAGAGAAAGGCAGTTGATTATTTTACAAAAATATTTTGAGCGATGTAGACAATTTTGCATAGCTCTCAATTCGAGGAAGTGCATTTTTGGCGTACCTTATATGGGCTCCTTCTGGGCCATGTAGTTAGCTCGATACAAATTGCGACAGATCCTAAAAAGATCAAAGCTATAATCGCCATGAGTTTGCCACGCACCCACAAAGAATTCCACTGCTTTCTCTCATTAGTTGGATATTATCGACGGTTCATAAATAGTTTGGTAAAAAGAATATTGCCATTAACAAATTTGTTATCCTTCAAATGTTTGTTTATGTGGAGTGACCCTTGTAAGGTGGCTTTTGAGGATGTAAAGTAGGAACTCACAAGAGCACCGATGTTGAAAGCATGAAAGAGGGGCGAAATTTTTTATATCTTTTCAGTAGCTACCATGCATAGCATTAGTTGCTATTTAACGCAGATGTGGGAAGAGAAGTGGTATCACCCGATTACTTTTGCCAGTCGGAAGCTGAGTGTATCTGAAATTAATTATATGGAAAATTTGTGCCTTGTGATGGTCTTTGCGACTAAAAAGTTCAGGCACTACATCCTTTATGAGAAGGTTGTCCTTTGTACGAAAGTGGAAGGGCTAAGAGTGTTGATGAATAAGCTACAACCGCTTGACTGTTTGGCAAAGTGATTAATCAATTTGCAAGAGCTTGACTATGAGGTTAAGAGCAAGGCACCCAGGTTGCAGGGGTATCGTAGAGTGCCTTGTGGACTTTGGGGAGCCAAAGGAAGCTCTGGCTAAATAGACTGGAGAGACTAAAGCTGGTCTATTGAAGTCAAAAAAGCGAAAGATCAAGTAGCATGCTTTAAAATTCATAGTAATCGTAGGCACATTGTATCAACAAGGGGTAGACGATATCTATCACTGATGCGTAATGCCTGACGAGGTCCCTTTCATCTTAGAAGAGTGCCATGACTCTGCTTGTGGAGGTCATTTTGTTGGGCGGCTAATTGTGCAAAAAGCCTTGAGGGCAGGATATTGGGGGCTGACCATCTTCCAAGATGCATTCAAGTATGTTAAAAGATGTGACATCTGCCAATGACATGATAGCTGAGAGAATAGGAAGCGACCACTCACTCCTATTATGGTGATCCTTCCATTTGAGAAGTGGGGGATTGACTTTGTGGGCCCTATTACTCCATTGTCGACTACACAGAAAAGATATATTATCATAGCGACTGATTATTTTACTAAGTGGCCAGAAGCACGTGCAACATGGAAAGACAATGCAAAGAAAACCACCAATTTTCTATTAGAGCAAATAGTATGTTGATTTGGTCCGCCAAAAGAAATAATATCAAACCGGGGCACACATTTTCTAAAAAAAGTGATAAAAAGCCTAACTCAGGCTTGGCACATCAAGCACAATAAAACAACCCCCTATAACCCACATGCCAATGGGCAGGTCAAGAGAACCAACAAGCAGCTTGTGGGCATTCTGTCTAAGGTAGTATCACAAAGGAAACGAGATTGGGACAAAAAGTTGTACGTGGCAGTGTGGGCATACAATACGACGTTCAAACAAGCTATTGATCACACCCCATTCAAGTTAGTATATGGAGAGGAGTGTGTTCTACCTCTAGAGATTGAGTTGCCAATGATAAGATTCGTGATTAATCATTCTTTGGGTGATGGGGATGCCCTCCCGCAACGGAATAATGTTAGTGGCAAAGTCCTTACCCCGCGCGCGCAATAATAAACCCCAACCGCGTTGTGCAAATAAGGCCGAGGCTAAAACCTGCAAGCCGCACGAGAACATCCTTCTCGAAAAAAGGGGAAAATGGATAAATGATTAAAGTTATGGAAAAAAAATTTAATTACCCCTCCCCCTCAGCCGATGCATGGCAGGGGAGAGGAGTGTGAGAGGGAGTGAGTTAAGTGGAGAAGCATGTGGAGGAGAAGGCATGCAATCATGCCAGAGGGGTGGCTATCCCCCCCCCTAGCCTATATAACCACTCCCTCCCCAGGCTTGAGGGAGGAGAGAGAAGAGAGAGAGTAGAGGCTGTCGTGAAGATCACCGCCACGCCAGGGAGCTGCCACCATCGACGCCTGGCCACCACGCTGGCCTGTTGCCACCTACGCATCCCATCACCATCATTACTATCATCACCATCTTTGTCATCGACGTCTTCATCCACCTTCTCTTTCCACGTAAGCTTCTGATTCAGAAGCATAGAAGCTTCCTTGGAAGCTTCCACTAAGGGGCTTCCTTAAGCCTTGTTTTCACGTGCCCTTACGGTTTCAAAAACTGGGCTCGTAAGCTCCAATTTTTGCGCAATGAAAGAGGTATCAACCTAATAGGCAGCTTCGGAGAACGAGAATAAGGGCTAGGAAAAATTCGCGGAGTCCAAATCCACTACATCATCGATGGCTCCAAAACAAAAGACACAAGGCGCTCACGCGAGAGCCTCCAACCCAAGTTTACACGTGGACATTGCTGCGAGTCCTCATGCCCAGGCTCTTAGAAGTTTAATTCCGCATAAAAGGAATGCATTAGGCACGTTTAAATTTCATGAGGAAGTTATGAATGCAATTATTCATTTGCCTTACAAGTTTTAGTTTCATGTTGCACTTTGCTTGCATTTCCAAAGCTGCAATCCTAAACGCATATTGCATAGATTAAAAAGATGAAATTGTTTAAATGCATCCTTGTCTTCCTCGCAAGAAATAACAAGCACTTAATACATTTAGGCAATGATTCCCTAGATGTGATTTGTAGGAAATAATCGTCGACATCCATAAAAATGTTGTCCAAGTAATTGCATTACATGGAAGAGATTTATGTACCATGCATATTGCATGCGATGTTAATTGCATCCTAGGTTCGTTAAGTGTCGAAGGACAAATTAAGATCATTAATAGTCTCGTGATATTCATGAACTTATTTATCAATGTTGTTTTAGAAAAATATGCATTTCATATTAAATCATGAATTCAATGCATCGGACAAAGGGTTATAGATATAATTCTTGTTGAAATTCAACGTAGGCTTTTATATGAGTTAGCCATGAATTGTCTATCATTATAGATTAGGCAAGGAAAAGAGATGGTCATTTTACATTTTATAGTTGCATAGAAGGAAAAAGTCAACGAATTGCATATTTCCACGTAATGTGATGTCTTGCAACTATTTACACCTTTTAGGACAAATATTAGCGTCTCTAAGAAAAGATCATTTCTTGTCGCAAGACAAGTAGACTGATTTAGCTAAATCACTTGTAATGACATAACCCACATGGGATTCTTAAGAGCATAAATAGTTAGTACAACAAACACCTCAAAGTGCTAGCTAGGGTTTAGTCACTTTAAAAATTCTGCCTAGTATCGCACTTGGAATCCCAAGTCAAGACTTTCGGGCCCAAAGGTCCTACTGATGTTCACGGAACGTTAGGGTTAGCTAAATGCCCATGCAACAATGATCTACGATTTCACCCTAAGGGATCGAATGAAATAATACTAGACTTTCGATTGAGATTAGAAACCCTAGGGCCAAACGTTATCGGCCTAGTAAGGTTAGGGTTGGGTTGGGTTAAGAGGACCTCCCAAACCCTACAACTTGACCAAACGTATTTCTTGACCAAGGAACGCCATTGATGGGAGATTGATCCCACAAGCTAGATGCGACTCCTATGCAACAAGTTGCAACGTTGCATGGCTTTGTGTTTAAAGTCACAAGATAAATTTGCCACTCTTTAGAACAAGGGTTGGTAGGATCTAAGTACAAGTTAATTTGCAAGAGGATGAGTAGTCATCCTACTACATCACCTTCTGTGACGCTGAGTTGCCAAGTTAGGGTAACTATGAATTGCCTAGCAAGTAATTGACAAATTAAGTTAGAGCAATGAGGTTGCCAGGATTTACTCTCTTAACTTAAGGAACCTAAGGTGTTTGCTAATTTGGGTTAACAGGGTATAAACCCTAACCCAAGGATAAAAGAGTAAACAAACAACAAAACCCTTGGGGATCTTGCCAAGTCGCAATCGATCCCGGATCGGATGCTGGATGCATTCCGAGAGAAGGATTCACACTTTAGCAGTTGGCCAAACAAACGACCACTGGATTGATTGTGTTTGTACAGTTAAGAGCACTGTTTGTATTGCTTTGCTCAAGGAACTAAAGATGGAAAAATAATTAATACTTCAGGTTGAAGGCCTGGAGGGAGAGGCAGCATCAGTTACCCCTGACTGTCTGCCTAAGCCTAACCAAGGGGGTTGTTAGCTGCGCCGGATACATGGACCAAACCCGCCACGAGAGAGATCTCTCCATGAGTGCTACTTGGAGCAGGAGGATGCTTGGGTGCCAGGGGGGCTTTGGCCGTAAATCCCTTGCCTCTGGGTCCTGCACAAGAGGCCGATGTGACTCGGGATTGGATCTCGAGGCCCGCATACTAGTCTATGGGCAGAAACTTGGATTAGTAATCCTTGAGGATTGTTGAATTGCCTTCGGGCGGATTATTAATTGCCTTCGGTCGGATTATGGATTAGCCTACAGGCTGGATTATATGATGTATTCCAAAGACTGATAAATAATATCAAATGTTGAAAAGGAACTTGTTTGACATTGTATTTCTATGTTAGTGCTAAGATTACGTGAAGGAACCGGTGATTAATTGGTTAATTAAGAAAGCTATTTTTGCGTGTCAAACTAAATGTGATAGGTAATTAGATAACTAAAGCAACCCTAAGGAAAGTGCGGTGGATGCAACCATGGGTTTGTCCTACGGAAGGGTGGTCCCGGTTGGCCGAGAACTTTTCTTGAAGGAAATTGAAAGCAAGGAATGATGACCTAGAATCTAGGATACTAGTGTCCCGATTTATGTTGTTTTAGGGGAACGGAATCGAACTATGCTTTATGGGCAAAGAGGTCGAGCTTCGTATCCCTCTCGTTTCCCATTCTCCTTGAACCAAGTGTAGCATGAATCCGCTTCGACCTTGACATTTCTGCATAAAGTAGTTTGTCTGGGGTTCAACGCTAGCTACCGTCCTAGGAACTTGACCGCTATGAAAACCTTAATTCAGGTGGTCCTAGGTGGGAATGGCCAGAATGCTTCTGCTTCATGGCAGACTCGGGAAGACTTAGATTGCAAACCCCGTGTCATTCCGCGGGAGTGCCGGGCGGCGCTTTCTGGACTCTCTTCCCGATGGACTGCTAAGACATGTCCTACGAGTGAACAAGTGGACACGTTACAGTTTGCAAAGGGATATGCATAGCAGTATGGCGTAGATTATGAGGATAATTTTAGCATGGTTGCCAAGACAAAAATGGTGAGAGTCATTGCATTAGCGGCTTCTAAGGGCTGGATATTATGGCAGATGGATGTCAAAAATGCAGTATTGAATGGTGACTTTGCTTGTATTATGTGCACCCTAACTATCCAATATGTGTGTGAGCTTAAAAAAGGCCTTGTATAGACTAAAACAGGAATTGAGAGCATGGAATGCTTGCATAGGCACTTATTTGTAGTAGCTTGGTTTTCATATAGGTCATGCACATCACAACTGATGGGACCAAAAATGGGTCAGCACTAGCTATGGCACTAGTCGAACCTCATACACACAACAAACAACTCCACCACCACACAGCCTCGTGGGCCAGGAGCATCTGTAATAACTAAATGCACACTAGATACATCTAGTATTGCATTTGCAGCTGGATAAGAGTCCAACGACACTTTCCCTAAAACCCCTCAAGGGGGGTATCCCACACATATTGGCAATAAGTGCCACGTATCACAGACATAGGATGAACCCCATCGGCTGATTACCGTGACCCCACTACAGCTCTTCTACATCTTGGCGATTGGCCCCTAGATGCACTACTTTCACATATAAACACATTTGCACAAGACTCCTCTTTTCTTTCAATGAGATCCAAGAGATACCATGTTGCCTCACCAATAATTTCCCCTAAGAAATGAACGACTAACCTACGGCAAGGGGAATCTCACCCTCTCAAGCATGGGTCAACTATAATTCAAACAATTGCTATGCATTTCCAAGAGTTTATACCATATGTATGATCAATGCAATAGTGGATGTCTCATCATGCACAAACAGTTATGTTTCAAAATCAATATATGTGCTAGTACGCAAACAGTCTTTTCATCAATTCCAACTAATACGTATATGCTTCGTTGCAAGAATCTAGCACCAAGGCAAACCTTGTGCTACTAGATCCCTCATTTCCAAATAGGCCGTTTCCTAAATGCTGTGCATAGAAAACCAATTAGAATTTGTATTATTTCAGCCCTCAAACTATTGCACAAAATCCTCCTCCCCCTCACCATTTAATTTTTACTTCGTTGCATAGGTGTATAGAGGTTATTTTGTCATGGTTTAATGTATAAAAAGCAATAAATCATACACTGTGACAAAAAGATAGGGCAAACTAAGGCCAAACCTCATGCTTTTCCACTACCATATGTTCACAACCACTTATTATATTTTTTTGTATTTTTCTAAGGTATATTCCTATTTTTCTCTTATTCTCCCCCTTTTTCTCTATTTTTTGAATAAAAATATTGATATATTTTCAAATTTGTGGCTCTTGATTCTTAGAACAGTAGAAATATAGATTTTATTGGCATTTTATCCCATGTGTATTGGTTTATCCCACCCGAAAACACCAAAACTCCCATTTTTCTCATAAAATCCATGTTTTATGGGTTTCTAAAAATTATTTCCAGCATTTTGACATTATGTTTTTTGATTTTTTCACTATGCAAGCATAGAAAAAATAGTAAACATCATGTCTACTAATTTTCACTCCATAAGAATAACATTGGCTCAATCAAATATTTAAAAAAACAATTTTCCTTTGTAAAATAGAGTTGCCATTTTTTTTCCTTCTTTGTGAGTTTTAAAATCTGATGCCTGATTGTAGATCATCCCTCATTCAAGGCTCAGCCCACCTTTGGACAACCAACTCTAGCCCTCCATCGATTCGGGAGTGATCCTGTACTATGCCGGACAAGCGTTCACCACCCGATTCTCTTCTTAATTCTTCCCACATGAATTGCCTCTTGGAAGAGAGAGAGGGAGGAGAGAGAAATACGGGTTTTTGTTCTTCATCTTCAGGCAGTCATCACATGCGCAAAGACCAGCGATTGGAAGCGTAGAGAAGAGGGAGATCATGTATGCAATCTGTTGGGGGGTGCTTTGAAGCTCTACAGCCCACCTCCCACAAATCGTCGCCTCATCCATGGCGTTCATTTTCTGCCTACACCAGAAAAAAATGCCCCCCCTCACAAAATCAATTTGGGGGGTGGAGACCCCAAAGGTCACCCCCCCTAATCCATTAAGTCTATTTTTACTAAGTCCCTTTTGGCTTGGGACCCTGGGCACCCCCATTCGATTGTCCGACCTCCGATTTGGCCACTAAAAAATTTTGGGCATCCATCTCAGAGTCCCCCACTATTGGGCATCTCTCGGAGTCCCATCTAATAGTCAGAAAAATTATGAAAATTTCCCAACTACCGCTCGATGGGTCTTTAAAGCACTTTTGGGCCATTGCCACTTAAAATCATACTAATTGTAGTTGTCGCCTTTGACGAAGTCTATTTTTCCCTTGAAATTCAAAATTTTTTGCTATTTTTAAGCATGTATTTGTGTCAAAAATCATCTATCATTGGGGGCCATGGGATAAGGCGACTCAGCCTGTCGAATCCCACGAACAGATCTACACAAAAAAAACCAAAGGAAACATCAAGTTGATACAAAATAGATATGCATCAAAACACATCAGAGCTCTCACCCTACCCCCCTGACAAAACCAAGGCATGAAAGCCACAAGAAGTAGGCCTAGCATAATCTGATAAGAGCCTAAAGCTAGTCACTAACCTGCTGCCCCAACACAGCCAAGCCAAAAAGAACTATCAAAGAGGTCATCCTAAGTGGTGGTCTGAACTACCTACCTAAGGACAACTCAACTAGGAGCTCCCACTAGGCAAGGACTCGTATAGCCTGATCAACAAATATTATCTTTTAGCACATTCGTCCTTTAGCCTCTTATTTTCCATTCTTGGGCATGTAAAAAGGAGGGAGCTGAGCGTAGTGACCCAAGGAGAACAAGGCATAAGCTTCAGGTCCTGTCTTAGTACCTAAGAACCTACCAAGCCCTCACGAGGCGACACTTAATAATTTTCTAACGCTCACTTTTATTTTCGCTCCAACCTTCTTTTGTTTGCTTTGCTTTTCAGCTAGTTGCCACCCCTAGGAAGACAAGGTATTGGCCCCGGGTCTGACTCGTCCCCCAGGAACCTACGAGGTCTTCACAAGGCGATAAACAACTGCTCAATGATTTTTCTTTCTTTCCTTTTCTATATTTATTTTTATAGGGGTTAGAACCCCTTTTTACACACCTCTGTATATTCATAGATTTTCTCTCAGATATTTAGGGTTTTGCTTCTTTATATCATCATTTTAGTAGGCTTTTCTAACTGCCTCACACTAACATAACCTCCTAGATCGGCCACCTAGTAGATTAGCAGAACAAGGTCACTAGAACTTCCTTCAAAAACAGGTATTTCAGTGCCAGACAATGCCTTTGCAGAAGGAAAGGACTACTCAGACCTCCCACAGACATAGCAAACCTAAACATGGGATGTCATGCCTTGATTGCCGGTCCCCAACAAACAAAAAGAAAGTACCCCCTTACACATGTATCATTATTTGCTTAAGGGAAAAAAAAACTCGGAAAGGGGATGAAACCACCTGGAATGGCCACAAGAAGCTCCTCTGTAGCAAAGGCTCCTTCCAGTGACTTCATCAACCTGTATGATGTAATCACTAAAATAACAAACCATTAAATGTACCTGCACCAAATAGACATAGGGCCCTCTTGGCCTAAAGAAATAGCACATTTGTACTGCAAATTAACTGGCCCTCTTGGCCTAAAGAAATCAAACATTAAAACCTTAAAACAGCTGGACCTCTTGGCCTAAAGAAATCAAACAAACCAGCTCATATAGATCTCTCCTTGGAAGAAGTCAGAGATACGAAAATATGCTCTATTCCAAGGGGAAAATTTGGGCTCTCAGCCCTAAACTAAATGCATCAAGTTGTGACCCATACCTCGTGCATATATAGCAAGAGGCATACGCATAACATGTCATTTGACCAACCTATGGTCCATGATAATAGTGGTAGATGGGTCTCGGCTACTCTTTGCATTACCCATATCAACCATCGCTTGCCATATAACGCGTGGTCTGATAACATTCCCCACAAACAACAAGGTTCTGTCTCATTATCAAGAGTAACATCCGGACTAGAACCACAATTGAAGAAGAGGTCCTCTGCATAAGCAAATTTGTCTAGGAAATTCCAAAAAACGTGGAATCAGCTGAAGAGATACACTCTCAAATTCAACAAGTAGGGTTATAGCAGCTCAATGATACATACGAAGGATAGGATTCTGGACTGTATATGTCTCATTGAGTTGATTTAAGATCAACTAGGAATCCCCTTTTACTAACAACTTTTGAATGCCACCTTTCTTGGCAATATTCAGTCCCATAATTAAGGCTTTATACTCCACCATGTTGTTAGTGAATCCTACCCCAAGATAAACAGCTAATTTCATTGTAACTCTACGTCAGGGATCTCGGATAACTACTCCAACACTCCCTTTTTAATTAGGGCCCCTGGATGCTCGATCAAAATATAATGTGTACGTCCACAATGGCTTTACATATCCAGCCATCGATACCTCCCCTATTCGTAATTATGATAATCAAAATTCAACATATTGAGAGGATGAACTGATGGCTCCATCCCATCTTCATCATTAAAAACTATAGGGACACTCATCAAAATCTACAAACAGTGATGATAGAAGACCTTAATCTCCCAAGCGAATGTCCCGTCGTCTTGCTCAGTCACTTTATAGCCTTTACTCCACCAGATGAGCTTTCCCTAATGATATTGCTGCTCTAAGTATGGGTGCTCCAAATAAGGGATCAGTCGACCCATCAATCTCTATTGTTGTTTCCTTGCAGATGTCGGATAAATCGCACATAGATCTGCAAGGCACTTATGTCATTAGCGCAGTCAGAAACAATAAGGTTTCATCTTATTAAGATTAACCATATTCTTAGACTCCACACCCTCAAGATCTGCCAATAATTCTGTGGATTTATTCTTCCCGATCCTAACAATCCTATAAGGACCATCCCATTTGGGCTCCAGCTTTCCTGGAAATAATTCTCTATGTGCATCATAGTACAACACTAGCTGCCCCTTCTTAAAAGTGTATTTCTTTGCTTTTAGATCATGGAGCTACTTCATCTGACGCTTGGTCATCTTCTAATGTAGCAAGCTCTACAATTTAATCTCATCGAGGTGTGCCAAAGTCGTAAAGCGCTCTAAAAGGTTTCTTGAGAGGACAGATCATAGCATTTCTATGCATAGCTAAGAAAAACACTTTTGATAGCTTTCACATCTAACTTCTTCCTCTTTTCATCAAGCACATGTACGTAGGCAATGCAGCCAAATGCTTTTAGGTGACTAATGTCAGGCTTGTGCCCATACAGTTTCTCATACAGAGTCAAATCATGAACCCCAGCTGTAGGTGTTTAGTTCATCACATAAACTGTAGTAACCATTGCTTTAGCCCAATAAGAATTTTGCAAATTCTTTTAATTAAGCATTGCATTGATAGCTTCCATAAGCACCTAATTGTTTCTCTCTGCCACACTGTTTTGCTTAGGTGTGTAACTGCATGTGAGCTGTCTTTTTATGCCATATTTAGCAAAGTACGTGTCAAACTTTTTGGATACATATTCTCCACCTCCATCAAATCTCTGAAATGAGATATAACATCCAAGTTCATTTTCAACATGCTTTTTAAAGTCCTTAAAGACATCAAACACCTCATCTTTGTGCTTCAAAATGTATAGCCATGTGTATCAACAGGCTAAAATCATTAATGAAGGATACATAATACCTGGAACCACCAAAATACGCATTATGGCAAGACCCCATACATTCAAATTTATCAATTGCAAAGACCGAGAACTATTTCTGACATGTCTCATGAACGTGAATCTCACTTTCTTCCCAAACTAACAAGTAGAGCATACATGTCCAAGATCAGTGTACTTGAACTTTGGCAAGCCAAGTACAACCTCTTTTTGCAGCATATTTTTTAGCTTCTATACATTAACATGACCGATGCATTTGTGCCATATCGAATTGCTCCATTATCATGGGAAAACATGGCTGCCTTCAATTTTGGGATAGATGCATCCAAGGTAAACATTTTTCCATCTCTCTTGCCTTTGGCAATCAATTTACAGTCATTGCCATATTCTTCAATAAAACAACCATCCCTCTTGAATCTGACTTGTAGATTTAGTTCTGCCATCTGTCCAACTGACAGTAAATTCTTGGTAATAGAAGGTACATGTAGTACATCATGTAAGCTCTTCTTTCTACCATTAGGCATGAGTAACGCAACCACACCTATATGTTGAATATCATGTTGTGTATCATCACCAGTACATAAAAATCCATGAGACCCTGCTACTAACTCATCAAACCATTCACCATGAGGAGTCATATGATTGGATGCTCTTGAGCCTATGTACCATTTCTCATCTTTGCCTTGCTTAGGCATAGTCTTTGATACATGCTATATAGCTCATTGACTAGAGCTCTACCACCTCTAACTTGCTGACTACAGTAAAAGATAGTGTCTCTAGCCTGAGATGTGCTTGAACCTGTATTCAAGCCAAGATTTACTTCTTCATGTATCACCATTGTAAGTAGCTCATCCCAATCAGGGGGTTTTGCTCTCACAAAAATGGACATATCAAATGCATTATACTCCTTACCTAACCCATTCAATGTCAATGCAATCATATCATCCTCTGAAACAAAAGATCCAATAGTAGCGAGTTGGTTAGCTATGGTTTTTATTTTCGTCGTGTATGCTTGAATGCTCTTGCCATTCCTAGACATGTTGTTGAACTGCTGCTTCAGCTGTATCTTCCTTGCATGTGTGACATTACCATAATTCTTCATGAGTGCATCCCAAGCATCATTTGGGGAATGGCAATTGGTAATCTCCATATCCATCACATCAGAAATGCACAAAGAAAACCAATGCAGTACTTTTCTAGCTCTTTTTGACCATTGTCGGTGAGCTCTCCACTGTTCTTGTGTCAGATTCTGTTCAGGTAATTCAAGTTCCAGCTTCAGCCCCCATACACAAATCCCAATAACCTCTACCAATCAAAAAGTTATGCATCCTAAACTTCCATAGAGCAAAGTTTTTGTTGATGAGCCTCTCACCAACAATTTGAGTGATGTTATCAGTGCCTTAAGCATTTGCCATAGTTGCAAATTTAGTGTTCCATTGAATGCCTAACTCTGTGTACACTCCTCAGGTGTTTTATGACAGTTACAATTCAATAAGTTGTCACAATAAAAACCAGTCATAAACAATGTATTTTAGCTCATATTTATGTCAAATGCATCCCTAGTCATGTGGCAAAACATCTAGATGCAGTGGAATTCCAAATACATAGAATCTATGTACATAGTAGACATGTAGGTGTTCATGACAATCAATGACAGACAATAGTTTGTAACAGTCATCTGTGTATAACCAATAGTGTTTTCTTTGATAAACAAGAGTATTTCAACCTCAAAACAACCTAGAGCATCTCATATAGTTGCTACTCTATGCAGGAGTTGATACATGTCCAACCGGTCTCAAAATAGATTGCATGTATGCCAAGTGAAGATGATAGGTATCCTTCCTATAGACAATAACCAATCAATACCTTGGTATAATCAACAAAATATCAGTCCAAAATTTGGGTTTCTAGCACTCACAATATCCCAGAAAGAATCTACCACTAAAGTGGTATGATCCAAGCATTTATCAGTAGCAAATAAGCATCATAGATACTTCAACCCTTTAGATATATTGCTTCCAAATTTAGGGTAGCAACTTTTTCACTATTTTCAACCTATAAATAAGTTCCAAAATTGAGTATTTAACACTCCAATATCATGCAATGTATACATAAGTGTTGCCACAAAACTTGTCAAGCATCCATGATCATTGTGTGCATCATTCTCAAGTATTTCTTGATCAAACAATGCCCTATTTTAGTGCTAGAAATTCTAGGACAGATTTCAACCTACATTCTAGATAGATTTCAAATTGCTTTTACCATTTAAATCTGAGTGTTGAACTCTTAAAAGTCATGCCAAAATACATGAGACTAAAGGAACATACATTGCCAAGCATCAATAGATATCAATAGAGGTTGATATAGCTCCTAATGAGCTACAACCAAGTAGATTGATGATGTCCCTGTATAACTAATAGCAAACCTGCTCTATTTTCTAGTCAATGTTTGATTCAAACATCCCACAAATGAGCTGAGAACCAAGATACCAATGCTATGAAGCTTTCTTCAATCCTTGACAAGTTGTTTATCAATAGTAGTGTGTTTATGGTTGTCAATGTCTGAGTTGGAGCAAGAGAAGATGACTAGCAAACTGGTGCAATCTATGCAGGTCATGTTTTTTACCTTGCTGCTATTTTTTCCCTCACCTATAAAATATATATGAGGTCATGTTACCCCATCTCAAAGAAAGAGTAATCGATTTTACTATCTATGGGGATGGAGTTGAACCACGACTTAGAGGGTTTGAACCTTTGGTACTAAGAATTTTCTATAGCTAAAACGGGTAATACACTATCTAGGGTATCAAATCCAAGGTGAAAAAGATGAAAAATTACAATTATTAAGCCTCAAGCTTAGAAAAAATCAATGATCTTGGAAATAAACTGACAAATAATGTTTGGAAAAGCATAACAAAATCTTATGATGTTATTGTCGAACGCTATATGCTAAATTTCCTTGTGATCAAGAGCAAATTCTCCATGTAATTGGTTCTATAAACACCACGTTCATAGTAAAGTCATAGGGCTTTGAAAAAAAATGTGCATTGATAAAATATAAATTAAATTATTTTGATAAGGTAGTATCTATAATGCAAAAACCATCAACATATCGTTCCACTCGAGTTGAATTTCATATAGTGATCAATGATTTTATAAAGCTAGTTGTCGATGCATGGAGAGAAACCAACACACCCACTATATGGTACACCTTCAGCTCTACTACTTTTATATTCTTTAATATTTGGATACATTGACACTAATCTAATGTCAATGCTCCATACGTTTGCAGCACATATTATATACTCATGGATCATATTTTTTGGAGAAATATGGATCTTTGGAAATGTGGAGCACCTAAGATATGGAAAAGTCTCATTATCAAGCTCATGATGCATATTTCAAGAATACTTGTTATGGAGGTGGTCATGTTAAGAAAAGGTACCTTGTAGAAATGTTCAATTGATTTTATAGATGCACCTTTAGTCACTCCATCACATTAAAGAATGCTAAGGCTACCACATTGGCTAAATCTCACAAATCCATGTGCATAGTAAGGAAAAGTGGTGAAATACAACTGTCGTGAATACACATGTAGTATGGCACATTACAAAGCAAAGGAAATTGTCAAAATGGGCATGTATGTAAAACCACATGTGAAACCCCCTTGAACCCTAATACTAGGTTTCATATAAATAGAGATTTTTTAGTTCATTTTCTATTTCATACTTCTATTGTTGTTTTCTCTTCTTCTCTTCTAATCCACCTCATGGCCTACACTAAGCAAATTGCTCGACAACATCCACTACCAAGGATAAATTTTCACTTCTCCACCATGGAAAGGCAAAGAGATCCCTAATTTTAGTTGATGGGATGACTCCAATAGCAGCACAAACTCATCATCTCCATGTCCTTCCCCAACCCCTATCCATGCAAAGGCTCAAAGACCCTCCCTCAATTGGCCTTGGAGATTTTGAAAAGAGCATACAAGAAAGAAGACTCTTAGAAGGAGGAAAAAGCAAGTGAGGATGCAGAAATTGATAACCAAGCCAAAGAACAATAAGGGTGACACTTCTATAGATGAGGAAGGTAGAAACAATGATGATGAGGATAATATTGATGACAATATCAATAGGCCTAAGGATAGGATAGAATGGCCGGAGACTAGTGGAGATGCAATCGAGGGGTACTCATTGGGTGATAAGGGCCCCATGTGATGCCCCAAGCTAAAAGTAAAGTGAGCCAAACAACTTTTTCCTCCTCTAATACCCCTCCTCCCCACTCCAAAACTAGCATATGCTAAGTGACCTACACCCTAGCCCCAACCATAAGCCCAAGAAGCACAATGAAGGCAACCACGAAAAGGCTAATGAGACAAATCCTAGGGCAAATGCTAAAGAGGAGGAAGAACTACCAGCTAGTAGCTCTTAGGAAGATCCGAAAGTACCAAAAGACCACATACCTACTAATTAGGAAAGTGTCCTTTGCATACTTAGTAAAGGAAATCCTTCATTCTTATGGATATCAATTTTGCATACAAGGAATTGCAATGGAAGCTATCCAAAAATTTGCAGAAGCATACCTTGTGGCTCTTTTTGAAAATCTATATCTCTATGCAATTCATGCCAAGTAGGTGACCATCATGTAGAGAGGCATGAAGTTAGCTAGATAGATAAGAGGGAGAGAGTTTAAAGTTGCCAAAGGGTCTATAGTTTTTGTAACATACTATAATGCAATATACTTTTTGAGCTTTGGCATGTAATTTGGGCAGTCTAGGAAGCCTTGGACAGTATAGTGTGTGAATTGTATTTTGCACATCTATCATACTCTTAAAATATGCACATTGGTAGTATCACATAATGTTGTTTTGCAAAATCCTTCAATATTATCACAATTGAACACTAAAAAATAGATAATATTCTCGAGAGATAGATTGCAAGAAAAATATATTTTTATTATAGTGCAAAGTACAAAGAGGCTTTTCCTTAAAGGACTATGCTTAGAATCTTAAAGCTCAATACAAGTTTTAGGCCATCTTCAAGCACTTGATTTTCTCCTAGGCATGCTTATGTCTCTTCTTAGCCTCTAGTAGTAACCCTACCTTGACCCTCTCTTGCATGGTGGCCTTGGCTCCTATGTCTTTGCCAATCCCCATGGCATGTAGTATCATTATGTGTAGGCATGTACCAAAAACGTCCTTCACTAACTCCTTTTTAATAAGAATGATCTTGTGCACTGTCAGAGGGGTTTTAGTCAAAAGATCATATCCACCGGGGTTAGAGATAGAAGGAAGTAGAGACTAGGAGATAGAAGAGACCAAAAAGAATAGACAAAAGGTACACAAGATAAATACAAAGCTCAATGAATCAAAGCATTATGTATTGATAGAACCTGAGATTCCTTGTTTGACACTACTTAGAAGCGATCTCCAAGCATTAGATCTCCTGGAGCTCCCTTGTAGACCAAATACATGCATCAAATAGTAGCTTCTTCTCTATTGCTTAGACCACAAATCTCATGGTTTCGTTGGCTCCAAAAGGGGGATAAAACCCCAAGACACCTATCTAGAATTCTCCCAGATCACTCCTTCATCTTCTCCTAGTTCGAAGTGTTGTTTGTTGCTTGTAAACTATAATCCCAACATGCATGATTTTGTCAATCCTTCTTTTTAAATGAGATCTCTAAAACTGGTTGAAAAAACAACTTTCTTTTTGCATGTCACCCTATTATAGAAGTTTCCATAGATTTTTAGGATATTTACAAGAAATAATATCCAAAATAGGCTAAACTTGTCCAAAAATCTAGTATTTTTGAACCATCCATACCACAAACACTAGCACTAGTGACTAATATGGATGCGGTAGAAATTAGCAAAAATCCCCATTACAGCAAACCTGAGAGACGTAACATCTCATTGATTTGGAAAAGTTTAATATTTTATAAGATAATTACTTTATATGGCTTTAAACAAGTATAAACACATTCTAAATAAAATCCACATGAACTATTGCTTAGGAAGATAACCTAAGTAATATAATAATTAGTTATCGAGTAAAAAGACTCTTTCACTTAGAAAATGATTATATGCCTATCATTAAGAAAATATATTAATTATGGTTTATTTTTGCGATATTTATTGTTATTTCTTTAATGATACACGTGATCATAATATTAACATTAAAAATGTAGACATTGTTAAGGAACAAAATATTTTATATTTTTTTCTTGAAATTGACTATCTCTATTTCATTTTGCTCATGAAAAACAGATACATGTGAATTTTATAATAATTTAAAAAAAAGATAATATCATGAAATAATCAATGCATTAAATCAACAAAAAATTGTATTAAAAAATATATACTAGATGTACATAAATTAGGTACGTAGTAATATAATTCGATGTTTGAAAGATTAAAATTTTTTTGCACTTATAATTTTTTCATTGCTTGGAATAAAGGTTTTAGAAAAATAATCAACATTGCACTTAGGACATAGCTAAATGAAAATTGATCTTTCTAGATAACATTGAAAGTTTGGTAAATGGTCGAACATTGTTAATTAAACCATGGAATATCAATAGAATAAAATTAAAATTATTTTCTTACTGAAAACACACACAATGTTAATATTAATAATTATATTAATAAGAGCATCAATATCATGAATTGACCCATGTATGAATCAGTGAGATAACCTAACATAAAATATTGAGAATATTGAAGCGAAAACAACTATGAAATACTTAACAACCCTAAATCTATCAGTATTAGGAAATTAAATAAATATTAGATGTCTACATGACTTTTTGGACATTGATAAGAATTTATTGATACAAATTCTAAAGTTTAAATAGACTTGGAAAAGCATTTGAAATCCTGCTAAGCACAGGTTAGGGCGGTAGGGCAACACATGATTTGCTTGCACCATAGGCATAAATGCCCATGCTATCTTTTAGGGCGGAAATATGAATTTTTTCATAAGGATAAAATAGACTTCAGATTCATGAAATAACTTGCCGATCTTGAAAATACAAGCAGGAAGTGAAAGCCTAAGAATAAGGTGGGACCTTGAAAGAGAAATCCTAGATTTGGGTGGAACTGCTTCCTATGCTAAAAACACTTGCTATTGTTTCTTTTTTATTTGTGCATGCATTGATGGTTTCATATGAAATATTGATTGTGCTTGCAACAGATAGATCTAGTTGTAAATATATAATCAAAATAATAAGAGAAAAGATCGTGCTATGCCTCCCCCACGGTTAGATGCAGAACCGTGTTCCAAGGGGGATTCTTTTGTATCGCCACGAGGAGCTTTAGACCAGCCTCGACAGTGAGAGGTCACTCGGTGAGGAATCTGTTAGGTAGGAGGAGGTGGGAGTGCCAGTGGAGCTCTAGCCGTAAATCTCTCGATTGCTCCTAAGAATTGCAGACCATCATACGAATTAGGATGGGATCCTCGAGTCCCCGATACTAGTGAAGTGATAAAAATCTTGGAGGATTTCTTTTCTTCTGCGGAGACAGATGGGATTTTTCAATGGTGAATGGAGGTTTATCTTCTACATAGGTAGAAGGAAAAAATCATTGTAAATAACTTTGTGAATTAATGAATAAATATGTTTTGCCAAAAGACTATTTTCTTTGTCTTTGTGTTGTGCCGTAAAATGACACAAAGGAACTTGTGATAACAGGTTAATTAATGAAGCTACTTTTATATTCCATAACTTAATGTGATAGGTAATTAGAAAACTAAAGAAAACCATTTGTGGAAAGCGGGTAGAAAAGATCCCTGACGGATCTGTCCTACGGATGGGTGGTCCCAATAAGTTGGGAGCTTCTCTCAAGAGATTGAATGAAACATTAATTAGGAAATATTAGGTAGAGCCGAGCGTTGACTTACCTAGGGTTAGGTCTTAAAACCTTGATTAGAAATATCTTAGGGGAAAGGTGCGGTGGCTGTGCTAGAACTCCGTTAAGGTTCCGTGAATCCTAACCAATTACTGGAAAAAATTGTTGCACTCCATGAACCAAGGGTAACTACGATCACTCCAGTTGGACGAGAAGCCCTTGTGGGACACCTCCGATGGAGCTAGCTAATGTATCGGACCTCAATTGTCAAATTAGGACCCCGAGCTTGCATGTTGATCCTCATGGGGATTATCGATAACTTCAGTTATGGGGTTGGGCTTTGCGAAAACTAGACGATAGACCCCATGCATTCTTACAAGTGTTGGGAGAAGCCATCTAGGATAGCTCCCCGATGGAACACTAAAACATGATGCCATGAAATTGTTAGGCAGGCACGTGACACATGGTATCACAACATAATTGAAATTAAAAATATCTATGGTTTTTAAGACCAAGTGTTCTAAGTAATAATCATCTTGCTAATTGTTAAGGGATAAACTTTTGCAGATAATGAAGCCCATAACTAGTTTCTTATTTTTCGAGAAATGTATGCATCAGCGTTGAACTCCACGGATGATGAGTGGAGAAGAGAAATGATGAGGATACTCGATCGCCTATATGATCCATCCCATGCGAATTGCGAAAGAAGATGGTTCTAGAATGAGCGTTATTGTTACATTGAGGTCGATAGATTCTTCAACATGCAGACTAATATGAAATACCTTGAATGGATGGAAAATTTAAAAGTAGTTGAGGCCTTTATCTTTTGTTTGTCCAGAAGGAATCCACTTATGATTACCAATGGTCGGTGGATACGTCTAGAACGTTATGTCTATGATAAGGTACTGAAGGTAATCCCAGGCAATGAGATTATAATCCAAGGACGTTGCAAGTATTGAGATTACCATATCCATGGTTTTCCATAACTACCATTTCCACGGTATAGGTTTTTGGACATAGACAGCAATTGGCCTACTTTCTTCTACATGAATGTAGCTGGTATCCATCACTAAAAAAGAAAGATATAATGATATCTTGCTTTGGAAAATGTACATAGCATCTAACCTAACCTATCAATGTTTATGTATCTCTACTTGTAGACATCTTCCATTTGAAAATATCCCTTACTTGTAAAAATCATAGCTTATGGCTACTGATAATAAAAGATAACAACGACTAGATTTTGTAAAAATATTGTGCTCTATGGCCTATCATTGTTTTACAAAACTAGTAAGATATGTTAATGTGGAAACAAAGCCAAAAAGTTTAAGCGCTAAACTAATTGTGAAATCATAACCCAAGGTAATACAACTATCACTAGTCCAACTAAAATTTAGAAGAAGAAGTATCTCCTTAAGTAGGTTAAGCCACTAGAATTCGATGGCAAGGGCAAAGATGTTGAAGTCGAGGCAAATATTTAGATTGAGACCATGGAGGAGTACTTTACTTTCGTGAGAACTACCCCTGCTAATCAAGCTATGATCGCCAAGTTGAAATTGATCGGTGAGGCACGCCTCCAGTGTAAATAGTGGTGTAAAGTCCAAGGACTTGCTAAGATATATATTACCTTTGAAAATCTGAAAGAAGTTGTGCATGGTCGATATTTGCCACCATCTTATCGCACACTAAAAATGAATGAGTTCTTTAACTTAAGATAGCTGGGAATGAGCCTGGGAAGCATATTACTCAAAGTTTATCTCACTGCTTAAATATGCGCCTTCCATGACTATTGCTCATTAGGTGTCTAAGTTTTGTCACGGATTGAATGCTCCTCTGATCACACACCTTGAATCTATGCACCCAATTGATTTGCAAGATTCTTTGATCTGTGCAACACCTCTTCTTTAGGAGATTCAGTCAAAGCCAAGGAATAACATGCTCTGGAATCAAAACAAAGGGACTTCACGGGGCTATGTTAAGCAAGCCCAAGGTCAGTGTCCGCCTGGTCAAGGAAAGAGGGCCAAAAAAAATGCAGTCGAAAACTTCATACCTACAAAAAGTAAATCAGGAGTACCTAGGTGCTTCCATTGTAATGAGTGAGGCCACTTTAAAAGACAATGTCCAAAGCTTGGCCAAATTCCTTGCCAAGGACAATACAAAGGTTAGAACCAAGCTTCAATTGCAAAAGGAAAAACATCTGCTGTAATTCTTAAAGAGCTTGAAGAATAGGGAAACCCAACTATGGAAGCTCATATGGAGAGGTCATCAATTCATGTCACCCTCCATAAGAAAGGCCCAAATTGCTAGTTTTTGGTAATTCAAACACTAATAAAATATCAAGGTAAGTCCTTTAAAATTCTGATTGATTGTCGAAGCACACACTCGTTCATGTCACCAAAGTATGCCAAGAAATTAGGTATAGACACAATATCTACATCTAGGTTGCTTGTGGAACTTGCTAATGGAAAAGAAATCTTATCTACTTCCAAGTGACATTTAGCCTAGGAAGCAATCTCTTTGAAATGGGATTTAGGATCATGAATTTAGGGGCCTACAAATGTCTATTGGGTATGGATTGGCTAATCCCCAATGACTCACATATTCAATGTAGAAAAGGCCATGTGACTTTTCAAAACCTAAAGGAAAAAATTTTGATGACCCAAGGTGAGGCATGAAAACCCAAGGTTCAACTAGCCAAATCATCTTGGCACATAATAAAATGGTTAAGAAAAGGATTACATGTGTATCTCATAAAATTAAATAAGGTTGAGCATAATAATCAAGACAAGAGAGAGCCATATTGGCTTAAGGAATATGATGACATCTTCCTAGAAGAGCTAACTGAATTACCTTCTCGAAGAGAATCAAACTTGAACTAGGAGCTATTCCAATTACTAAGAGTTTGTATAAAATATCTATCCTTGAAGAAGCAATTGAGTTGAAAGAGCAACTGAAGCTGTTATTGGATCAATGATACATCAGACCCAGTAATTCACCATGGAGAGTTTCAATATTGTTTCAAAAGAAAAAGGACAGAACTCTCTGCCTTTGCATTGATTACCAAGGTCTAAACCAGGTAACAATCAAGAATAAGTATCCGATCCCAAGAATAGGCGAGTTGCTTGATAGACTGCAAGAGGCTAAAATTTTTTCCAAGTTTGATCTCCGATCTGGTCATTACAAAATAAGGATCAAGGAAGAAGATATCCCCAAAACTGCCTTCAATACCAGATATGGTCATTTTTAATTTCTTGTAATGTATTTTGATCTAACTAATACCCCTGCTACATTTAACTGATTAATGTAGGACATTTTTTACCTTATCTTGATGATTTTTTCCTAGTCTTCTTTGATGACATCTTAACATACTCCAAGAGAGATGAAGACCATGGGCTACAATTGGGCATTGTGCTAGACACAATGAGGATGCACGAGCTCTATGCGAAGAAAAAGAAGTGTGCCTTTTTCAAAAAATATATTTGGAATATCAAATTCATAGTATCTGTTGAAGAATCTCTGTAGACCCAACTAAAGTTAAAGATGTTCAAGAGTGGCAACCTCCAATGACAATTAAGGAAGTGATAAGTTTTTAGGGCTAACTAGATGGTATAGATTTTTCATAAAAAATTAAGCCCTAATAGCTGCACCTCTCACTAATTTGCTGAAAAAGAAAAATGCTATTGTGTGAATGCCCATTGAGCAAGCTAGTTTTGAGCAGCTCAAGAAAATTTTGGTAACATCACCCATTTTAAAGCTACCTGACCTAAGTCAAGAGTTTGAGGTCGTAACAGATGCAATTTCTCTTTCACTAGGTTGTGTGCATATGTAGCAAGGCCATTCAATAGCCTACTATTCCTCAAGGAAACTGAAAATCCATGAGATGGATTATGCCACCCGTGGTCTCAAGCTGCTAGCTATGATCCATGTTCTCAAATTGTGGCGACACTATCTTCTTGGAAGCAAATTTACTTTGGTCGCTGACCACAAAAGTCTCAAATGGATCTTTACTCAATGAGACCTCAACATGAGGCAGCATCGGTGGATTGAAGTCTTGCAAGAATTTAATTTTGAAATCAAGTTCAGACCTAGAAAAGAGAATGTGATTGCTAATGCATTAAGTCGTAAAGCTTTTCTAAATGCACTTATCATGGAAGATCCATCTAAAGGAGAGACTTTAGCTATCGTGATATCGATGCCTTGCAATCTAGTCATTGAGCTAGCCAAAGAAGAGGTAGACAAGGATCCTAAGTATCAGTTAATGCTTAGAGAAATCCTAATTAAGGACACTGATCCTAAGCTCAGAGTCAAATACCTAAATTTCACTATGGATGATGGACTTGTCTATTTTAGGACAAGGCTCTGCATTCTCCTCAGTCAAGCGCTAAAAAAGAAGATATTATGGGAAGCCCATGACTCCCCATTCTTAGGACATCCTGGCTATGCAAAGACTCTTAATGCAGTCACGAAAAGTTACTACTGGGAAAGAATGAAGCATGATGTACCCAAATATGTTAGTGAATGCCTAAGTTGCCAACGGGTGAAAGCTGAGTGTATCAAAATGCTAGGCAAGCTCCAGCCTCTTGATATTCCACAAGTGAAATGGAAGTTCATCAGTATGGATTTCATAGTTGGCTTACCTTCTGTTCAAGGAGGGTATAATTCAATCATGGTGATTGCGGATATGCTGACAAAGGTCACTCATCTTATCCCAGACCAACTACAAAGTTTCAGATATTGTACGATTGTTTGTGAAAGAAATCTTTAGGTTTCATGGATTGCCTAAACAGATCGTTAGTGATCGCAACTCTCTATTTACATCCCATTTTTGGAGAAGCCCATTTGAAATAATTGGAACCCAACTTTTCTTTAGCATAGGTTATTATCCCCAAACGATGGTCAAATAAAGTAGGTTAATCAAGTCATTGAAGATATACTGAAAGCTTATTGTTCCAGAGAACCGACAAGGTGGATACAATATTTACCCTTAGTTAATTTTCCTACAATGTGTCATATCACCAGAGTATTCAAATGACTCCATTTCAAGAAATGTATGGGCAAGATTGTTTGATACCATTGAATTTCTCTAATCCAACCCTAAAGGTTGAGGCTTCTAAGAAGATGCTAGAAGACATGGTCAAAACTATCAAACAAGACATCCAAGTTGCCAAAGACCACCATAAACCTTATGCTAATCTAGGATGACAGGAGCATACCTTCCAAGGGGGAGACATGGTTTTCATCTGTGTACACCCAAAGAAGAGTTCTCTATCATTAGGAAAGTGCAAAAGTTGAGTCCAAGGTATTGTGGACCATACAAGGTTCTCAAATACCTAGGAGCTAATGCCTACAAAATGCAACTTCCTAATCATGTGAAAGTTCACAATGTATTTCATGTTAGTCTTTTGAAAGCTTATGTGGCAAATCAATATCATATTCTTGATGGACCGACAAATTGTAATGCCTAGTCAAGGAGCCATTGACCTCCATCCTGATAAGATTCTAGATGAAAAAGAGAAACCTTTGAGAAACAGAACCATTAGAGAGTATCTTATCCATTGGAAAGACTATCATGAGGAGGATCCCACTTGGATAGAAGAGATAGCTCTAGAAAAATAGTTTCCCCAGTTCTTTTTCAAGATGAGGACATCTGATTCCTCTAGAAGGATAGGATGTAATATTCTTGCCACGGTGCTTTATATCAAGAAACGAATTCGAGCTTGAGACGTTTTAAAAATTACTCGTTGAGCTATCACATAAGTGACCACATATAATTTTCTTGATATCGAGCCTTACATTAAATCAATTCCACAATTCGACATGAGAAGACGCCTTAATGTTCCCAGCCAACAACAAGCAAAGTCACCTCATAAATAATATTACGACAGCTTGATCATGATATTTTCCACATTATATTTGATTTAGCATTCCCGATTCCATTTAATACATCAAAGATCGCATTGATTTCAAAACCACAAGACAAATCCCAAAAGCCTCAATCGGTAGATGAAGAATGCGCAAGAACGAGCATGATATTGAGTAAGTTAAGTGTCAAAGAGTATGACATGACTATAAACTAGACAAGTCATGAGGTAACTTGGCCAAAAACCACCAGATGAAGTTGTTTTAAAGAGAAAAATACGTTTTTGAAAAAATAGGCTAAAATTTATGACATTTCTTATGCCTGGAGGGAGAGAAAGCATAAATAATCATCCCCATGCCACCATCCAATAGGTAGGCAATCAAAATGCATTTTTAATAGAGCTCAATTGGCTCTTGACAAGTAGCC
Source organism: Lygodium microphyllum (assembly GCF_053477565.2). Lineage (NCBI taxonomy): Eukaryota > Viridiplantae > Streptophyta > Polypodiopsida > Schizaeales > Lygodiaceae > Lygodium > Lygodium microphyllum. Next base: position 133,540,584 of record NC_141144.1, read on the forward strand.
AAAAGAATGAGTCGATTGCATGCTCCCCCTCATGCCTATAAATATATCCCCTCTCCTTCACAAAAAAAGGCAAGAATGAAGACCTCCTGTTTGTTGGAAAAAATTCTCTACTTCTCTTATCCATTGAAGCTTTGAAGCTTGAAAGAGAAAAATACCCCCCCTTCATGTCACTTGAGAGAGAGAGAGAGAGAGAAAGAAAGAAAGAAAGAAAGTTATATTAACGTCTTCTAATGACCAAAACTGGCCTATGAGACAAATTGTGATACAACTGATGAGGTCCAGCTATCCAAAATAAAAATGCTGAATGAAAAGCTAAAAACTGGAAACTGAAAATACGGTGCTGTGAGTGTGATAAGTGTCGTGTATGTGTATGTGCGTATGTAGCTCTGGTACTCCAGATAATGGCTACAAAAGGGGAACAAATGTCGGCTGTGATAGGGGAACAACTGTCGGCTGTGATAAAGTGGTGCGATGTGTATATGTAACAGATGCAGGGAGATATACTATCCTGGGATGTAGTAGCAATCGTCAAAGTCACTAATAGCTGGTGATCCCTCCTGGATGCAGGATGTGGTACATCGGCGGTGGAGAAAGAGCAAACTGGAGGTTTGAGGTCCAATGTGTCGAGTGTCGTCGGATCTCAGTCTGCTCTCGATGTAGATCAAGAATTCTCCGGATCTCCTGTCAGTGTGGCTGTGGGGTCCGAAACCCACGGATCCTTGTGCGGCATCGGGTACGCTGGTCCTCAGCCTGCTGTAGTGTGAGCCCGAAAGTCTGGCTGGAGGCTAGTACAGTAGCTCTCACTCTGTCTGTCTAAAAGAACTGTGTAATAGTCGTCTGGGTGGGCCCCTCTCTGACTGGGACCCGCTGTGTGCTCTGCTCTCTGATGTGCCATGCCTCTCCCAGAAAACGACCAAATGATCTCTGATCCATATCAGTCATACATCCCTGAAGTGAGCTGCTCAATGTGTATCTAGATCTCAACTCTAAGTATGCCGGGCATCTGAGAACAAAATGCTCCTCACTCTCCACCTCTGATCTGCAAAGGGGGCATATCCTCTCCTCCCGTGGGATGCCACTGGCTCCACCACTCTCAATCATGAGCTGATGTGATGATACCCTGAGCTGTCCAATAAGAACTCTCAATCGATGTGGCATATAGATCTGCATATATCTCGGAATCTCTATGAATCCCTGCTCTGATATGCTCAAGAACTGTGTATAATAATGTGCCATCTTCGATGGCAGTGGCTGTGTAGGGCTGACCCATGTCCTCTGTATATAAATATGCCATATCTCCTGTCTGATGACTCTGTTCCTCTCAGAGAGAGAGAGGGTGTAAGTGGGAGCCTGAGTATTATATAAAAGAGGTGGGAGTCTATCAATGTCCAGCCCATGTCTGTCAAATCAAGCTCTAGTCTGTGCATACCATGATGTGGTATCCCCCGCTCGAGCCATCTCTTGAGATGCCATATATGCTCTGTATGCAATGCGATCTCTGTCCATATCCTGAAATCTGTGTAGGAAGCAGACTATCTGAAATAATGCCTTGACTAGCATGGGCGGTGTGGCAAGCTCTACTCGCACAATGTCATGTGGGACTGAGGCCTTGCTGCGAATCAATCTAGATATCATGATCACCTCAGGTCTCTCCATCAATGTCCATACATAATCGGCAAGGCCTGGCCCCCATATAGCGCTCCATACATCAGTGCTGGAGTGACTAGAGTATCAAAGAGACATCCCTTGGTGTGGGGCTCCTGGAAATGTGCCTGATGACACTATTGCTCCATAAGAGCCAATGCTGAGTATCCTCTAGTGAGGCGGTCACGAGCTGCCTATGTCATCGAGAAAATCCCTGAAGCTGCTGTAAAGGTGACTCCCAAATATACATATGATCCATAGGCCATCATATTGTGGAAATTGGAGAGTAAGAGAGTGTGGGAGAGAGATAGGCCTTCTCAAACATCAGGGGCAGAGACCATTTTGATCCCCTCTTACTAAACTTCTATCTCATTTTCATTTTCTCTATCCCCCCTATTACACCTTCATCCCATACGCCCATACCACCAAGAAAACAATTGGTGACATTTTTCTGGAGGATCATCAACTCTCCATGAACTACCACATCAATTTCACTTGACATCCGATGGCTTCGCGAGGTCGGAGAAGTTCAAAAAGCCCATTTGAAGCAAGGGAAGCAAGAAATGTGGCCGATGGAGAAAATAATGCAATAGGAATTGGCGAGACCCCCGTTACAACAAACTTGAGAGAGGTAACATCTTGTTGGTTTGGAAAAAAATTAATGTTATCGCTTTATTTGGCTTTAAACGATTATAAACGTATTCTAAAGAAAATACATATGAGATGTCACTTAGAAAAACAACCTAAGTAATATAATAATTAGCTATTCAATGAAAAATCTCTTTCACTTGAAAATGATTATATGCCTATCATTAAGAAAATATCTTAATTATGGTTTATTTTAATATATTTATTGTTATTTGATTAATGACGTATGTGATCATAATAACAAAAAAATGTAAACATTGTTACGGAAGAGAATATTTTATAATTTTCCCCTAAAAGTGACTATCTCTATTTTATTTTGCTAATGATAAAAGATGCATATGAATTTTATAATAATTTATAAAAAACATTTAGATAATATCATAAAATAATCAATACACTAAATCAATAGAAAATTAAATAAAAATATATATACTAAACACACATAAATTAGGTGCATAATAATACAATTCGATGTCTAAAAGATGAAAGGAAAATTACACTTATGATTTTTGCATTGCATGGAATAAAGTTTTCAGAAAAACAATCAACATTGCACTTTAAGACATAGCTAAATGAAAATTGATCTTTTTAGATAACATTGAAAGTTCAGCAAACGGTCAGACATTGTCAATTAAACCATGGAATATGAGTAGAATATTTTTTTTTCTTATTGAAAACACACGCAATGTTAATATTAATGATTATATTAGCAAGAGCATCAATATCATGATTTGACCCACGTATGAATCAACGAGATAACCTAACCTAAAATATTGAGAATGATGAAGCAAAAACAATTATGAAATACTCAACAACTCTGAATCTATCAGTATCTAGAAATTAAATAAATATCAAACGTTTGCAGGACTTTTTGGACATTGATAAGAATTTGTCGATACAAATTCTAAAGTCTAAACAGACTTAAAAAAACATTTAAAATCTTGCTAAGCATGGGCTCGGATAAGTTACTCATGGATATATGTGTGCATCATGTGGGTTCAAAATAAGGCACTTTTAAAATACCATATATATATATATATATATATATATATATATATATATATATATATATATATATATATATATCATATAGAAGGGTGTAATATAAAGGGGTTATTTACAGATTGAATAGAAAATGGTTATATTTTATTCAAGAAAAATTCACAGATAAAGACAATTATAAATAGGCCTTGAACACACGTGATGTAGAGATTATACATATAGTAACTTCCCCAAGAGCATGGGTTAGGGCAGGGTGGTGCATGAATTGCTTGCCATAGGCATAAATGCCCATGTTATCTTTTAGGGTCGAAATGCTAAATTTTTAATAGGGATAAAACAGACTTCAAATTTGCGAAATAACTTGCCAATCCCAAAAAAGAGTTGCAAGTAGGAAGTGAAACCCTAAGAATAAGGTGGAACCTTAAAATAGAAACCCTAGATTTGGGTGGGGCTGCTTCCTATGCTAAAAACACTTAGTGCTGTTTCCTTTTGATTTGTGCATGCATTGATGGTTGCACAAGAAAGACTGATTGTGCTTGTAGCAGTTAGATCTTATTATAAATATATAATCAAGATAATAAGAGGAAAGATCACGCTATGCCTCTCCCACGGATACATGCAAAACCCTGCTGCAAGGGGGATTGTTTTGTACCGCTGTGAGGAGCTTTGGACCAGCCCCGATGGTGAGAGGTTGCTTGGTGAGAAATCCATTAGCAAGAGGTGTTAGAATATCAAGCTCCTATTACTCTTCAGTTAGTCTATCTTTATGTGTGTAACTGACATTAACTGGATATAGCTGTGCATGTGTGTGACATTCAATAAGTCAGTGTAGTCAGTGACTTAACTATAGTTAGTCTTGGTTAGTCATACCTATGTGTGTAAGTCTCTTTTAGTTAGTATGATGGAGGTAATGAAAGAAGAACAACAATGAGCTGAGGCTCATCTTTTGCTCCACTCTCTCTCTCTCTCCCTCTCTTCCAACATGATATCAGAGCTTGATCGCCTAAAGCCTGAAGGCTTGGCAGTGGCCATTTGACATCAAGACATTAGATATGAAGAAAACGTGATCAAAGGAGAATGTGTCTGCAGTCCGTTTTTTTGCAAAAGCTATATCTTGCTACCAAAATGGTTTTTGGAGAAATGGCTCACAATTCCTGACCCTTTTGATGTGGTCTACAACTTTATAGAAAAAAAAAAATTCAAATGCCACATAGATTTTGAGATATTCAGCATAGACCTGTGCAGACTGGTTGTTTACTGTAGTAGTAAACAACATGCGATTCCAGAGCATTGGTGGCTTTCATCCTAACAATGTATATGTCCTTATTATCATGCATTTGAGCATGATATTGGAGTGTTAAATGCTCAGTTTTGGAGCTTATTTCCAGGTTGGAAACAATGAACTAGTTATTGTCCTGAATTTGAAAACAATATACCTACGGGGTTGAGGTATCTGTGATGATTATTTGTTAGTTGTGACAAATGCTTGGATCATACCACTTGAGTGGTAGATGATTTTTGGGATATTGTGAGTGCTAAAAGTTCAAATTTTGGACTGATTTGTTGCTGTTATACTAGGGTATTGACTGGTTATCGTCTGCACGAAGGATACCTATCATCTTCACTTGACATACATGCAATATATTCTGATCGGTTGGACATGTATCAACTCTTGCATAGAGTGGCAACTAAATGAGATGTTTTGGGACTGTTTTGAGGTCTGAATACTCTTGTTTTAACAAAGAAAATATTGCTAGCTATAGAAGTGGGCTGGCTATATTTGGTACTGCTACTTGCATACAGTATAAACATCGGTACTTGTATGGACATAGTTTGTTGCTAGGATGTTTTGCCACTACCATCGAATGTTTTGAACTGATTTGAGCTTGGTTTATGCGCAGTTGATTGTGCTTTTTCATTGTTGGAATATAGTTTACAGCAAGCAAGTTGTTAGGAAAGCTAACTTGAATTACAAGAAACTGTCCTGAATAGCAAAAAACTGGTCCTAAACTGTAAGAAAAGGAGTCAGATACATACAAGTTGTATACATCACCGAATACCTAAGCTGCAACTATGGAAAATGCTCAAGGCAATGATATTATCACTCAAATTGTGGGAGAAAAGCTAAACAACAAAAATTTTGCTTTATGGAAGTTCCGTATGAAGAATTTTTTGGTTGGTAGAGGTTATTGGGACTTATGTACAGGTGATGAGGGTGAACCTGAAATGCATGAAAGGAATCTGGCAAATGATCAAAAAAGGGCTTATAAGCTATGGATTGAGAGAGCATGCAAGGTGTTATATTGGTTTTTCTTATGTATATCATATGCTATGGTTATACAAATCGCTAGATGCAGTTCTCCAAAGGATGCATGTGACATACTCATGAAGAATTATGGAAATGTAACACATGCAAGAAAGATTCAGCTAAAGCAACAATTCAATAACATGTCTAGGAATGGTAGAAGCATTCAAGACTACACTATAGAGATCAAGAACATAGCAGATCAGCTTGCCACCATTGGATCTTCAGTGTCTAAGGATGATATGATTGCAGTGACATTGAATGGACTTGGCAAAGAGTATTAAGTATTTGATACGTCTATTTCTATGAGAGTTGAATCCCTTGATTGGGATGAGCTAATTTCTTTGTTGCTGCATGAGGAAGTTAAGCTTGGACTAAATACAAGTTCTAGTACGTCTCAAAGCAGAGAAATAGTTCTTTAGTCTAGCCAGCGCATGGTAGAGGTGGTAGAGGCTGTAGCTCTTTTCAAGGTCGAGGAGACACTCAAAACACTTATGGACAGCATTAGCAAAATGCTTGGCATGGCACAAATACACGGGGGTAGCATAGATCTAGCGGCTTTAGAGGTAGGGGCAGATCACTCCATGGTAGAAGTAGTGGATTTGGTTCATTGCAGTCAAATGATCAGTCAAACAAAGATCAGGACTGTCATTACTGCGGTAGATATGGACACATTGCAAATGATTGTTACAAGAAGCAAGGAGATATGAAGGCAAAGGGCAAACAGCATGGGCACTATGCATCTTCTAGCGGTGCTCATGATGAGCAAGTTGACAGATTGTTTGCCATGCAGCATGTGTCTAAGAATGCATCTAGGCAGAATAGAGATGAGAGATGGTACATTGATTCAGGGGCTTCGAATCATATGACACCCCATGGAGAATGGTTTGATGAGATGGTTGGAGGTTCACATGGTTATGTGTGTACTGGGGATGACACCCAACATGACATTTAGCACACAAGAATTGCTTTGTTGTCGAAGCGCCTAATAGTAAGAAAAAGAGCATGCATGATGCACTACATATACCTACAATAACCAAGAATCTTTTGTCAGTTGGATAGATGGCAGAACAAAATGTGCAGGTGAGATTTAATAGAGATGGATGCTTTGTTGAAGAATATGGTAATGGCTAAAAATCGATTGCTAGAGGTCAAAGAGATGGCAGAATGTTTACTCTTGATGCATCAATTACAGAATTGAGAGCAGCCATGTTTGCACATGATGATGGTGCTATACGGGATGTTGAGATATGGCATAAGCGGATTGGCCATGTGAATGTACAAATGTTGAAATCTATACATCAAAAGGAGATTGTGCTTGAACTACCTAAGTTTGGAAAGCAAGTACAATTTCCATTTATGAGACATGTATGGAATAGCTCATGATCCTCGCAGTTGGTACATTCAAATGTATGGGGTCCGTCTCATAATGCTTTGTTTGGTGGTGCTCATTACTATGTATCCTTCATTGATGATTTCAGCAGCATACTTGGATTTACATACTGAAACATAAGGATGATGTGTTTGATGCATTCAAGGATTTCAAGAAGCATGCTGAAAATGAGTTGAGCTGTAAAATTTCATGCCTTAGATCAGATGGAGGTGGAGAATATGTCTCTAATTACTTTGACAGGTACCTTAATAAACATGGGGTCAGAAGTCAGTTAACTTACAACTATACACTGCAGCAAAATGGTATAGCAGAAAGGAAAAATAGGGTACTGATGGAATCAACAAGAGCTATGCTAAATGAGAAGAGTTTGCCAAATGATTATTGGGTTGAAACAGTAGTGACTGTTGCCTATGTGCTGAATAAAACCCCTACAGTAGGGATTCATGATGTAACTCCATATGAGAGGTTTTATGGTCATAAGCCTGACATTTCACACTTGAAGGTATTTGGCAGCATTGCCTAATGGAAAGAGGAATAAATTGGATCTTAAAGTTGTCAAGAGTGTGTTCCTTGGTTATGCACAAGATCTGAAAGCTTACAAGTATTATGTACCATTTAGACATGAGACATTGATAGTAGAGATGTTGTTTTTGATGAGATGGCATCGTGGTATGGTAATCTTGTTGCAATGGCTACTAATGGATTAGATAGCACTAGTAACGCTGAAAACACACCTACAGTGAGTACATCTATGAGTAGTCCTACAAGTGATGGGTCACCTACAGTAAGTCCTTGGTCAAGACGCTTGCGGAGTCATACTCCTATGTCCACTGACACGGATATGTCACTAAGGGGGAGATTAGATAAGGGAAAAGAAAATATGCTTGAGGATGTGACAGGTCTACTTATAGTAGGTTATGAGTCATCTAACAGTGATAGTTTGGATATTGAGTTGGGCATTCCGTCTATTATGATGCCTGGAGCAAGGTAGAGTCGTTATGTACCACCTCACGACAGGCAAGCTCAGAGTGAGCCACAATTATAGAGATATGAGAGAGTCAGAAAACTAGTTGACATGTTTACATACACTAGTTATTCAGCCCGCCATTATGCATATATGGCTAGTGTGATAGGTTACAAAGAACCTACAAAGTTTGATGATGCAGTTACAGATGATAACTGGTATGCTGCCATGGATGAGGAGTATGCAACCCTGGCTGAAAATGGGACATGAGAAATGGTTGTGTTGCCTAAATGTAAAAAACCCATTGGCTACAAATGGGTGTACAAGGTTAAGTGCAATTCAGATGGTTCTTTAGAATGCTATAAGGCCAAGCTAGTTGCAAAAGGGTATGCACAACAATATGGCCTTGACTATGAGGAAACTTTCAGTCCGGTGGCTAAAATGGAAATAGTCAGAACTGTCATTGCTTTGGCAGCATGAAAAGGTTGGAAAGTATGGCAAATGGAAGTTAAGAATGCTTTCTTGAACGGTGATTTGGTTTAGGAAGTATATATGGAGTAGCCTGAAGGCTATGTTCACCCGGACTTTCCTACACATGTATGTAAGCTAAAAAAGGCTTTATATGGATTGAAATAGGAACCTAGAGCATGGACTACTTGAATCAACAATTATTTTAAGCAACATGTATTTAGATTGGGTGATGCAGATCATAGTCTATTCACGAAGAAGACAGATCATGGATATGTGTTTCTAGTGGTTTATGTAGATGATCTTATCATCACTAGAGATGATGAAGAGGGCATTTCTGAAATTAAATCATGTTTACAAGCTAAATTCAGAGTCAAAGACCTTGGTGAACTAAAGTATTTTCTTGGGATTGAGGTAGTCTCTATGCCTCAAGGTATATGGCTCCTACAGAAGCAGTATGCTCATGACATGTTATGAAAGTATGGTATGGCTGAATGCAAGTCTATGGAGACACCTCTTGATTAGAATGTCAAGCTGCAAATTGATGTTGGGAATGACATAGAGAATGTGACCATGTATTGACAGATGGTGGGCAGCTTGATATACTTGCCATCCTGACTAATGTTATGCAGTGGGGTTGATTAGTCAGTTCATGCAAAAGCCTCGCAAACCACATTTAGATGCAGTCAGGAGGATCATGAGATATGTAAAGGGTACTACAGATTATGGGTTGTTTTATGCATATAGAAAATCTCTTGACTTGACAAGGTTTATTGATGTTGATTGGGTTGGTTGTGCCTATGATAGGAGGTCAACCAATGGTTATGCATTTGGATTGGGCAGCAATATGATTAGTTGGCAAAGTAAGAAATAGCCTATTGTTGCCTTGTCTAGTACAGAATTTGAGTATAGAGGAGCTGCCTTAGCGGCTTGCGAAGCAGTTTGGTTGATGAAACTGCTAAAATACTTGGGAATACAAATGGAAAGCAGAGTGAGATTGCATTGTGATAACCTCAGCAGTGTTATGTTGGCTAGAAATCTTGTCTACCATGCTAGGCCCAAACATATTGAGGTTCACTACCATTTCATCAAAGAAATGGTTCTTACAAGGCACATTGACGTGATTCATGTGAGGACTGAAGACCAGGTAGTAGACATATTTACCAAGTCACTTGGTAAAGAAAATTTCATATACTTCAAACAACTTCTTGGAGTTTATCAGATGGTTTGAGCTTGAGGGGGAGTGTTAGAATATCAAGCTCCCGTTACTCTTCAGTCAATATATCTTTATGTGTGTGACTAACATTAGCTAGATATAGTTGTACACATGTGTGACATTCAATAAGTCGGTGTAGTCAGTGACTTAACCACAGTTAGTCTTGGTTAGTCATACCTATGTGTGTAAGTTTGTTTCAATTAGTATGATGGAAGAATAATGGAAGAAGAACAACAATGAGCTAAGGCTCATCTTCTGCTCCACTCTGTCTCTCTCCCTCTCTTCCAACAAGAGGAGGCATGAGTGCCAGGGGGCTCTGGCCATAAATCTCTCGATCACTCCTAGGAACTGCATGACCCTCACACGAATCAAGATGGGAACTTGGAGTCCTTGATATTAGTGAAGGGATGGAAATCTTGGAGGGTTTCTTTTCTTCTGTGCAGATAGAAGGGATTTTTTAGTGAACAGAGGTTTATCTTCTACATATGTAGAAGGGAAAAATCATCATAAATAAAATTTTGAAATAATAAATAAATATGTTTTGATAAAATACTATTTTGTATGTCTTTGTGTTGTGCTGTAAAATAATGTGAAGGAACTTGTGATAACGGGTTAATTAACAAAGCTTCTTTTATGTGCTATAACTTAATGTGATAGGTATTTACAAAACTAAAGAAAGCCATTATGTGGATGGGTGAGATCCGTGATGGATGTGTCCTATGAATGGGTGGTCTCGGCAAGCTGGGAGTGTAACATTTTCCTTCCCCCATCCTTCCTGCCATATGACCCCCCTAAATGATTTTTTTTAATTGAAAAAAAAAGAATTAACCCCTTGGTTACGCCACCAACTGGTGGACAACGTGAGGGGAGGGGGGCTATCATGTTGTTGGGATCAGGGAGGGGGGACTATCGTGACATCCACGCAGGAGGCTGCCACGGCCATGAAGGTGGCAAGGGGGGCTGCTGCCATGTGATGGGAGGTGGAAGGGGGGGCTGCTTGCCGTTTGCTTGGAGGTGGCAGAGGGGGGGGCTTCCATTACTAATTTCTCCCCCCTCCCCCCCCCCCTCCCCCAAGACCCTATAAAAAAACTTAAGCATGGGGAGATGGGGATCCCGGGGACGCTGGGAAAGAGTTGAAGAAGGAGAAAGTGGAAGGGAGGGTAAGAGGAAAGAGGGAGAGTAAGAGTAAGAGGAGAGAGAGAGAGAGAGAGAGAGAGAGAGAGAAAGAGAGAGAAAAGAGAGGAAAGGGAGAGTAAGAGAAGAAAGAGAGAGAGAGAGAGAGAGAGAGAGAGAGAGAGAGAGAGAGAGGGAAATTGTTTTTTTTCTTCATTGAAGAACTCAAAGCTCATCGTCTCTCTTTCTTTTCCCCCCTCTGAAGAAGATCCTCGCGGACTAGTCCCTTCCGCGAGGAGCCGTCTCTCTCGCAATCTAGGTGCATAGCCATGAAGCAAAAGCCAAATCATATGATGACTCCCAAACAAAGCAAGGTCCAACCGAACACAAATCCCGCCTCAACCAATCGAGCCGTGGGGCAAGGAACCGCGTCACTTGGTAATCAAGTGTTTTCCATACATCCTACCCTGATGGGAGGTCTTAAGGACATATGCCGACTTCCTTGGGAAGGGAAAACTATTCGACGAAAGTCTATTATAGCTAACCACCATTTAGTTTATATCATTTTATCATATTGGAAATTGTGCTTACTTGCAATCCAAACGAGTAAATTGCATTTTTACATCATTTTATCATATTGGAAATTGTGCTTACTTGCAATCTGGTATGTTTTTGAACAAGTAAATTGCAAGGGATATTTTGAATTCATGCACGCAAAAAGAAGAAGCCATGACCTTATTGATTATGCTCATAATACTTTAGATTATACACTAACATTAGCATGCTTAAAAATGGATTGTTAAAACACTTATGCATTTTCATCGATTAAGCAGAAATCACACTTTTTTCTTTCTTTGCATCACAAAACTTGTGAAATTGGAAAGGTAGAAGTGACGGTTTGAATCAAGTACATGAAATTCCTGAATTGCTATGATGACGTTTGAGTATATTTAGGCCACTGCAAGACTAAAACAGGTATTAGACCCTTATAAACCTTCAGAGGGGAGTGTTCGCTTTTGCCTTAGGATTGATAACTTCACGTCCTCCACCCAAAAGAACACACACACACACACACATAAAAATCTCTATTTGTGTTTTGCATAAGCACGTCGAAATGAATTCCCAAAAGCAAAGGCTTGCATTGCAGCATTGTATTGTCTAGGAAAGATATGCCTCAAAATTACGTGGCATCATGATCAGTTTTAGTTGCGCTGCTAGGGATTCATCTTGAAGATAACTATAAACCGCACTTACGAAATACAAAAAATTGTTCAAGAGCCGTTCAATAAAAATGAACCATATACACACAGGGATAGGGCTCAACTCAACTTATTTAGGGTTTTGAAGAAACTAAGCCAATCTATGGTTACTTTATAGGGGGACGGAATGAAGAAATTCCCTACCCTTTGGAGGATATTGGAAATTACCGCTAAGGCAAGAAGGACAAACGCTAGGGTCAAGAGAGGGACCCCACCCTAGCATATGTCTCGAGCACTCACCTGCACCTTTGTTTGTGCTTGTAAATTTAGGAACGTTGCTTCTAAATTGAATAACAAAAATAAAAAACAAAAAAAGAGATTGTGTAACCCCAAACTCATAAATGAGTATAATAAATCAGGTTGAACTTTTGGTGGTGGGCGCACCAAACCACCCCCAACTGGCCGCCAACCCTAGCCAAGGGGGTTCTAAATAGCCGTGACGGGAACATGACCAAACCCTCCATGAGAGGTCTCTCTGCGGATTTGTTTGAACGTAGGAGAACGCTTGGATGCCAGGGGGGACTCTGGCTGTAAATTCCTTGCCTCCGAGTCCTACTCAAATGATTAGCGTGACTCAGAATAGATTTTCGAGAGCCCTTCTTACTAGTGCAAGGCGAAAACTTGGTGGGAATAAAGTGCATCCTTACGGATTGCGAATATTGTCCCTTTTGAACAAGATTTGTAACTTTGATAATTTGCTAATATTAAGTACTTCCAGGGAACCTATTCGAATTTGTTTTCATATCAATGCCATAAGATTACGTGAACAGAACCTGTCCTCTAAAAAGGTTAATTAAGGAAACTATTTTTACATGTCACACTTAAAAGTAATAGGGCTAATTAGACAACTAAAGTATGCCAAGTGAGGGAAGCAGGAGGGCGGAACCCTCAATGGGACCGTCCTACGGCAGAGTGGTCCCAGAGAACTGAGAGGCTTCTCACAAGGTTTTATTAACAGCTGATGCTTAGAAATCATTAGGCTAGAACCCTGACTCATGCTATTTTAGGGGACCGGAATGGGACTATACCCTATGGGCAGAGAGCTTGGTAGTGTGCTTGTATTCCTCATCATCTGAGAATGGTGGATCAATATGGCAAGCATGTGCATCCAATCTCGCTCATTCTCAAGACATGGGATGTACTTTTTCAATGGTCTGTACAATTCCCTAAGTGGAGTATTGCCTTTCAATAGAGTATAGATGGCCTGTAAGTCAACTGGTATAGTCTTCCAAGTGTTCATCTCCACCCTCACATCTTTCGCTTGATTGCCTAAGAAGATTAGACCATTACCCCAGTCTTCTATGACTCGTGCATTCCTCATCCAGGGTCGTGGTCTAACAGGATATCGTAGTCCACACCTTTCATGATAATGAAGTCTACTTGGAATTGCACTCCTGCAATCTTCAATGGCCAATTCTTCGGCTTGGCTATCTCTGCGCAAAGTAGGATGTCCAAAATCGATGCTAGAACGTAGTCAGGAGACCTTGACCATTAGGGACTCAAGTTTAGGTCGATCCTAGTGGGTTGGCTGCAAACATTCCATTGCGAGGCGAACTCAAGAAACCCTAGGCAACAAACCCCGTGACATTCCATGAGAGTGTCGGGCAGCATCGCTTAGACTCGTCTCTCAACGGATCGCTAAAAATGTGCTTGGACAGCCGATAGGCAGACACGTTACAAGGAGCTTCTCTCAAGAGATTGAACAAAATAATAATTAGAAAATATTAGGTAGAACTAAGCATTGACTTACCTAGTGTTAGGTCTAAAAACCTTGATTAGAAATTATCTTATGGAAAAGGTGCGATGACTATGCCAAAGCTCCATTAAGGTTCCTTGAATCCTAACCGGTTATTGAAAAAAGTGTTGCACTCTATGAACCAAGGGCAACTATGATTGCTCTAGTCGGACGAGAAGCCCTTGTGGGACACCTTCGATGGAGCTAGTTGATGTATCGAGACCAGCTTGCAGGTTAATTCTCGTGGGGATGGTTGATACCTTTCATTACAAGGTGGTGGGCTCTAGGGAAACTAGATGATAGACCCCGTGCATTCTCACAAATCTCGGGCGAAGCCATCTAGGATAGTTCCCTGATGGAACACTAAAACATGCTGCCAGGGAATTGTTAGGCAAGCACGTGACAAGGCCAAGGAAGGAGAAGAAGACAAATGGAAAGCAAGGCTTGCTAAAGAGACACAAAACCTCATGAGCCTACAACGTCATTATGATGAGCTAGTATTGCTATAAAGTCTTGCAAGGAGAGAGGGAAAAAGTCCAATATGTTGTAGAGTAGTTGGCAACAACAGAAGAAGAGAGGGGCCAAAGGCACCAAAAGCACATAGAAAATTTGGAGAAGAGGGTAGCCTTAGAGCTAGAAAAGCACAAAAGATTAGAAAGAGAAATCGAGGAACAATACTGAGGCTAATGATCTTAGCTCAAAGGCAGGGTGAAGGCTTGGAAGAGATGAACAAGAGAGCAAATGAATAGGTGAGTAGAAGCAAATGAAGAGTCAAAGACCTTTTGTGCAGTCTAGCTCCTGTAAAGATGACAATGTACTAGCAGAGAGCAGAGCAAAAACCACACAAGTAAGCTTACAAGCCCAACAACTCACCTGTTGAGATATCGAGCTCCACTCCTGATATGCCACGGTGACCGTTGTGCATTTATGTCACCGACTTGTCAGTTGCAGATGCGGTTGGTACACCGCTCATGAATAATAGCTAGATGACATCTATCCTTATCTACTCTAGTTCGTGGCTCAGTTAGTATGACACCTTAGTTAGTTGAGTTTGGTTTGAGACCCATATATAGGGTTCTTCTATTTCTATATACTTGAGTTCTTTTGGCTTACACAACTAAGAAGAGGAAAAATGTTTTTAGCCTCCACCTTTGTGTGTATTCCCCCATTGTGCAAGCAAGAAAGCTACAAGTGAGACTCCTTCCTTCTCTCCCATAATCTTGACATGGTATTAGAGCCTTGTTCGTAGTAAGGAGCTCAAGAAAGCAAACCAAGTTCGCGGTGTTCTGGTATGAGAACTAGTGTTGCTTTCATTTTTCTATTTTGGGAGCAAGTCTCTACAGGTAGCACAACCAGAAAGTGCAAGAGTGCATTGTCTCAGATTGAGACGCCCTTCAGGGTGTAGCAACAGGGCAGTATATGCTGCGGTTAAGGGCTTTAGCCCTTGGTTGCTCTGTTTTTTTTATTTGAGGCCATTTCGGGGCCTGTTTTGGAGGCGGAAGTTTTCTGCACGCACTCACGAAAAGGCCTTGTTTTATGCTGTGTGATCACTGTTCTATAGGTCGGTGAAAAGTTACTATAGAAATTGCATCGTATGCCTGTGCGTAGAGACATTGGGAGTTACAGAATCATCCTTGTTGCCTGTTGATGCAAAATCGTCACTAGGAAGTGACTGCGTGGTCAAATACCACTTTTGTCTGGTTTGCAGATTTGCCCTTGTGAGGCTGAAGCTGTGTTCTTTGCAGTGACAGAATTTTTTGCAGTGTTCTATAATGGCGTCTGATTCTCTTTCACAGATTGTTGCTGAAAAGCTTGACAAGAACAACTTCCAAGTATGGAAGTTTAGAATGACGAATTTCCTTATGGGAAAAGGATATTGGGAATTCGTTGCAGGAAATGAAGAAGAACCAGTTCTTCCTGATGTTCCCAATCAACAACAAATGCAAGCATTTAAAGCATGGCATGAGAGAGGCAGGAAAGTTATGTACTGGCTGTCTATCAGCATTTCAGACTCTATGATTGTGCATATTCAAAATGCAAGTACGCCAAAGGAGGCATGGGATACTTTGTCAAAAATGTATATCACAAATACACAAGCCAAGAAAATGCAGCTCAAGTAAGAGTTGCACAATGTGCAAAGAGAAAGTATGAGCATCAATGACTACCACATGAAGGTGAAGAAGATTGCAGATGCACTTGCTTCCATTGGGTCACCAGTGGAAGATGATGATTTAGTTTATGTGACCTTGAATAGTCTAGGAAAGGATTATGCACAGTTTTGAACATCGATTTCCGTCCGTGAAAGATTTCCTGATTTTGAGGAGTTGATTGCTCTTCTAATTTCTGAGGAGCAGAGAAATGGTGGTGCATCTTCTTCAGGAGGAACTTCAAAAGAAGCTGTCTTCTACTCAAATGCTGGAAGAGGTAGAGGCAGAGGTAGAGGAGGCCGATCTGGAGGCCGTGGTAGAAATCAGAATATGCACCGAACTCAAGAAAACCAATCCTATGGAGGAGAACCTGGTAACTCTAGAGGCAGGGGAGCCAAAGAGGTCGTGGTGGATGGCAAAGAGGCCAAAATGCAAACAGCAATGTTGAATGCTACTACTATGGTAAAATGGGTCATATGGCTAAAGACTGCTATAAAAAGTAGAATGACATCATGAATGGAAAATTGCAACAAGGGAATTATGCATCTTCTACTAGACAGGGTGATGACAGAAATGAGCATTTGTTTATGGTACAACACATGACCAATTCTGTGACAAGTGCAGAAGAAAGCAACGATGTGTGGTATGTTGACTCAAGTGCATCAAATCACATGACAGGTCATGCAGAATGGATGCAGGATGCAAGGAAAATGGAAAAACCAGGATTTGTGGAGACTGGTGATGATACTGCACATCCTATTGTGCATATTGGAAAAATTCCTTTGTCTATGCAGGATGGGAAAAAGAAATACATGTCAGATGTATTTCATGTCCCAAATATCACCAAGAACCTGGTTTCTGTTGGTCAAATGGTTGAGCAGGGGTTGCAGGTCAGATTTAATACTCATGGATGCTTTGTTGAGGATATGAAAAATAAAGGTCGCTTGATAGCAACAGGAAAGAAGAAGGGCAGAATGTTTACGTTGGATGCAGACATGCGTGAATTGAGTGCAGCAATGTTTGCACATGGGATCGGTGTAGTTGCAGATATTGATATCTGGCATAAACGCATTGGTCATGTTAATATACAATGACTTAAATCAATGCAAGCCCAAAATATTGTTGCAGGATTGCCTAAATTTAAGGTTGCAGAAATGCATAAGGTATGTGAAGCTTTTCAGTTTGGAAAACAGGCAAGGAAACCATTTCCTAGACATGTTCAAGAGAGTAAGAAGCCATTGGAATTAATCCACTCTGATGTGTGGACTACTAAAGCTGCATCTCTTGGAGGCTGTCATTATTTTTTCACTTTTATTGATGACTATAGCAAAAAAGTTTGGGTGTATTTTATGAAAAAAAAAGTGAAGTTTTTGGGCATTTCAAAACTCTTAAAGCTATGGTTGAAAAAGAAACAAGCCTGTAAATAAAATGCCTAAGGTCAGATGGAGGGGGAGAGTACCTCTCAAATGAGTTTGCAAGGTTCTTGCAGGAGCATGGCATAAAGCAGCAATATTCATGTAGTCATACCCCACAGCAAAATGGATTTGCAAAAAGAAAAAACAGGCATATTGGAGAGGTATCTCGTGCCATGCTCAATAAAAAAGACCCGCCAGATTTTTACTGGGCTGAGGCAGTTGCTACAGTAGTCTACATAATGAACAGGACTCCCACTGCAGCAATACATGGCATGACTCCAGAGGAGCGGTATACTGGTAGGAAACCAGATATTTCTCATTTGAAATTTTTTGGTTGCATTGCCTATGTTCATGTGCCATATGAGTTGAGATCCAAGTTGGATCCAAAAGCTGAGAAGTGCATCTTTATTGGTTATTCTCTACAGCAAAAAGGGTATAGATGCTATAACCCTTCTACTCATAAGTTTACTGTGAGTAGAGATGTTGTTTTTGATGAGATGAGTAGTTGGTGTAAACCAGTAAATGTGATTGATAATGTAGATGTACAAAATGGTAATGCTGCACAGAATTCACAGCAGCAGTCACAAGATATTAGTGGACCTGGAGCGTCCTTTAGTAGTGGTTCACATTCTTCGCCATGGACAGGCAGATTGAGATAAGGAGAATCTTCTCAAAGCAATGCAGATAGTGGTATGCAGGTATCACGAAAAGGAAAAGAGAAGGTAGACCAGCTCATGTTTGATGTGAATGCAGGTCACTCTTATGTGGATGGTGAATCGAGACGCTCAGAATAGAGCATTGATGATGAGTTGGGTATTCCTTATATTGTTACACCTGGAATAAGGAAGACCAGGGATGTTTTGAGAGCACCTGGGAGTGAACCTACTTTGCGCAGGTCTACCAGAGCTAGGTATCCTGTGGATAGGCTGAAATATGATGGATTTACAGCCATTCACTATGCATATATGGTCAAAGTGATACAAGAACCAGAACCCACTTCTTTTGAGCAAGCCATGGGAAAAGAAAAATGGGAGAAAGCCATGGATGAAGAAATGGATGCCTTGGAAGCAAATGCTACATGGGAATTGATACCTTTGCCTAAAGACAAGAATGCAATTGGTTGTAAGTGGGTTTATAAGGTGAAACACAATGCAGATGGTTCTGTGAATAGATACAAGGCAAGATTAGTAGTCAAGGGGTATGCACAAACATATGGCATTTATTATGAAGAAACATTCAGTCCGGTTGCAAGGATGGCAACCGTAAGAGCAATCATTGCTATGGCTGCATCAAAGGGATGGTCTTTACATCAGATGGATGTAAAGAATGCCTTCTTTGAGAGCGGAATTTTGGTGCCAAGAATTGCTTAAAAATAGCTCAAAATTATGAATATCAAGGGAAAAATATCCAATGTCAAAGGCGGCGGCTCAACCTAGGACAATTTTAAGCGTCAAAGTGCTATAAGGATGCCCGGGCAACACTTGCGGATTTTTAGTAATTTTTCCATGCGCTTGCGCAGGTCAATGGAGCTGTCAGTCAGTGCGGGACGCCGAGACGAGCTCACAGAAATTTCAGATCGCGATTTGGACACCGTATGTGAGAGAGATGGGAAAAGGGCCAAGTGGCCAAAAATTGGGAGGTGCCCAAAAAAGGAGAAGGGAAGGGGTGCCTTTGTGAAGGGGCACCCCCCCTTCCAAAAAAAACGTATTAGGAGGGGGGCGGCGGCTAATCAGAGCCGCCGCGAAAAAAACGCCCCCCCCGCCCCCCCCCCCCCCCCCCCCCCCCAACAAATCGACATGGTGGCTTGAAAGTAAGCCATGAAACCAACTATTGCAGGCCACTACATTCATCCTACGCTCCGTATCGCTCCGGTCCACGCGAGAAATGGCAGCCTGTAGAGGGAGATAGAAAATCAGTCTTTCTTTCTCCTCCCTCTCTCTCCTCTAAGGGGGAGTTCATGTGGGAAGAGAAGGGAAGAAGAAAGAATGATGGAGGCTTGTCCGGCATTGATCGGATTGCTCCACGGGCTGGAAATGGTGACTTGTGATCATCATGAGCATGAAGTGCTGCTGATTTTCAAATTTGCAGCCATGGACATGAAACCCGAAACACGCAAATAAGCGGTAATTCAATTTTTTCAAAGGAAATTTGAGATTTCATGGCTTTTGATTGATAAAATGTTGTTCATGTGGGCTAAAAATTATTTGTATTGCTGTTTTCCATGAGTACTTGTTGATCATAATTAGAAAATCAGAAAAACATGCATCTTGTGACTCAAAATAATGCACTAAAACACGTAAAATATAGAAAATCAAGGGAAAATGATGTTTTTGGGCATAAAAATGGAAGAATAAATAGGAACACCAACTAAATTTTCATTTTTGTTGCAAAAAGGAACTAAGGGCCACAACCCATAACCTATCTTGAATTTTCAGTAATTAAATAATGCAGAAAATAAGGGAAAATACCATGAAAATAGAGAAAAATCACAAAAAATAGGGGAAAAATACATTTTGGATGCGGAAAATTAATGAAAATTAAGAACAATGTTCGTGAATGCTTGTGGGGACAGAAGCATGAGGATTTGCCTCAGTTCAACCCCACCTCCTTGTTCTAGTGTGTTTTTTTCACTTTTTACATATAAAATGATGGCAAAATGCCTTATAAATCTATACAACAATGCAACATTTGATCGATGGGAGGGTAGAGTGGTTAAAATGTGTCTAAATGTGGAGTAAAATGATGAAAAGATTGCTGGTTTTTGTTTGCATGCCATATAGGGCGGTGAATAATTATAGAATGAGAGCCTAGTAGCACGAGGGTTCCTCGGTGCTAGGTTCGTGCAATGCCGCATAAGAACGGTAGTTGAAAATCATTGAAATGATGTTTTCCACATGTGCACAATGTTGATTTCATAATTGCTTGAGCACTTGGCATCCACAATATGCATAAATCATGGAAATATTTAAAGGTATCAGAAATCCTGGATGCACAGCAATTGCTTTCATTAGGACCTTGACCCATGTTGAGTGAGAGACAGGACACCCTAAGCCATAGGCTAGTCGTGGGGTTTGGGGAAAAGAGAAGTAAGGACAATGGTACATTCCTGTATATGATTAAATAGTACCTTGAGTGGATTTTGTGTGAAATGTTTATATGTTGAGTGACGCACCGAGGGGCCAATCCCCAAGGTGTAGGAGAGTCGTAGAGGGGTGGCAGCACTCAGCCGTTGGAGGACCCCCTATGTTTGTGCTTCGTGCCATTAGGCAATGTGTAAGGGACTCCCTCTGAGGAGTAGTGGGTGAGAGAAGAGTGGACTACAAAAGACGTAATACAAACGCAAGACATTTAGGAAGGCAATGTATGTGTCATCAACGCTCCTGACCGCGAGGCCGTGGGGTTATTGAGCGCGTGAGATAGAGGTCCGACTAGTGCACGAGCCAGTGCGAGACCGTTCTAGGTTCCATCAGTGGTGCGTCTGCCGGGAGCTGCTTAGAAGTGGCGGTCCTCGAATCCTGGTTGTCTAGGGACCAGTTAGCAGTTTATGCCAAAGGATACTTAGATTGATCCGTTATTTATCTATAAGCATCGTCTAGCAGAAATCCAAAAGCAAGAAAGAGATGAAAGAGCTAGGCGACGTGCTGAAATTTTTAGGAGATATTTCCCTAAGCATAGCGGTGCTGAACCCTTACGAGGGAGTGGATCTAGTGGTCTTGGTGCCACAAGCAGTAAGTTAGGAGAAGGTGGAAGCTCTAGTGCTCCCCTTTCTTCCATAAGCCAGTCTATATCAAGTGCGGGAGGTGTAACCCCACCGTCCCCTATTCCTAGTACAAATCCAATCCTCGTCATGGCGTAGCCTATTGCAATCCCAACAGGAATGACGGATTTGCCGGCTCTAGGTTACCCACTACCCATTTTTAATGGGCTAGTTGAGGAAGATGCGGAACTCCACATTAGGGAGTTTCAAAAGCTGATGTTTAACTATCGCATTCAAGAAGAAGGACATTTAATGATGTTCTTCAATATGACTCTCAAAGGAAGAGCCGCTATATGGTATCATGGTTTAGAAGCCGGAACCATATTGAATATTGATTCATTTTATGGAGCTTTTCGAAGGGAGTTTGCCCCCTGAAAGGGTGGGCAATATTGGTTGCGTGTACTCAACGTGACCCGCCAAGAACCACACGAGGGTATTCGTGCTTATGCGAAGAAAATAAAAGAGGTTTTCCGTAAGTTGAACACCTCTATTTCTATCCCCGCAGCTGCCCAATTGCAATATTTCCTACATGGTTTGAACTTTCACATCCAATTGCAGTTGAGTAGTGTCCCCTTGGGGGATATAGATACTGCCATTACACGAGCACAAGAGGTGGAATCCCGGCTACAAGCAGCCTATGCTTCTCGAGGCAATTCGAATATGGGTTTAGTATTGGGAAACAATATGGCGATGGCCAATGGCAGTAGTGGCCAAGGGATAGCGATGGCTAACCCTAATGGGAGAGGGAACATGATGTAGAATGTCCCTTTATTACCAGCTCCCCCTAGCATGTCGCCGCCTATGGGCAGTCAAATGGCTCCAAATGGTGGAGGCCAAGTGGTCAATTCTAATACCATGCCTGTGGCTCAACAACCAGTGCCTAATCGAATTGTTAGGCCGATGGAACGACATAGTAATGACCAAGGTTATGAGTCGAGCGCTTCCAATGTTCTTGGCGAGGTTAAGGACATGATGAAGCATTATACCAACATGATTATGGAGCAGTATCGGCAAATAGCCATTGATGTCAACTTCCTTAAAAAACAACAAAATTTGATAGGAAGTAGATACCCAAATGAGGGTGCACCTTCGAGGTTTAGCTGCAAATGGTGTGGTGGGCAACACTATCCAAGAAATTGCCCAAATGTTAAGTGCAACATCTGTGGAAAATCCGGCCATTTAGCAGCTACTTGCTGGAGTAAGATCAGTTCCCTCTAGCGAGGTAGTCGGCAACTAGGGCCTATTAATCATCGTGCCCAAGGAAATGATTCCCAGCGAGAAGACGGGCCTAAACAAATACTTCAACGACCAAAGACTACAGTGGAGGAGCTACCTAGTGGTAGTGGGGTTAGTTTGATTGAGGCTGTACGTGTCAATGATGCTGAAACCTCTAATCTTCGAGCTGTTCTTACAAGAGGTCAAAAGGGTAGAGAAACTGACAAGGATAAGCCTGTCGACGGAAACCCTAAACAAGGCAGCAAAGGAATGCAAGTTTTGGATCCTGCCATGGAAGGGGGACCTTTGAAGCCTGTGGAAAGTAAAGCCGATAAGGAATCACCAAAGAAGAAGGTGAAAGTTAAAAAAGAGGCAATAAATCCGGTTCAACGACCTAAAGAACGGATGGTTTGGCGTGAAAAGCGAACTCTATCGAACTATCATGAATTCGATTTGGCGAGCTCTCTTTGCGAAGTCAAGCCGGATGTGAATCTTTTACAGCTTATTAAGCTTTCCCCAGGAGTACGCAAGGAATTTAGAAAGATCCTATGTACCGGGTATATCGTCGAACCTTTGGGTATTGCGCGAGTTGGTGATGACTGGTTCGAGCATGCTAAGAAGCATTGCCCAAGGGTTGCAGCCTATGTCGACGGGATATTAGTAGATTATGCCATTGTCGACATGGGATCATCTGTTAACATTATGAGTTCTGAACTGATGGAAAGGTTAGGTCTTGCGATCCAGAAAGATACCTCCACAATTCTCAGAATGGCAGATGATAGTTTGAGACAGCCGGAAGGCTGCATTACTAAGGTCCATGTTACTGTTGCAAATGTAGAATGCCTGTTGAACTTTAGGGTGATTTGTTTTGCAGGCCGTCCAAGTTACCAAGTATTACTCGGACGACCTTGGATCTTGCAAGCGGACTGCCAAGTAGATATACCCGCCGGGTGACTAATATTCGGCAGAGGTGCCCAGCGTGTGGTGGTTGATGCTTATCCTGAGTCCCCGCAGAGCGAGAGAGCTCCTCTATCTTCTACAGAATTGGAGACATTAGAAGATTTATCTGCCAGTGAGACATCATCGAGTGATGAGTCCAAAGAGGGATCCACCACGGAAGACATCTATCAGATAACTTTGAACGAGCCGATAGAGGGCCAAGATCGTATAAGAGATGCAGATGTCATCGAGCTAGACCTTGGTATGCCTGATGATTCGCGGCCAATCAAATTAGGTTCTATGCTCAGCACAGCAGAAAGGGAGGACTATGTGGCCTTGATTCAGGAATTCCGTGATATCTTTTCCTGGAGTTATGATGAGTTAAGAGGCATTCCTCCTAGTCTTGCTATTCATACAATTCCGTTGAAAGAGGGCAGTCGTCCTGTATGACAGAAAGTAAGGCGTATGCCTTTTGAACTGAGGGACGGGCTGTTTGAAGAGTTATAGAAGCTTCGGAAAGTAGGTTTGATTTTTCCTGTGCAACACACAGAATGGTGTTCGCCAGTTGTGATCAGAAAGAAGAAGAGTAATCAAATCCGATTATGTGTAGACTTTAGAGAGCTGAATAAGCAGATAGTTAAGGACTACTACCTGTTGCCATTTATTGACCAGATTTTGGATCAATTAGCAGGTAGGGAAATATATTCATTTATGGATTGCTTTGCAGGATATAACCAGATGGCAATTACAAAAGAGGACAAGTTGAAAACAACTTTTATTACTGTATTTGGTACTTTTGCGTACCATGTGATGGCCTTTGGTTTATACAATGCGCCTGGTTCGTGGCAACGAACAGCAGATAAGACATTCGGTGACATATCCCCTGAAGAGTTAAAGGTGTTTATTGATGACTTAGGGGCTACCACCGTGAGAGGAAGGCAGTTGATCATTTTAAGAAAATGCTTTGAGCGCTGTAGACAATTTTGCATCGCCCTAAACCCACGGAAGTGTGTTTTTGGAGTACCTTATGGGCTATTGCTGGGTCATGTGGTCAGTTCGGTAGGAATTGCGACAGACCCCAAGAAGGTCAAAGTTATAGTTGCCATGGGTCCACCACGCACTCCGAAGGAAGTTCATAGCTTTCTGTCTTTGGTTGGTTATTATCGTAGATTCATAAACGCCTTGGCAGAAAGAACGTTGCCACTTACAAATTTATTGTCCTTTAGCTGTTTGTTTGAATGGGGTGACCCTTGTAAGGTAGCATTCGAGGATGTGAAACAAGAGCTAGCAAGAGCGCCCATTTTAAAAGCACCTAAAAGAGGTGAGGTGTTCTATATATTTTTGGCAGCCACCATGTATAGTATCAGCTGCTATTTAGCCCAAATTTGGGAAGAGAAGTGGTACTACCCGATTGCTTTTGCTAGCTGAAAGCTGGGGGCATCCAAAATCAATTATACCTACATGGAGAAGTTGTGTCTAGCGATGGTCTTCGGGACCAAGAAATTCAGGCATTATATTCTCTATGAGAAAGTCGTGCTTTATACGAAGGCGGAGGAACTTCGATTATTGATGAATAAGCTACAACCGCCTGATCGTCTAGCAAAGTGGTTGATCACTTTGTAGGAATTTGATTATGAAATCAGGAGTAAGCAACCAAGGTTGCAAGGCATCGTGGAATGTCTTGTGGACTTTGGGGAGCCGAAAGAATCTCTGGCTGAAGGTAGTGACATGGAGTTGTTATTTAAAATAGATACGGCATCTATTCCCTCCTGGTATGCTGCAATAACGCATTATTTATCAACGGGAGAGGCGGGATCCGAATTATCTAAAGCTGAGAGAAGGAAAATTAAGCAGCAAGCGTTAAAGCTTGCCTTGGTTGCAGGTACATTATATCGGCAAGGGGTTGATGACATCTATCGCCGATGTGTGATGCCTAACGAGGTGCCATTCATTTTGGAAGAGTGCCATGATTTTGCTTGCGGCGGCCATTTTGCTGGATGGCTTACAACACAAAAGGCTTTAAGAGCAGGTTATTGGTGGCCTGCCATCTTCTAGGATGCGTTTGCGTATGTTAAAAGATGAGATATTTGTCAACGACATGATAGTCGAGAGAATAGGAAATGACCACTCACCCCTATTATGGGAGATCAAGGTCTTCTGCCATCACTGCCTACAAATTTTGACAAGCATCCCTATTGAATTCAATGAGGATGGAGGGATGGAGTCTACAGTCCACCCGTTGAGTATGCTGAATTTCGATTACCATAATTACGAGTAGAGTTCAGGATGGCAGGATATGTAAACCCTTTATGGACGTACACCTTGTACTTTGATGGGGCGTCCAGGGGTGCATGCAAAAAAGGAAGTGTAGGAGTCGTCATCCGAGACCCCCGACGACGCATTGTCATGAAGTTAGCTGCTTATCTTGGGGTGAATTTTACCAATAATATGGCAGAATACAAAGCCCTGATTATGGGTTTGAATATTGCAAAGAAGGGTGGTATCCGCCAATTGTTGGTGAAAGGGGACTCTCAGTTGGTTTTAAATCAACTCAATGGGACATACATGGTACAAAACCCCATCCTTTGCATGTACCATCATACTGCCATAGCCCTGCTAGACGAATTTGATAGAGTGTCTTTTCAGCTGATTCTACAAAATTGGAATCAGTTTGCCGATTCATTGGCTAATTTTTCGTATGAAGAAGACCTCTTCTTTAATTGTGGTCCTTGTCCTGATATATGTATTGATGATGAGACAGGACCTGGTCGTTTGTGGGGTATGCTTTCTGAACATGCCCTCTTTGGCAGACGATGGCTGATCTGGGTGATGCAGAGGGTGGGCGAGACTCATCTGCCTTTATTATCTTGGACCCACAGACTGATTAGACGACACGTGATGCGAACACCTCTTGCGATATACGCAGGAGGGATGGGTCATAATTTAATGCACCTAGTTTAGGGCTACGAGCCTCTGGTCCCCTGGGAATGGTATGCTTTGATGTCCATCATAGTTGTTTCCAGGAGGATGTTAGGCAAAGTCATGTTTGATTTCATTAGGCCAAGAGGGCCATTCCCTTGTCTAGTGCGGGTGCGTTTAAATCGAGTTTTTGTTTTAAGTGTTGTGCTGGACAGGTTTTGTGATTCGTGGAATTTGGTGGAGCCCGGAGGAGCCTTTGCTGTGATGGAAGCTTCTTGTGGCCAATCCGGGTGATATCTCTCCTTTATGAGTACCTTTCTTTCTTGTTATATGTCTATCTGTACTTGTCGAGGGGATATATTTTTGTTGGGGACCGGCAATCAAGGCATGAAGTCCCAGGTTTAGGCTAAGTATGTTTGAGGAAGGTCGGAGTAGTCATTGCCTCCTATAAAGACATTCTCAGGCATCGAAAGACCTGTTTTAGAAGGAAGTCTTAGTGGCCCTGTTCTGCTAGCCTGCTAGGCAGCCGTTCTAGGAGTTCTTGTTAGTAGTGAGGCAGTTAGAGAAGCCTGCCAGAAGATAATAATGATGATGCCAAGAAACCATGTACATCCGACAAGATGAATATAAATACGAAGGTGTGTAAAAAGGGGTTCTAACCCCTATCAAAGAAAAGAAAAGAAATGGAAATGTATAAGCAGTTAATCATCGCCTTGTGAAGGCCTGGTAGGTTCCTGGGGACGAGTCAGACCCGGGGCCGATACCTTGTCTTCCTAGGGGTGGCTTCTTGCTGGAAAAAACAAATGACAAAACAAGGAAGGTTGGAGCGAAAATAAAAGTGAGCGATAGAAAAGGATTAAGTGTCGCCTTGCAAGGGCTTGGTAGGTTCTTGGGTGCCAAGACAGGTCCTGAGGCCGATGCTCTGTTCTCCTTGGGTCACTACGCTCAACTCCCTCCTTTTTACATGCCCAAGTATGTTGATAAAATAAATACCCTAAAAGAAGAAATGTCCTGAACGAAAATACTCCTTAATCAGGCTATAGGAGTCCTCGCCTTGTAGGAGCTCCTAGTTGTGTTGTCTTTAGTTGGTAAGTAGTTCAGACTACCACTTAGGGAAACCTCTTTGATAGGTTTTTTAGTTTGGCTGTGTTGGAGCAGTTGGTCAGTGACTCGCTTCGGATCTTCTATTAGATGATGCTCGGCCTACTCCTTGTGGATGTCATGCCTTGGTTCTATCCAGGGGTAGGGGGAGCATTGTGCCGAGTTTTATTATATATTTGTTTTGTATCAGTTTGATGCTTCTTTGGTTGTTTATGTGCAGATATGTTCCCCCTTTCGACTGGCTGACTCGCCCTATCCCGTGGTCGCCAATGAGAGCGGAATTTTGGTGCCAGGAATTGCTTAAAAATAGCTAAAAATTATGAATATCAAGGGAAAAATATCCAATGTCAAAGGCGGCGGCTCGACCTAGGACAATTTTAAGCGTCAAAGTGCTCTAAGGACGCCCGGGTAACTTTTATGGATTTTTAGTAATTTTTCCATGCGCCTGCGCAGGTCATTGGAGCTGTCAGTCAGTGCGGGACGCCGAGACGAGCTCACAGAAATTTTCAGATCGCGATTTGGACACCGTATGTGAGAGAGACGGGAAAAGGGCCAAGTGGCCAGTCAAAAATTGGGAGGTGCCCAAAAAAGGAGAAGGGAAGGGGTGCCTTTGTGAAGGGGCACCCCCCCTTCCAAAAAAAACGTATTAGGAGGGGGGCGGTGGCTGATCAGAGCCGCCATGAAAAAAACGGCTCCCCCCCCACAAATCGACATGGTGGCTTGAAAGTAAGCCATGAAACCAACTACTGCAGGCCATTACATTCATCCTACGCTCCGTATCGCTCCGGTCCACGCGAGAAATGGCAGCCTGTAGAGGGAGATAGAAAATCAGTCTTTCTCTCTCCTCCCTCTCTCTCCTCTAAGGGGGAGTTCATGTGGGAAGAGAAGGGAAGAAAAAAGAATGATGGAGGCTTGTCCAGCATCGATCGGATTGCTCCACGGGCTGGAAATGGTGACTTGTGATCATCATGAGCATGAAGTGCTGCTGATTTTCAGATTTACAGCCATGGACATGAAACCCGAAACACGCAAATAAGCGGTAATTCAATTTTTTCAAAGGAAATTTGAGATTTCATGGCTTTTGATTGATAAAATGTTGTTCATGTGGGCTAAAAATTATTTGTGTTGCTGTTTTCCATGAGTACTTGTTGATCATAATCAGAAAATTAGAAAAACATGCATCTTGTGACTCAAAATAATGCACTAAAACACGTAAAATATAAAAAATCAAGGGAAAATGATGTTTTTGGGCATAAAAATGGAAGAATAAATAGGAACACCAACTAAATTTTTATTTTTGTTGCCAAAAGGAACTAAGGGCCACAGCCCATAACCTATCTTGAATTTGTAGTAATTAAATAATGCAAAAAATAAGGAAAATACAAGGAAAATAGAGAAAAATCACAAAAAATAGAGAAAAAATACATTTTGGGTGTGGAAAATTAATGAAAATTAAGAAAAATGTTCATGAATGCTTGTGGGGACCGAAGCATGAGGATTTGCCTCATTTTAACCCCACCTCCTTGTTCTAGTGCGTTTTTTCTGCTTTTTACACATAAAATGATGGCAAAATGCCTTATAAATCTATACAACAATGCAACATTTGATCGATGGGAGGGAAGAGTGGTTAAAATGTGTCTAAATGTGGAGTAAAATGATGAAAAGATTGCTGGTTTTTGTTTGCATGCCGTATAGGGCGGTAAATAATTATAGAATGAGAGCCTAGTAGCACGAGGGTTCCTTTGTGCTAGGTTTGTGCAACACCGCATAAGAACGGTAGTTGACAATCATTGAAAGGATGTTTTCCACATGTGCACAATGTTGATTTCATAATTGCTTAAGCACTTGGCATCCACAATATGCATAAATCATGGAAATATTTAAAGGTATCAGAAATCTTGGATGCACAACAATTGCTTTCATTAGGACCTTGACCCACGTTGAGTGAGAGACAGGACACCCTAAGCCATAGGCTAGTCGTGGGGTCTGGGGAAAAGAGAAGTAAGGACAATGGTACATTTCTGTATATGATTAAATGGTACCTTGAGCGGATTTTGTGCAAAATGTTTATATGTTGAGCGACGCACCGAGGGGCCAACCCCCAAGGTGTAGGAGAGTCGCAGAGGGGTGGCGGCACTCAGCCGTTGGAGGACCCCCTATGTCTGTGCTTCGTGCCATTAGGCAATGTGTAAGGGACTCCCTCTGAGGAGTAGTGGGTGAGAGAAGAGTGGACTACAAACGGCATAATACAAACGCAAGACATTTAGGAAGGCAATGTATGTGTCATCAACGCTCCTGGCCGCGAGGCCATGGGGTTGTTGAGCGCATGAGATAGAGGTCCGGCTAGTGCACGAGCCAGTGCCGGCCCGTTCTAGGTTCCATCATTCTTGCATGGTGATTTGCAAGAAGAGGTCTATATGGAGCAGTCACTCGGTTATGTGCATGTTGTTCATCCTGAGTTTGTTTGCAGGTTGAAGAAAGCCTTGTATGGCTTGAAGCAAGCACCTAGAGCATGGTCTGACAAGATAGGACTGTATCTTGTCACTATTGGCTTTCAGATTTCCAAGGCAGATTTCTCACTGCGGCTAGACGCATACTCAGGTATGTGAAGTCCACATTGCAGTATGGTCTACTTTATGAGACTGGGGTTCAGATACAGTTGCATGGATACACTGATGCTGATTGGGCT
Source organism: Lygodium microphyllum (assembly GCF_053477565.2). NCBI lineage: Eukaryota > Viridiplantae > Streptophyta > Polypodiopsida > Schizaeales > Lygodiaceae > Lygodium > Lygodium microphyllum. The sequence goes on from NC_141144.1 coordinate 133,570,513, forward strand.
GGTAGTATTTCTGATAGATGATCTACCAGTGGATATGTGTTCTCTTTTGGGAGTGCTGTAGTCACTTGGAGCAGCAAGAAACAGCCTACAGTTGCCTTGTCGAGCACAGAGGCTGAGTATAGGGGTGCAACAATGGCTGCATGTGAGGTAGCTTGGTTGCATAAGCTACTTTATGATATGCATCAGCCTACAGATGGGCCAGTTGTCATTTATTGTGACAACATGAGTAGTATACACTTGGCAAATAACCCAGTGTATCATGCTAGAACAAAGCACATTGAGGTGCATTATCACTATGTGTGGGAGAGGGTTTTACTAGGTCTTATTGATCTTGTTTATGTTAACATAGAGGATTAGGTAGCTGACATATTTACGAAGACATTGGGCGCAGAGAAGCTGCGCAAGTTCAGAGACCTACTTGGTGTGCAGGAATTGGGATTGAGCTCGAGGGGGAGTGTTGAGATATCGAGCTCCACTCGTGATATGCCAGGGTGACCGTTGTGCCTTTATGTCACCGACTTGTCAGTTGTTGCAGATGCGGTTGGTACACCGCTCATGAATAATAGCTAGATGACAGCTATCCTTATCCACTCTAGTTTGTGGCTCAGTTAATATGCCACCTTAGTTAGTTGAGTTTGGTTTGAGACCCATATATAGGGTTCTTCTATTTCTATGTACTTGAGTTCTTTTGGCTTACATAACTAAGAAGAGAAAAACTGTTTTCAACCTCCACCTTTGTGTGTATTCCCCCATTGTGCAAGCAAGAAAGCTACAAGTGAGACTCCTTCCTTCTCTCCCACAATCTTGACATCACCTTCCTCACCTATCATGAACCAGAGGAGGAGGATGCCATTGAGTCATTAAAAGAAAGCTAGGAGTCACCTAGAGGGCTTTGAGATAAGGGCTGCATATGCCACCACACGCAGATCAGGAGTCAACCTACACGTACAAGATCAAAGGAGCTATTTGCTAAGGGCAGGCATGACTATACAAGAATTGGATGCCCTAGGATTCACTAAGGGAGCTCCGCAGGAGCATAAAGAAGAGGAAGGAGCGGGATTGAGCTATGAGATAGGACAACAAGATGATGAGCTAGTTCCATTGCCCCTCTCCACAACCTGTAGTGCAACAAGAGGTGGACACTTCTATTGAGAGGAAAGCAAAGCTCAAAAAGAAGAGAATGAGAATGCTAGAATAAGCACAAAAAAGGCTGCAAGCTCAACCGACAATGGTTCCGACAGTTCTAATCTCACCAAGAGAAGACTGCTTCCCAATGAACTAGAATGCAAAACTCATAGTTTGGGAGTAGCAAGAGAATGGCCATGAACCATTTGACTTTTATTTTTGATTCCCCACCACATTGAGCAAAGTGTTATCAATCAAGGTGGTGGAAGAAGTGATTGATGTCGAAAGGAGGTTGGGAGTCAAATGGATCTCTGAAAAAGAGAAAAGAATCCTACCCTATGGGGAACAGAGGCTTCTGACTACAGGGAGAACAAGGTCTTGGAAGTGCCTAGAATAGTAAAATTCTATGAGTGCTAACCACGATGGAGGTGGAGGATCTGGGATGGCAACATGGATTCTTGGATATCATTTTGCAACACCCTACCCTTCGAAAGAAATAACCCTACCTACATGCCATATCCTAGAAGGGTCGAGGTGGACTACAATCTAGACATCCATGGTAGATATGATTTTCCAAAGATATACAAGGTGAATGCCACCAAGCCAAAGGACAACATGACCTTTAGCAAGAATGACTTAGATGCTTCTATTGATCATTTTCTTAGTGAATTCTCTTCTTGCCCAAACCTTGCCTTCCTCACTACTTGTAATTATCTTAGACTCCTTGGGAAACTACTAAAGCAAGATCCTACCCTGCAAGAGTACCGCCTCCTGCCACTCTTTTTTTATCTTAAAGCTGGCATAGATAGCTGTACCATGTCTAGATTGATGGTGTGAGATGCTCTGTTACCATCCTTTTGCATGGCCCTCTTAGAGGACATGAATGACAGCCGCTTCACTCAATGTAACCACCCCTTCCTATCCACCACTCCTTTTAACGCTCGAATAGGCCTAAAAGCATACATCAAAAGTAGACACTTTCTTAGCAAATCCATTAAGCTCCAACTTCTCGCTTGCACGACCATGATGATAAAGATTAGTTTTTTGTTATAATCCAAAAAAATAAGAGAAAAGAAAATACAAAGAAAAAAATAAATGAGAAAAAGAGAAGAAAAGCATAAGAGAATAAGAGAAGAAAATAATAAGAGAAAGCAAGTGAATCACCTCACTACAGATAGGCCATAATCACTTCACCTAGGGGTCCTCAAGAAAGGTGTGCCTAGTGGCCTCAGTTGGCTAGCTTTGCCCCTAATCCCCTAGCCCTTTTCTTCTCCACTTCACACTTAGGGCACATCAAGGGCATGACATATCTAGGGAGGTCACCCTCACCTATGGTTAGACCTGTCTCCCTAACCTGCACCCACCACACCTCCCTTATCCATGAGCTGGGTCCTCAAGTGTGGGACAATACCTAGGCTTCAACCCATCTACCAATTCCACTAGCACAAGCACAATGCACCACACGCTAAGGTAGATACACCCCCAGGTAGTGCACCTTTTCTTTTCAGGTAAATACAAATATTGCAAACCACCAACTTTGGAGGCCCCGTCGTCCACTCAATTTGCTCTCAGCCTCCACCACCTCAATCATTTAATCAGCTTCTCCCTAGGACCCATCCCCATGAGACCCCATCATCATCGACTCACATGGCCACCCTTCAAGACCCCCAAGTGCCATGGGACTGGCACTTGTCTAGGAGGGGGGTAATGTTAACTCCAATACAAGATGGAAAAAAGAAAATGCAAAAATTATGGAATAATGAGAAAAAAATCAACTAGGCAAGGAATAAAAGAGGAAATGCAAAAAGTGCAACGGCAACTACAAAAGTCAAGTCGAAGCAAGGCACATTTTATAATTCAAAGGCGCCACTAAAATTTTGTAAAAGAGTGCCAGGCTCCCTCCTTTGTGAATTGTAAAACATATGTAGGTATAGGTGAAGGAATGAGATAACTAGAAGGGAATAGGCAAAGATGACCTTGGCAAGACACCCGGTCATGTAAAAAGGGGATGGGTGCCCAAGGGATTTAGGGCTTGTATATAAACTCAAAAAGTGAATGAGAAGCTCATTTTTGGGTATTTGGCTAAAGTGGTTTCTTCTTCTTCTCTTCTTCTCTTCTTCTTTCTTCTCTTTTGTGTGCTTGAGAAAGGGAGTGTGTGAGGGTGAGGGACCATGGTGGAGAAGCTCTCCATCATCTCCTCTCCTCTCCTCTCGCACGCGGCTATGGAGGATGGAGCTCAAAGGGGGATGCTTGAGGTTTCTTGAGCTCACATCTCAAATCATGGAGCTACCGACTTTCTTTGAGGAGGAGGCTACTTATTCGGGCATCAAGGTAAGCTCACAACACCCCTATAGAATCAAAGAGCATCGAATAGGTGAGAGATAGCCATTTTTTCTCGCTTGAAATGCTCGAAGAAATAAGCGGTCCATGAGTCTTGGAGGTTGAGCATGAGCCCCCATTTTAGAGGTCTCCTTTCCTTATAGTAGGGTAGTTTGCAGGACTAATTGTATACCTTTTTTATTTAGTTATACATTTCTTTTTTACATCAAGCAATTCTTTCCACATCACATTTAATTCTAATGTATGGTGCATGATCAGGCTTTTTACCCAAACAATGTGAGTGCACACAAAGTACTCTTCATAACAACAGATTATTCACACTTTCAAAATCAATTTTTGTAAAATTCACATATGAATATAAGAACTTGGAAACAAATAATGTTAGCATTACAATTAATTTAGCACTTGCATTTTTTGTTTACCCAAAGTTTTCAACCCCTCTAAAGTTAGGTGTTAGATTACACGTTAGGTGATTGTTGTGAGTTTATCTTTCTCAATGATCCCTTTTAACATTCTAAGTTGGAGAGCTTGTAGGCCTTATATCGATTAATGTGTTTTGTGAAGTGAAAGAAGAGTAATTAATTCCTAGAGACCAATAAGTAGAGTCTATCCATAACTTATATATGTTTTCATACGATTTTGAAAAACAAAGAAACCCTAAGTTAGGAAAGGGTAGGTTGACCATGGGACATATGTGGTTAATGTTTTTGAGTCTTGATAGTGGGATAAAACTTGAGTTCTTGATAAGCTAAGAGTTTGAACCTTATTTTTCCTTTGATTTCTCAGACTCCACATAGCTTTTTTGGTCGAGGTTATGCAAATTCTTTGTGCAAAATGATTGTGATCAAGGTGCACCTATGTGCACTCTTTGATGGACCCTAGCGATAGTGCCTATGGAGAGTCTAGGGACTACACCTATTACCCCTCAAACATTGGGCTTGACACTCTAAAACTCAGGTACAACCATATGCCATGATCCTTGATTTGAGTTGACATGCCACTTGAGGAGTTTGGTATCACACATCCTTGTCTCCCTAAATATCATTAATTGCCCTTGAGAATAGTAGCTCCCTACCACTCACTCGAGCCATTTGGACTAAATGAACTGATGGAGATGGTGAAGAGAAAATTCACATGGAGAAATCAATGAGGGCCACACCTTTAGGCTTGGCTTTATTGGGTTATGCTACCATTGGGTCTCTCATGAAGGCCTCCCATTGCCTCTTGCTAGTCCTAGTATCAATCATCTCCAAACTAGGGGTATGCCACTAGCTCCATCCATAGTGAATCATAATACAATCATGCACAATGTTACTATATTGCACATGCCAATACAAGTTAAAAACCTAATGATGTTCTAGCTCATCATTATTCTCATCCAATTTGGCTTAGAAGATTTAGGTTTTGTTAAATTACTAATCTTTTCACATGCCTGGCCTCTAATGCAAAGTACCTTAGCTACCTTGCATATGATGATTTATTTCTATGCCACTTTGTAGCTTGAACATCCTACAACATGAGCATCTCTAGTGTCATGAATCATGTGGTGGGGGGATTTTCTTGAGTTGCTATGCCAAACACACACCATATACACAAGAAGAAGCTCACTCAAGAACATGAGAGATGGAGGCTAAAAATATTTTCTTAATGGTTTATTCTTCTCCTTTCACACACAATACAATGTACACAAAGTATATATAAGATACAACATAAAGAAAAATGGCTTACTAAGTTAAACAATGCATAATTAACTATATTAATTGATTGGCACTATAACTATGCCAATTGTGGATAGTTGCAACAAAATAAATATAATAAGTGATAAGTCAATGGTAATGTGGGAATTATAATAATCATTGATGTGTTATATGTAGACATGCAAGCCTATCTAACCAAGTAGTCCATCATCAATGTCTGCCCATATTGAGCTTGCTATCTTAACACCCCCCCTCAAGCTAAATTATATATTTGCAACTCCAAGTAAGCTTTGAAATTTTTGAAGCTTCTTTGCACCTAATGCCTTTGTGAAAATATCAGCTATTTGATCACGTGTGCTAACATATACCAAGTCAATCTCTCTTGCAAGTACCTTCTCTCTTACAAAGTGATAATGCACTTCAATGTGTTTTTTCCTAACATGGAACACTTGGTCCCTAGCTAGCTGTATGCTACTCATGTTATCACAATGAATGAAAATTGGACCTCTCCTTCCATATCCAAATCACCCAATAACTTTTGTAGCCATACCACCTCACATGCTACCATTACAACACCTTTATACTCAGCCTCTATACTTGATAAAGAAATTGTAGGTTACTTTTTGCTACTCCATGTAATTGTTGCACTGCCAAGGAAAAACATGAATCTGTTGATATATATTTTTTAAGACATGCTACTAGCCCAATCTACATTTATGTATCCAAACACATATATATTCTTACCTTCCTCATAAAAAAGTCTATAATGTAAAGTGGACTTTATATGCCTTAATATACATCTAATTGCATCCAAATGAGGCTCTCTAGGCTTCTACATAAATTGACTGATAAGGCAAAAAACATAGCTTAAGTTTTGCCTTATGATAGTCATGTAAATCAAACTTCCTAATATCCTCTCAGACATAGTAGGTTATTGTATCTCATCCACAATAGTAGTATTAAAATTCACATTGTGCTCCAATAGCATGAAAATAGGCTTATACACTATTATACCATACTTGGACAACATATCCAAGCCATACTTTCATTGAGATAGCCATATGCCATCAACACATTTGTTCACCTGAGTTCCAAGAAAGTACCTCAGCTCACCCAAGTCCTTTATCTCAATCTTCTTTTTCAAAAGATCCTTGACTCTAGTAATCCCGCTATTACTTTCATGTGGAATAATCAAGTCATCCACATGGATAACTATGATGGCTAAACTTGTACCTCCCTTTCTTACATAAAGTACATGATCAACATCAGAAGATACTCTCCAATCTTGTCAAACCATGCCATAAGTGCTTGCTTTAGACCATAGAATTCCCTCTTTAATCTACACATACATGTGGAATGCTCTAAATGAAAGGGAAGTAGAACCCAGGAGGAAGAAGCTTGGTGGTGAGAGCTATAGTGGATGGAGAGCAAGAGCCAAGAGAGAGAGAGAGACTCAAAAGTGGGAACTCCAACAACCACAATATGTGGCCGAGTCTTCCTTTATTCAAATTATCACTAAAAGAACAAAGAATAAGTGACTGTGACAGACGCCCGCCACTGCAGTGTGCAGTGGCAGTGTAGTAATACACGGGTGATTAGGCGGAGGCACCTTTACCCCCAACAACCTCTCACGTAAAGGAGAATTTATTAGAATATCAAGCTCATACTATTCTCCTGTTAGTATGTATGACCGAGATTAGTCTTGTCCAGATGTATCAACAAGTGGGACATTAAATAAGTCAGTGGTCTTAGACCCAGTGTGAATGGTCCTACAGACCTTAGTACTATTGTATACACTTACTCTATGTGTGTGGTTAAGTGAGAATGAATGAATGAAGAAGATGAGAGCATGCTTGCTCCTTACTCTGTCTCTGCCTCTCTCAATCTCAACATGGTATCAGAGCACCCATGACTGGGCTCTGTGGAGTGCATATGGGAAGAAGAAGACCTGAAGATTAAACTGTCAGGGTTGAAGAGAACAAAGGATTGACTATCATTTTCCTCCATTGCTCTAACACAAGGTATGGATTGTGGAAGAAGAATTGCCACTGTCCAAGAGGCCATTGGTGGCCGATTTGGGAGTCTTCTAAGGTTGCATTAGGCACATGAGAGTGCTTACATAGCATCATTAGACACATGACTTGCTGCTGGAACTAGATCTACAGGCTACGTGATTGCACCAAATCCAAGCGCTGCTCCTGCACATAGAGATTCAAGCTATTGATGGTTCTTGAGGTGATATAAACCATGTCTACACTAAATGGAAGGTGGTCTACATCAATGGTAAACAAATGCTTGCATATGAGCCCATTTATGAGTTGTACAGACAGACTGCAAGTCTGAAAAAGATAGTTCACTACTGTGTACAGTGAATATTCAGCAAGCACTTGACAGTAAGTAAAAGATTGAGGCTTTCGGGCATGCTCAAAAGGGTCTGTTGAGCATATACATATTTATGAAGACATATGCATTGACTGATATGGTTATGGACTGAAGTTATTGATTGAAATGCTCAGTTCTGGGAAGTCATTAATAGGCTAAAAACTGTCATTGAATGCAGGCAACAAGCACCATCTTCTACTAAAGCATGCTATGACACTATTGATCTCTAACAATTGTATGCTATTGGGAATATATCTGGGAATGCTTAGAGCATTGAATCGGGCATTGAGCATGATTAAAAACTGAAATCTGAAGCTGAAATTGAATGCATTTACATTGTCTTGCCTGGGTACAAACAGTAGTTGCAATGTATGCAACTGGCTATTGAAGACATCTTGTCTATGGGTGCCCATATGGTCATGCAGTGGCCTTGATACTTTAAAATGGATGTTTGGCATGGTTTTGAGCTATTTTGGAGCTAAAAAGGCTTGACCTCACCAAGCATTTGCTGAATGCAATCTATGAGTAGGAAGTTTGACACCTATATTTGTTGTTTATGCACTGTTTTGTGGCCCTATGGTTATGTTTGGACTGCTACATGTACTAGCAGCTGTCTATGAAGGTTTGGGACATGTATGACATGTATATGACTCAGTTTTGGCTTTGAATAAGCTACTGGTCCACTAATAGTTTACCGTTTTTAGAATGTATGTATTTACCCTGGCAGTGAGGTTGCAGGAGTTTGAGCTGAAGCAACTCCAAAGCATATGTATTGACTGTTATACTTATGAGTTAGACCACTGGTTGTGGACTACTTTGAGCTGTCATTGGGCTGAAATACCCTGGTTTTTTACTAATTAATTGTAGAAAACTGTCATAAACAATTAAGGATTGAACTTGGTCAGTCATACTTGTTGGCTTGCAGGAAGTCAGGCAGTGACTAAATAGTGTCTGGTACAACATGGCTAATGCAGAGAGGACTAGTAACATAATCCAAATAGTGGGGGGAAAGCTTGACAGTAACAATTATGCCATATGAAGGTTCCGCATGGAGAACTTCTTAATAGGGAAAGGTTATTGGGAGTCGGTGACTGGATCGAAAGCTGAACCTGAGCTCCCAGATTGACCTACGGCTGATCAGAGACTATTACACTGAGCTTGGACAGAAAGAGCTCGTAGAGTCTTGCACTGGCTCTCTTTATGTATCTTAGATGCCATGGTAATGTAGATAATGAACTGCAGCTCTCCTAAGGATGCATGGGACATTTTGGTTAAGTATTATGGCGCAACAACAAGTGCCAGGAAGATACAGTTGAAGCACAAGTTCAACAACATGGAGAGGAAGAGCAGATCTATACAGGATTATGTCACAGAGGTTAAGACCATTGTAGATCAGTTGGCATCTGTTGGTTCACAGGTTGAAGATGAAGACATGGTTGCTGTGACTTTGAATGGCTTGGGGCCTGAGTATAAGTCTTTTGACACTTTTATGTCTGTGCAGGTGGAAATGCCTGATTTCAATGAGTTGGTTGCATTGCTTATCCATGAAGAGGTTAAGCTTGGCTTGGCTTCAGGATCTAGCAGTTCTAAAAACAAGGATGTTGTTTTCTATTCCAATCAACGCGGCCATGGAAACCATGGTAGAGGCTATGGATCTGGCATAGGAGGCCAGCAAAATGCATCCTATGGCAATAACAACTAGCATGTATCGAATGCAAGAGGTGGTGGAAACTTTAGAGGCAATGGGAGATCTATCCCTAGAGGTAGAGGCTCCTGGCAACAGCAGCGTCCATCTGACAATCCGAACAAGGATAATGATTGTCATTACTGCGGGAAATATGGGAATATTGCCAAGGACTACTGGAAGAAGCAGGGAAATCAGAAAGGCAAACAACATGGACACTTTGCTACGTCTAGTCAGGCAAATGATACGTCAGGAGATAGATTGTCTGCCATGCAATATGTAAAAGACAGAGTTGCTGAAAAATCCACTGATGATGCAGTTTGGTATATTGATTCAGGGGCATCAAACCATATGACTCCTCATGGTGATTGGTTCACTGATATGGTGGCTGAAAAAAATGGCTATGTATGTACAAGCGATGACACACATCATAGCATTGAGCATAAAGGCAAAGTGCCTCTTGTGGTTCATGATGGCAAAAAGAAAAATTTGCATGATGTATTGCATGCTCCTTCGATTACGAAGAACCTACTATCTATTGGTCAGATGACGAAGCAGAACTTGCAGGTTAGATTCAATAAGCATGGCTACTTTATTGAAGATTTTGGTAATGGATGCAAGTTGCAGGAATGGCAGAATGTTTACTCTTGATGCTACCTTGCCAGAGCTGAATTCAGCTATGTTTGCCCATGGTTCTGGCACTATCAAAGACTTGGAAATTTGGCACAAGAGAGTGGGGCATGTAAATTTGCAAAGGCTGCAAATTATGCAGAAAAAGTAGCTTGTTACAGGTTTACCCAAGTTCCAATATTCAGATATTGGTCATGTATGTGATGCTTGCCAGTTTGATAAGCAGTCAAGGTTGCCATTTGTTAGGCATGTAAGGCAGAGTACACATCCACTGCAGTTAGTGCACTCTGATGTTTGGGGGCCATCCCATAATGCATCCATGGGAGGCTCGAACTATTATGTGGCATTCATTGATGATTACAGTCGCTATACTTGGGTTTACATTCTAAAGACAAAGGATGAGGTGTTTGCTGTTTTTCAGTAGTTTAAAAAGCAGGTTGAAAAGGAATTTGATTGATATATCTCTTGCTTGAGATCAAATAGCGGTGGGGAGTATGTGTCAAATGAGTTTGACAACTTTCTGGTTGACAATGGCATACGTAGGTAGCTTACCTGCAGCTACACTCCTCAGTAGAATGGGAAAGCTAAAAGAAAGAACAGGGTCTTGATGGAAGCTGCTCGTGCCATGATGAATGAGAAGAAGATGCCGCTCTATTATTGGGCTGAGGTTGTTATGACAGCCATGTATATCTTGAATCAAACTCCCACTGCAGGTATTCATGAGATGACATCGTTTGAGAAGCTGTATGGCTATAAGCTAGATGTAAGTCATATGAAAGTCTTTGGTTATCTTGCTTGATGAAAAAAGGAAGAAGCTAGATCCAAAAGCTCATAAGTGTGTTTTCATTGGATATTCGCACGAGAAGAAGGCATACAAATGCTATGATCCCTCTACCAAGGAGACCTTGGTGAGCACGAATGTTATTTTTTATGAGATGGGTTCTTGGTATGTATCACCGGCTACAGTGCCATCAGATATGCCTTCTACTTATGTATCCACAATTGATATGAAGCAGAGCACTGCTATGACAGGACCTAATAGTCAGATAGCATCCCCATGGACAAGGAGATTGAGCAGCTCACCATCCACTGACATTAGTATGTCAGTGAGGGGGAGATATGATGTCGCAGACAAAGGAAAAGAGAAAGTTACTGAGGATGTATCTGGGATGATGACACCTGGTAGAATGACTTCTGGATATGAGTCTACTGACACTTTAGACAGTGAACTTGGTATTCCGACAGTCTATATGCCTGGCGCAAGGTAGAGCAGGTACATCCCGCCTCATGAGAGAGGGGAATCGAGAAGTGCACCATAGCTTAGACACTCACAGAGGGTCAGATACCCTGTTGATAGGTAGACATATAGTGGCTACATTGCAAAGCATTATGCTTACATGAAAAAAGTGATGGAGATCAAAGAACCAGGTACATATGCTGAAGCAGTGGAAAATGAGAACTGGTATGTAGCCATGGATGAAGAAATGAATGCCTTGGCTGAAAATAAGACATGGGATCTTGTGCCATTGCCTAAAGGAAAAAAGACCATTGGCTGTAAATGGGTCTACAAAATCAAATGCAAGTCAGATGGTATTGTGAAAAGGTACAAAGCCAGGCTGGTTGCTAAGGGGTATGCCCAATAGTATGGACTTGATTATGAGGAAACATTCAGCCCTGTTGCCAAGATGGCAACCATACGCACTGTGATTGCTTTGGCTGCTGCTAGAGGCTGGAAATTACAGCAGATGGATGTGAAGAATGCCTTTCTTAATGGTGACTTAGCGGAGGATGTCTATATGGTTCAGCCAGAAGGGTATGTTCACCCTGGTTTTTAGCATTATGTATGTAAGCTGAAAAAGGCACTGTATGGGTTGAAGCAGGCTCCGAGAGCTTGGCATGCTAGGATCAGTTACTACTTGCAGAGGTTGGGATTTACTGTTGGTAGGGCTGATCACAGCCTATTTACAAAGAAGACTAGCTTGATAGTGCTTGTCATATATGTTGATGATTTGATAATCACTGGTAATGATGACTTGGGCATACAGCATGTAATGAAGATGCTGAAATCTGAATTTGACATGAAAGATCTCAGTGAGTTGAAGTACTTTTTGGGTATTGAGGTAATCAAGGCTGAAAATGGTTTATGGCTGATGCAGAAATATTATGCCATGGAAATGCTGAAGAAGTATGGCATGGCTGAATGCAAACCATTGGATACACCCCTCGATCAGAATGTCAAGTTGGACATTAGCACTGGAGCTAAAATTCAGGATGTGACTATGTACAGGCAGATGGTTGGAAGTCTGATCTACTTGACCATCACTAGGCCAGATTTGAGTTATGCAGTTGGGCTCATAAGTCAGTTTATGCAGAAGCCCAAGAAGCCACATTTGGATGCTGTTAGGCGGACTATGAGATATGTTAAGTCCACTGTAGATTATGGGTTGTTCTATATGAGAGATAAGCCCTTGAAACTAGTTGGATATACAGATGCGGATTGGGCAGGATGCTCATATGATCGCAAATCTACGAGTGGTTATGCTTTTGGCTTTGGAAGTGGCATGATCAGCTGGAGCAGCAAGAAGCAACCAACGGTTGCATTGTCTAGTACTGAGGCAGAGTACAGGGGTGCTGCATTGGCAGCATGTGAGATTTCATGGCTACTCAAGTTTATGGCTGATTTGGATATTCAAGTGGATGCTCCAGTGACCTTATTGTGTGACAATCTCAGTAGTGTACTCCTAGCAACGAATCCAGTATACCATGCTAGGACAAAACACATAGAGGTACACAACCATTTTATTAGAGAGATGGTGCTTACAGGGAGAGTAGATCTTATGCATGTGAAGACTGATGAACAAGTTGCATATATATTTACCAAATCTTTGGGTAAAGATAAGTTTAGTAGTTTTCGACAGCTACTTGGAGTTCATCAGATGATTTGAGCTTGAGGGGGAGTGTTAGAATATCAAGCTCATACTGTTCTCCTATTAGAATGTATGACCGACATTAGTCTTGTCCAGCTGTATCAGCAAGTGTGGGACATTAAATAAGTCGGTGGTCTTAGACCCAGTGTGAATGGTCCTACTGACCTTAATACTATTGTATACACTTACTCTATGTGTGTGAGTAAGTGAGAATGAATGAATGAAGAAGATGAGAGCATGCTTGCTCCTTACTCTGTCTCTGCCTCTCTCAATCTCAACATGTACAACATGTACACATGTACAACAGGATAAGGAAAAAGACATCATCTCATCCAATGCCCATCAATCTCCTGAGGAAGGCGAAGCACTCTGGTAGTGAGGCTCTTTGTGAGCAAGTCTATAGAATTCTGCTCAGTCGGAATCTTGACAAGGTCAATAGACTTGTCCTCAATGACCTCACGAATGAAGTGATACCTCATCTCAATATGTTTCGTCTTCACATGGAAGACTGGATTCTTGGCCAATTGAATGGTACTCATAGAATCTGAATGCAGTGTAGGCACAGCATTTGTGATACCAAGGTCTGCAATCAAACGGCCTAACCAGATAGCCTCTTTGCAAGCCTCTGTGGCTGCAATATACTCGATCTCTGTATTAGAAAGGGCTGTACACTTTTTTGCCCTGGACATCCAAGAGATATCCCCTCTAGCATAAGTGAACACATAGCCAGAAGTGGACTTCCTACTATTTGCATGTCCTACATAATCAGAGTCAATGCACCCCACAACTCTTGTATCCTGGCTGCCATAGCAAAGACACATATCTGTTGTGCCCTTCAGGTACCTCATGATACCCTTTACAGTATCCCAATGTTTCTTGCCATGTATAGCCATATAACATGCCACAACCCCAACTGCAAAAGCAATATCTGGACAGGTGGCTATCATGGCATACATAAGACTGCCCATGGCTGATACATAGGGAATTGTGGCCATCTTGGCCCTCTACTCATCTGTCTACGGACAATCGGCCTGTGAAACCTTCACATGAGAAGGTAATGGATAGCCAATAGGCTTAACATTCTACATACAGAAGCGCTCAAGGACTTTATGAATGTACTCCCTTTGTGACAGATAGAGTAGTCCCTAAGAGATCTATCGCGTGTAATGTGCATACCAAGTATATGAGAGGCGTGTCCTAGATCTTTCATCTCAAAGCTCTTTTAGAGCTGAGCCTTAAGAGCATCTAGCTTCTTATGATTTGTCCTTGCTAAAAGCATGTCATCCACATAGAGTACCAAAATCAGTAAAGAACCGTCACAGTCTTTCTTCGTGTACAAGCATGGATCCATAGCACTGTGGCTGTAGCCCTGTGACTGAATGAATGCATCAAACTTATGGTACCATTCCCTAGGTGCATGATTCAAGCCATATAGACTCTTCTTTATTTTGCACACAAGGTGTTCCTTGCCAGGGTCTGCAAAGCCCTTAGGCTGCTCCATGTAAATCTCATCATGCAAGTCTCCATGTAAAAAAGTTGTATTGATATCCATCTGGTACAAGTCCAAGTCAAGTTCTGCAACCAAGGCCAAGACTAAGCGTAGGGTGGTCATCTTGACCACATGAGAAAATACTTCATCAAAGTCAACATCATACTCATGCTTAAAACCCTTAGCAACCAATCGAGCCTTGTATGCCGACTTGGGGCATCTAGGGGTACTTTTCAGCTTGTACACCCACTTGCATGGCAAAGCCTTCTTACCTTGAGACAAGGAAACCAAATCCCAAGTCTGATTCTTATGCAATGAGTCAAGCTCATACTGCATAGCCCTCTCCCAAGAGTGATAATCACCCCTGTGTATAGCCTCATCATAAGTGAGAGGCTCTCCTGCATCTGTAACCAGTACATAATCCATAGAGGGCACAAAATGGTCAGGAGGTCGTCTATCTCTAGTAGAACACCCAACCCAGGCTCTGCTACCTGACTGGCATCCTGTCTAACATCAGCATATCTAGCATTTGGTCCATGAGCATCAGGTGATGCTGCACATTGTCTAGCTAGCCATGGAGCGGGTTGAACGAGAGCAGGTGGCTCCTCCTGAAAGATAACTCTGTATACCTCAACCACTTTCTTAGGCTGCATATGCATTTTTTCCTCATGAAAGATGACATCATGGCTGCGGATCACTTTGCATGCTTGCGGATCCCATAGATGGTAACCCATCTCTCCTACATCTCCATAGCCAATGAAAATGCATTTGACACTCTTAGGATCCAGCTTATTGTGCTTGTCCTTGGGCACATGGTAGAATTCCTCACATCCAAAGACACACAAATGATCATAAGAGATGGACTTACCTACCCATACCTCCTCTGCAACAACCTGAAAGTCAATGCTACTGCTAGGTGACCTATTAATGAGATGCACTGCAGTAGTAACTACCTCAGCCCAAAAGTGCTGCGGTAAGCTAGCCTGGCTAAGCATGCTACGGACCCTTTCTTGAATGGTCCTATTCATCCATTCAGCCATACCATTTTGGGGAGGGGTGTAAGGGGCGGTCAACTAACGTTTAATACCCCGCTTATCACAAAATTGCTCAAAAGAACGTGATACATACTCACCCCCATTATCTGACCTTATACATTTTAGCCTTTTCCCAGACTAGTTCTTTGCCAATGCAAGCCAATGCTGAAATGTGTCTAAGACATCAAATTTTTGCTTTATGGGATAAGCCCAAACCTTACGTGAGTAATCATCTATGAAAGTAACAAAGTACTTTGCCCCACCAAATGACTGACAAGGCATGGGCCCACATATATTTGAGTGCATAAGAGCCAAGGGCTCACCCATGCGTTTCTTACCACACTTTTTATGCGTATTTCTAGTCTGCCTACCATACAAACAATTATCACAAGAATCAAAATGCGAAGAGTCAAAAGGCGGAAGATACTGCAAAGCACAGAGTATTTTCATTCCTTTAAGAGACATATGCCCCAAATGAGCATGCCAAAGGGATACATGAAGAATAGAACCCACAGACAAAACATGATCCAATGTAGCTCCAGATACAAGTAGGTGATAGAGGTTGCCAGACTTGGCACCTCTTGCAAGCACAATCCTGCCCACGAGTAATCTTCCATGCAGAGTCCCCAAAAGACACAAAATACCCTGTATCATCAAGCCATCCAGAGATGACATAAGGTTGCAAGTCAATGTAGGTACATGGCGTATATCATGCAAAATAAAAGAACTGCCAGAACTGCAGCCTAACATCTCCAATGTCCACAATGTCAAGAGACCTGTCATCACCAAGACGCACAGAACCAGACATGGTACGATAGATATGAAACCAATTTCTACAGGGTGTCACATGAAAGGATGCACTCGAATCCAAGAGCTAGCACTGCGCATATAAAGAATGTCTCTCAGAGGCTTGTAAGGCATCCCATGAAGAAGCTGCAAGTATGTAATCATCATCTAAATCAATGACCTGCATAACATTAACCTCTTCTATCTTAACACTAGACTTTGCAAGTACAAGACTGTGCTCAGAAGACTTTTCTTGCACTTTTTCTTTTTCCTTTTCTTTGCACTTACCATCATGCATTTTATGGCACTATGGCCTAATATGTCCTGCTTTCCCACAATAATGACAGGTAAGATCAAACTTTTGTCCATGGGACTTGTTGCGACCACGTGATTTGATCCTTGACTTCTGAGAGTTCTTGCCCTTATGATCATTATCATGCCTGCCATGTCGGCCACCTCTAATAGTGAAAGCATGTGAAGAATAAAAAGCATCATTATTTCTCCTGTTGATTTTCTTAGTCAATAAAGCACTCTCAACATCTTTGATTTTCAGCCCATCAAGCTTGTTCATGCATATGGCAGTACGGAAGACATCCCATGATTCAAGCAAGGTACCAAGTAGAAACAACAGGTGCAAGTTGTCTTTGAACTCAATACCCTGTGACAACAAACTCTTCATGATAGCATGAAACTGATTGAAATGAGATGAAAGGGTGGTCCCCTCCTGTCAAGAATCACGTGGTGGGGGGATGTGCTTGAGCTGTTGCGCCAAACACACACTGTATACACAAGACGAAGCTCACTCAAGAACACAAGAAGAGAGATGGAGGCCAAAATGTTTTCTTGCTGATTTTTCTTCTTCTTCCACACACTATACAATGTACACAAAGTATAGATAAGATACAATATAAAGAAAAGTGGCCTTCTAAGTCAAATAGTGCATAACCGACTACACTAATCGATTGGCGCTATGTCTTTGCCAGCTGTAGGTAGGTGTAACAAACTAAATATAATAAGTGATAAGTCAGTGGCCATGTGAGTATCATAATGACCACCAATGTGCTAAGTGTCAAGATTGTGGGAGAGAAGGAAGGAGTCTCACTTGTAGCTTTCTTGCTTGCACAATGGGGGAATACACACACAGGTGGAGGCTGAAAATAGTTTTCCTCTTCTTAGTTGTGTAAGCCAAAAAGAACTCTAGTACAAAGAAATAGAAGAACCCTATATATGGGTCTCAAACCAAGCTCAACTAACTAAGGTGGCATACTAACTGAGCCACGAACTAGAGTAGATAAGGATAGCTTTCATCTAGCTATTATTCATGGGTGGTGTACCAACTGCATCTGCAGCTAAAAAGTCGGTGACATAAATGCACAATGGTCACCCTGGCATATAACGAGTGGAGCTCGATATCTCAACACTCCCCCTCGAGATCAATCCCAATTCCTACACACCAAGTAGGTCTCTGAACTTGCGTAGCTTCTCTGCGCCCAATGCCTTCGTAAATATGTTAGCTACCTGATCCTCTGTGCTGACATAAACTAGATCAATAAGACCTAGTAAAACCCTCTCCTGCACATAGTGATAATGCACCTCAATGTGATTTGTTCTAGCATGATAGACTGGGTTATTTGCCAAGTCTATACTACTCATGTTGTCACAATAAATGACAACTAGCCCATCTATAGGCTGATGCATATCATAAAGTAGCTTATGCAACCAAGCTACCTCACATGCAACCATTGCTGCGCCCCTGTACTCAGCCTCTGTGCTCGACAAGGCAACTGTAGGCTGTTTCTTACTGCTCCAAGTGACTGCAGCACTCCCAAAAGAGAACACATATCCACTGGTAGATCGTCTATCAGAAATACTACCAGCCCAATCAGCATCAGTGTATCCATGCAACTGTATCTGAACCCCAATCTCATAAAGTAGTCCATACTGCAATGTACACTTCACATACCTGAGTATGCGTCTAGCCGCATCCAAATGCGGTTTCCTTGGAGCCTGCATAAACTGACTTACCAATCTAACAACATAGCTTAAATCTGGCCTGGTAATAGTCATATAAATCAAACTTCCTACTATGCGTCTGTACATAGTAGGGTCTTCCAGAAGCTCACCTGCATTTGCGCTCAGCTTCAGATTCTGCTCCAAAGGAACTGAAATTGGCTTACAGCCTCTTATCCCATATTTGGATAGCATGTCCAATCCATACTGCCTCTGCAAGAGCCATATTCCACTTAGTGATCTAATCACCTCAATGCCCAAGAAATAACGCAGCTCCCCAAATCCTTCATCTCAAACTTCTGCTTCAATAGCATTTTCACATGAAGGATATCTTCATCACTGTCACCTATCATAATCAAATCATCAACATAAATGACAAGAAGCATAATATCTTTCTCTATTTTTCTCACATAAAGTGAGAAATCTGCCTTGGAAATATGAAAGCCAATAGTGACAAGATACTGTCCTATCTTGTCAGACCATGCTGTAGGTGCTTGCTTCAAGCCATGCAAGGCTTTCTTCAACCTGCAAACAAACTTAGGATGAACAACATGCACATAACCTGGTGGCTGCTCCATATAGACCTCTTCTTGCAAATCACCATGCAAGAAGGCATTCTTTACATCCATCTGATGTAAAGACCATCCCTTTGATGCATCCATAGCAATGATTGCTCTTATGGTTGCCATCCTTGCAACCAGACTAAATGTTTCTTCATAATCAATGCCATATGTTTGTGCATACCCCTTGACTACTAATCTTGCCTTGTATCTATTCACAGAACCATTTGCATTGTGTTTCACCTTATAAACCCACTTACAACCAATTGCATTCTTATCTTTAGGAAAAGGTACCAATTCCCATGTAGCATTTGCTTCCAAGGCATCCATTTCTTCATCCATGGCTTTCTCCCATTTTTCTTTTCCCATGGCTTGCTCAAAAGAAGTGGGTTCTGGTTCTTGTATCACTTTGATCATATATGCATAGTGAATGGCTGTAAATCCATCATATTTCAGTCTATCCACAGGATACCTAGCTCTGGTAGACTTGTCCAAAGTAGGTTCACTCCCAGGTGCTCTCAAAACATCCCTGGTCTTCCTTACTCCAGGTGTAACAATAGAAGGAATACCCAACTCATCATCAATGCTCTGTTCTGAGCCACTGGATTCACCATCCACATAAGAGTGACCTGCATTCACATCAAACATGGGCTGGTCTACCTTCTCTTTTCCTTTAAATGATACCTGCATACCACTATCTGCATTGCTTTGAGAAGATTCTCCTGATCTCAATCTGCCTATCCATGGCGAAGAATGTGAACCACTACTAGAGGATGCTCCAAGTCCACTAATATCTTGTGACTGCTGCTGTGAATTCTGTGCACCATTACTATTTTTTGCATCTACATTATCAATCACATTTACTCGTTTATACCAGCTACTCATCTCATAAAAAACAACATCTCTGCTCACTGTAAATTACGAGTAGAAGGGTTATAGCATCTATACCCTTTTTGCTGCAGAGAATAACCAATAAAGATGCACTTCTCAACTTTTGGATCCAACTTGGATCTAAACTCATCTGGCACATGAACATAGGCAATGCAACCAAAAAATTTCAAATGAGAAATATCTGGTTTCCTACCAATATGCCTCTCCTCTGGAGTCATGCCATGTATTACTGCAGTGGGAGTCATGTTCATTATATAGACTGCAGTAGCAACTGCCTCATGCCAGTAAAAATTTGGCAGGTCTTTTTCATTGAGCATGGCACGAGATACCTCTCCAATATGCCTGTTTTTTCTTTTGCAATTCCATTTTGCTGTGGGGTATGAATACATGAATATTGCTGCTTTATGCCATGCTCGTGCAAGAACCTTGCAAACTCATTTGAGAGGTACTCTCCCCCTCCATCTGACCTTAGGCATTTTATTTGCAGGCCTGTTTCTTTTTCAACCATAGCTTTAAGAGTTTTGAAATGCCCAAAAACTTCACTTTTCTTTTTCACAAAATACACCCAAACTTTTCTGCTATAGTCATCAATAAAAGTGACAAAATAATGACAGCCTCCAATAGATGCAGCTTTAGTAGTCCACACATCAGAGTGGATTAATTCCAATGGCTTCTTACTCTCTTGAACATGTCTAGGAAATGGTTTCCTTGCCTATTTTCCAAATTGACAGGCTTCACATACCTTATGCATTTCTACAACCTTGAATTTAGGCAATCCTGCAATAATATTTTGGGCTTGCATTGATTTAAGTCATTGTACATTAGCATGACCAATGCGTTTATGCCAGATATCAATATCTGCAACTACACCGGTCCCATGTGCAAACATTGTTGCACTGAATTCAGGCATGTCTGCATTCAACGTAAACATTCTGCCCTTCTTCTTTCCTTTTGCTATCAAGCGACCTTTATTTTTCATATCCTCAACAAAGCATCCATGAGAATTAAATCTGACCTGCAAGCCCTGCTCAACCATTTGACCAACAGAAACCAGGTTCTTGGTGATATTCGGGACATGAAATACATCCGACAGGTATTTCTTTTTCCCATCCTGCATAGACAAATGAATTTTTCCAGTCTGCACAATAGGATGTGCAGTATCATCACCAGTCTCCACAAATCCTGGTTTTTCCATTTTCCTTATATCCTGCATCCATTCTGCATGACCTTTCATGTGGTTTGATGCACCTGAGTCAGCATACCACACATCGTTGCTTTCTTCTGCACTTGTCATAGAATTGGTCATGTGCTGCACCATAAACAAATGCTCATTTCTATCATCACCCTGTCTACTAGAAGATGCATAATTCCCTTATTGCAATTTTCCATTCATGATGTCATTCTGCTTTTTATAGCAGTCTTTAGCCATATGACCCATTTTACCACAGTAGTAGCATTCAACATTGCTTTTTGCATTTTGGCCTCTTTGCCATCCACCACGACCTCTTTGGCTCCCCCTGCCTCTAGAGTTACCACGTCCTCCTCCATAGGACTGGTTTTCTTGAGTTTGCTGCATATTCTGATTTCTACCACGGCTTCCAGATCGGCCTCCTCTACCTCTGCCTCTACCTCTTCCAACATTTAAGTAGAAGACAACTTCTTTTGAAGTTCCTCCTGAAGAAGATGCATCACCATTTCTCTCCTCCTCAGAAATTAGAAGAGTAATCAACTCCTTAAAATCAGGAAATCTTTCACGGACAAAAATCGATGTTCGGAACTGTGCATAATCCTTTCCTAGACCATTCAAGGTCACAGAAACTAAATCATCATCTTCCACTGGCGACCCAATGGAAGCAAGTGCATCTGCAATCTTCTTCACCTTCATGTGGTAGTCATTGATGCTCATACTTTCTCTTTGCATATTGTGCAACTCTTGCTTGAGCTGCATTTTCCTGGCTTGCGTATTTGTACTATACATTTTTGACAAAGTATCATATGCCTCCTTTGGCGTACTTGCATCCTGAATATGCACAATCATAGAGTTTGAAATGCTGATAGACAGCTGTACATAACTTTCCTGGCTCTCTCATGCCATCCTTTAAATGCCTACATTTGCTATTGATTGGGAACATCAGGAAGAATTGGTTCTTCTTCATTTCCTGCAACGAATTCCCAATATCCTTTTCCCATAAGGAAATTCGTCATTCTAAACTTCCATGCTTGGAAGTTGTTCTTGTCAAGCTTTTCAGTGACAATCTGTGAAAGAGAATCAGACGCCATTACAGAACACTACAAAAACTTCTGTCACTGCAAAAAGCACAGCTTCAGCCTCACAAGGGCAAATCTGCAAAACTGGCGAAAGTGGTATTTGACCACATAGTCACTTCCTACTGACAATTTTGCATCAACAGGAAACAAGGATGATTTTGTAACTCCCAATGTCTCTGCGCACAGGCATACGATGCAATTTCTACAGTAACTTTTCACCGACCTGTGGAACAGTGGTCACACAACAAAAAACAGGGCCTTTTCCTGAGTACGTGCAGAAAACTTTCACCTCCAAAATAGGCACCGAAATGGCCTCGAATAAAAAAAACAAGGCAACCAAGGGCTAAAGCCCTTATCCGCAGCATATACTGCCCTCTTGCTACACCGCGAAGGGTCTCTCAATCTGAGACAATGCATTGTTGCACTTTCCGACTATACTACCTGCAGAGACTTGCTTCCAAACTCAAAAAATGAAAGCAACACTGGTCCTCTTACCAGAACACCGCGAACTTGGTTTGCTTTCTTGAGCTCCTTACCATGAACCAGGCTCTGATACCATGTCAAGATTGTGGGAGAGAAGGAAGAAGTCTCACTTGTAGCTTTCTTGCTTGCACAATGGGGGAATATACACACAGGTGGAGGCTGAAAACAATTTTCCTCTTAGTTGTTTAAGCCAAAAAGAACTCTAGTACAAAGAAATAGAAGAACCCTATATATGGG
Organism: Lygodium microphyllum; assembly: GCF_053477565.2. Classification (NCBI taxonomy): domain Eukaryota; kingdom Viridiplantae; phylum Streptophyta; class Polypodiopsida; order Schizaeales; family Lygodiaceae; genus Lygodium; species Lygodium microphyllum. The sequence continues at coordinate 133,593,056 of NC_141144.1, forward strand.
TCTCAAACCAAACTCAACTAACTAAGGTGGCATACTAACTGAGCCACGAACTAGAGTAGATAAGGATAGTTGTCATCTAGCTATTATTCATGGGCTATGTACCAACTGCATCTGCAGCTAACAAGTCGGTGACATAAATGCACAACGGTCACCCTGGCATATCACGAGTGGAGCTCGATATCTCAACACTAAGTATAGACCTGTGGACCCATCTAGCCAGGCGGTCCATCATCAATGTCCGCACGCGTTGAGCTTGCCATCTTAACACTCCCCCTTAAGCTCAACTCTATCTCTACAACTCCAAGTAAGCTTCAGAACTTTCGAAGCTTCTCTGCACCCAATTCCTTTGTGAAAATGTCAGCTATATGATCATGTGTGCTGACATATACCAAGTCAATCTCTCCTACAAGTAGCTTCTCTCTCACAAAGTGGTAGTGCACCTCAATGTGTTTTGTCCTAGCATAGAATACTAGATTCCTAGCTAGCTATATGCTGCTCATGTTGTCACAATGAATGACAACTGGACCATCTCCTTGCATGTCCAAATCACCTAATAACTTTTGCATCCATACCACCTCACATGCTGCCATAGCAGCACCTCTATACTCAGTCTTTGTACTCGATAAAGTAACTGTAGGTTTCTTTTTGCTGCTCCATGTAACTACTGCACTACTAAGGGAAAACATGAATCCACTTGTAGATCTTCTGTCTGACATGCTACCATCCCAATCTGCATCTATGTATCCAAAGACCTATACATCCTTACCTGCCTCATAAAAAAGTCCATAATGTAAAGTGGACTTCACATACCTCAATATACATCTAACTGCATCCAAATGAGGCTTTCTAGGCATCTGCATAAACTGACTGACAAGGCCAACAACATAGCTCAAGTCTGGCCTTGTGATAGTCATGTAAATCAAACTCCCTACTATCCTCCTGAACATAGTAGGGTCTTCTATCTCATCCCCAACATCAGCACTCAACTTCACATTTTGCTCCAATGGTACTGAAAGAGGCTTACATGCTATCATACCATACTTGGATAACATATCCAAGCCAAATTTCCTTTGGGACAACCATATACCATCATCACATCTAATCACCTTAATACCAAGAAAGTATCTCAGCTCATCTAAATCTTTCATCTCAAACTTCTTCTTCAAGAAGTCCTTAACTTTAGCAATCCCATTGTCACTGTCACCTGCCATTATGCTTATATGGTGAAACTAGTTGAGGATGTTGAGCCCACTTGTTTTGAGGATGTTGTTGGTCATGCTCATTGGGATGCAACAATGGATGAGGAGATGGTTGCATTAGAAGCCAATAAGACTTGGGATTTGGTACCCTTACCTAAGGGTAAGAAAGCTATTGGCTGTAAGTGGGTTTACAAAGCCAAGCATAATGCAAACGGTTCAGTTAGTAGGTATAAGGCTAGGCTGGTTGCAAAAGGCTATGCTCAAACATATGGCATAGATTATGAAGAGACATTCAGTCCAGTTGCTAGGATGGCAACTGTTAGGTGTGTGATTGCCTTGGCAGCAGAGCCAAAGGTTGGAGTTTGTAGCAAATGGATGTTAAGAATGCCTTCTTGCATGGTGAATTGCAAGAAGAAGTGTATATGGATCAACCAGTAGATTATGAGGATTTAGAGCATCCCACATATGTGTGCAGGTTAAAGAAGGTGCTCTATGGGCAAAGCAAGCACCTAGAGCATGGTCCGACAAGATTGGAGAGTACTCATCTTGTCAATATTGGATTTTGTATTTCTGATGCTAATCACTCACTTTATGCGAGAAAGGGCGATGCAGATTTGGTCATCATAGTCATCTATGTGGATGATTTGATAATTACAATGAGCTCTCTGTACACCTAGTGTCCTGACTGAAGGAATGCCAAGATCATCATCCAAACTCTCCGAACCACTAGAATCTCCATCCAATCCCACATGACTGGTAGATGCATCATTACCATCCAGCACTTTCTTCTTTCATTTGTCCTTCCCTGCAACACTTATAGATCCATCTGAAGATGTGGGGCTACTCCTTAGTCTCCTAGACCAAGGGCTCACTGTAGATGTAGTACCAGATGATGTTTCTGGTCCACTAAAATTTCGTGATTCTTGTTTATCTTTTTGCACATAGCTGTCTTGATCATTATCATCATCCAAAACATCACCAATAGGTGTATACCAACTTTCCATCTCATCAAAGATAGCATCCCTGCTCACTTTGAACTCACCTGACAGGTTTATAACAACGATACCCTTTCTGCTCTAAAGAGTACCCAATAAAAATGCATTTTTCATCCTTTGGATCAAGCTTCTTCCGTAGCTCATCTGGCACATGAACATATGCAACACATCCAAATACCTTCAAGTGTGATACATCGGGCTTCTTGCCAGTAAAGCACTCTTCAGGAGTCATTCCATGAATTGCAGCTGTGGGAGTTCTATTCATAATGTAGACAGCAGTATGGACAGCCTCAGACCAAAAATGTTTAGGCATATTCTTTTCATCCATTAATGCCCGTGCAACTTTTGAAATATACCTGTTTTTTCTTTCTGCAATACCATTTTGCTGTGGGGTATACCTGCAAATAAATTGCCTCTTTATCCCATGAGTCCTCAAGAAGCCATTGAACTCATTAGAGAGGTGCTTTCCCCCTCCATCTAATTTCAAGCACTTCACTTTTAAGCCTGTTTCTGTTTCAACAGCTGTCTTAAAAGATTTGAAGTGCTCAAACACATCACTCTTTTCCTTCATGAAGTATACCCATAGCTTCCTTGAATAGTCATCAATAAATATGACAAAGTATCCTTCATGAAGAGATACATTCTGTGTAGGCCCCCAAACATCTGTATGTACTACATCAAGTATATTTTTGCTCACTTCTCTATCATGCGAGAAGGGTTGTCTCGTCTGCTTACCAAATTGGCATGCTTCATAGACTTTATGCAATTCTGAAACTCTAAAAGAAGGCAACCCTATAACCAGTCCTCTAGACTGTATTAATTTCATCCTTTGCACATTTGCATGTCCAATATGTTTATGCCATATTACAATATCTGCAACTACTCCTTTTCCTTTACCATACATAGCAACATCCATTGCAGGAATTCCAGCATCTAAAGTGAACATTCGGCCAACTCTACTTCCTTTTGTGACCAACCTGCACTTATTATTAAAGTCTTCTACAAAATAACCTTTTGCATTGAATCGGACGTGCAATCCTTGCTCTACCATTTGGCCAATAGATACTAGATTCTTTGTAATTGATAGCACATGTAATACATGTGTCAGACTCTTTGTCTGGCCATCATACAAGGACAAGCAAACCTTTCCAATGTGTGAAATTGGGTGGCATGAATCATCACCCGTCTACACATAACCTAGTTTTTGTAAGTCATGCATCTCTCCAAACCATTCAACATGACTGGTCATATGATTAGATGCATCTGAATCGACATACCATACATCATCATGTGTCCCCTTTTCTGTAACTGCATTCATTATATGCTTCATAACAAACGGTCGCTCATTTTTGTCTTCATTCTATTGTGAAGACAATGCATAGTTTCCTTGCTACAATTTACCACTGTGAATATCATCCTTCTTTGCATAGCAATGGGTTGCAATATGGCCTGTTTTGCCACAATAATGGCAAACAATAATAGAATTTCCAAAACCTCTATTCTGCCATCCACCTCTTCCTCTAGAGCTCCCCCTGCCTCTAAAGTTTCCTTTGCCTCCAGAAACCTGCATTTCACTAGATTGTTGATTGAACCTGTTTTGCTAGTTATTGCCAGCATGTCCCATACCACGGCCTCTCGAAGAGGATCTACCACGTCCCCTTCCTAAACTTGAGTAAAATGCTTGGACCTGTTCACCATTTCTTTTAAACAAATCACCCTGCATATTGATCTCTTTGTAATCATGAGAGAGATTAGCTCATCAAAATCTGGAAATGGCTTCTGTATATATACTAAAGTAATAAATGATTTCCATGCCTTCTCATTGTTAAGGCCACTCAAAGTGGATGAAACCAAATCATCATCATCCAGTATTGCATCAATTGCCGCTAAAGCATCTACAATGCTCCTCACCTTCAACACATACTCATTGACAGACATTTTTCCTTTCTTCAAGGCATTCAACTCTTGCTTGAGTTGAATCTTTTGTGCCTTTGTATTTACTAAAAACATGCTCTCAAAAATTGTCAAAGCTGCATGTGAAGTTTCTGCATTCCTGATATGTCCCAGCATAGTATTATCAATGACTGCAGATAGCCACTACATCACCTTTTTATCTTTCGCATTCCACTCTTTCCATGCTTTTAACTCATCTGCAGTCGGAGGGATACCCAGCTCTGGCTCCTTTTCTTCACCTGAAACAAACTCATAAAGGCCCTTTCCAATGAGGAAGTTCATCACACAAAACTTCCATGAAGGGTACTTGTTCTTGTCAAGCTTCTTCCACTGTTCTTTGCCATTATCACAAATAAGGATACAACACCTCAAGCTAGTCTTCTGCAATCTTTCACAACACATGCATAGCAATAAACCAAGCAACCTTTTTCATTGATTGCTCAATAGTACATGTAATCTGCAACCTGTTTGTAGATAAATCTTATGTTTGCTTCCTGTAAACACCTAAAAAATTACAGATTCGCAATCTGCAACTTGTGCATCCACTTTTAGTCAATACAACCAAAATCACAGTGTATCCTGAAACTGTTGTTCACAACCTTGTGGCTCTAAAACAGGGCCCGAAACGACCTCAGATGCCCAAAATAATTGTAGGCAAGCCCTAAAGGGCTTATCTGCAGAATATACAGTGCTATGCTTGCACACCAAATCTCACAGCAATCTGAGATTTTTACTCGACTCTGCTTTCGGTGCCTTCACAGGCACTTTCCCCAAGAGAGAGAGTGGAGGAATGGGAGAGCTTCTTACCCGTTGCTTGCTTGCTCGAACCTTGCTTCTTCTCCTTCACTTCAGCCTTCAAAATCAGCCTCTCTCAGTGGAGCCCCAAGAGGAACAGCAAGGAAAAGGAAATTCTCTTGCAAGAAAATCTGTCTTGTAACATCAACAAGCTTGTTTGTCATGTTTCATATGATCACAATGAAGAAAAGAACACCAGGCACAACAAATCTTCATGCAGCATCATGTAGATCTCCCACGGATTTGATAGAATCAACCATATTCTTCAATATCTTCATAAAATCCATCAACATAACAAAGAAAGCAAAGGAATACACCATCTTTGAATGGAAATACATCACATAGTATTCATCTTTGATATCTTCATAGTCTTCTCTCCCAATCTCTCATATACAATCACTTTGTTTCAATAGAATTGGCTAACTCTGACTCTCTCTCTCTCTCTCCATCAATACTACATCATATTCTCACTACAATCTCTCAAAATCACACTCAATAATCCTTCTTAGGTCGTGGATACCCCTCCCAAGAGGTATGTTTGATATGAAGAGTCACCAGAGCCACTACAGTGTCCTTTCATAGCTCACTACTGTCACTTCACTCCAGTCTTTACTTGAGTCTTCAGCAGCTACTTCTTTCACTTCTTTCATCTCTTTTGCACTTGTATTCACCTCTTTCCAAGGCTAGAAAACTTTCCCAAAGCTACACTCTCATCCAACAGAACACATACAGAAGCATACAGAAGCATACAGAACAGCACAGAACAGTACCAGAACAGCTACAGTACAGAACAGAAAAGAACAGAAACAGAGGCTCTACAGAAGACCTACAGAAGGTTATAGAAGCTCATCAAAACCACTTAACTCATACTCAAACCATTCCAAAAACTCACAAACCATTCAATAAACTTTCACAAGATCTCAATCTTCATCAATCAATACTCCATCCCTCCTTACAGAAGACAATCAGAACAAAACAGAAGCTATACAAAAGGTATACAGAACCAATCAGAACCTATCAGAACATCATAGAACCACTAATAAACATCATGAACTTCCAAAACCCAATCAATATCATCCAAAAAACTCTCAAACCACTTCCAAACCAATCAATCAACTCATAAAATCAACCATTCAGCTCTCAAAAACAACAAAAATCAGCCAAAAAACAAGTCATTTCAACACTCAACATATCCCCACACTTAATAAGGAAGCGTCCTCACGACCCAGGAAAAAGGGAATACAAGTTCATTTAAAATCGCAACTTGGATCTTCAATATCTCTTCAAAAAAAATCCATCCACCACGACCCCAACTTATAACCTGTATCTGATATAAAAATACAACGAAAGGAAAACCCTTTATACATTAACACTTCTTATCAAACTAAAAATCACAACAAATTTATAAATGATATAAGAATTTTCTTCTTCTTCATCAGCATTAGCTTCAACTCCCCAACCACGACCTCATTACCACAATTCTCCAAAATGTAGCTTACACACGAAATCCAATAGGAAACCACCACGTTCTTTTTACATAAATGAACTCACAACACAAACACTACACACAACACAACCATCTGAATGACTCCTCCAAAAAGAGAGATTTTCATTAAAAAGCATCCACCATACATTGGAAAGGTATCAATGAAGATGATCCCTCTTGAAAGATTGATGATTTCAGAAGCGATCCATAGACAAGGATTATTCTACAAATGTTTTGGGAGGATTTTGAGAAAATTGAAGACAGCACATCCTTTCCAACAGGACCAGGTATCTGCTAGGCAAACAAAGGGCATGAAAATACAATATATCCAGCTGCTGGGAATCAATGCTCACATTGACATTCATGCACAACTTTGGAATAGGCTTGGAATCATTATGAGAGTGCCTATGCATATACGCCAGGTACCAAGCAAAGTGAGCAATTAATCTCAGTGAAGGATCTGCAGACTGTGAATACTGCTGAGCAAAATGAATATAGTTCTGATAAGCTTGACTGGCAGCTGTCCATTCTCCTGGAATTACTGGCCAATTGATCTGAGGTGCTGTAAGGGAATCATTCAAGTTCCATCCCCTTCTTCTGGAAATCTGATTATCAAACCCGTCATAGTCACTAATCAACTGAGGTGGTTGAGATATAGAAGTGTTAGGTGAGGGTAGTGGAATAAGGAAAAGTGGATGAAGTGAGGGGTAGGCAAAATCATAAAAGGAAGAATGATTTAAAGAAGGAGTGGCAGAAATTGGTAGGGAATCACTAAGGAAGGGTGTTAACTGATAAATAGGAAATGTGGAAGGTACATGAATGGATGGAGAAGGACATGGTGGAGAAGGGGAAAATCCTCTATCCTCAATAAAGGAATAGTATGTAAAAATGAGAATTTGAGGGAAAGATGAAGGTTGGAAAAGAAGGTGTAAAATAGTGGTGGAATTAGATTGAGAAAGGGAAAGATATAGATCATATCGGTGAGCCATTTGTTGGTAATATAAAAGGGTAGGAACAAAAGGTCCTAAGAGAGATATTCTATGATAGGCATTAAAGAAGGTAGAATCAAATGGATTATGTTTTGAAAGATAGGCTAAGAGATCCATCCTCAGTTGATTAATACTCTGGGCATAGGTAGGAGCTATGTTGTGTCTTTGATTCAGGACCACAGAATCAATCATGGTATGCCAGGAATTATCATGACAATCAGCCACTTTGGAGGAGTAACCATGAAACATGTCAGCTATGCACAACTCTAAATGGTTGACATACAAAACAGCTTGTAGAACCATGTCCCCCACATACCATGCCATATCCACCTCATCTGGAATTAACAAGTCTCCTCGTAGATACATGTATGACATCAACATGGTATCTGTCGTGACAGAATCTTCAAACACCATCCTTACCACCTCTGTCAGCAACTCAACAGACCAAGCCCCACTCCGTCCATCCTCTGGAAGAGGTAAATCCATCGTGGAAAAAGTCATGTAGAAGGCCAACTTCTGTAATTGGTAGTGGACAAAGAAAGAATGGTTTGGTGGAACATATTCCTGAAACTGCTCAAATGTAGACCATAACAAGTCCATTCTGGATTGCAATCGTTCCACTTTATCTTGGAATAGAGGGCACAAGGTAGCCTGTCTCTGAAGAGCAGCCAAGTCCTACTGTGAAAGAGAAGGGATCAAGGGAACATTAGGGCTTGGAGGAACAGACCGTGACTTTGCCAGTTGATCTTGCAACTGCTTGATTTGGGAGGCTTGGGATGCCGCTGTGTCATTAGTAGTCTGTAAGGCTGAAAGTTTGTCATCTAAGAGATTTTGGAACTCCTGCGCATCTCTGGACATCCTCTCCTTCTCCTCTGAAAGGTTAGTAACATCTGATTGAGCCTCTAGTAACTGGATCTTCAAAGAAGAGATCTCATCTCGCTGGGTGGCAACAACCAGTTGGGTTTGTTGTTCCATCTGCTTAAACAAATCTGCTAGGGTATCCTTAGCAGAGGCTAACTCAGATGTTGCCTTATGCAACTGGTCCTTAGACTGCATGAGCTCTTCATAAAAGGACGCGTACAGCTATTGAACACAGCCTGTCACTGACAATTCAATGAAACTCTGAATATCTTTACAGAAGAAAGGAATTGCATCTCCTGAGACTAGACTGTTCAGTGAGGGAACTGATATGTCCAATGAACCTTCTCGATGTGCTCGGAACAGGTTATTACAAGTGAGATACCCAAGGAGATCACTGCTAGAGGTAGCAGGAATGGACACTGAAGGAAGTACTGAAGGAGCTTTATCCGCTACCCGCTTCAAGCATTTGCGCTGGATGACCAGGGGAGGTGGAGAATCATCATCCTCTATGTCAATAGGTTCTGATTCATCTGAAGGTGGAGGAGGAGGAACTGGATCTGATGGAGGAGGTGGAGGCACACTCTTCTGTAAACCTGAGTAGGTTAAGAAGGCAGACAAGTATGATCCATATGTGACATTGGTAACATTACCCCTGGTGACTTTGACGAAATGTTAATCCATTTTAGTGAGGAGGTAAGTGCTCCAATCAATAGCAACTCCTTTCAACACCATCCTGGAAGCTGTGAAAAGCTCTTTGGACAAGTAGTGGGATGGCATTTTGGCAGGCATAAACCTGTCTTGGAGAAATTGACAGACCATCTTCCATACGAGATCAGTGATCATAGAAAAGGAAACTCCTGAAGAGTTGATCACCTTCTTAACATCCAGTATTTCCCTTGTTTGCTTTTGCAATAGCTTGAGAATCTCTTCATTGGAGAAAAGCTGACGAGTGGTAACAAAAGGTTCACCTTTGGAGGGAAGAGACAGAGCCTTCCCTAGGCCGCGAGGTGTCAAAGTCATAGAAATTCCCTGGACTAGTCCTATCTTCATGCTATAGGAGGCCAGAAACTCATCACACAACGATGGATCCTCTGGAAGCAATGGAAAGGAAGTAGCCACAAAAGTAGCGAGTCTCGCCTTCGTGAGAGGCTCAAAAGTGAGTAGGGAAGAGTAATCCCTACTAACTAGTGGGACGCACTGGATAGGAGGAGGAGCGTAAGAAGGCGCCATTCAGATGGTTACACACACACCACAAACACAGACAATCAAGGAGAATGCCTGGTAGTGGGTGTATGAAAATGAAAAGAATGCGCTCTCCTCAATCCAAAAATATCCAGCAATAGGCTGTGTGGCAGCTGCATGTCAGCAAGCGACGATCAAAGTCCCGCAGCTGCGCACGAACAATCGCACGATCAACCACATGCGCGTACACAGCCGCGCGCGTATCGACGTCTCGAGGGAAAACCGGAGTTTGGATGGGGTTGTTTGCGAGGTGCCACGTGACGGGGGGTTAAGGAGGGGTCAGGTGCTGCGGGGCTGCTAGGGTAGGACAGGGGGCTTACAGAAGGATAGGGGGGTGGGTGTGTGCAAAGGTGGGGGGAAAGGGGGCCTGGTTAGGGGTGGTGGGGAGTGTGTGGGTATGGGGTGTGAAGGGGGGCTAGTGGAGTGGGGGAGGTTGTGTGTGCTGGGGGTAGGAACATAGATTAGTGTGGGGGTGGGTTATGGGGGGGAGGAGGTTTAGTGGGTTAGTGGGTTATGAAGGGGTATGGGGGTGTGAAGGGGGGCTAGTGGGGGGGAAAGGATTATGGGGGTGGGAAGTGGGTTGAGTGGGAGGAAAGGATTATGGGGGTGGGAAGGGGGTTTAGTGGGGGAAAAGAATTATGGGGGTGGGAAGTGGGTTGAGTGGGGGGGTGGTTTGGGTATGGTGGGAAGGGGGTTTAGTGGGGGGGTAGGTTATGGGGGGTGTGAAGGGGGGTTAGTAGGGGGGTGGAGGGAAAAGTTTGAATGGGGGGCTGAAGGCCGCAAGAGGCGCGGGCACAGTGGCGTGGGGCGGGCGAGGCGGGCGACGGCTAGCGAGCACTGGGCGACCGTCGATTGGCGCTGCGACACGGGCCACAAGGCGGCCGACGACTGGCGGGCCGGGCGGCGACGATGAGGAGGGCAGAGGCGGCGACTGGCGTAGGGCGGCCCGGGCAGCGATGCCAGCGGGGTGATGACGAGGAGGCGGATGGCGCTACGACGGGCGACAACGAGAAGGCGACTGTGCTGCGACGGGCCACAAGGCGGCCGACGACTGGCGGGCCACAACAAGGGCAGGAGGGAGAGGAAGGAGGGGAAGGAGAGGGGAGGAAGTACATGGTGGGAGAGGAAGAAGGGAGAAGAAGGAAGAGAAGAGGAAGTGCAGGGCGGGAGAGGAAGAAGGGAGAAGAAGGAAGAGAAGAGGAAGGGAAAGAGAGGGGAAGAGGAGGAGGTGGAGAAGAACAGGGAGGGAGCAGGACGTGGAGATGGAGGGAGGGGAGTGGAGATGGAGGTAGGGAGGAAGAGAGAGGGGGCACGCAAAAGGAGTGGGAGAGGGAGAGAGGGGAGGGAAGGCAGTTCGGATGGGGAGGGGTCGGGGAGAGAGAAGGTGGGGAGGATAAGGGAAGGGACAAGGCCCATGGAGGGTGCCCATAGGGGAATGGGGAAGGGTTAATGGGCAGGGGCCCATGCAAGGGGGCGTACCCCCTCGTCCCGCGCGCGCGGGGCGACGGTAAAAAAATTTTGTCGTGACGGGAGTGAAAGGGCGCCCGGATACGAGGACGAGACACGTGGAAGCAACGGGGGCGCGTTAAGATGCGTAATAATGAAAAATGGCGCATTCACGCGCAGGACGGGGCACGTAAAAACTCAGAAAAATAAAGAAAAATTAATAACTCCCAATCCGGACATCAAAACGAAAGGGCGTAAAAACAAAAAGTGGGCAAGATGGCAGGGGGAAGACATGGAAAATATGCGACAGAGGTTCCGGGGGGGGGGGGGGGGGGGGGGGGAAGGGCGGTCACGTGCAAAAAACACAAAAAACGTATCAAAAAACGCAATTAAAAATTAATATTAGAAAATCCGCGCATCGAAATGAGGTGCAAGAAAAAGGAAAAATGTGTAGAAAGACATGCCCAACAATCCTATCACATCAAAACATAGTTTCGACTGAGATAAGACGCGTTCACGTGGGAAAAACCCAAAAAACAGACCCGAAAATGGGATCGAAAATTAATATTGTCCGAACCGTTCGTCAGAATGACATACAGTAATAAGGAAAAATGTCTGCAGGAAGGGGTGACACAAGGTTGTCACGTTAAACCGCAGTTCCGGTGGAAGTAGGAGGGGTTCATATGCGAAAAACTCCAAAAATACGCCCAAAAACTCATTTAAAAATTAATAAGTAAAAATCCAGAAGTTGAAAAAGGGTGGAGGTAAAAGGAAAAATGTGGAAGAAGGAACGGGGGACACGGCTGTCAAATCAAGTTGGAATTCCGATGCAAACAAGGCAGGTTCACATGGAAAAATATCAAAAAGACGCACGAAAAAGTCTTAAAAAACCCGGAAAATTAATATTGGACAAACCATGTATCAAAATGACACGGATTAAAAAGGAAAAATGTCAGGGGAAAAGCGGTTGTCAGGGCTATGATGTCAGATCACAGTTCCGAAGCAAAAAAAGTGCATTCACATGGAAAATCGACTAATTTGCGCAAAATGCTTCAAAAGTTAATAACTCAAAAACCGTGCACCGGAACAGGGGTAGGTAAAAAGGAAAAATGGTTAGTTCAGAGGGAGGAGCATGGCTATAAGGTTGGATTTGGACTTCGGTGAACGTAGGGTGCATTCACATAGCAGGACCTCAAAATTAGGGAATGAAGGAAAATTGCAAGGGAACAGCCCCAAGGGTGGGTGAAAAATGAACGAATGGGTGGGAAGGGACCCCATTAGGGTAACAGCAAGTCATGGCATACATGCATGAGCAGGTTGAGGCATAAGCAGAAGGGTATGCAATGTAGACGCACAGGGACGCGTCCCTACACTTAAGACCTTAACGGATAGGGTTAACCGAGCAACAGGGACCTAGGACCACGCCACAGACCATCCACTAACGTCCCCACACTTAAAACATGAATGTCATTGAGAAAAAAAAGTTGTAGGGTTAGAAAAACTTGGCCCATGCTGTGGGGAATCAAGGTTGATTGTTAATGGCACGCCCTGTGTTGTTGTCGGCTGCTGGAGGTACCAAGGCATCTTCTCGGCACATGTCCGTCATGGCAGAGACCACGCAGCAGTACCCAGGGAGGTAGCTGATTGAAGGAATCGTAGGAAATTTGTCGATGATGATGGATATTGCACTCAACTTACAATCACTCATATGGAATGAAAGAACTGTCACTCGCCCGATGACTAATATCACTCGAGGAATAAGGATTGAAACCCATATCTGGTACCCGGTTGAGAAAGTGACAAGGGGGAATGGTGCAGAAGGAGTATGCCAGGGTGCACAGTTGATGGTGCATTAGTGCGTCCAACCCGTCTGGCATAAGTGCAAGGAAGAAGGCAAGGGAGCCTTAGAGTGCAGTGTACAGAACAAGGTGACGTGTCCTGTGATGATGGCAGAGACCCATCCCATGGGTGCATAGGGAAACGGGAACATACCTGACTCCAAGTATCGCAACGTCCCTCAATCTCACCTCTCGGTAATTGATTGAAGAAACTCCACTCATACTCAGCCCACCCTCTGTCTCACGCTCTGTTGATAGATACAGGAGGGCAACCATATCCTAAAACCCGTTGATGTAATCCTTACAGTCACTTGTGCAAAGGTTGTATGCCTTGTGCGCATTTGATGGTGCAACTGTGCGTCCCGCCCTGTGCCGGCATATAGTGCGAGAAGGAAGGCCAGGGAGCCTTATGGTGCAATGCACAGAAACAAATCGTGCTTTGTGCATTGAGAGGCCCATCCTGTGTGTGCAACACTTCATTCACACTACTCACCTCTCATTTGATTTGAAGGGAAAAGACTAGTCACTCGCCCCACCCTCTGTCTCACTCTCTATTGGTAGATACAGAGGGCAACCCATACTCACTTTCCCATCCGGTTAGGATGAAAGCTCACATCACTCGATTGTTTGTCGATGAAGATCGCGTCGTTAGTTGTTGGAGAGGCATACCCAAGGAGGTAGCCATCAAATCGAACGTTGAGTTGGATAGGACATGGCGTCTGCTAGAGGACAGTTAGACACTCTGCAGAAAGACCCAGGACACAGCGTACCAAGGGAGGCAGCTTCGGAATTGGATCCTGGGGATATCAATTGATGAATCCACTTTCTAGACTGCTGGATGTTGCCACCTTTTCCACAGCCAGCTTTCCGCCCAAGGGTGTTTACCACCTTTTCTTGGAACGAGGCCTGCTATGACGGGGAATTGCTTCCTTTTCTCCCATAACAGTTTTTTTTTTCTTGTTTTTTTTTTCCTTTTTGTTTCCTTGTTTTCCCCTATTCCCGAGGGTGTTTCCACCTTTTCTCGAAGAATAGGTCGGCATGACAGGGACCGAAGTTCTTTTCTCCCATGACCGATATGTATATTTTTTCTTTTTCTTTTTTTTTCTTCTCTTCGAATTAAACAAGGGAATGGTAGAAAGACCATGTATCAGAACCAACCTCGCAAAATAGAGGATAAGAGATCACGGCTAGAAGGGGGGTTTGAGGGGACAGAGGGTTGCGTCCACTTCATGAGTGGCTGAAGAACGGCTATCAGAAGTAGCATCATAAGAGTGATAGTGCCACGCCAACGGGGGAAAGGATCAAGTGACCATGATTGTCAAGATCCCCAAGGAGGGAAGTACTTCTTCAGGCGATATCCATTGATCAGGAAGGGATCATCAGAGGCATCAATGGTCTGCACTTGGACAAAGCCATTAGGGTTGACAACAAGTACCTTATATGGGCCCATCCACCGCTGTTGGAGCTTACCAGGAAACTTGCCAAATTGTGAATCATAGGCTAGGACCAAATCACCTTCTTTGAACTCCTTGTGCTTGATGAAGCTGTCATGGTAAGCCTTGCATCGAGCTTTCGTGGCTTCCATGCACTGTAGAGCCATCCTACGAGTTTCGTCCAAACATTCCAGGTGCAGGAGATGGTGTTGTAGTGAATCATCGTCCCCCAAACGCTCTTTGATAGCCACTCTCAAAGAGGGTAATTCCAATTCAACAGGGAAAATAGCTTATGTACCATACACCAGCTGGAAGGGTGTTTGTCCTGTTGTTGCTTTATAGGAGGTTCTGTACGCCCAGAGGGCCTCTGTAAGTCGATCATCCCAATCACAATGATGTGCGGCAATTGTTCTTGTCAGAATTGAGCAGAGGATGCGATTGGTGACTTCGACTTGGCCGTTGGCTCTAGGGTAATAAGGAGTGGACTTGTGATGGCGGATCTTATACAACTCTGTCAACTCCTCCATGACTTTATTAATGAAATGAGTACCTCTCTCACTTACCAGCTCTAAGGGACTGCCAAAACGGGTGATGATATTCTCATACATGAATAGGGCCACACTGTTACCATCGTCCCGCTTTAGGGCTTTAGCTTCACACCACTTTGTGACATTATCCGTACATATGAGGATGTATCGGTTTTGTTTCCTTCTGGTGGGAGGATCGATTGGACCTACGAAGTCAATGCCCCACTTCTCAAAAGGCTTCAGGGGAAGGATAGGTTGAAGTGGCATGGCACTTGTCTTCGTGGGTTTCCCCATTCTCTGACAAGCATCACATCTTTTACAGTAATCATAGGCATCTTTATGGATGGTAGGCCACCAATATCCTGCTAGTAGAGCCTTCCTGGAGGATATTGGTCATGACGAGCCATGTGGAGGTTGCCTTTGTTGCAAAATGGGCTATGAACCTTCTATAGTAACCCACATGGCCTAGGAATCCCCTCAACTGTTTGAGGTTGGTGGGTGCTATCAGAGCTGCGATCTTTTCGATCTTTGCAGGGTCTGTTGATATCCCTTGTGCAGAGACAATGTGGCCCAATAGAACTCCATAAGAGACCCCAAAGATGCATTTGTCGGGGTTGAGGGAAATCCCATACTCCCGGCATCGGTCAAAGCATTGTTCCAAGTGTCCCCAGTGTTCATGGATCAAACTATAGACACAAAAGTCATCCAAATATATCTCAATGAAGCCGTGCAGATGATTTTGGAATGCGGCCATCATGACACGCTGGAAAGTAGCAGGGGCATTACAGAGCCCAAACGGCATCACTCGATAAGCGTAGGTCCCCCATTCTGTAGTGAAGGTTGTTTTGGATTGGTCTTCTTTTGCGATCTGTACTTGGTTGTATCCACTGAACCCATCCAGAAGGGAATAAAGCTCATGTCCTGCCACTGTGTCCAACAGTTGGTCTATGAAAGGAATCAGGAAGTGATCCTTCTTTGTCTTTGAATTGAGCTTGCGGAAATCCACACATATACGAAGCTTGCCATTCTTCTTGGGTACAACCTGTCAAGATTGTGGGAGAGAAGGAAGGAGTCTCGCTTGAAGCTTTCTTGCTTGCACAATGGGGGAAGACACACAAGGGTGGAGGCTGAAAACAGTTTTCCTCTTCTTAGTTGTGTAAGCCAAAAGAACTCAAGTACAAAGAAATAGAAGAACCCTATATATGGGTCTCAAACCAAACTCAACTAACTAAGGTGGCATACTAACTGAGCCACGAACTAGAGTAGATAAGGATAGCTATCATGTAGCTATTATTCATGGGCGGTGTACCAACCGCGTCTGCAACTGACAAGTCGGTGACATAAATATACAACGGTCACCCTGGCGTATCACGAGTGGAGCTCGATATCTCAACACTCCCCCTCGAGCTCAATCCCAATTCCTGCATACCAAGCAGGTCTCTGAACTTGCGCAGCTTCTCTGCGCCCAATGCCTTCGTGAATATGTCAGCTACCTGATCCTCTGTGCTGACATAAACTAGATCAATAAGACCTAGTAAAACCCTCTCTCGCACATAGTGATAATGCACCTCAATGTGCTTTGTTCTAGCATGATAGACTGGGTTATTTGCCAAGTGTATACTACTCATGTTGTCACAATAAATGACAACTGGCCCATCTATAGACTGATGCATATCATAAAGTAGCTTATGCAACCAAGCTACCTCACATGCAGCCATTGCTGCACCCCTGTACTCAGCCTCTGTGCTCGACAAGGCAACTGTAGGCTGTTTCTTGCTGCTCCAAGTGACTGCAGCACTCCCAAAAGAGAATACATATCCACTGGTAGATCGTCTATCAGAAATACTACCAGCCCAATCAGCATCAGTGTATCCATGCAACTGTATCTGAACCCCAGTCTCATAAAATAGTCCATACTGCAATGTGGACTTCACATACCTAAGTATGCGTCTAGCCGCATCCAAATGTGGTTTCCTTGGAGCCTGCATAAACTGACTTACCAATCCAACAGCATAGCTCAAATTTGGCCTGGTAATAGTCATATAAATCAAACTTCCTACTATGCGTCTGTACATAGTAGGGTCTTCTAGAAGCTCACCTGCATCTGTGCTCAGCTTCACATTTTGCTCCAAAGGAACTGAAATAGGCTTACAGCCTGTCATCCCATATTTGGACAGCATGTCCAATCCATACTGCCTCTGCAAGAGCTGTATTCCACTTGGTGATCTAATCACCTCAATGCCCAAGAAATAACGCAGCTCTCCCAAATCCTTCATCTCAAACTTCTGCTTCAATAGCATTTTCACATGAAGGATATCTTCATCACTGTCACCTGTCATAATCAAATCATCAACATAAATGACAAGCAGCATAATACCTTTCTCTGTTTTTCTCACATAAAGTGAGAAATCTGCCTTGGAAATCTGAAAGCCAATAGTGACAAGATACTGTCCTATCTTGTCAGACCATGCTCTAGGTGCTTGCTTCAAGCCATACAAGGCTTTCTTCAACCTGCAAACAAACTCAGGATGAAAAGCATGCACATAACCTGGTGGCTGCTCCATATAGACCTCTTCTTGCAAATCACCATGCAAGAAGGCATTCTTTACATCCATCTGATGTAAAGACCATCCCTTTGATGCAGCCATAGCAATGACTGCTCTTACGGTTGCCATCCTTGCAACCGGACTAAATGTTTCTTCATAGTCAATGCCATATGTTTGTGCATACCCCTTGACTACTAATCTTGCCTTGTATCTGTTCAGAGAACCATCAGCATTGTGCTTCACCTTATAAACCCACTTACAGCCAATTGCATTCTTACCTTTAGGCAAAGGTACTAACTCCCATGTAGCATTTGCTTCCAAGGCATCCATTTCTTCATCCATGGCTTTCTCCCATTTTTCTTTTCCCATGGCTTGCTCAAAAGATGTGGGTTCTGGTTCCTGTATCACTTTGACCATATATGCATAGTGAATGGCTGTAAATCCATCATATTTCAGCCTATCCACAGGATACCTAGCTCTTGTAGACCTGCGCAAAGTAGGTTCACTCCCAGGTGCTCTCAAAACATCCCTGGTCTTCCTTACTCCAGGTGTAACAATAGAAGGAATACCCAACTCATCATCAATGCTCTGTTCTGAGCCACTGGATTCACCATCCACATAAGAGTGACCTGCATTCACATCAAACATGGGCTGATCAACCTTCTCTTTTCCTTTTCGTGATACCTGCATACCACTATCTGCATTGCTTTGAGAAGATTCTCCTGATCTCAATCTGCCTGTCCATGGCGAAGAATGTGAACCACTGCTAGAGGACGCTCCAGGTCCACTAATATTTTGTGACTGCTGCTGTGAATTCTGTGTAGCATTACCATTTTGTCCATCTTCATCATCAATCACATTTACTGGTTTATACCAGCTACTCATCTCATCAAAAACAACATCTCTGCTCACTGTAAACTTACGAGTAGAAGGGTTATAGCATCTATATCCTTTTTGCTGCAGAGAGTAACCAATAAAGATGCACTTCTCAGCTTTTGGATCCAACTTGGATCTCAGCTCATCTGGCACATGTACATAGGCAATGCAACCAAAAATTTTCAAATGAGAAATATCTGGTTTCCTACCAGTATACCTCTCCTCTGGAGTCATTCCATGTATTTCTGCAGTGGGAGTCCTATTCATTATGTAGACTGCTGTAGCAACTGCTTCAGCCCAATAAAAATCTGGCAAGTCTTTTTCATTGAGCATGGCACGAGATACCTCTCCAATATGCCTGTTTTTCCTTTCTGCAATTCCATTTTATTGTGGGGTATAACTGCATGAATATTGCTGCTTTATGCCATGCTCTTGCAAGAACTTTGCAAACTCATTTGAGAGGTACTCTCCCCCTCCATCTGACCTTAGGCATTTTATCTGCAAGCTTGTTTCTTTTTCAACCATAGCTTTAAGAGTTTTGAAATGCCCAAAAACTTCACTTTTCTTTTTCATAAAATACACCCAAACTTTTCTGCTATAGTCATCAATAAAACTGACAAAATAATGACAGCCTCCAAGAGATGCAGCTTTAGTTGTCCACACATCAGAGTGAATTAATTCCAATGGCTTCTCACTCTCTTGAACATGTCTAGGAAATGGTTTCCTTGCCTGTTTTCCAAACTGACAGGCTTCACATACCTTATGCATTTCTGCAACCTTGAATTTGGGCAATCCTGCAACAATATTTTGGGCCTGCATTGATTTAAGTCGCTGTACATTAACATGACCAATGCGTTTATGCCAGATATCAATATCTGCAACTACATCGGTCCCATGTGCAAACATTGCTGCACTCAATTCAGACATGTCTGCATCCAATGTAAACATTCTGCCCTTCTTCTTTCCTTTTGCTATCAAGCGACCTTTATTTTTCATATCCTCAACAAAGCATCCATAAGGATTAAATCTGACCTGCAAGCCCTGTTCAACCATTTGACCAACTGAAACCAGATTCTTGGTGATATTCGGGACATGAAATACATCGGACAGGTATTTCTTTTTCCCACCCTGCATAGACAAGGGAATTTTTCCAATCTGCACAATAGGATGTACAATATCATCACCAGTCTCCACAAATCCTGGTTTTTCCATTTTCCTTGCATCCTCCATCCATTCTGCATGACCTGTCATGTGGTTTGATGCACCTGAGTCAACATACCATACATCATTGCTTTCTTCTGCACTTGTCATAGAATTGTTCATGTGCTGCACCATGAACAAATGCTCATTTCTGTCATCACCCTGTCTACTAGAAGATGCATAATTCCCTTGTTGCAGTTTTCCATTCATGATGTCATTCTGCTTTTTATAGCAATCTTTAGCCATATGACCCATTTTACCACAGTAGTAGCATTCAACATTACTGTTTGCATTTTGGCCTCTTTGCCATCCACCACGACCTCTTTGGCTCCCCCTGCCTCTAGAGTTACCATGTCCTCCTCCATAGGACTGGTTTTCTTGAGTTTGCTGCATATTCTGATTTCTGCCACGACCTCCAAATCGGCCTCCTCTACCTCTGCCTCTACCTCTTCCAGCATTTGAGTAGAAGACAGCTTCTTTTGAAGTTCCTCCTGAAGAAGATGCACCACCATTTCTCTGTTCCTCAGAAATTAGAAGAGCAATCAACTCCTCAAAATCAGGAAATCTTTCACGAACTGAAATGGATGTCCGAAACTGTGCATAATCCTTTCCTAGACCATTCAAGGTCACGGAAACTAAATCATCATCTTCCACTGGCGACCCAATGGAAGCAAGTGCATCTGCAATCTTCTTCACCTTCATGTGGTAGTCGTTGATGCTCATACTTTCTCTTTGCACATTATGCAACTCTTGCTTGAGCTGCATTTTCCTGGCTTGCGTATTTGTGCTATACATTTTTGACAAAGTATCCCATGCCTCCTTTGGCGTACTTGCATCCTGAATATGCACAATCATAGAGTCTGAAATACTGATAGACAGCCAATACATAACTTTCCTGGCTCTCTCATGCCATGTTTTAAATGCCTGCATTTGTTGTTGATTGGGAACATCAGGAAGAACTGGTTCTTCTTCATTTCCTGCAACAAATTCCCAATATCCTTTTCCCATAAGGAAATTCGTCATTCTAAACTTCCATGCCTGGAAGTTGTTCTTGTCAAGCTTTTCAGTGACAATCTGTGAAAGAGAATCAGACGCCATTATAGAATACTGCAAGAAATTCTGTCACTGCAAAAAACACAGCTTCACCCTCACAAGGGCAAATCTGCAAAACTGGCGAAAGTGGTATTTGACCACACAGTCACTTCCTAGTGACGATTTTGCATAAACAGGAACCAAGGATGATTCTGAAACTCCCAATGTCTCTGCGCACAAGCATACGATGCAATTTCTACAGTAACTTTTCACCGACCTGTAGAACAGTGGTCGCACAGCATAAAACTGAGCCTTTTCTTGAGTGCGTGCAGAAAACTTCCGTCTGCAAAACAGGCCCCGAAATGGCCTCAAATCAAAAAAACAAGGTCGCCGAGGGCTAAAGCCCTTCTCCCGCAGCATATACTGCCCTCTTGCTTCACCGCGAAGGGCGTCTCAACGTGAGACAATGCACTCCTGCAATTTCCGGCTGTGCTACCTGCAGAGATCTGCTCCCAAAACAGGAAATGAAAGCAACACTGCTCCTCTTACCAGACCACCGCGAGCTTGGCTTGCTTTCTTGAGCTCCTTACCACGAACAAGGCTCTGATACCATGTCAAGATTGTGGGAGAGAAGGAAGGAGTCTCGCTTGAAGCTTTCTTGCTTGCACAATGGGGGAAGACACACAAGGGTGGAGGCTGAAAACAGTTTTCCTCTTCTTAGTTGTGTAAGCCAAAAGAACTCAAGTACAAAGAAATAGAAGAACCCTATATATGGGTCTCAAACCAAACTCAACTAACTAAGGTGGCATACTAACTGAGCCACGAACTAGAGTAGATAAGGATAGCTATCATGTAGCTATTATTCATGGGCGGTGTACCAACCGCGTCTGCAACTGACAAGTCGGTGACATAAATATACAATGGTCACCCTGGCGTATCACGAGTGGAGCTCGATATCTCAACACAACCACGATGGGTGAAACCCATTCACTATTTGCCACTGGATAGATGAACTCAGCTTCCAGAAGCTTCAGCAGCTCTGCTTTTACCAATGTGGAATAATTCGGGTTCATTCGCCTCTGTCGTTGCCGTACTGGCTTGGTATCAGGCTCCAAGTCAATATGATGCTGACATATTGTGGGATCAATCCCCTTTAGGTCTTTGTAGCACCACGCAAACACGTCCAAATTCTCTTTCAACAAGTTATACAAGGTTGACAACTCCTCTTCTGGGAGACTGCTACCCACCTTCAAGTGGCGTTCAGTGCCATCTGCATCCACAAAAGTTAAATGCCTTTCACCTTCTACTTCACGGATGAAGGTCCCATGGACTGCTTCTCGGTATAGATCCGACTCCTTCAAGGGAGTGATGTCCTCTTCTGACGTCCCACTAGACCAAACTTCTTCTTTTGGTGGAGACTTAGGTTGCTCCTGGAGATGTTGGAATGGGATTAGAGCCGTGTCGGGTTTGGTGTCACAAGCAATTACCTCTTGGCTTGAAGACTCATCTTTTGATGACACATCTAAAAATGTCACATAGCAGGGACCCTCTGATGCCTGTTGGATTTGTGGGACTGGTGCTTGTTGGCACGGTGCATCATCATCATCTTTTCTTGGCAAAGATGGGTTAGGACGGCATGAGCCACTGTTGAAAGACGGCTTGTTCTTCTTAACCCATGTCTTATAAAGATTTTTCATATGAGAAGATCCATTTACCAGACCAAATGGTACCATCGTCATTCTGTCCCATAGCATGAGCTCTTCTGCTTCTAATGCTTCTGAAACTTCTGCTCCAAATGTATCCTCTTCGGATGGGATACATTCTTCTGGCTCACTTTCATAACCTTCTTTGTCCATATCATCTCCATCCTCTTCTGTCTCTGTCTCTGCTCCTGCTTCTGTCTCTGTCTCTGTAGGAGCTCTGTAAGAGAAGAACAGGTTCTCTATTTCCTCTTCTGCCTTTGTCTCTGTCTCTGCTATGGCCATGTAACAAGGAGAGCAGTACATCCATGCTTCTATCTCACTGTCAGAAGTGATTTCGGAAATCGTTCCTGGTTCAGGCAAGAAGTATTCACCCATTGATAATGGCTTTGCATCTTTTGGAAGTTGTCTTACAGTATCCACTGTTAAGGAACGTGCCACTGTTTTCTTGGGAAGGATCTGCTTGATAGCATCTTTGTCTGCTGATGTTCCATCCATAGCCCCATTAGGGGAGTCAAAAGATAATTCCAAGGAGGTGGATCCATGTCCTTTTTGAGAACCATATAGCTTCAGCACCACTTTATTGGGTCCTCTACCTAAGGTCAAGGTTCCGTTGAACCTATCCGTCCTTGCTCGGGCTTCAAAAAGCCATGGTCTGCCCAGTAACAGAGGGTAGGATGTACCATAAGAGTTCGGCTTCACCACTAGATAGGTTAGCCAATAATCTTTTCCAGCCACTGTAGTCTTCACATAAGGGAGAATGCCCAAAGGCTTGATTTTGCTATGATCCGCCAGTCTGATAAGCCATTGGGTGGGTTGCACACCTTGTAAGCCTAGATCCTTCATTGTCACATCCGTCATAATGTTCACTGATGAACCACCATCAATCAGCACATTTGCAATGAAGCAGCCTTCTATCCGCACGCCAGTCTCTGGGGTACCCGGATCTAGGAAGGCGTTAGCCACATCCAATTCTTTTACAGGCTCTGGAGCTTTATTGGACTTTGTTGCTGTTGAGGGAGCAATCCTTAATCCACGTCTTCTTGTCAGTATACTTTTGAACCTTTTTCGGCAACTGGGAGACAACACCAATAATTGTCGGAATGTAAGGTTTGGTTTAAAGGTATCTAGATCTCTGACCAGATCGTATTCCTTAATAGGATCCACTGGCTTCTCTAACCGGTTAGGGAATGGGGCAACACCCATTTTCATTTTCCCTCTTTCTTCCAACAGAGGCATCATGGGAACTTCTTCTGCCACTTGCGGCACCTCCGCCTCCTCTGTCTCCTGGACCTCTGGTCCTGTCTCTGGAATTGTCTCTGTAACACTCTGTGGCACTGTAGTGCTCTGTACGGCACTGTCAGGCTCTGTTCTGTTTTGTTCTTCTGGCGGAAGGTCGAACGTCACTGTTCTGGCAAGACGATTATTTTCTTTCTAGATAGATGGTTCCTTCTTCTTTGCACGTGTGATGGCAGCAACTTCCAATTCCACTAAATTGGAGGTAGGCTCTTGGGCCTTGGCCGGACTATCAGTAGCACTGTTTTTCACTGGGGCTGGGCTTGGACAATCTTTTGCAGTGTGGCCTTCTCCTTTGCATCGACTGCATAAGGGCTTGTAATTCACTGACCTTTTGGGATTTGGACAATTTGGTGAGATGTGTCCCTTTTCTCCGCATCTGTAACACTCCACTTCTGATCTTTGACCACCGCCAGACTGTCTTCCTCTGTAACTTTGGGATGGAAATCTTCTGGGTCCGAAATTAGGGCCAAACTCTCTAGGCTTGGGTCCAATATCCTGTGTTGTCATTTTGGATTCCAGCAAGTTGAATCTTACGTCTTCTTCCTTCCTTCTCCTATCATGCATCTCCTTCAGAGAGCAAATGTCCTCTGTATGGTTCTTCCGCAAACAGTAGGAACAGAAGGCTCCAGGAATGGTTGGTTTTCATGTACATTCAGTGGCTAAATGGCCTACTTGATAACACTTACCACACCAAGTATTTGACCGCATCGCATCTCTTCCTGCTCCTGCAATGTTGGATATGCTAGCGGTATTCACTTTCAGCATCTGTAGCTGCTTTGTAATCACATCCATCAACTCCTTTTTTATGTTTGCAACTAAGTTGGATAAGTAATCCTTCAAGCTTTCTCCTCCGGAGGTACTGGCAGGAGGGTTTTGAGGAGTCTCTGTAATCACTGCATAAACAGGTTAGGATGGTGCAGAGGGATCTCTGTTCTGATTCTGATTCAGAGCCCCTATTTGAACTGTTGGCTATTGGCTCCAGTTGGTAGGGTTCCACTGTTGCTGATTTGGCATTGGGAAAATTGGTTGAGACCATTGTTGTTGTGGTTGAACCATCATTTGAGGCATGGATTGTGGCCACTGTGGATTTGGTGCACTGTACTGTGATACTGGGGGCATCTGTTGGTAAGGGTAGGGGACAGTCCCTGGGACTGCATTTGGTGGGTACATCATTCCTGGCATCAGAGGAGGTAGGACTCCTCTTCCTATATTCATCGCTAATCTAGCTTCCACTTCATCGTATAGTCTTGCACCTTCTGTTGCAGCTTGCAGTGTGGCTGGTCTTTGCAGTTCCACAAACTTACGGACTTCTAGTTGTAATCCTCTGAGAAACACTTCCTTCTGAATGCCATCATCTAGATTATGGTTAGTCCATCTCTTCAGGATGGATTCTATTCGTGAGACATAAGCTTCTACTCTTTCTCCAAAGGACTGACTTAGGTTCATAAATTCCTCTCGCATCCGCTCTTCAAAACCTTCACGCCTGAATTTAGTGAGGAAGGCCAACTTCAGGTCGTCCCATGTGCCAAAAGTTCCTACTGCTTGTCTCTCATACCACTGAAACGCCGTGCCCTTGAAAGTGGCGGGGAGTATTGCTAGCCAATGCTCAGGGGTTCTGGCATTGTTAGCCACACATGCTACCATAAACTCTGCTACATGAAGATCGGGGTCTTCATTGTACTCTCCCTTAAAAACTGGCAATGGAAATACATTCACTGGCCTGTCATCAATATTTCCAGGACGGATCTGGCTTGGAAATGGACCTCCAGCAGAAGGAGGAAGGGCTTGATGTGCCATTGGGACTTCTGTAAAGAGTTCCGCAAGGGCGTCAAAGGCGGCTTCTGCTGCGAGCTCATTCTCGGCTCTGATTTTTGCTTTCTCTCTTCTTACGTACCTCTGGACTTGTTCTAATGCTTGCCTCTTTATTGCGTCATTCATCAGGGGGTTGGCTCCACTATGTTGTTAGTGCTCCACGGAGGGTTAACAGAAGGCTTCAGTCTCTAGAGGACTATCTTGCCAACATTTCTTCTACTTCTTCCTTTTCAACATCTCTGAATTCTGCTTTCATGCCACTGCACAGAGGAAGGTATTCGGTTCTGAAGGTGTCAAAATGCATACGTCTGAGCATTGTGGTGGTTCCATCATCATAGTAATGCCAGCTTCTGATGGTTTCAACAGTGTATGTTGTGAAAAACACTCTGTCTACCAACCTCCAGTGGGTTGCTAATTGAACGAACAGAAGGTTATCAGTGCACCAAGCATCCCATGTATCTTGCTGTTGAGCATCCACGAACAAATTCCAACTCTTTTCCTTCTTGTCTCTGTGAACCTCCACAGACCAAGACTCCTGAAGCTTCTTCACAATCTCCCACTTGATGATGTCTGGAAACTTCTCAATGAATGCCAAATCTTCCATGGATGGTCATTCTCTGTTTCTGCTCTTCAGTTTGTTCCCAAACAGTTTGCCACCAAGATGCAAGTTTCTGCTGCTTCAACAGGAAGAGGAAATTGACCACTACATAGAGCATGCATCATGATGGTGATGTGTTTCCGCCATTGTGGGATGAACTTCTTGTGGAAAGTGGCTTTGATTATGAGAAATTACAACTCTTCAGTGGAAGAAGAAACTTTACAAACATCCATTGAATTCTTCTCTTCTTGGCAATGCCATTTCCTTCATTTTCAGCCTCTCTCATATACAATCACTATGTTTCAATAGAATTGGCTATCTCTGACTCTCTCTCTCTCTCCATCAATACTACATCATATCCTCACTAAAATCTCTCAAAACCACACTCAGTAATCCTTCTTAGGTCGTGGATAACCCTCCCAAGAGGTATGTCTGATATGAAGAGTCACCAGAGCCACTATAGTGTCCTTTCATAGCTCACTACTGTCACTTCACTCCAGTCTTTACTTGAGTCTTCAGCAGCTACTTCTTTCACTTCTTTCATCTCTTTTGCACTTGTATTCACCTCTTTCCAAGGCTAGAAAACTTTCCCAAAGCTACACTCTCATCCAACAGAACACATACAGAAGCATACAGAACAGCACAGAACAGTACCAGAACAACTACATTACAGAACAGAACAGAATAGAAACAGAGGCTCTACAGAAGACCTACATAAGGTTACAGAAGCTCATCAAAACCACTTAACTCATACTCAAACCATTACAAAAACTCACAAACCATTCAATAAACTTTCACAAGATCTCAATCTTCATCAATCAATACTCCATCCCTCCTTACAGAAGACAATCAGAACAAAACAGAACAAAACAGAAGCTATACAAAAGGTATACAGAACCAATCAGAACCTATCAGAACATCACAGAATCACTAATAAACATCATGAACTTCCAAAACACAATCAATATCATCCAAAACACTCTCAAACCACTTCCAAACCAATCAATCATCTCATAAAATCAACCATTCAGCTCTCAAAAACAACAAAAATCAGCCAAAAAACAAGTCATTTCAACACTCAACACTCAGTGGCGTGGCTCTGATAGCATGTCAAGAATCGCATGGTGGGGGGATGTGCTTGAGCTGCTGTGCCAAACACACACTGTATACACAAGAGGAAGCTCACTCAAGAACGCTAGAAGAGAGATGGAGGCAAAACGTTTTCTTGCTGATTTTTCTTCTTCTTCCACACACTATACAATGTACACAAAGTATAGATAAGATACAATATAAAGGAAAGTGGTATTCTAAGTCAAGTAATGCATAACTGACTACACTAATCGACTGGCACTATGTCTTTGCCAGCTGTTAAGAGAGCAAATGCATGTAATTGTCCCACAAGCTCAAGCTCAAGTGTAAATAAGACTCTATGTGCATCCAAATATACCAAGAGGATCCCATTGAAAGTAAATTCAGATGCAAAGAGAGCAAGCAATGCTCGAATACATGGAGTACATAGCATCAGACATGCCAAATTCCAGTAGGATACATCCGGAGCATAAATCCCAAGCTATCTTAGACTGGTAAAGCATAAGCCTGAAAGCATTCAAAGAGCATATAACTAACAACCAAATGTAATGCCTGGTAGGTCCAAAATTCTCAAATACATCTGAAGACGAGGCTCGAAGTAACTATCAAGCAGCATGGGCAAACCAAGTGGCATCCATATTTGACCAAAGCCTAAATGCAAGAAGCCTAAATTTCAAGCAGTGAGACAACATGCATAAACCGGTCCAAAGCATGCCAACTGAAGCCAAATGCTAGTGAAGGACGGCCAAGTCAGAGCCTAATCCAAGCTCAAAAGAATTTTGAAACCAAAATGAAGCATTTGATAATCTCTAAATACATTGGTATGATCGTTCAATCCTCCACTAAGAACCCCATATCCAAGAACCAATGCATACACCAAGTAAATGAGCTTCAGCCCATTGTATTACAGCAAGCAATTTATTGTTAAATGAAGCTCAAATTTGCTCCAAATCAGTCCCAAAGCATAGACATAACATCCCATAACATTCGGGCATCATCGGGCATCAATAGGCATCAACCGGCAATGCCAAGAAGCATCAAACAGTAAATGTCAAGTGCTGCCCTGTTTTGATAGTCATGGGACTGTATATACAGCAAGGGCTGAAGGGGAAATCACTCAAATCGATCACCGAGAGCCAAGAACTAATTTTGGGGAGTCCAACAATGATCGAGAAGGTTGCAAAGAGTGCCGAGAAGCCAAGCAAGAGCCGGGAAACGCCAAAAGCAGGTCAGCCCAGCCCCTTAAAAATGCACCACAATTTTCATTGGCTATTCCTAGGGGATGGGGGGTCTTCAAGAGTGCTTAGGGCACTTGGCAATGTTGAGGGTGCTCCTGTGCAGCCTAGGAAGAAGCCAATGAAGGTTCGGAAGCTCAGGGAGGAGGAAGGAGATCAAAACATACATGCAAATGAAGGTGCCATGGCTATCATTGAAGGTCGGATTGAAGCTCTTCAAATCCGAGCTGAAGAGAATGATGGTTAAGCTTCAATGCCTTTGCTCTGATACCAATTGAAAGGGAAGTAAAACCCAAGAGGAAGAAGCTTGGCAGTGGGAGCTATGGTGGATGGAGAGCAAAAGCCAAGAGAGAGAGAGAGAGAGAGAGAGAGAGAGAGAGAGAGAGAGAGAGAGAGAGAGAGAGAGAGAGAGAGAGAGAGAGAGAGAGAGAGACTCAAAAGTGGAAACTCCAACAACCACAATGTGTGGTTGGGCCTTCCCTTATTCAAACTATCACTAAAAGAATAAAGAATAAGTGAATATGATGAGCGCCTACCACCACCTGCAATGTGCAATGGCGGGTACTGTCAGTGTAGTAATACACGGGTGGCTAGGCGGAGGCACCTTTACCCCCAACACTAAATCCTCAAAACATGTTGGATGCTTCATGTACACCTCTTCTTGCAATTCACCATGCAAGAAGATATTGTTTACATCCATTTGCTACAAACTCTAATTGGCTACTGCCAAAGCAATTGCACATCTAATAGTTGCCATTCTATTAACTCAAATGAATGTCTCTTATGTTTGAGCATAGCCTTTTTCAACTAGCCTAGCCGTCTACCTACTAATAGAACCATCTACATTATGCTTGATTTTGTAGACCCACTTACAACCAATAGCTTTCTTGCCCTTAGACAATGGTACTAGATCCCAAGCCTTATTGGCCTCTAATATATCCATCTTCTTATCCATTGCTACATCCAAATGAGCATGACCAATAGTATCCTTAAAACAAGTGGGCTCAATATCCTCAACTATCTTTACCATATAAGCATAGTGGTGAGCTAAATAGCCTTCAAAACTAAATCTTTTAATAGGATATTTAACCCTACTAGACACACATACCACTAGATCACTAAGTGGAGCCCATACATTACCATGTGCTCTTTGTACATCTCGTGTCTTGACTAAAGGACAACCAAGATTACCATCCAAACTCTCTAAACCATTAGAATCTCCATCAAACTCCAAATGACTAGTAGATGCATATTATCATTTGACACTTTCTTCTTCCCTTTGTCTTTACCTGTAATACTTGTAGATGCACTTGAAGATGTGGGGCTACTCCTTAGTCTCTTGTACTAAGAATAACTATGAATGTATTTCTAGCTGATGAAATCTAGTCCACTAAGGATCCATGATTCTTGTTTTTCTTTCTGCACATAATTTTCACGATGATGATGATGATGATGATGATCATCCAATGCATCACTACTAGATGCATACCAATAACTCATCTCATAAAAATTAACATCCTTGCTCACTCTAAACTCATACGTGACAATGTTATAACAATTATACCCTTTCTAAGAGTATCCAATAAAAATACAATTTTTAGCATTTGGATCAAGCTTTTTTTGCAGCTCATTTGGCACATGAACATATATAATACAACCAAACACTTTCAAGTGTAAAATATCGGGCATATTGCTTGTAAAGCATTCTTTGGGAGTCATTGATGCTAGGAGGCATATTTCACGGTGGATTCCGTGAGGTTTTACGGTGGATTCCGTAAACTTTGATGACCGGGGCTCATACACAAAGTGGATTCTTTGTGCGAGAAGTTGATGGGGACGCCTGTCCTTTTCGGGCGTTTCATTAATTTAGTGTGTACATGTGTGATTCCATAGCGGGTGATTCCGCAAAATGCATATTAAATTAATAAATATTTATGAGTTTTGAGTGCGCACTCGTAATAAATTAAGGTTAGGATTTATTTCTAACCAGTTGATTTATTTATGTAGCTGAAGACTGCTAGGTATTCACTTTTATCGGTTTAATTGTATTATTTTACTAACGATTTTGAATGCTTCAGTTGATGTGTAGAGATAGCAGCAGTGGCAGAGGAAAGCATTGGAGGATAACGAGTATTCGATCTATGGATTATATTCTGATAGGCGCCACGCCTATATTTTGTCATGCCTATTTATTAAGGCATTGATTATTTATTATTATTTTGTATACGCATGGGCGCATGGTTATGTTATTTCTATTTGGACATTGTATTGGGCGTGTTAGACTCTTTGGGCACCGTCCATTAGCTTTATTCCTATTTTTGTGTAAAAGCAAACTCAAAAGCTAAAAGCTTGTTATATTTTTGTAAATTGGGCTATTATTGAGCATGAAGATAAAATATACATAAAATACATGCTTTATGGAGCGCTCACACAAGGCATGGGGGGAGATTGCACCCAATTGGTCTCTTGCTCTTGTCGTTCATGCTTTTTACCTTGTAACTTGTGCAAAAAGTAGAGTTCATTGTTCTTGGGGACCTTCTGGCATTCACTACGCGAGCATACAGCGTCCGATCTGTGCATCAATGGTATCAGAGCGGAGCTGAGATCAAGAGCTTTCAATCGCTACCCATCTCGTGCAAAGGCGGAGCTTGTGGAACAATCGGGCTCTACGGTCAATCTCATCGCGAACCGTCGATACAGGCAGACTTCTGGCAATCAAGAACCCCCTGTTTCTGTTATTGGATCGCGAAGGACCGGGCTACAGAGGCGGAGGACCACTCCTTCGTCTCCTTCATCAAGTCGTGGCTACACAGAGAGATAAGCTCATATTTTCAAAAGTTTACAAGCTTTAATGAGTATTAAGCTTAATAACAAAGCCACAAGCCACAAAAATTCGGACGTCTAGTAATTTGGTGTCTTCAGCGTGAATTTCGACGGAAAAACCCCCCCCCATGATCTGCGCTGTTTTCCATTGATTAAGCTCTAAGCTTAATCAATTAAGCTTAGTTACCTAAGTTATCAATCCTGCAAGTCATAAATTCCAGGCCACACACAGTTAGTCAGATTTGGCTAGTCTATCAAGTTGAAGTTCTGCAAGTTCCGTAAATCGAATAAGTTCTGCAAGTCTGCAACTCTGTAAGTCACATAAGTCTGCAACTCTGCAAGTCAGACTAGTCAACTGGAGTCAGAACTGACTTGTGCTCAAAACTCCTAGAAGGACTATTCCTGCGCAGAAACTCCGAACTGCAAAGTTGTTCGTTGGAAGGTACTCTACCCATACGCAGGTTTGCTGAAGCATTTTCAGCATACGAAGAAGGATAATACGCAGATTTTTTGAAGATTGAGAAAGGTATACCCAAAAACACATAAGCCTTGTATTCCCAAACTTGAGCTACGCTCATCCCGCTAACTTGATTTTGAGTGAGAAATATCTTTTTAGTTTTACAGGATGACGGAACCACATATGGATGATCTTATGGCTAAAGGCGACCTACCTGAGCCTACGATGGAGCAAAAGCTGGACTTAATTATGATGCAATTGGAAGAAGAACGAAGGGCTAGGCAAGCATTGCAAGCATAACTGGCAAATTTACAAAGAGCGTCTACCGATAAAGAAGAACCTCAAGCTGAAGATCTGATTCGACGTACCATCGATGCAACTCTTGAAGCTCAAACTATCCACAAGGAATCAAAGATAAGTAAAAGAAGTTTCAAATTTCATACTTTCAATGGCATACGAGAAGGAAAAACTATTCTAGCATTCATTAGTCAGTTTGATGACTATTTCCATGAGGAAACCTATGCAGAAAAAGATAAAATCAAGTGTGTCACTAATCATTTAGTAGATAGAGCATCTCTTTGGTGGACTGTAGTACGCAAGAGCATAGATTGTCCTACTACTTGGGAAGATTTCAAGAAGAAGTTCATGCAGAATTTCCTTCCATCACAATTTCATGAGAAAGCTATTAAGCAATGGGATCTTCTCCAGCAACGGGATCGTGAGCCTATACCTCAGTATACAGAGCGTTTTTGGAATGCATTACTTTAGTTACGCATGCTTGAAGACGTACCTGAAGCGACACACAAGCGCAAGTATATGTCTGGACTCCTTGGGCATTACTACGCTGAAGTTAACATGTTCAAGCCTGCTACTCTTGAAGACGCCATTTCACTAGCTCACGACACTGAAGATAAGCTACAAGGTAGAGACAGACGACCACAGCAATTCCAAGCCAATGGTGATTATGGATCTAAGCAATTCAATTCCAATTTTAGAAGATTTAATCCACGTCGTTTCTCTTCATCATCTTTCTGCAAAAATTGGGCAAAACCACCTACATTACTATCCAATGTAAATCAAAATTCTAAGCCTATTCCACAGCCAAATCCTAATATACCTAGACTTCCCGCCATTGCAAACAATGTAACCAAAGCCAAGCCAATAGTATGCTATAAATGCCACCAGCCTGGACATCTAGCAACAAATTGTCATTCAAAGAAGCCACCAGCCCATATCGACTACCTTGGAGCAATGGACGAAGACGAACATGAAGATATGCCTGATTTCACTGAAGACGAGGACGACACTACTACTACTTCCGATACTTTACCAGGCATGCCTACTCCACATTCTTTATTGACTATGAAATGTTTGGTGCATGGAAAGGAAAAGAGTATTTTGCATGATGACGGTAGTACTCATGATTTTATTTCAGCAAAATTAGTAAAAGAATTGAAATTACAGACTGTATCTACGCATTATCGCATCAAAGCTACATTTTTAGGCACTAGGTATAATGGTACACAAGAAGTGCAAGACTTAGAGATTCAAATTGGTCAATACACTGAAAGAAGAAATTTCTTAGTTGTTCCATTACAGTCGAGTGATATTATTTTAGGTATGCCTTGGTGTCACCAGCATAATCCAGATATAGATTATTCCACACACACAATGAATATTAATTTTCAAGGAAAATATATTACATTATATTGTATGCATGCATCTAATGTTTTTCCACTGCTTTCACATACTCAAGCTAAACGTGCATTACGCAAGAGTAGTAAATCCTATCTCATTTGGGTGAATGAATTGCAAGTAAAAGAAAGTCATATGCACCCTAGACATAAAGATTTTCTTGCATATTTTAAGGATTGTTTTGTAGAAGACCTACCACCTGGTTTACCTCCTTCACGTCCAGAAGACCATAAGATAGATTTGATCCCTGGCACACAACCACCTTGCAAAGCACCATATAGGCATAACCAGATAGAGCAAAAAGAAATTCAGAGTCAAGTTGAGGAATTACTAAATAGAGGATTGATTAGACCTAGTAGTTCTCCATTCGGTGCACCTGTTCTGTTAGTCAAGAAAAAGAATAATACCTATCGTATGTGCATTGACTATCGAGCTTTAAATAAAATCACTATAAAGAATAGGTATCCCATTCCTAGAGTTGATGACCTTATGGACAAACAGCAAGGATTTGCTATATTTAGTAAAATCGACCTTAAGTCTAGTTATCATCAGGTAAGACTAGATAAGTCTGACATATTCAAGATTGCATTCAGAACACAGTTTGGTCATTACGAATTTTCAGTAATGCCATTTGGATTGACTAATGCACCTGCTACGTTTAGTAGAATGATGAACCGTATATTTCCCCGAGGGTATGATGCCAGGAGGCATATTTCGCGGTGGATTCCGTGCCACGGTAGATTCCATGAGGTTTTACGGTGGATTTCGTAAACTTTGATGACCGGGGCTCATACACAAAGTGTTTGTGCGAGAAGTTGATGGGGACGCCCGTCCTTTTCGGGCGTTTCATTAATTTAGTGTGTACATGGGTGATTCCATAGCGGGTGATTCCGCAAAATGCATATTAAATTAATAAACATTTATGAGTTTTGAGTGCGCACTCGTAATAAATTAAGGTTAGGATTTATTTCTAACCAGTTGATTTATTTATGTAGCTGAAGACTGCTAGGTATTCACTTTTGTCGGTTTAATTGTATTATTTTACTAACGATTGTGAATGCTTCAATTGATGTGTAGAGATAGCAGTAGTGGCGGAGGAAAGAATTGGAGGATAGCGAATATTCGATCTATGGATTATATTCTGATAGGCACCACACCTATATTTTGTCACGCCTATTTATTGAGGCATCGATTATTTATTATTATTTTGTATGCGCATGGGTGCACGGTTATGTTATTTCTATTTGGACATTGTATTGGGTGTGCCAGACTCTTTGGGCACTGTCCATTAGCTTTATTCCTATTTTTGTGTAAAAGCAAACTCAAAAGCTAAAAGCTTGTTATATTTTTGTAAATCGGGCTATTATTGAGCATGAAGATGAAATATACATAAAATACATGCTTTGTGGAGCGCTCACACAAGGCATGGGGGGAGATTGCACCCAATTGGTCTCTTGATCTTGTCATTCATGCTTTTTACCTTGTAACTTGTGCAAAAAGTAGAGTTCATTATTCTTGGGGACCTTTCGGCATTCATTACGCGAGCATACAACGTCTGATCTGTGCACCAGTCATTCCATGAATTACAACCATGGAAGTTCTATTCATAATATAGATAGTAGTATGAGCAACTTCAGACAAAAAATATTTTGGAAAATTCTTTTTAACTATCAATACCCATGCAACTTTTGCAATATGCCTATTTTTTCTTTGTACAATCCCATTTTATTGTGGGGTATATCTACAAGTGAAATGCACCTTTATCCTACGAGACCTTGAGAAGCCACCACTAAACAGATTAGAGAGGTACTCTCTCTCTCCATCTATAATTTGCAATCTATTTGCAGATAAAACTTGTATATGCTTCTAGGAAAACATCTCAGATTTTACAAATTTGAAATCTATAACTTGTGCATCCACTTTCTATCGACACAATCGAAATCATAGTATACTCTGAAACTATTGCTCACAACCTTGCAAGTCTAAAATGGGACTTGAAATATATAGTGCTTTGCTCTCATATCAAACCTCTTACTAATCTATGATTTTCTCTCTATCTTACTTCTAGTACATAGACACTATCCAAGAGAAAGAGTGGGAGATATTTTTACCCATTACTTGCTTGCTCAAATCCTTGCTTCTTTCCTTTTACTTGATCCTTCAAAACTAGTCTTTCTCAGTGGCGCTACTTTGATATCATGTTAGAAAATCCATGGTGAGGAGACTTGCTTGAGTTATTGTACCAAACACATACCATACATGTAAGAGGAAGCTCACTCAAGAACATAAGAAGAGAGCGGATGCCAAAAATATTTTCTTGCTAGTTTTTGAAAATAAACAAGAGGGGAGAGAGGTGAAGAAATCAAGAGCACACACTCAAAAAGAAATGGAGACGTAAGCACACAAAGAGATAGAACTGAATGTTGAGATGGCAAGCTCAACACGTGCGGACATTGATGATGGACCGCCTAGCTAGATAGGTCCGTATGTCTATAGCATGTTGGTGATCATTATGATACTCACATGGCCACTAACTTATCACTTATTATATTTAGTTTGTTACACTTACCTACAACTGGAAAAGATATAGCGCTAGGTTGATTAGTGTAGTTTGTTATGCACTATGTGACTTAGTAGGCCACTTTCCTTTATGTTGTATCTTATCTATAATTTGTGTACATTGTATAGTGTGTGGAAGAAGAAGAAGAAGAAATCAGTAAGAAAACATTTTGGCCTCCATCTCTCTTGATAAGATACAACATAGTGTGTGTTTGGCGCAACAGCTCAAGCAAGTCCCCCCACCACCTGATTCTTGATATGGTATCAGAGCCACACCACTGAGAGAGGCTGATTTTGAAGGTTGAAGTGAAGGAAAAGAAGCAAGGTTCGACACAGGTAAGAAGCTCTCCCATTCTTTCACTGTTTCTCTTGGATAGTGCCTGTGGAGGCACCAGAAGCAGGGTAGAGTGAAAATCTCAGATTGTTGTGAGATTTGGAGTGCAAATAAAGCATTGTATGTTTTGCAATTTGACCTTTTAGGGCTTTCCCATAGTTTTTTTGGGCATTTGAGGTTGTTTCAGGCCCCATTTTAGAATTGTAAGGTTGCGAACGACAGTTTTGGGGTACACTGTGATTTTGGTTGTATTGACTCAAAGTGGGTGCACAAGTTACATATTTTGAATCTGTAATTTTTGAGGTATTTTCTACGAAGAAAACATAATTTTTATCTACAAACAGGTTGCAGATTACATGTACTATTGAGCAATCAATGAAAAACATTGCTTAGTGTATTACTGTGCTCTTGTTATGAAAGGTTGTAGAAGACTAGCTTGTTGTGTTGTATCTTTTTTTGTAATAGTGGTAAAGAATAGTGGAAATCCCATTATTGAGAAGCTTAACAAGAACAACTACCCTTCATGGAAGTTTCGTGTGACGAACTTCCTCATTGGAAAGGGCCTTTATGAGTTTGTTTTATGTGAAGAAAAGGAGCCAGAGTTGGGACTACAGATGAATTAAAGGCATGGAAAGAATGGAATACAAATGACAAAAAGGTGATGTACTGGTTCTCTACAATCATTGATAATACAATGCTGGGACATATCAGGAATGAAGAAACTTCACATGTAGCTTGGATAATTTTTGAGAACATGTTTTTAGTAAATACAAAGACACTGAAAATTCAACTCAAGAAAGAGTTTAATACCTTGAAGAAAGAGAAAATGCATGTCAATGAGTATGGTTTGAAGGTGAGGAGCATTGTCTTTACCAACATTTGATGCAATGCTTGATGATGCTGATTTGATTTCATCCACTTTGAGTGGCCTTAATAATGTTGTTGATCTTTCTCAAGTCATCCAATTGTGCCTTTGTTGCAACCCATTTTCACCCTCGTACACATACTTCAACAAATTTGTGATTCCTAAGAAAGTTGCAGGTCTATTGTTTAAGGGGTCAATTGGGTAGATTCCCCCATCAACCCACAAATCCACGTGTTTCAATCCCATTTTCCTATAACTTTGCAAAACCTGAGGGTTGACACTAGTATGCTGGGCTCTTTTTAATAATGGGGCATATTTAATCTCTACCTCAATATGCAACTCCTTCTTTTCTGTATTCATTTTACTATTAATAGAAATAAGGAGCCTACTTGATTGCCACATGAGGTAGAGTGGAGATGCACAGAGCAGCACACAAAGGTGCCAAGGGAAAGGAGGGTGTAAGTAATTCACTCTATTTAATGAAGGTTGCATAAACACATAGAAGAGGTCACAATAGAGCCATGAGAGAGTATAGATATGGGGGAAAATAGCTTAGAGGGTAGGGATGTCCAAGAATTTTGGTATTTTATACATTTCTATTTTATCTCCAAAAACATTTCCAAAAAACACAAAATTTGACCAGTTGGTTTTTTAAAAACCAAAAGTACTAGGAGGTTCTTGTGGTTCATTCAATGTATGTGATTGTTGACCTATTTTTTGCACAACCACACTTTCATGCTCATCAATCTCAATTGTACTCTACACATTATTGTACCAGTGATTTCATCAAAAGTAATATCTTTGCCAACTCTCAACTCACGTGTACATTAGGGGGAATATGGACTCAAAAAGGACCCTTTAGCTTAAGAGTTAGTGACTCTCCTAATGACAAGGGATTTGAGGTGGAGCAATGGGAGAAGGGCTAGTGTGCACATTTTATCCACTCCCTTTTTTCCCTTGTCCCTCCACTACTCATAGGATTGTCCCCTTATGTCCACTTTTATCTCCCCCACTTTTACCACCCTATGTTAAGTGGGTCTCATTGGACATCTAAAATTCTTACCTAAATTTTGAAATTTTTCTCCCATTCTAAAATTGGATTTTTTCTCCACAAAACCTCTTCTTATGATATGTATAGTTCAAAATTGCATTTTTTGGTGTCTTTCTATAAGATATGCTTTCATTTTAGTCATTCTCTTATCTCCATTCCATAAATTTTCTCAACTTTATATGCTCCTAGCTTCTCTTGGCTATAGTCACACAGCCAAATCTTCTCTCAACACAACCACACAACATCCAACTTATCTTCTTCTTCCATGGTCATTCTCTTATCTTGAATTTTACAAATCTTCTCATCTTTCTAGTCTCACACAACCATAGCAACACAACCCCCAGCTTCTCCCATCCATTGCCACATAGTGCCTAGCCTCTCTCTTTCTTCTAAGCATAGCCATAGCCACATAGCCCCTATATTCTCCCAGTCATAGCCACATAGCACCTAACTTCTTTTCTCATGATGATTTTATGTTTTTCCTCCCATAAAATTTCTCATCTTTTTGTGCTCACATAGCTATAGCCACATAGCCCTCCTTACTTTCATTACCATTCCAATGGCATCTACATGTAAGCAAAGGCAACCTCATGATTCCATATTTGTTGTTTATGTATACAATACAAAGGATGAACATGGAAAATGGGAAGGTGCATTGTTCAAGAAGGATTCATAGGTCTAGATGTAACCTTCAACAACAATAGGACCTCATTGAGTTCCTCGTCGTGGTGTACTACAAAATCATTGGAAGGATAGAGTGCTTGGATTTCGAGAGGCTTGAGATGATGGTCCTATTGCATTATTTCAACATGTGTATGGTGTGAAGGACTTGAAGCTACCTTCTGGGACAACTTGATATTTTTTTCCCTTGAATTATAAGTCATTACTTTTATGTTCTTAACTTCTCATGCCTGTCTATTTTTTACAATTCGCACAAGAGGGAGCCTAGCACTCTTTTACAAAATTTTAGTGGTGATTTTGCATTATAAAATGCGCCTTTGCCTTCGACTTGACTTTTGCATTTGCCCTTGTGCTTTTGGCATTTTCCTCTTTTATTCCTTTCCTAGCTATCTTTTTTCACATTATTCCATATTTTTGCATTTTCTTTTTCTGGTCTTGTATTGGAGTTAACAACCTCACAAATAATAAAGTAGACTCTTGAAATAATCCTAAAGAGAGATGGGTTCCAATCATTAAAAGTATCAAATGCTTCTCACTAGCCGATGATGAAGACTACCTATGCAACCAACACTATGTCACCAACACATCAATCACTAGCAAGTAAATCTTAGTGGCAAAGAAAGCTATCTTACACAAGAGTACCCACTACTCTACTTGACCTCATTGGTATCATCAAAACCTTAGTTGTGTAAGAAGAGAGAGTGATCATGTCAATATCAACATCGAGCAACATTGATGACTCAGGGAATGACCCTAAAGAATTTCCAATTGAAACCTAATAATTTCTAGTACAATATGAACAAAATCACAAATATTATATGTGGTTAGATCAATGCATGAGATTGTAACCAAATTAGAATAAGAGACAAGGCTAAAGAATGACATAATGCAACAAGTTGCAAGGTTTACACAAGCGCAAAGTATTTATAGACAAAGGAAAGAGGATGAGCTTAACCAAGTTCAACCCATCTTGGAATCCATGGGGTATACTAGACTAGGAGCCAATGCAAATATAGAAAGATCACTCGAAGTTGATCTCACTCCCATCAAACTCGAAGTTGATCTCACTCGAAGTTGATCTCACTCCCATCAAACTCGAAGTTGATCTCACTCCCATCAAACTCCTGACTAAGAAAACAACTCAACCAACAAGTAAAGTTTCATGACACTAGCTATCTCAATTCTAACTGGATTCAAAATTGCACCCAACACCAAAAACCAAACTAAAATCCCAATCGTCATAAAACAAATTAAGAAATACAAGGAAGATGATGACCCTTATAGCTTTGTCGATCAATTTGAGTAGACTTGTAAGGCTAACAACCTCCATGACACTAGCCAACATGCACAAACTTTTAGGTTGTGCCTTGGGAGAGAAAGGATGCATTTGGTTCACTAGTCTTAATAAAGCTGAATGCAAAGATTTTGATACCCTAAAGAACCTCTTTATTAAGAGATTCTCAAAAATAGGAATTGTAGATAATATAATTGTCAAATTGATGAATGCCAATAAGAATGACAAAGAGGACATTTGTGATTACACTACCTTACCCATTTTTGAAGTCTCTATTAGAGAATTCCAATAGCTAAATGACCTACTCATAAAGTAGTTTCCACGGTTTTCATTAATAGGATTAAGGATGAGGAACTCTATCAAGCACTAGCAAGAAATTCAAGTTTACAATGAGATATGCTAGCTAGGATCTTCAAAGAATCAAACCATGTGGACACATTGCTAAAGGAGAGAAACATCAAAGCTATACAACCTATGGGTAGCCTTACCATCCATGGTGAAAAGGCTACAATCCATAGTAACCAAGCACTCATTAACATCCAAGACAAAGGAAGAAGTATCAACATCACATAGGAAATGGTAGGGCTTAAGTTAGAGCTTGGAAACCTTAGGATGCACTATGATGACTCATAAGATCACAAGTTTAATGTGTCCACTATAGTAGCAACAATCTTTTGTTAGAATGTTAGGATCCACAACCATGCACTTGTAAGAACTTTTGAAGAATGGACCATGAGGCTATGCAATGTTGATTACCAAGAAGGCTACCATATCCCTAGCCTTAGCCATAGCCATAGTACATCATGAATAGGTAGTTTAACTATGTAAGATGAGCTTTGCTTTCTCTCCTTGCACCTAATGACCAATGACCCACAGCTCCCAAGCCTAATATCAATCCCACAAGAATACCAAAACCACCCGGATCCATCCACCAAATAGTAGTA
Organism: Lygodium microphyllum; assembly: GCF_053477565.2. Classification (NCBI taxonomy): domain Eukaryota; kingdom Viridiplantae; phylum Streptophyta; class Polypodiopsida; order Schizaeales; family Lygodiaceae; genus Lygodium; species Lygodium microphyllum. Next base: position 133,633,910 of record NC_141144.1, read on the forward strand.
TGGTACCCTTTATGGAAGAATTACTCCAAGAGGAACCATATGTACATCCTTACGTCACTTATGATGAAGATGAATATCTTAACTTGATGGATTTTCACCCAATTCTAGCCATGGTTTTGGGTAGGGGATGAGGTGAAGACTAAGAAGTAAACCCACTATAAGAACCTCTAACCTATTGGGACATGCAATCACCGAGGACATATATAGTCTAGATGCCCAAAAAAATAACAATAAAATAAAGACAAAGTAGATTTGAGATGCATGGAATATAGTGTCACACATCTTCATCCTAGTTGCCCTAGGCAAAAACCCTTCACTAGCTCGGTAATCATGAGTTTCGTCATTATTTACTAGCAATGCCTTTCACTTTCTATATGGACCACCAGGCTTTGTTGTGTCTTGTTAATAAACCATGTACTACCATTTGCATAGCTCAATGGTTGCTACTTCTTCTCAACTTTCACTTCTTAGTAGTAATAAAAAAGGGAAAGCAATAGTATACCATTGATCATTTGTCTCAAATACGCAATGGAGAGACAATATAAAAGGGAATTGCAAATTACCTTCCTAATGCACATTTGTTCAAAATATCTAATGCAAAGGATCTCTTCAAATATGATCTCACACCCTACTAGACTGATAATGCTGTTGAGATCTTAGAAAATGGAAGATCTAACCAACCAATAGAAAAGGCTCAAAGTCATCAATTCATCATCAAAGTGCAACCTTATTAGCTAATCAACCAGTAGAATGTTGAGATATTAGAAAATGGAAGATCTGACCAACCAATAGAAAAGGCTTAAAGTCATCAATTCATAATCAAAGTGCAACCTTATCAGCTAATCACTAGACAATTACAATGATTAGGATAAGACAACCTCCTTAGACGTTATCTTAACATTGCTACTAATAGGGTTGGGAGTCAACGGAGGCTCTAAGAGCCAATCAAAAATCCATGTGGTAGCAAAATAGTTGGAAAAATACAAAGCTACCAACAATCCATATAGCTTTGTGGAATAGTTCGAGCAAGTCTGCGAGGCCAACAACCTCACTGATCCTACTCAGCGCTCCAAGCCTTTGGTCTACGCTTAGGCGACAAGGGTCCTGGTACATGAGTGTAGAGGCTACAGAGTAGCGTATCGATTTCAATGGCTTGAAAAATCTCTTCATTAAGAGATTTTCCAAACCTGGATACTTCAATAACCTGCTAATGTGACTTATGAATGTCAAGAAGAAAGAGAATAATGATATTCGAGATTATGTGACCCACATGAGGAGCCTCTTCAAGAGAATCCCCATGGGTGAGAGACCAACCGAAAGGGTGGCATCTATTGTATTTGTCAACGGAATACAAAGCGAGGAGCTCTACAAAGCCTTGGCCGGCAACTCAAGCTTGCAGTGAGACGCATTGGCAAGGGTCTTTGAAGAAGCTATTAGAGTGGATGACCCACTCAAGGAAAGAAGCTCTAGAGGCTCAAATCAAGAAGATTCCAGTGCTAGGAGCTCTGAGAGAGCCTTAGCACTGAGTGAGAGAGCACACTCAAGCACTCAAGACAAAGGAAAGGGCATTGAGTTAGGACAAGAGCTAGCTGAGATTAGGATGGACATAGCCAAACTTGGCCAATGCGCCCACACGTCCAATGTGTGCATTGTGGCAGAAACCACTTGCAGTTGAGTGCTAGGACCCTAGGTCACGACCTTGTGCTAATTGTGGTAGGTTTGGCCATGACACCTTGCATTGTCGATTACCTCAAAGGCTCTCGTTCCCGGAGCCTTACGGTCAACCCCACCTTGTGGACAGGCCACTGAACTTCTTTGGAAGGGGATCCCCATTGGCTCTTCTAACACCAAATGACACTAAACTGACCATCCCTAGGATGGAAATAAATCCTACAGGTATCCCTAGACCACTTGGACCCTACATGACCCATCCATCGAGTGATACTCTAGTCCACTATGTGGACAAGCCCCAAGTAATGAAGAGTCGTATGTAAGCCCATACGTGTCATACAATGAGGAAGGAAATGCTATCCTCATGGATTATAGACCAGTACCTCTGATGGCGTTGGGACAAGGGAGAGGCAGGGTGTGAGGTGCCTCCTCCAACAAACTCAGAGGAGTCCTCTAGTAGTCAACTGAAATATCCATGCACATCACCATCCTGTCTCCCCCCATGGGAAACCTTAGACTTAGTTGAACATGGGAATCTCAGTTCTACTTCACAAGGGAAGCATGGACAAGTCACCCCTAATAGCAATCTAACGCCACCCTAAGAAAGACCACTTTGTAATCAATCAAAGGCAGGAGTGAGGTTAACACCACACTTGGTTCAAAGAGAGTGAGAGACGAGGGAGAGTGTAACTCGATCCCTGTCAAGAATCGCGTTGTGGGGAGACTTGCTCAAGATGCTGCGCCGAACACACATAGAATGCACAAGGAGAAGCTCACTCAAGAGACAAGAAGAGAGATGGAGGCCAAAAAAACATTTTCTTGCTGGTTTCTTCTTCTTCTTCCACACTCTTTACAATGTACACAAAGTATAGATAAGATACAACATAAAGGAAAGTGGCCTACTAAGTCAAACAATGCATAACCGACTACACTAGTCGAACTGGCACTATAACTATGCCATATGCAAATAGGTGTAACAACCTGAATATAATAAGTAATGAGTCAGTGGCCATGTGAGAGTCATAATGACCACCGATGTGCTAATTGTAGACGTGTGGACCCATCTAACCAGGCGGTCCATCATCAATGTCCGCATGTGTTGAGCTTGTCATCTCAACACTCCCCCTCAAGCTCAACTACATCTCTGCAACTCCAAGTAAGCTTCGAAACTTTTGAAGCTTCTTTGTACCCAATGCCTTCGTGAAGATGTCAGCTATCTGATCCTATGTGCTGACATACACCAAGTCAATCTCACCTGCTAGTACCTTGTCTCTCACAAAGTGGTAGTGTACCTCAACATGTTTTGTCCTAGCATGGAACATAGGGTTCCTAGCCAACTGTATACTTCTCAAGTTGTCACAATAAATGACAACTGGACCTTCCACCTGCACATCCAAATCAACCATTGACTTTTGTAGCCATACTACCTCACATGCTACAACAGCAGCACCTCTATACTCAGCCTCTGTACTCGACAAAGCAACTGTAGATTGCTTTTTGCTGCTCCAAGCAATTACTGCACTACCAAGAGAGAACATGTATCCACTGGTAGATCTTCTATCAGACATACTACCAGCCCAATCTGCATCTGTGTATCCAAACACCTGTACATCTATACATGTCTCATAGAAAAGTCCATAATGTAATGTGGACTTCACATATCTCAATATGCGTCTGACTGCATCCAAATGTGGCTTTCTAGGTACTTGCATAAACTGACTCATAAGACCAATAGCGTAGCTCAAGTCTGGCCTTGTAATGGTCATGTAGATGTCAAGATTGTGGGAGAGAAGGAAGGAGTCTCACTTGTAGCTTTCTTGCTTGCACAATGGGGAAATACACATACAGGTGGAGACTGAAAACAATTTTCCTCTTCTTAGTTGTGTAAGCCAAAAAGAACTCTCATACAAAGAAATAGAATAACCCTATATATGGGTCTCAAACCAAACTCAACTAACTAAGGTGGCATACTAAAATTGAGCCACGAACTAGAGTAGATAAGGATAGTTGTCATCTAGCTATTATTCATGGGTGGTGTACCAACCGCATTTGCAGCTAACAAGTTGGTGACATAAATGCACAACGGTCACCCGGGCATATCACGAGTGGAGCTCGATATCTCAACACTCCCCCTCAAGCTCAATCGCAATTCCTGCACACCAAGCAGGTCTCTGAACTTGCGCAACTTCTCTGCACCCAATGCCTTCGTAAATATGTCAGCTACCTGATCCTCTGTGCTAACATAAACTAGATCAATAAGACCTAGTAAAACCCTCTCCCGCACATAGTGATAATGCACCTCAATGTGCTTTGTTCTAGCATGATAGACTGGGTTATTTGCCAAGTGTATACTACTCATGTTGTCACAATAAATGACAACTGGCCCATGATAGACTGGGTTATTTGCCAAGTGTATACTACTCATGTTGTCACAATAAATGACAACTGATGCATATCATAAATTAGCTTATGCAACCAAGCTACCTCACATGCAGCCATTGTTGCACCCCTGTACTCAGCCTTTGTGTTCGACAAGGCAACTATAGGCTGTTTCTTGCTGCTCCAAGTGACTGCAGCACTTCCAAAAGAGAACACATATCCGCTGGTAGATCGTCTATCAGAAATACTACTAGCCCAATTAGCATCAGTGTATCCATGCAACTGTATTTGAACCCCAATCTCATAAAATAGTCCATACTGCAATGTGGACTTCACATACCTGAGTATGCATCTAGCCGCATCCAAATGCGGTTTCCTTGGAGCCTGCATAAACTGACTTACCAATCCAACATCATAGCTCAAATCTGGCCTGGTAATAGTCATATAAATCAAACTTCCTAAGATGCGTCTATACATAGTAGGATCTTCGAGAAGCTCACCTGCATCTACGCTCAACTTCACATTCTTCTCCAAAGGAACTGAAATTGGCTTACAGCCTATCATCCCATATTTGGATAGCATGTCCAATCCATACTGCCTCTACAAGAGCCATATCTCACTTGGTGATCTAATCATCTCAATGCCCAAGAAATAATGCATCTCTCCCAAATCCTTCATCTCAAACTTTTGCTTCAATAGCATTTTCACATGAAGGATATCTTCATCACTATCACCTGTGATAATCAAATCATCAACATAAATGACAAGCATCATAATATCTTTCTCTGTTTTTCTCACATAAAGTGAGAAATTTGCCTTGGAGATCTGAAAGCCAATAGTGACAAGATACTGTCCTATCTTGTCAGACTATGCTCTAGGTACTTGCTTCAAGCCATACAAGGCTTTCTTCAACCTGCAAACAAACTCAGGATGAACAGCATGCACATAACCTGGTGGCTGCTCCATATAAACCTCTTCTTGCAAATTACCATGCAAGAAGGCATTCTTTACATCCATCTGATATAAAGACCATCCCTTTGATGCAGCCATAGCAATGACTGCTCTTACGGTTGCCATCCTTGCAACCGGACTCAATGTTTCTTCATAATCAATGCCATATGTTTGTGCATACCCCTTGACTACTAATCTTGCCGTGTATCTGTTCACAGAACTATCTGCATTGTGCTTCACCTTATAAACCCACTTACAACCAATTGCATTCTTATCTCTAGGCAAAGGTACCATTTCCCATGTAACATTTGCTTCCAAAGCATCCATTTCTTCATCCATGGCTTTCTCCCATTTTTTGTTTCCCATGGCTTGCTCAAAAGAAGTGGGTTCTAGTTCGTATCACTTTGACTATATAGGCATAGTGAATGGCTGTAAATCCATCATATTTCAGCCTATCCACAGGATACCTAGCTCTGGTAGACCTGTGCAAAGTAGGCTCACTTTCAGATGCTCTCAAAACATCCCTGGTCTTCCTTACTCCAGGTGTAACAATAGAAGGAATACCAAACTCATCATCAATGCTCTGTTCTGAGCCACTGGATTCACCATCCATATAAGAGTGACCTGCATTCACATAAAACATGGGCTGATCTACCTTCTCTTTTCCTTTTCGTGATACCTGCATACCACTATTTGCATTGCTTTGAGAAGATTCTCCTGATCTCAATTTTCCTGTCCATGGCGAAGAATGTGAACCACTGCTAGAGGACACTCCAGGTCCACTAGTATCTTGTGACTGCTGCTGTGAATTCTGTGCAGCATTACCATTTTGTGCATCTACATTATCAATCACATTTACTGGTTTATACCAGCTACTCATCTCATAAAAAACAACATCTCTGCTCACTATAAATTTACGAGTAGAAGGGTTATAGCATCTATACCCTTTTTGCTGCAGAGAGTAACCAATAAAGATGCACTTCTCAGCTTTTGGATCCAACTTGGATCTCAACTCATCTGGCACATAAACATAGGCAATGCAACCAAAAGTTTTCAAATGAGAAATATTTGGTTTCCTACCAGTATACCTCTCCTTTGGAGTCATGCCATGGAGCCCCAAGAGGAACACCAAGGAAAAGGGAATTCTCTTGCAAGAAAATCTATCTTATAACATCAACAAGCTTTTTTATTAGGGTTTATATGATCACAATGAAGAAAAGAACACCATGCACAACAAATCTTCATGCAACATCATGTAGATCTCCCAGGATTTGATAGAATCAACCATATTCTTCAATATCTTCACAAATTCCATCAATATAACAAAGAAAGCAAAGGAATACACCATCTTTGAATGGAAATACATCACATAGTATTCATCTTCAATATCTTCATAGTCTTCTCTCTCAATCTCTCATATACAATCACACTGTTTTCATAGAATTGGCTATCTCTGACTCTCTCTCTCTCTCTCTCTATCAATAGTACATCATATCCTCACTATAATCACTCAATAATCGCCCATAATAATCCTTCTCACGTCGTGGATACACCTCCCAAGAGGTATGTCTGATATGAAGATGCACTAGAGCCACTACAGTATCTTTTCATAACTCACCACTGTCACTTCACTCCAGTCTTTACTTGAGTCTTCAGAAGCTACTTCTTTGACTTCTTTTAGCTCTTTTGCACTTGTATTCACCTCTTTCCAAGGCTAAAAAACTTTCCCAAGCTATACTCTCATCCAATAGAACACATACAGAAGCATACATAAGGTCTACAGAACCTCATCAGAAGCTCACTAGAGAGTTACAAAAGGTCAACAGAAAGCATTAGAACCACATAACTCATTCCAAACCATCAAAAATCACTCAATAAGCTTTCAAAAAATCTCAAACCATATCAATCAATACTCCATCCCTCCTTATAGAGAGAAAATAGAACAAAACAGAAGCTCAACAGAACCAAACAGAACATATCAGAACATCATCAGAACTTCACATCTCTACTAATAAACATCATGAGCTTAATAAAACCATTCCAACCTATCCAAACACTCTCAAACCACTTCCAAACCAATCAATCATCTCATAAAATCAACCATTCAACTCTCAAAAACAACAAAAATCAGCCAAAAAACAAGTCATTTCAACACTCAACATATCCCCACACTTAATAAGGAAGCGTCCTCGCGACCCAGGAAAAAGGGAATACAAGTGCATTCAAAAGCTCAACTTTGATCTTCAATAAATCTTCAAAAATAGTCCATCCAACCACGACCCCAACTTATAACCTGTATCTGATATAAAGAATACAACGAAAGGAAAACCCTTTATACATTAACACTTCTTATCAAACTGGAAATCACAACAAACTTATAAAGGATATAAGAGGTTTCTTCTTCTTCTGCATCAGCATCATCAACTATCCAACCAGCAACACCATCACCACAATTCTCTAAAAATGTAGCTCGCACGAAGGTAAATCGAATAGGCAACCACCACGATCTTATCACATAAATTAACCCACAACAGAAACACTACACACAACACAACCATCTGAATGACTCCTCCAAAAAGAGAGATTTATCATTAAAAATCATCCACCATACATGGCAAAGGTATCAATGAAGATGATCCCTCTTGAAAGATTGGTGATTTTGAAAACAATCCATAGACAAGGATTCATCTACAAATGTCTTGGGAGGATTTTGAAAAAACTGAAGGCAGCACATCCTTTCCAACAAGACAAGGTATCTGCTAGGCAAACAGAGGGCATGAAAGTACAATACATCTAGTTGCTGGGAATCAATGCTCACATTGATATTCATGCACAACTTTGGAATAGGCTTTGAATCATTATGAGAATGCCTATGCATATATGCCAGGTACCAAGTAAAATGAGCAATTAAGCACACAGAAGGATCTACAGACAGAGAATACTGCTGAGCAAAATGCAGATAATTCTGATAAGCCTGACTAGCACTTATCCATTCTCCTGGGATCAATGGCCAATTGATTTGAGGTCCAGTAAGGGAATCATTTGAACTCCAGTCTCTTCTTCGAAGAATCTTCTGATCAAAACCTGGAAACCCACTAACCAACTGAGGAGGATTAGGAATAGAAGTGGTAGGAGATGGAAGAGGGACTAATGAAAGAGGATGAAGCAATGGATAGGCAAAATCATAAAAGGAAGAATGGATTAAAGATGGATTGGCTGAAAATTGAGGAGATTCTATTAAGAAAGGCGTTAAAAGATAAGCAAGAAAAGTTGACAGAATATCAAGGGATGGGGAAGGATAAATATCAGGAGGTAGAAAAACTCGATCTTCAATAAAAGAACAATGGGTAAAGATAGGAATTTCAATATATCCTTGAGGTTGAAAAAGAAGGGGTAAAATGACTTTTGGGTTAGATTGAAAAAGGGAAATATAAGCATCATACCTATGAGCCATTTGTTGATAATGAGTTAGTCAAGGTAAGGTTGGACCTAAAGCTGATCTACGATGATAGGCTTCAAAGAAAGAAGTATCAAATGGAGGTTGGTTGGAGAGATAGGCTAAAAGATCCACCCTCAGTTGGTTAGTGTTCTGAGCATGAGCTGAAGCTTTGACCTGACGATGATTCAAAATGACAGCATCAACCATAGTGTGTCATGAAAACTCAGGATACTCAGCCACCTTTGAAGAATATCCCTGGAATATCTCATCAATCCTCAACTCCAAATGTCGGACATACAAATAAGCTTGTAATACCACATCTCCAACATACCAAGCCAGATCTTCATCATTTGGAATCAATAAATCACCCCTCAAATACATATAAGACAGAAGCATCGTATTTGGAGTGACAGAGTCTTCAAAAATCATCCTTACTACTTCTATCAGCAAATCTGATGACCAAGCCCCACTCCATCCATCCTCTGGAATAGGTAAATCCATCATGGAAAGTTTTATATAGAAGGCCAACTTCTGTTGTTGATAATGGACAAAAAAGGAATGATCTGGTCGAACATATTCTTGATACTGCTCAAAAGAAAACCATAACAAATCCATGCGAGATTGCAATCTTTTCACCTTGGCCTGGAATAAGGGACATAAGGTAGCCTGTCTTTGAAGAGCTGCCAAGTCTGCAGGGGATAAAAGAGAAACTGGATGCACAAGACTCTGTGTATTAGACCGAGACTGAGCCAACTGATCTTTGAGTTGCTGAATTTGAGCATTGCTCTGGTCTAAAATAGCTGTGGTGGATTTAAACTTCTCTGCTTGGGCAGCTATCACCTCCGTCATCTCTTGACTCTCCTGCTGTAACTTATCCCTCTCCTCTGTTACAGCAACCACTTGAGACCTAGTTGCTACCAACTCAGCTTTCAACTTAGAGATTTCGGCTTTCTGAGTATCCACGAGCTTAGTCTACTGCTCCATTTGCATACAAAGGTCAGAGAATTTCTCCTGAGCAGAGGCTAACTCAGTATTGGTCTTATTCAGTTCCTCCTTAGACTGCTGAACTTCATCATAAAATGAAGAATATAATTGCTGGATACAGGCAGTCATCGAAAGTTCAATAGAACTTTGGATATCCTTGCACAGGAACGGAATAGCATCTCCTGTTACCAGGCGGTGAACAGAAGGAATAGTAAGTTCTAGCATCCCATCTCTATGGGCTCTGAAAAGATTTGGCGTATGAAGGAATGCATGCAAGCTGCTGCAAGACTGGGCAGGAATTGTCACTGGAACTGGAGGAATAGGCACTGAATCAGCCACCTCTTGAGGCGTTTTCTCTGAATGACAAGGGGAGGAGGAGAATCATCATCCTCAATTATCACATCATCATCTTCATTATGAGGCAGAGGAGGAACTTCTAGAGGATCAACTGGAGGTAAAGGAACTTCCTTTGCAAGGGTAGCATGTAGCAAGAAGACATAGAGGAAGGACCCAAATGTGACATTAGTCACATTTCCTCGAGTAGCTTGGATAAAGTGATGATCCATCTTGGAGAGGAGGTAGGTACTCCAATCAATAGTTATGTCTTTCAAAATCATTCGTGAAGCTGTAAACAACTCCTTGGAAAGATAATGAGATGGGGATTTTGCAGGCATGAACGTGTCTTGAAGGAATTGGCATAGCTGTTTCCATAGGGGATTGGAAATCATGGAGATACCCACTCCTGACGTGGTAATGACCTTCTTCGGATCAAGAACATCTTGAGTCTGCTTCTGCAACAGCTTCAAAATATCATCATTGGTGAACAACTGTCTGGCAGCAGGGACAGACTCCCCACGATATGGCAGACCAAGAGCCTTGCCTAGACTCTTCGGTGTCAAAAGAACAGTAGTGCCACGGACTGGACCAAACCTCTTGCTGTAAGAGGTTAAAAACTCGTTCACAAATGGTAGGATCATCTGGAACGTGTGGGAAAGAAAGGCTGACGAACTTGGACAAGCCCGCTTTAGCAACAACGTCCGAATCCAGTAACAAAGAATAATCATGGACAGCCAAAGGAACATACTGAATCGGGGGAGGAGTACAAGGGGGCGCCATTCAGATGGTTACACACACACACACCACAAACACAGACAAACAAAGAGAATGCCTACAAAGCAGCAGACAAAAACTAAGGATAAGATATCAACCAAGGTGGTAAAACGTGACTTGACCAACTATCCCCAAGCAAACCACAGCCTAGAAAAAATTCGACATGATCTCTAGACATATGCGATCGAAAGCTTCATGCTATGCAACATTCAAACACCCACCAAATCCCCGTATCAAGCCATAAAGAAAAAACTACACACCGTATCCTTAACCGTATCAAAGAAACTGAACCAAAACATAACAACAACCCACACATATTAGGACCACAACTTTGAGAATCAGGTTTGACCATGGAGACAACTCCGAAAACCTCGCGTACCCATCCCACGAAACGAGTTCATTAAAAAGGGGAAATAAGTGCAGTGAGGGGGAATTAATTTAATGAAAGGTTCATTTTATGAATTATTAAGAAATGGGTGAATTTTTATTAAGTGGTAAACCTTAACAAGAAAACGACAGTTCCTTCTTAAAATTTTAATTACAAATTATTAGGTTGGAGCGGTGCATTAATCCGAATCCCGAACTTCAATACCCAGATGAGGTCTCTAAATGCAAATTCATTTATTTAAAATTAAGGTGATGTGGAGCGTTTTTTTGCTAGTGCGTACTTTTGTGACGACAGGTTCATTTTAATTAAAAATATTAAAGTGCCTCTTAAGCGCACATAGTGCGTGCTAAGTGAACGGTGGGTTGATTTTTATTATAAAATGGTGTGTTTAGCGCGAATGCGTGTGCCATGGTGGTGTTTAGGATTCATGATAAAAATTAAGCATGAATTTTGGGGTAGCGAAAAAATAAAAAATATCAAAGGAAAAATACCTGGAAGTGGATGTATGTGTATGCAATGAATGCGCACTTCTCAATCCCAAAATGTAGGTCAGAAATCCAAAAAGGACCAAGGTATCTGGATTTTTCTAGAATTTTCAGTTTGTGTTTTGAATTAAAGAGGATTTTTAATGAATTTAGTATTTAATGAATTATTTTTACCATAAAATAATCATGGAATAAAATGGCACATCATTTTCAGCTTAGAAAATATTCCAAAAATAAGTAAAAAAAGTTAATGGAATTTTTAGGATTTTTTTTGCAGTTAAATTAAAAAATTTATAAAATTTAATGATTTTTTTTTCATTTTGTGGGTATTTTTAAAAGAATTTTTAATTTTAAAATTTTCTGAATTTTTTCTTGAAATTTTTAGTTTAGAAAAATATTGAAATTTACTGCAGAAAGATTGGGATTTTTTCAAGTTTTTTTAAATTTTAATTGATTTTTAATGATTTTTTTTGTAATTTTTCAATGTATTTTTAGGGTTTTCGGGTTTTGGAATTAAAAATCCGGGAATATACCTAGGAATGGATTGCGTGTCAGCTGCGTGTGAACAACCGGCTGGTGCACACCACCTCATGAACTAGCCAACGCGCGTCCCCGCGCATGAACAGCAGCTAACGGACTCCCGCACACGCACACGAACATAACCACACGTGCACAACCACACGTTTGTGTGTCAGGGGGCTGAGAAGAGGTGCCTGCGGGTTTCTGCGTGGTTCAGTTGGTTACTGTTGGGTGTCGTCCGGTGGTTTCTACGGGTGGGACTGGGGGTTTATGGGGGGGTTTCTACGGGTGGGACAGTGGCTTGTGGGGGGGGTTTCTACGGGTGGGACTGGGGGCTTATGGGGGGGGTTTCTGCAGGTGGGACTGGGGGCTTATGAGGGAAAGGTGTGTGTGGGGGTGGTGGGGTTTGGTGTAACAGTGGGCTTGGGTGGGGGAAACAGGGGCTTGGAGGGGGGTGGGGGGGAATTGTGCCTGGGGGTGAAGGGGGGCTTGTGTGGGGGTAGGGTGTGGGTGGTGAAACTGGGGGGAATGGGGAGCTTGGGTGGGGGAGGTTGGTGGGAAGCAGGCGGCGGACAGGAAGAAGGCGGCCACAGGGCAGCGTCAGAGGCCACGGGGCGGTGGGCGCACGGCGGGGTCCAGGCGACCGGCGGTGAGCAAGGCGGGACTGGGCGCCGTGGAGGAGGCCCACGAGGAAGGGGGCAGGGCGTGGAGAAGAGGCCCATGAGGAGGGGGGCAGGGCGTGGAGGAGAGGGAGGAGAAGAGGAGAAGGAGGGAGAGTGAAGTGGAGAAGAGGAGGAGATGGAGAAGAGGAGGGAGATGGCATGCAGGGGGGGGGAGGGAGATGGAGGTGGTTGGGGGAAGGGGTCGGGGAGAGAGAAAGGTGGGGGTGGGGGGGACAGGGGAGGGTGCCCCGGGGTGCCCATGGGAGAGGGTGGTGGGAGGGTGCCAAGGGGGGTGAAAGGGATAGGGTGCCCATGGGGAAAGAAAAAAAAAGCATGCCCCTGTCCCACACACGTGCGCGGGGCGGGGTAAAAAAAGTTTGCCGTGACAAGATCGAAATAGCGCCGAGATGTCAGCACCGGGCACGCGGACGCGACCGGGGCGTGTGGAGATGCGTAAAATCGAAAACGGGCGCGTTTACGCGCGGGACGAGTCGCGCGAACCACGTAAAAAATAAAGAAAAATTAATATCTCCCAATCCGGGCATCAAAACGAAATGTCATAAAAATAAAAATTGGGCAGGACGGCCGGGGGAAGACAAGGGAAATGTGCAACAGGGGTTCCGGGGAGTAAAGGGCGTTCACATGCAAAAAACGCAAAAAAGGGAGTAAAAACACAAACGAAAATTAATAGTGAAAGATCCGTGCATCGGAACGAGGTGCAAGAAGAAGGAAAAATATGCAGAAGCACGTGCCCGACAATCCTATCACATCAAAACATGGTTCTGACTAAGATACGATGCGTTCACATGGGAAAAACCCAAAAACTAGACCTGAAAATGGAATCGAAAATTAATATTGGACGAACCGCTTGCTGGAATGACATGCAGTAAAAAGGAAAAATGTCCGTAGGAAGGGGTGGCACAAGGTTGTCATGTTAGAACGTAGTTCCGGCCGAAGTAGGAGGGGTTCACGGGCGAAAAACACAAAAAATACACCTGAAAACACATGTAAAAATTAATAATTAAAAATCCAGAAGTCAAAAGAGGGTATAGGAAAAAGGAAAAAGGTGGGGGAAGGCGCGATGGACAAATTGGAATTCCGATGCAAACAGGGTAGGTTCACATGGAAAAAAGTCAAAAATACGTACGAAAAAGTCTCGAGAAACCGCAAAAATTAATATTGGACAAACCATGAATCGAAATGACACGGAGTAAAAAGGAAAAATGTCAGGGAGAAAGTGATTGTAAGGGCTAGATGTCAGATCACGGTTCTGAAGCAAGCAAAGCACGTTCACATGGAAAACCGACTAATGTGCGCAAAATGCTTCAAAAATTAATAACTCGAGAACCATGCACCGGAATAGGGGTGGGTAAAAAGGAAAAATGGTCAGTTCAAAGGGAAAAACAAGGCTATAAGGTTGGATGTGGACTTCGGTGAACGTAGGGTGTGAGCACTTGGCAAGACAACAAAATCAGGGAATGAAGGAAAACTGCAAGGGAACAGCCCCGAGGGTGGGTGGAAAATGGACGGGTGGGCGGGAAGGGACCCCATCAGAGTAAAAGAAAGTCATGGCATACATGCATGAGCAGGTTGAGATATATGCAGAGGGGTATGCAATGTAGACGCGCAGGGACGCGTCCCCACACTTAAGACCTTAACGGATAGGGGTAACCGAGCAACATGGACCTAAAACCACTCAGTAGACCAACCACTAACATCCCCACACTTAAAACATGATCATCACTATGAAACAGAAGGTGTAGGGTTAGAAAAACTTGGCCCATGTTGTCGAGAATCAAGGTTGATTGTCGATGGCACGTCCATTGTCGTTGTCGGCTGCAGGAAGTGCCAAGACATCTTCACAGTATACATTCGTTGTGGCAAGGACCACGCGGCAGCACCCAGGGAGGTAGCTAGTTGAAGGAATCGCAGGAAATTTGTCGATGATAAGGAATGTTGCACTCAATGGACAATCACTCATATGGAATGAAAGAGCAGTCACTCGCCCCATGACTAATATCACTCGAGGAATAATGATTGAAACCCATATCTCATACCTAGTTTAGGAATCGACAAGGGAATGGTACAGAGGGAGTATGCCAGGGTGCATAGTTGATGGTGCATTAGTGCGTCCAACCCGTCTGGCATAGGTGCAAGGAGGAAGGCAAGGGAGCCTTGCAGTGCACTGTACAGAACAGGGTGACGTGTCCTGTGATGACAGCAGAGACCAACCACGTGGGTGCATAGGGAAACGGGAACGTACCTGACTCCAAGTGTCGTAACATCTCTCAATCTCACCTTGTTGAGATATCGAGCTCCACTCGTGATATGCCAGGGTGACCGTTGTGCACTTATGTCACCGACTTGTCAGTTGTAGATGCGGTTGGTACACCGCCTATGAATAATAGCTAGATGATAGCTATTCTTATCTACTCTAGTTCGTGGCTCAGTTAGTATGCCACCTTAGTTAGTTGAGTTTGGTTTGAGACCCATATATAGGGTTCTTCTATTTCTATGTACGAGAGTTTTTTTTGGCTTACACAACTAAGAAGAGGAAAACTGTTTTCAGCCTCCACCTTTGTGTGTATTTCCCCATTGTGCAAGCAAGAAAGCTACAAGTGAGACTCCTTCCTTCTCTCCCACAATCTTGACACACCTCTCAGTAACTGATTGAAGAAACTCCAGTCACACTCAACCCACCCTCTGTCTCACGCTTTGTTGATAGATACAGGAGGGCAACCATGTCCTGAAACCCATTGATGTAATCCTCACGGTCACTTGTGCAAAGGTTGTATGCCTTGTGCGCCTTTGATGGTGCAATTGTGCATCCTACCCTGTGTTGGCATACGGTACGAGAAGGAAGGCCAGGGAGCCTTATGGTGCAGTGCACAAAAACAAATCGTGCTTTGTGCATTGAGAGGCCCATCCCGTGCGTGCAACACTTCATTCACACTTCTCACCTCTCATTTGATTTGAAGGGAAAAGACTGGTCACTCGCCCCACCCTCTGTCTCACGCTCTGTTGATAATTACAGAGGACAACCCATACTCACTTCCCCATCCGATTAGGATGAAAGCTCGTGTCACTCAATTATTTATCGATGAAGATTGTGTCATCAGTTGTTGAAGAGGCGTACCCAGGGAGGTAGCCATCAGATCGAATGTTGTGTTACATAGGACATGTCGTCTGGTAGAGAATAGTTAGACGCTTTGGAAAGAGATCCAGGACACAGTGTACCAAGGGAGGCAGCTTTGGAACTAGATCCTGGGGATATCAATTGATGAATCCAATTTTTGGACTGCTGGGTGTTGCCACCTTTTCCACAGCCAGCTTCCCGCCCAAGGGTGTTAACTACCTTTTCTTGGAACGAGGCCTGCTATGACAGGGAATTTCTTCCTTTTCTCCCATAACAGTTTTGTTTTGTTTTTTTTTTTTCTTGTTGTTGTTGTTTTTTTTTTTCTTTTGTTTTGTTGTTGTTGTTGTTTTTTTTTCCTCCTATTACCGAGGGTGTCTCCACCTTTTCTCGAAGAATAGGTCGACATGACAGGGACCGAAGTCCTTTTCTCCCATGACCGATATGTATATATTTTTTCTTCTTCTTTTGTTTTTCGATTTAAGCAAGGGAATGGTAGAAATACCATTTATCAAAACCCACCTCGCCACTGCCACTGGTGGAAAATAGAGGATAAGAGATCAGGGCTAGAAGGTGGGGCTGAGGGAACAGAGGGTTGCGTCCATCTCATCAGGAGTGGCTGAAGAACGACTATCAGAAGTAGAATCATAAGAGTGACAGTGCCACGCCAACAGGGGAAAGGATCAGGTGACCATGATTGTCAAGATCCCCAAGGAGGGAAGTACTTCTTCAGGCGATAGCCAAATCAGGAAGGGATCATCAGAGGCATCAATGGTCTTCACTTGGACAGAGCCATTAGGGTTGACAACAAGTACCTTATATGGGCCCATCCACCGCTGTTGAAGCTTGCCAGGAAACTTGCCAAATCGTGAATCATAGGCACCTTCTTTGAACTCCTTGTGCTTGATGAAGCTGTCATGGTAAGCCTTATGTCGAGCTTGCGTGGCTTCCATGCACTGTAGAGCCATCCTACGAGTTTCGTCCAAACATTCCAGGTGCAAGAGACGGCGTTGCAGTGAATCATCGTCCCCCAAATGCCCTTTGATAGCCACTCGCAAAGAGGGCAATTCTAATTCAACAGGGAAAACAGCTTCTATACCATACACCAGCTGGAAGGGTGTCTGTCCTGTTGCTGCTTTATGGGAGGTTCTGTACGCCCAGAGGGCCTCTATAAGTCAATCATCCCAATCACGACGATGTGCGGCAATTGTTCTTGTCAGAATCGAGCAGAGGATGCGTTTCGTGACTTCAACTTGCCCATTGGCTCTAGGGTAATAAGAAGTGGACTTGCGATGGTGGATCTTATACAGCTCTGTCAACTCTTCCATGACTTTATTAATGAAATGAGTGCCTCTGTCACTTACCAGCTCTAGGGGACTGCCAAAACGGGTGATGATATTCTCATACATGAACAGGGCCACGCTATTACCATCGTCCCGCTTTAGAGCTTTGGCTTCACACCACTTAGTAATATAATCCGTACATACAAGGATGTATCTGTTCTGCTTCCTTCTGGTGGGAGGATCGATTGGGCCTACGAAGTCAATGCCCCACTTCTCAAACGGCTTCAAAGGAAGGATAGGTTGCAGTGGCATAGCATTGGTCTTCGTGGGTTTCCCCATCCTCTGACAGGCATCACATCTTTTACAGTAATCATAGGCATCCTTATGAATGGTCGGCCATTAGTATCCTGCTAGTAGAGCCTTTTTGGCTGTGGCTTCTCCTGCAAAGTGGCCTCCACATGGCTCGTCATGGCAAGCCTTCAGAACAATCCCAATCTCATCTCCTGCAACACATCTTCTGAGCACTTCATCTTTGCCTTTCTTGTATAGTGCACCGCCTAACAGGGTGTAGGGGGCTGATTCTAACATAAGCTTTTTCTTTTCCTGACTAGAAATACCAGGAGGGTACTATTGGGTTGCTAGCAGATTGGCAATGTTTGCATACCAGGGGGTTACAGTTTCTACTAGGAATAGGAAAGCATCAGGGAGGTTTGGATCATCCTGCTCCTCATCCACAGTCTGTGGGATACGTGACAGATGATCAGCCAGAACATGGAAACGACCAGGTTTGGTAATTATCTCAAAGTCGAAATCCTGGAATAGAAGGAGCCATCTCATCATTTGTCCTTTCACATCTGCTTTGTTCATCAGGAAGGACAGGGCCTCGTGATCCACATAAAATTTAAAGTGGGTAGACAGTAGGTAGTGGCGAAACTTCTCTAGGGCAAACACCATTGCCAAGCACTCCAGCTCTATCATTGTATAGTTCCGTTCCCTATCAGTGACTTTTTGGCTTGCATAATAGATGGACTGATCTAGCTTCGAGGAGCCCTTTTGGCATAGAACAACACCTAAGCCTTCAATAGATGCATCAGTGTGGACATGGAACTCCTTCGTCTAGTCAGGAGGTTGCAAAATGGGTGCCTCAATTAGACATTGCTTCAGAGTGTTGAAGGCTTTGTCACATTTTGCAAGGTCTGTTGATATCCTTGTGTAGAGACAATGTGGCCCAACAGAACTCCAAAAGAGACCCCAAAGATGCATTTATCGGGGTTGAGGGAAATCCCATACTCCCGGCATCGGTTAAAGCATTGTTCCAAGTGTCCCCAGTGTTCACGGATCAAACTATAGACACAGAAGTCATCCAAATATACCTCAATAAAATCGTGCAGATGATTTTGGAATGTGGCCATCATGACTCGCTGGAAAATAGTAGGGGCATTGCAGAGCCCAAACTGTTAGATATGATCAATGCCCCACCCTCATTAGGTACTACCAATGATCCATGGTGCTCAAAGTTGTAAGGCCCCCATTATGAGGAGAAGCCAAGTGTGAGCCCGGACATTGGTGGAGTCCTGACTTGTATATCAGATGAGGTCTATGTGACCGGATGGCAAAAAGGTGACCATTGTGGGTCTAATCTTTGGGTTAGACAGAGTGGTTAAGCTGGTAGCAACTCGAGGCACATTGCATTGAGTTGCGTAGTAAGGGAGTTAAAAGGGGCCCCTATTGTGGGGTCCGGGGGCCGCGGAAGCGGCCCCTGGCTGGGGGGTCCCAGGGGGGCCAGCGGCCCCCCTGGCGGGGGTCCGGGGGCAGCGCCCCCGGCCCGATGGTAAAGGGAATATTCCCTGGAATATTCCCTGGCCGACTAGTGGAGGCTCATATGGTAGGTCGGTCAGCAGGCCGACCTAACGACCTTCGCGGGCTATAAAAGCTAAACCCCTTCGCAGCCATCTTACACTCATCTTTCACCCAGTCAGAGTTGTTGTTCCAGCTAGCCTTAAGCTCTTCACCTATCTTCTGTCTAGATCGCCATCTAAGCTTCACTCAGTGGAAGCGCACGGGTGGACAGAGCCATCTTTGTATCAGTTGTTTGGAGTTAAAGAATTTACTGATTCTCCTCTTATCTGTTGTGTACTCTCTATCTCTTTCTCAGATTCTGTTCGCTGCGCCGTGTAATATTTTACACAAACGGCATCACTTGGTAAGCGTAGATCCCCCATTCTGTGGTGAAGGTTGTTTTGGATTGGTCTTCTTCTGCGATCTGTACTTGGTTGTATCCACTGAACCCATCCAGAAGGGAATAAAGCTCATGTCCTGCCACTGTGTCCAATAGTTGGTCTGTGAAAGGAATCAGGAAGTGATCCTTCTTCGTCTTCGAATTGAGCTTGCGGAAATCCACACATATACGAAGCTTGCCATTATTCTTGGGTACAACCACAATGGGTGAGACCCATTCACTATTTGCCACTGGATAGATGAACTCGACTTCCAGAAGCTTCAGCATCTCTGCTTTCACCAATGTGGAATAATTTGGATTCATTTGCCTCTATCATTGCTGTACTGGCTTGGCATCAGGCTCCAAGTCAATATGATGCTGACATATTGTGGGATCAATCCCCTTTAGCTCTTTGTAGGACCACGCAAACACGTCCAAATTCTCTTTCAACAAGTTGTACAAAGTTGACAACTCCTCTTCTGATAGGCTGCTACCCACCTTCAAGTGGCATTCAGTGCCATCTGCATCCACAAAAGTTAACTACCTTTCACCTTCTACTTCATGAATGAAGGTCCCACGGATTGCTTCTGGGTATAAATCCGACTCCTTCAAGGGGGTGGTGTCCTCATCTGATGTTCCACTAGAACCAACTTCTTCTTTTGGTGGAGACTTAGGTTGCCCCTTGAGATGTTGAAATGGGATTAGAGCCGTTTCGGGTTTGGTTTCAAGATTAGTTACCTCTTGGCTTGAAGACTCATCTTCTGATGACGCGTCCAAGAATGTCACATAACAGGGACCCTCTGATTTCTGTTGGGTTTGTGGGACTGGTGCTTGTTGGCACGGTGCATCATCATCATCTGTTCTTGGCAAGGATGGTTGAGGGCGGCATGAGCCACTGTTGAAAGATGGCTTGGTCTTCTTTAACCATTTCTTATAAAGATTTTGCATATGAGAAAATCTATTTACCAGACCAAATGGTACCATCGCCATTCTGTCCCACAGCATGAGCTCGTCTGCTTCTGATGCTTCTGGAACTTCTTCTTCAAATGTATCCTCTTCAGGTGGGATAGACTCTTCTATCTCGCTTTCATAACCTTCTTCTTTAATATCATCTCCATCCTCTTCGATCTCTGTCTCTGTCTCTGGCTCTATAGGAGCTCTGTAAGAGAAGAACATGTTCTCTGTTTCATCTTTTGCCTCTGTCTCTGGCTCTGCTATGGCCATGTAACAGGGAGAGCAGTACATCCATGCTTCTATCTACATATGGGAGAATGCCCAAAGGCTTGATTCTGCTCTGATCTGCCAGTCTGATGAGCCATTGGGTTGGTTGCACACCTTGTAGGCCTAGATCCTTCATGGTCACATCCGTCATAATGTTCACTGATGAACCACCATCAATCAGTGCATTTGCAATAAAGCAGTCTTCTATCCACACGCCAATCTCTGGGGTACCTGGATCTAGGAAGGCGTTAGCCACATCCACTTCTTTTATAGGCTCTGAAGCTTTGTTGGACTTTGTTGCTGATTGGGGAGCAATCCTTAAGCCATGTCTTCTTGTCAGTATACTTTTGAACCTTTTTCGACAACTGGGAGACAACATCAATAATTGTCGGAATGTGAGGCTTGGTTTAAAGGTATCTAGATCTCTGACCAAATCTTATTCCTTAATAGGATCCACTGGCTTCTCTAACCAGTTAGGGAATAAGGCAACACCCATTTTCATTTTCCTTCTTTCTTCCAACAAGGGAATCGTAGGGACTTCTTCTGCCACTTGTGGCACCTCCTCCTCTTCTATCTCCCGGACCTCTGGTCCTATCTCTGGAACTGTCTGTGTGACTCTTTGTGGCACTGTAGTGCTCTGTACGGCACTGTCAGGCTCTGTTCTGTTATGTTCTTCTAGTGGAAGATTGAACTTTACTATTCTTGCAGGAGGATTATTTTCTTTCTGGATAGGTGGTTCCTTCTTCTTTGCACATGTGATGGCAGCAACTTCCAATTCCACTAAATTGGAGGTAGGCTCTTAGGCCTTGGTTGGACTATCAGTAGCACTGTCTTTCACTGGGGCTGGGCTTGGACAATCTTTTGCAGTGTGGCCTTCTCCTTTGCATCGACTGCATAAGGGCTTATAATCCACTGACCTTCTGGGATTTGGACAATTTGGTAAAATGTGTCCCTTTTCTCCGCATCTGTAACACTCCACTTCTGATCTCTGATCACCGCCAGACTATCTTCCTCTATAACTTTGAGAGGGAAAACTCCTTGGACCGAAATTAGGACCAAACTCTCTAGGCTTGGGTCCAATATCCTGTGTTGTCATTTTGGATTCCAACAAGTTGAATCTTGCGTATTCTTCCTTCCGTCTCCTATCATGCATCTCCTTCAGAGAGCAAATATCTTCTGTATGGTTTTTTCGCAAACAGTAGGAACAGAAAGCTCCAGGAATGGTTGGTTTTCGCATACATTCAGTGGCTAAATGGCTTGCTTGATGACACTTACGACACCAAGTATTTGATCGCATCACATCTCTTCCTGCTCCTGCCACATTAGATATGCTAGCGGTATTCACTTTCAACGTCTGTAGCTGCTCTGTAATCACATCCATCAACTCCTTTTTGATATTTGCAACTGAGTTGGATAAATAATCCTTCAAGCTTTCTCCTCCTGAGGTACTGGCAGTAGGGTTTTGAGGAGTCTATGTAATCACTGCATAAACAGGTTGGACAGGTGCAGAAGGGTCTCTGTTTTGATTCTGATTCAGAGCTCCTGCTTGAACTCGTGGCTGTTGGCTCCAGTTGGTAGGGTTCCACTATTGCTGCTGATTTGGCATTGGGGAAATTGGTTGGGACCATTTTTGTTGTGGTTGAACCATCATTTGAGGCATTGATTGTGGCCACTATGGATTTGGTGCACTGTACTGTGATACTGGGGGCATCTGTTGGTAGGGGTAGGGGACTGTCCCTGGGACTGCATTTGGTGGGTACATCATTCCTGGCATCAGAGGAGGTAGGAATCCTCTTCCTGGATTCATCACCAATCTAGCTTCCACTTCATCATACAGTCTTGCACCTTCTGTTGCAGCTTGTAGTGTGGCTGGTCTTTGCAGCTCCACAAACTTATGAACTTCTGGTTGTAATGCTCTGAGAAACACCCCCTTCTGAATGCCTTCATCTAGATTATGGTTAGTCCATATCTTTAGGATGGATTCCATTCGTGAGACATAAGCTTCTACTCTTTCTCCAGAGGACTGACTTAGGTTCATAAATTCCTCTCGCATCTGCTCTTCAAAACCTTCACACCTGAATTTGGTGAGGAAGGCCAATTGCAGGTCGTCCCATGTGCCAAAAGTTCCTGCTGCTTGTCTCTCATACCACTGAAATGCCGCGCCCTTGAAAGTGGCGGGGAATATTGCTAGCCAATGCTCAAGGGTTCTGGCATTGTTAGCCACACATGCTACCATAAACTCTGCTACATGAAGATCAGGGTCTTCATTGTACTCTCCCTTAAAAACTGGCAATGGGACTACATTCGCTGGCCTCTCATCAATATTTCCAAGACAAATCTAGCTCGGAAGTGGACCTCTAGCAGGAGGAGGAAGGGCTTGATGTGCCATTGGGACTTCTGTAAAGAGTTCCGCAAGGGCGTCAAAGGCGGCTTCTGCTGCGAGCTCGTTCTCGGCTTTGATTCTTGCCTTCTCTTTTCTCACGTACCTCTGGACTCATTCTAACGCTTGCCTCTTTATTGTGTCATTCATCAGGGGGTTGGCTCCACTCTGTTGTTAGTGCTCCACAGAGGGATAACAGAAGGCTTCAGTCTTTGGAGGACTCTCTTGCCAATATTTCTTCTACTTCTTCCTTTTCAACGTCCCTGAATTCTGCTTTCATGCAACTGCACAGAGGAAGGTATTCGGTTCTGAAGGTGTCAAAATGCATACGTCTAAGCATTGTGGTGGTGCCATCATCATAGTAATGCCAGCTTCTGAGGGTTTCAACAGTGTATGTTGTAAAGAACACTCTGTCTACCAACTTCCAGTGGGTTGCTAATTGAACAAACAGAAGATTATCAGTGCACCAAGCATCCCATGTATCTTGCTGTTGAGCATCCATGAACAAATTCCAACTCTTTTCCTTCTTGTCTTCATGAACCTCTACAGACCAAGACTCTTGAAGCTTCTTCACAATCTCCCACTTGATGACCACTTGATGATGGCTGCGCACCACATGGAGCCCCAAGAGGAACACCAAGGAAAAGGGAATTCTCTTGCAAGAAAATCTATCTTGTAATATCAACAAGCTTTTTTATTAGGGTTTATATGATCACAATGAAGAAAAGAACACCAGGCATAACAAATCTTCATGCAGCATCATGTAGATCTCCCACGGATTTGATAGAATCAACCATATTCTTCAATATCTTCACAAATTCAATCAATATAACAAAGAAAGCAAAGGAATACACCATCTTTGAATGGAAATACGTCACATAGTATTCATCTTCAATATCTTCATAGTCTTCTCTCTCAATCTCTCATATACAATCACACTGTTTTCATAGAATTGGCTATCTCTGACTCTCTCTCTCTCTCTCTCTCTCTCTCTCTCTCTATCAATAGTATATCATATCCTCACTACAATCACTCAATAATCACCCACAATAATCCTTCTTAGGTCGTGGATACACCTCCCAAGAGGTATGTCTGATATGAAGAGGCACTAGAGCCACTACAGTCTCTTTTCATAGCTCACCACTGTCACTTCACTCCAATCTTTACTTGAGTCTTCGCCAGCTACTTCTTTGACTTCTTTTAGCTCTTTTTCACTTGTATTCACCTCTTTCCAAGGCTAGAAAACTTTCCCAAGCTACACTCTCATCCAACAGAACACATACAGAAGCATACAGAAGGTCTACAGAAGCTCATCAGAAGCTCACCAGAGAGTTATAGAAGGTCAACAGAAAGCATCAGAACCACATAACTCATTCCAAAACCATTCCAAACCATAAAAAATCACTCAATAAGCTTTCAAACAATCTCAAACCATATCAATCAATACTCCATCCCTTCTTACAGAGAGAAAACAGAAGCTCAACAAAACCAAACAGAACATATCAGAACATCATCAGAACTTCACATCTCTACTAATAAACATCATGAGCTTAATAAAACCATTCCAACCTATCCAAACACTCTCAAACCACTTCCAAACCAATCAATCATCTCATAAAATCAACCATTCAACTCTCAAAAACAACAAAAATCAGCCAAAAAACAAGTCATTTCAACACTCAACATGCCATGTATTGCTGCAGTGGGAGTCTTGTTCATTAAGTAGACTGCTGTAGCAGCTGCCTCAGCCCAGTAAAAATCTGGCAGGTCTTTTTCATTGAGCATGGCACGAGATACCTCTCCAATATGCCTGTTTTTTCTTTCTGCAATTCCATTTTGCTGTGGGGTATGACTACATGAATATTGCTGCTTTATGCCATGCTCCTGCAAGAATCTTGCAAACTCATTTGAGAGGTACTCTCCCCCTCCATCTAACCTTAGGCATTTTATTTGCAGGCCTGTTTCTTTTTCAACCATAGCTTTAAGAGTTTTGAAATGCCCAAAAACTTCACATTTCTTTTTCATAAAATACACCCAAACTTTTTTGCTATAGTCATCAATAAAAGTGACAAAATAATGACAGCCTCCAATAGATGCAGTTTTAGTAGTCCACACATCAGAGTGGATTAATTCCAATGGCTTCTTACTCTCTTGAACATGTCTAGGAAATGGTTTCCTTGCATGTTTTCCAAATTGACAGGCTTCACATACCTTATGCATTTCTGCAACCTTGAATTTAGGCAATCCTGCAACAATATTTTGGGCTTGCATTGATTTAAGTCGTTGTACATTAACATGACCAATGCGTTTTTGCCAGATATCAATACCTGCAACTACACTGGTCCCATGTGCAAACATTGCTGCACTCAATTCAGGCATGTCTGCATCCAGCGTAAACATTCTGCCCTTCTTCTTTCCTTTTGCTATCAAGTGACCTTTATTTTTCATATCCTCAACAAAGCATCCATGAGAATTAAATCTGACTTGCAAGCCCTGCTCAACCATTTGACCAACAGAAACCAGGTTCTTGGTGATATTCGGGACATGAAATACATCCATGAGGTATTTCTTTTTCCCATCCTGCATAGACAAAGGAATTTTTCCAATCTGCACAATAGGATGTGTAGTATCATCACTAGTCTCCACAAATCCTGGTTTTTCAATTTTCCTTGTATCCTGCATCCATTCTGCATGACCTGTCATGTGGTTTGATGCACCTAAGTCAACATACCACACATCATTGCTTTCTTCTACACTTGTCACAGAATTGGTCATGTGCTGCACCATAAACAAATGCTCATTTCTATCATCACCCTCTCTACTAGAAGATGCATACTTCCCTTGTTGCAATTTTCCATTCATGATGTCATTCTGCTTTTTATAGTAGTCTTTAGCCATATGACCCGTTTTACCACAGTAGTAGCATTCAACATTGTTGTTTTCCTTTTGGCCTCTTTGCCATCCACCACGACCTCTTTGGCTCCCCCTGCCTCTAGAGTTACCACGTCCTCCTCCATAGGACTGGTTTTCTTGAGTTTGCTGCATATTTTAATTTCTACCACAGCCTCCAGATCAGCCTCCTCTACCTCTGCCTCTACCTCTTCCAGTATTTGAGTAGAAGACAACTTCTTTTGAAGTTCCTCCTGAAGAAGATGCACCACCATTTCTCTGCTCCTCAAAAATTAGAAGAGCAATCAACTCCTCAAAATCAGGAAATCTTTCACGGATGGAAATCGATGTTCAGAATTGTGCATAATCCTTTCTTAGACCATTCAAGGTCACAGAAACTAAATCATCATCTTCCACTGGCGACCCAATGGAAGCAAGTGCAACTGCAATCTTCTTCACCTTCATGTGGTAGTCATTGATGCTCATACTTTCTCTTTGCACATTGTGCAACTCTTGCTTGAGTTGCATTTTCCTGGCTTGCGTATTTGTGCTATACATTTTTACAAAGTATCGCATGCCTCCTTTGGCGTACTTGCATCCTGAATATGCACAATCATAAAGTCTGAAATACTGATAGACAGCCAGTACATAACTTTTCTAGCTCTCTCATGCCATCTTTTAAATGCCTGTATTTGCTGTTGATTGGGAACATTAGGAAGAATTAGTTATTCTTCATTTCCTGCAACAAATTCCCAATATCCTTTTCCCATAAGGAAATTCGTCATTCTAAACTTCCATGCTTGGAAGTTGTTCTTGTCAAGCTTTTCAGTGGCAATCTGTGAAAGAGAATCAGATGCCATTACAGAACACTGCAAGAAATTCTGTCACTGCAAAGAACACAGCTTCAGTCTCATAAGGGCAAATTTGCAAAACTGACGAAAGTGGTATTTGACCACACAGTCACTTCCTAGTGACGATTTTGCATCAACAAGCAACAAGGATGATTCTGTAACTCCCAATGTCTCTGCGCACAGGCATACGATGCAATTTGTACAGTAACTTTTCACCGACCTATAGAATAGTGGTCGCACAGCATAAAACATGACCTTTTCCTAAGTGCGTCCGAAAAACTTCCGCCTCAAAAACAGGCCCCGAAATGGCCTCGAATAAAAAAAACAGGGCAACCAAGGGCTATAGCCCTTGCCCGTAGCATATACTGCCCTCTTGCTACACCGCGAAGGGCATCTCAATCTAAGACAATGCACTCTTGTACTTTTCGGCTGTGCTACCTGCAGAGACTTGCTCCCAAACTCGAAAAATGAAAGCAACACTGGTCCTCTTACCAGAACACCACAAACTTGGTTTGCTTTCTTGAGCTCCTTACCACGAATGAGGCTCTGATACCGTGTCAAGATTGTGGGAAAGGAGTCTCACTTGTAGCTTTCTTGCTTGCACAATGGGGGAATACACATACAGGTGGAGACTGAAAACAGTTTTCCTCTTCTTAGTTGTGTAAGCCAAAAAGAACTCTCATACAAAGAAATAGAAGAACCCTATATATGGGTCTCAAACTAAACTCAACTAACTAAGGTGGCATACTAACTGAGCCACGAACTAGAGTAGATAAGGATAGCTGTCATCTAGCTATTATTCATGGGCGGTGTACCAACCGCATCTGCAGCTAACAAGTCAGTGACATAAATGCACAATGGTCACCCTGGCATATCATGAGTGGAGCTCGATATCTCAACAGTAGATCAAGCTCCCCACTATCCTCCTGAACATAGTAGGGTCTTCTATCTCATCCCCAACATCAGCACTCAACTTTACATTCTGCTCCAACGGGACTGAAAGTGGTTTGCATGCTGTCATACCATACTTGGACAACATATCCAAGCCATATTGTCTTGGGGACAGCCATATACCATCATCACATCTGATCACCTCAATGCCAAGGAAGTACCTTAGCTCACCTAAATCCTTCATCTCAAACTTCTTCTTAAAAAAATCCTTGACTTCAGCAATCCCACTATCACTATCACCTGTAATAATCAAGTCATCCACATAGATGACTATGATGACCAAACCTGCATCTCCCTTTCTCACATAAGTGAGTGATCAGCATCAGAAACATAAAAGCTAATATTGACAAGATACTCTCTGATCTTGTCAGACCATGCTCTAGGTGCTTGCTTGAGCCCATAGAGCACCTTCTTCAACCTGCACACATACATGGGATGCTCTAAATCTTCATAACTTGTTGGTTGATCCATATACACTTCTTCCTGCAAATCACCATGCAAGAAGACATTCTTCATATCCATTTTCTACAACCTCCAACCTTTGGCTGCTGCCAAAGCAATCACACATCTGAAAGTTGCCATCCTAGCAACTGCATTGAAGGTTTCTTCATAATCTATGCCATATGTCTGGGCATAGCCTTTTGCAACCAGCCTAGCTTTGTACCTAGTAATAGAGTCATTTGCATTCTGCTTAATCTTATAAACCACTTACATCCAATAGATTTCTTGCCTTTCGGCAATGATACTAGATCCCAAGTCTTATTGGCCTCTAATGCAGCCATCTCCTCATCCATTGCTGCATCCCAATGAGTATCCAACAACATCCTCAAAACAAGTGGGCTCAACATCCTCAACTAGTTTCACCATATAAGCATAATGGTGAGCTGCATAACCTTCAAAACCAAATCTTTTAAGAGGGTATTTGACCCTGCTAGATCTGCATACCACTGGATCACTCAATGGAGCCTTTACATTACTATGAGCTCTCTGTACACCTGGTGTCCTAATAGAAGGAATGCCAAGCTCATCATCCAAGCTCTCTGAGCCACTGGAGTCTCCATCAAGAACTGCATCAATGCCATCTGAAACTTTATTCTTTCCTTTGTCTTTACCTATAGTGCTACTAGATGCACCTAAAGATGTAGAGGTACTCCTTAGTCTCCCAAACCAAGGACTACAAGATGATGTCTCTGGTCCACTAAGAGTCCGTGATTCTTGCTTTTTATCCTGCACATGAGTGTCATGATCATCATCATCATCCAATGCATCACTACTAGATGCATACCAATTGCTCATTTCATCAAAGATGACATCCCTGCTCACTCTGAACTTACATGTGACAGGGTTATAACAGCGATACCCTTTCTGCTCTAAAGAGTATCCAATAAAAACACATTTTTCTGCCTTTGGATCAAGCTTCTTCCGTAGCTCATCTAGACATGAACGTATGCAACACAGCCAAATACCTTCAAGTGCGATACATCAAGCTTCTTGCCAGTAAGCATTCTTCAGGAGTCATCCCATGAACTGCAGCTGTGGGAGTTCTGTTCATAATATAAACAGCAGTATGAACAGCCTCAGACCAAAAATGCTTAGGCATATTCTTTTTAGCCATGAAGGCGCGTGCAACTTCTGTAACATGCCTGTTTTTCCTTTCTGCAATCCCATTTTGCTGTGGGGTATATCTGCATGTGAATTGTCTCTTTATCCCATGAGACCTCAGAAAATCACTGAACTCATTCAAAGGTACTCTCCCCCTCCATCTGACCTCAAGCACTTTACTTTCAAGCATGTTTCTCTTTCAACTGCAGCCTTGAAAGTTCTAAAGTGCTCAAATGCTTCACTCTTTTTCTTCATAAAATATACCCACAACTTTCTAGAACAATCATCAATGAATGTGACAAAGTATGAACTGCCTCCAAGAGATACATTTTGTGTAGGCCCCCAAATGTCTGTATGCACAACATCAAGGATATTTCTGCTTACATCTCTGTCATAGATTCGAGATTAACTTTTGCTTGTGCTTCAGTGTCATGTTGAGTTTTAGGAGTAGCGGCGACTACCTCCTTGTGTTCGGGAGCTCTCTAAGCATGACCTCACTCATAGCATCTTTTGGGAACCATGGAAGAAGCTTGATGGGTTTGGGTAGCGCTTCTGTGTAGGGTTGGAGAGAAAGAGAGAGACAGAGAGAGAGAGAGAGAGAGAGAGAGAGAGAGAGAGAGAGAGAGAGAGAGAGAGAGAGAGAGAGAGAGAGAGAGAGACAGAGAGAGACAGAGAAAGAGAGAGAGAAGCTCGACTGATTGTAGTAGAGCTTTATCGCGTCAATAGCAACAGAGAGACTTCTGCATGGGTCGTTGTGTATCTGTGTTTAACGTGACACCCTATCCCTATTTACATAGTATTGAGGGGGGGAGGGGAGGATAAAAGAGAGGATGATGATATCATTAATGACAAAGAGAGAACACTTTCTTTGAGCGCTTAGCTTTAAAGCTTATGCTTTTTTTCATTATTTTTGTTTTTTTCTACCCTGTAACTTGTTTGGATCATAACTTCATCGTATGAACTCTAAATATAGTCATTTGGGTACTCAAAATGATCTGAACACATCTAATCAACAAGCGTGCACATGAAGAATTACAAAAATCTATCAAAAATAGTAAAAAATAATGATTTTCATAAATCACATTATTTTTATCGATCTTTTGTCTTGGACGACTTATTCCTTTCAAAATAAGTCATAGTATATATTTGGATCCATCTAAAGTGGGAATTAAGTCATCTAAACATGATACTAGAGATTTCAAACTATTCTAGTAAACCAATCCTGCTTCCTCTAAATCTTATAGAGATTCTGTATTTTTTTCCATGTGTGGACCTGCAACATAAATCAATTTTCTTTGAAATGTATATGCACATTGTTTATTAAAATAAACTAAGTAATGGGGATGTTACATTCTCCTCTCCTTAGAGAAATCGATATGTCCTCATCTAGAGAAATTGGGGATATTCTTTCATAAGGGTTGCCTCATCGACCCATGTGGCATCTTTTTCAGGATAATCCTTCCATTGTACTAGTGTTCTCTTAGAATTCTACTTCTTGGAGATTTTTCCCTTATATCTAGAATATTCTCAGGTTGCATTTCTAGAATTCATTGGGTAGGCATAACTATTTGTTCATCATTAAGCACATGATCAGGGTTTGGTACATAAGGTTTCAATAGACTTACATGAAATACATTGTGAATCTTGAGATGGACTGGAAATTTAAGCTTGTAGGCTTGCCTTCCCATTTCTTTGATTACTTCATATTTTCCATAGCACCTTGGATTAAGATTTTTGTACTTCCCCAAGGATAATGAGCTCTTTTCGAGTCTTACCCTTAGAAACACCATGTCACCTTCCTTGAATGTTTTTATGGATCTTTCAAGATCTGCATAGGATTTTTGTCGATCTTGAGAAACTTGGATGTCATGTTGGATCAATTGGATTTGTTGGTCCATCTCTTCAAGCATAGCCTTAGAAGCCTTTACTTTGAGAGTGGGATCTGAGAAGTTTAGAGGTGTACGACATTCTTGCCCATACAAGGCTTGGAATAGCAACATCTTGAATGTTTGTTGAAAGGAAATGTTATAAGCAAAATCCACCAAAGGTAAATGTTCAATCCACCGTTTTGGTTCTTTGCCACAATAAGGCCTTAGAATATCTTCAATGGTCTAGTTTACCCTCTCAATTTGGCCATCAGTTTGAGGATGATAAGCAATATTTAAGCATAGCTACATTTCAATTGCTTGGAATAGGCAAGTCCAAAACTTAGAGGTGAATCTAGAGTCTTGGTCTCACGGATTATGCTATTTGGTAGTCCATGTAACCTAAATACTTATTTGATAAAGATCAATGTCAGATGACTTATAGGTTGTTTTGACTAAGATCAAGTGTGCAACTTTTGTCAATCTATCAACCACTACCATGATGGAGTCATATCCACCAGCAGCCATAGGTAATCCAACAACAAAGTCCATACTTACTTATTCCCATTTCATTTGTGGAATGTCCAAGGGTTGTAACTCTCCAAGCATCTTAATCCTTTCTGCCTTGACTCTTTGACAAGTCAAGCATTGAGTTACATACTTTAATACATCCCTTTTTAATCTTGGCCAATGATAGCTCTTATGAACTGCATTGAGTGTCTTGGCATACCCCGGATGTCCTACAATGGGGTTGTCATGTGCTTCCCATAAGATATTGGCCTTCACTTCTAGTCTTTTTGGGATACAAAGGCAGTCATGGTAATATAGACAACCATTACTAGCACGATAATTCTTAATCTTAGACTTTCTTTGTCAGAGCTTTACCCTTGAAGTACCTTAGCCATAAGTCCTTCATATTCTTTATCCTGAGCAATAGCTTGGCATACAAGCTCAAGTACAAGGTTATCAAGTATGGACACGGTTCTTAAGCTTCAAACTTCTACAACGCTAATAAAAAAGGCTTCTCGGCTTAATGCATCTACAACAACATTTTCCTTCCCTAAATGATAATTGATTTTAAAATCAAACTCTTGTAATATCTTTATCTTTCTTCTTTGCCTCATGTTTAGGTTAGCTTGGGTGAAGATCCACTTAAGACTTTTATTATCTGTCACTAAAGTGAATTCCTTTCCCAATACATAGTGTCTTCATAGTTTCAAGGCATGGATTACTGTGAGTAACTCAAGGTCACGAGCAGCATAGTTGGATTCGTAGGGTTTCAATTTTTTGGAGGTATAGGCCATTGGTCTTCTTTCTTGTACTAGCATCCCACCGATTGCAAATCCACTTGCATCAGTGATCACTTCAAATGGTTGATTGAAGTTAGGGAGTTTTAATACAAGTGTAGTGGTTACATCTTCTTTAAGCTTATCAAAGCTTTCTTAATGCTCAATGGTCTAAAGAATTATTGTATTTTTCTTCAAAAGATTTTTCAAGGCTGCAGCAATGAGGGAATAATCCTTGATGAAGATTCAATACCATCCTGTCACTCCAAAAAATCCACAGATTTCTTTTACTATGTTAGGTATTGGCCATTTTTGGATATCTTTTACTTTGGTAGGATCTATAGAGATTCCATTAGCAGAAACAATATATCCAAGATATTCAATCCTGTCAGTGAGAAATACACATTTACTCATCTTGGCATAGAGCTGATTTTCACAAAGTGTTACTAGGGTGATCTTTAAGTGACATCCATGTTCCTCTATTGATTTAGAGTATACTAGTATATCATCAAAAAATACTAGCACAAAATCATCTAGATATGGTCGAAAGATGTCTTGCATTAGACGATTGAGTGTAGCTGGGGCATTAGTCAATCCGAATGGCATGACTAAAAATTCATAATGACCATACCTAGTGTTGAAGGTAATCTTTGGCATATCTTGTTCCTTGATTCGAATTTGATAGTATCTAGACCTTAGATCAATCTTGGAAAAAACCTTGGCTCCATGTAGGCAGGCTAAAAGTTTGTCTATCCTAGGTATGGGGTACTCAGTTTTTTATCATAATCTAGTTTAGTCTTTTGAAGTCAATGTAGAGTCTCAGTGTTCCATCCTTCTTTTTCTAGAAGAGGATAGGTGCTCCCCAAGGTGAATTACTTGCACGGCAGATAAATCCTTGCTCTATCAGTTACCTCAGTTGTTCCTTAATCTCAATATCTTCAGGAATAGATATTTTGTATGGTCGTTTTGGCACTGGCTCGGCTCCAGGAACCAATTTTATTTCATGATCAACCTCATGCTTTGGAGGCAATTGAGTCAATTCTTCTGGGAAGATATCCTCAAAGTCATTGATCCATGAAGGTAGAATGCCTTCATTAGTCTTTTCAACCTTATTCAAATAGATCATGTAGATTGGTTGACCTTTCTTCAATCCCTTCTTGAGTTGACTTGCCTTGGTTAGTTGGACTCTAGTTCTTCCAACTTTCCCATATGGCTTTACAGTTTCTCCTTCCAAATCTTGAAAGATTATTTCCTCTTCAATACAAAGAATCTAGGCTTTGTTCTTCTTGAGCCAATCCATTCCCAAAATGTAATTGTAGAATCCTAGTGGTAGGATTCGAAATTCTGTTTCAGTTATATGGCTGTCTAGTAACTCAAATTGAAGTTTCCCTATAGTTTTGGTTGAGGCAATTTCCTTCCCACTAGCCAATTGTACTATCATTTTCCTTGCCTCCCTAGATTCTAGATGCAATCTTTTAACTGTCTTGGGTGCAAGAAAGGAATGTGTGCTAGCAAATCAATTAAGATCATAAATGATGTACCCTTGTAAGTAGTTAGAGATTGAATTACTGAACATTGATGGTCCACTCCTTTCTTTTCCATAGCAGCATGAATGGATCCTCTTTCAAATTCTTCACCTAATGTGCATTCCTTGGGTTGTCCAATCATGGTATTTACCTAGGCACCAGCTATTCTTCCATGTCCATGGCCTGGGTTGTTGTTGTTGTTCCCTTGGCCTCTTCCACCAACTTGGTTTGTGCTAGGATTTTGAGGACAGTTGGACAATTAGCCCTTAGATGTTCTTCCACAATAGTAGCATTGCATGATTCCTATCCCATTAACTCTACCATTTCCTTTGGCATTGGCCATACCAAGTTTGGGTAGCCCTTTCCATAGTTGTTTATTGGATGGTTCCTTTGGCCATTTCAACCGATTTCCTTGGCCATAGGTTTTGCTTGTATAAGAGCATCTTTGAGAGTCGTTGGTCTCATTGATTCAAGGCGAGTGTCCAAAGGTGGATTTAGTCCTTGACAAAACCTTGCAATCTGTTGAGATGTTGTCATTGGGGGTGCATATTTGTGCAGACTCACAAACTTGGAATAGTATCCTTCCAAGGTTAGGCTTGATTGTCATAAGTTGTAGAATTAATTCCTCTTGATTGATTCAAAAAATGGGGGAAGATAGCATCCTTTCATCTTGATTGATTCAAAAGATGGGGAAGATAACGCCCTTTCACAACTTCTTTGATCTCCTCCAACATTTGGGAAGCTTTTGTTACCCCTTTATCTTGGCAAAACTATTTCTACCAAAGCTTAGCTTCACTAGTAAGACAAAGACGAGCAGTCATGGACTGATTTGCAACAGTAGTTTCAGCAGCTAGGAAATAGTCGTCCAAGGTCTCAATCCACGCTTCTGCATCTTGCTCCACCTTGGGTCCTTCACCACTAAACCTAGGTGTTGGTGTCTGCTTGAGAAGAAACTTCTTCTCTTGGAGTTACTTGTATGTTTCATCAATTCACACTATTTGGTGATTCTGATTATCTTTTTAACTTCCTTGTTACAAAATGAGATGGTTAAAGCAGCTCAATTATCATCCTTGTTAAAACTTCCTTTTTAAAGCAGCTCAATTATCATCATAAGCTCATAACACACACTTTTCAAAAACAATAATGAGACTTTATTTTTATGAAAAGTACTTACAAAGATGTGTTTGATCATACTATGATCTACCAATACATCATCTCATAGATCCTTTCCTCATGAAAAGTATTAGGGTCTATATTCTCATATCTTGGGGGATTCTCATGTACATGGCAAACAACATAATGTGGTGGCTCTTGGGGATAACCAAAACATCCAGCACCAAAATAAGGCCTTCTTGGTACTACAACAACTCTCTCGGGCGGTACTATTTGTAACAGTTTCCAATATACCCACAATGTTTCAGGTATAGGCTCATCCCCAATGTCTAGTAACCATGCAACAAAGGCACTGAACAAAAGATATATCTTAACTATCCTTAGTTGTTCAACCCATTGAACCCTCCATAGTTCATAATGAAGAAGGATGTTATGCCCATAATATATCTCCATATGTGACCTTTTTCTTGGCCAAAAATCTCTCATATACCATGAGTTAGGAGGAGGTTGCAAAACAATTGAAGGAATAAATATCATTTCCATTATCTCAAATATAGCCTCACGATATGAGAAATTATTTGACCCTAAGGATACTTGATACATTATGGGAAAAATATCCGGAAAACTTGTAGCTTCGTCATTGCTAAGTTCCTATGAACACAATGTGTATGCTAGTGCTAGTGCAAGATATTCAACAACAGTTTTCTTCAACAATTGTGGTTATTTTATTAATTCTGCTAGTAGTCGACTAAAATTCATATCCATGCACATCACCATCCTGTCTCCCCATGGGGAACCTTGAACATAGCTGAACATGGGAATCTGAGTTCTACTTCACAAGGGAAGTGTGGACAAGTCACCCCTAACAATAATCTAACACCCACCTAAGAAAGACCACTTTGTAATCAATCAAAGGCAGGAGTGAGGTTAACACCACACTTGGTTCAAAGAGAGTGAGAGACAAGGGAGAGTGTAACTTGATTCCCCTATCCATAAGGTAAAATCTCAACTCCGGCCCCCTAAAACGACGTTAAACGTGGTAACTAATCCTACCGGTATTGGGAGGGTCACGATTTAATCAGCTCTATCTAGTGTTGGCGAATTATCGGGTCCAGCCGACCACAGGCATCTAATCGTCAGGTTCAAAGCCTCCCACTTTCCTTGATGGGTTTGCTTAGTTTGCTAATTAGCAAAGCATACTACCACACTGTTTGGACATATAAAATCAACTTTCTTTTATTACTCCATTAAACTGGGTTCGTTAAACTCGATCTTATATTTCACCATCATTCCGCACAATGACTAAGCAAACCCATCATTCGGTAGAATGATACAAAACCATCTTTCCGCAGAATGATACAAAACCATCTTTTTGCACAAAGACACCATCCCAACATAGAATAGGACCTTCCAATCCCTTGGGATTGGACTGTATGTGATCACATTCCATCCATAGTCAACAAGGAATTTACTAGCTTAGAGCCCCTCTAAGCTTCCCTGAGCCTCCGGAGTCATCCTACATAACAGGGGCACTTACCACTCAGCCTTTTGCCCTCTCAGGTGCTCGAGTGATCAAAAACCAAAAACACCTACCTCCCTTGGGAGCGTAGGACCCCACCTACAGGTAAATTTTTTCACACTCCATAGAGTGTAAGGGAGCAATGGGTTGGGGACCCCAATGTCCCAAACTAATACAATCCACAACTGACTGTGCAAGCCCAGAATCATAAGAGCCATAGTTCATCATTCACAAATCCAAAAGTAGTCATAACTATAAGACATTTTTAACATAGTTATCATGGCAATGCATAAAATCTATCCCCTTCATCAATTTTTGTGTTCCTTCCTAAAAAGCATTTGATAGTACTGACATGCTTTTACAAGTCTAGGTAAGTTCTAACTAATCGTGATCTTTTTCTTAGGTACTAACCTGATTGTCTTCGTTTGGCCATCCATCATGAATACGGGTTATAGCCGCAACCCGTTTGTTGTGGGATGACTGGTTCTTTGGTTTGAATGGATTCGAGGTAAACTTCTACTTGTGCTTTAGCATCGTGTTGAGTTCCATCATCAACAATAGTGGCAACTACTTCCTTGTGTTGGGGAGCTCTCTAACCATGACCTCGCTCAGCATTCCTCTTGGGAACCATGGAAGAGGCTTGATGGGTTTGGGTAGCACCTTCCTGTAGGGTTGGAGAGAGAGAGAGAGAGAGAGAGAGAGAGAGAGAGAGAGAGAGAGAGAAGCTCAGCTGATTGTGCAACAAAGCTTCGTTGCATCAATAGCAATAGAGAGACTTTTGCACGGGTCGTTGTGTGTCTGTGTGTGTTTGACATGATGCCCTACCTCTGTTTATATAGTAGTGAGGGGGGGTGGGGGGTAAAGAGAGGACGATGACATCATTGATGACAAAGAGAGAACACTTTCTTTTAGCACTTAGCTTTAAAGCTTATGCTTTTTTTCACTATTTTCATTTTTTTCTACCCTATAACTTGTTTGGATCATAACTTTGTCATATGAACTCTAAATATAGTCATTTGGGTACTCAAAACAATCGAAACACATCTAGTCAACAAGTCTACACAAGAAGAATTGCGAAAATCTATCAAAAATAGGCAAAGATAAGGATTTTTGTAAATCACGTTATTTTTTATCAATCTTTTGTCTTGGACAACTTATTCTTTTCAAAATAAGTCATAATATATAGTTGGATACATCTAAAGTGGAAATTAAGTCATCTAAACATGATACTAGAGATTTCAAACTATTCTAGTAAACTAGTCATGCTTCTTGCAAATCCTGTAGAGATTTTGCAATTTTTTTCCATGTGTGGATGTGAAACATAAATCAACTTTCTTTGGAATGTATGCGCACATTGTTTATTAAATTAAAATAAGTAATGTAAACATAAAAAAGGGCCTAGGAGGGCAAGCCCAAGAGCCAATCATGTGTTGGATTTGCAGTCACCCAGAACATATTTCTTTGTACTGCCCCAAGAGGGAGCATGCAAACAGAGATAAGGTTGACTTGAAATCCGGTGAGTGTCGAATCACTCATCTCTTTGTTGACTACCCTAGGCGGAGACCATCCTCTAGTTCAACTAAGGAGCCGTGTGTTCCATTGGGGTTGTTCGATGTCGAGACGCTTGACAGGGAGGCCACACCTATCTCGTTGCACGTCATGACCCGTGCACAAATGAAGCAAGTTGGCATATCGTTGCCAGGGCCTAGCAACCTTGATTGAAAAAAAGAGTCGGAGATGAAGGAAGAAGAGACCAGATGCTAAGGTCACCCTCAAAACCAAAAGCGCCACAACTCTGGTGGTTGGAGGGAAAGCCATTGACGTAGAAGAAGAGACATCGGCACCTCAGACAGTTGAAAAGGAAAATGCTAAGATTGGGGAGTACCCGAACCCAAAGCGCCAACTCAAAGCCATCAAGAAGGTGAAGGAGTGGGTGAAGGAGGCCCAGGAACACCTAAAGGATGCTGAACCTATACTAGAGGACGAGATTGATGATCTCTCAAGCATAAGCATGCCAATCTCTCCCCCACGACCAAGATCAAGGGAGGTGATGGCACCACAAGTTGGGCCACCCAAACAAATTCTAAATGCTTTGGGCCACAAATCCAGTCAAGGCCATTGGCCAAGAACCGTGGAGTTAGGAGAGAGGCAAGCGGCTAGCAACCTCCTCAATACACTAGTGACCACCTCTGTAACTCTAAGCTTGGGTGACCTGCTTAGGCAGCACCCAACACTATGGCTGGAGCTAAAGAAGTGGGTCAAAGAACCAAATGAGCAAGTTGCCACAGATTTACCTGAGCATGATGCAAAAACTCAAATATTGAGTTTAACGCTGCACCATGCCCAAATCCCTACATGTTAATGCCTTTTGGAAAGGCATGGAAATGCATGTAGTCCTTCTAGTCTTAGCATTGGGGGACATCACTAGGAAGGGAATCTTGGACACGGGGGGGCAAAAGTGAGTGTGCTAAGTCATGCGGTACTCCAAAATTCGGGCAACTCACCAGTCGAGACTACTAGATTTAACGTCAGTGGCCCGATTTTCGAAGTTGGACGGTCCGACTCCAGAAATCGGGCAGTCCTATTCTGGGACTCGGACGCTGGTCCGACAGCATGGACGACAGCCCACGGGTTGCCACAATGCCTCACGGTCAATGCCTACTTCACGGAATCATGTCATGCCTTCCAAATAGATGCAAAGCAATAGAGGGAACTGCATGGCATACCTAGAAGCGATGTGGCGTTCAAATCGATCAGCACTTTGCGATCTCCCCGCAGCTCTCTCTCTCTTGCTCTCTCCCTGGTTCTGATCCCAGCCTGTTGTAAACTCAAAAATTAATCCTGCACACTCTTCCAGCCAGAAGTCTGAATCCGACACACTCTTCCAGCCAAAAGTCTGAATCTGTGCCCCTATTTCCCTGTTTCCAGCAGGAGCAAAACCCTTCTGTTTTCCTTCTTTTTCCTATCCTAAACTTAACCTAATGCAACAAAAATAAAAAACAAATATGGAGATGGATGGTCCTACTCTAATATTCAACAACAAATCAAAATACTTACTTGCTCCAAGGATCAAAACCTCCTAAATCTCCTAACTATCTCAAGCACTGGTTTGGGTTGCAAACCCTACTTCTATGCTCGATTCGATGAGTGCAGCGCTCAAGGCTCGATTCTATCGATCCCGGCAATGGAACCAAAATGGAGGGGAGCTACGAAGCTCTACCTTGAGACCTACGGACTGCTTATTGATCAAGTGTTTCAAGCCGAGCGGCCATGGCTACCTCTCACATAGCCAACGTGCAATGCCTACCTTACGAGTGTAGTGAGCTTACCTTGATGCTTGATCGAGTTTCCTCCTCTCTCTTGCACTCCGGTAGCTCCACGATCCTTGCAGCAAGCTCAAGAAACCTCAAGCCATCTCCATCAAGCTCCATCCTCCATAGCCGCACGAGAAAAGAGAAGAGAAGAGAAGAAGAGAAGATGAAGAGAGAAGATGGAGAGCTTCTTCTCCACAATCCCTTACTCTCACTCCCTCACACTCCCTCAATCCCTCACTCAAGCACAAGCAAGAAGGCAAGAAACAAGAGAAGAATAAGAAGAAGAAGCTTTGGCCACACACAAGAATGAGCTTCTCATTCACTTTTGAACTTTATATACATGCCCTACTTTTTGGGCTGTCATCCCCACTTTTTACATGGCCGGCCATTAGGCTAGGCCCTCTTTTTCTATTTCCCACAGTTCTACTTATCCCATTCCCACTAATGCATACAATTTGCACAGGAGTGAGCCCGGCGCTCTTTTTACAAGGGTTCGGGAGCGCCTTCATATTTAATGGCACGCTTTTACTCTTTTCTTTTCTTGAGGCCACACTGAAGCCTTCTGGAGAGGTCGTCATTCAAATTTTCAAGGTATGACTTCCATCCGGGGCGCCTTTTCCTTCCTTTGTCCTGTGCCTTTTTGGTTATCTCCTTCTTCCATTTTTCCCGCCCTTCTGCTCCATTTTCTGATCCTCTGTGTTGCGGTAATCTTCTGTGCTACAGTAAACAGAGTAGTGGAAAAATAGTCGCCAACCCTTCAACTTCACCTTTTGATATTCAGCAGGTTTGAGCAAAGTACTATCCACCAAAGCAGTGACGAAGGTAATCATCATGGGAAAAAGGCTTGGTGAAAGATGGCTCGTAGAAAGAGTGAAAAATCCAATAGCTTGGGGACAGAGTCCCCGGATTATTGGGAAAACAAGGTTGAAGAGGTACCCCACACAATGAAAGGCCACAAATCCCAACCTAAGTGGAGGAGAAGAGTCTAG
The DNA here is from genome assembly GCF_053477565.2 of Lygodium microphyllum. Lineage (NCBI taxonomy): Eukaryota > Viridiplantae > Streptophyta > Polypodiopsida > Schizaeales > Lygodiaceae > Lygodium > Lygodium microphyllum. Next base: position 133,674,638 of record NC_141144.1, read on the forward strand.
AATGGTAACATGGATGCATGGATGTTGTTTTGTGGCTCCCTACCCTTTGAACGGAATGACCTGACCTATCTACCATATCCCCGAAGGGTGGGAGTAGATTTTGACCCGGACATTCATGGCCGATACCACTTCCCGAGAATCTATAATGTCAATGCCACAAAACCAAAGGAGGCGTTCGCCTTCTCAGAATAAGATCAATGGGACTCCATGGCCCATTTCCTAATGGAATTCTCTCTTGCCCAAACCCTGCCTTTGTAACAACATGTAACTATATTAGATTACTTAGGACTCTCCTCAAGCAACCCCCCACACTAGCAAAGTACCATCTTCCGCTGCTCTTTTTTGACATTAATGCGAGAATAGATGGGTGTGCCATGACTCCGCTAATGCTACGCATTGCTTTACTCCCATCTTTTGCATGGCCCTTCTTGAGGACATGAACAATAGCCAATTTACCAAATGTAGCCACCCATTCTTGTCCACCCACCCTCTCCAGGTTAGAATAGGCCAAAAAGGGTATATGCTAAGCAGGCATTTCCTTTAAAAATCATTAAAGTCCCTAACTTTCCCATCACATGCCCACAAACCTAGAAAATGAATCTGTTGTCTTGTACTACTTCTCCAAGTTCAAGAAACTGTTTATTCACAAAAAAAGGGACAAAAAAGCACATCAGTCTCACTGACTGCACCTAGGGTTCTCAAGTTAGATGCGCCCGGTGCCCTTGACTAGTTGGCTTCGTTCCTAACCCCCTAGCCTCATTTTGATCCCCCGCTTCTTGCTTAGGGCACATCAAGGGCACGACACACCTAGGGAGGTAACACTCGCCTGTGGTTAGACCTATCACCCTAAGCTCCACCTCACTAGCATGCGCACAATGCACCACATGCCAATGGCACATACCCACACGTAATGCACCTTTCTTTTCTGCCTAGGTACAACCAAAGGCCCCACCACTAGCTTCAATGACCCCATCATCCATGCAATGTGCTTCCCATCTTATGAAACATCCTCTCATGCTGGCCCAACAAACCCAGCGGGTGGATGGCCCAACCCCAATCGAAAAGTGAATGATGAAGCTCATTTCAAATAGCGTATAAGAAGATCACCACAGAGGGCTAGGTGACGGATCCACCCAACACAATATTCACTTTCAACGATAGATTCGCCCATTAGCCTCTCTCCACACCAAGAATCATACCCAACGTTAGAGCCTTTTAGTTCCATAAATCCCTCCAACAGTTCCATAAATCCCTCCAACACTAGGAATCATCTCCAACTCAAAGGCCTTCAAGTTCCATAAATCCCTCCAACACACCTCCCAACACAACTTGTACACAAACTCAAAAAGCCACTTGGCTACTCCAATAATAGAGTCCGACTCACCACCCAACAAGTGCTATGGGACTGGCACTCAACTAGGAAGGGGATAATGTTAACCCTCAAACAAACAAGGTGGAAAATCCAAAAAACCTAAAGTAGAAGACAAAGCCAAGGCAAAAGCAGAATGGAGAACGAAGGCACGCCAAGAAAAATTGAGAATCACAAGACGTGTGAAAAAACCCTGAATCGAGGAGAGACACTCAAGAAAAAGCACAAGTCCATACTTTTGTAAAAGAGCGCAAAGTGCATCATGATTCATTTTAAGAGCACCAGGCTCTGACCTGTGCGAATTGTAAATGTAGATGGGCAGTAGGAAGCAAGCTAGGAAGATAGGAGGACAATGAAAAAAAGGTCCTAGGCTATGACCGTCCATGTAAAAAGGGGATGACCGCCCAAATGGGATTTAGGGCTTTGTATATAAAGTTCAAACATTTAATGAGAGCTCATTCTTTGGTGTGTGGAAAAGTGGACTCTTCTTCTTCTCTCCTTCTCTTCTCTTGCTTGCTTGTGAGTGCTTAAGGGAGGGAGTGTGAGGGAGTGAACTTGTGAGAGTGAGGGATCTTGGAGGCGAAGCTCTCCACCTTCTCCTCTTTTCTTCTTCTCTTCTCTTCTCTTCTATTATCTCGTGCATGGCTATGGAGGATGGAGCTTGGAAGAGGATTGAGGATGCTTGAGCTCACATCACAAATAGTGGAGCTATCGAAGTGCTTGAGAGAGGAAGCAACTCAATCGAGCATCAAGGTAATCTCATTACACTTGTAGAGAGGGATAGCTGATCGGCTATGTGAGAGGTAGCCATTAGTGCTCACTTGAAATGCTTGAACAATAAGTGGTCCGTGGGTCTTGGCGATTGAGCTTGTGATCGCCTCTATAGAGACCTTGCAGGAATTTGACTTTGAAATCAAGTATAGACCAGGCAAGGAGAATGTAATTGCAGATGCCCTAAGCTGTAAATCATTCCTTAATGCTCTAATCCTAGAAGAACCCTCTAGGCCTAGAACTCTTGCCACAATGATTTCAATGCCTAATAACCCTCTCATACATATGGCTAAAGAAGAGGCAGCAAAGGATCCAAGCTATCAGAACTTGTTAAGATAAATTTCCATCAAGGATTCAAATCCAAAACTCAAGACTAGGTATCAAGATTTTTCCATAAACGAGGAGCTTGCCTATTACAAGACAAGACTATGTATTCATGCAAGTCAGGAACTCAAAGGAAAAATACTCTGGGAAGCTCACGATTCCCCATTTTTGGGTCATCGTGGTTATGCTAAGACTCTTAATATAGTTAGAAGAAGCTTCTACTAGGAAAGACTCAAGGGTGATGTTGCTCAAGTATGTCACTGAATGCCTAAACTATCAATAAATTAAGGTCGAGTGTGTTAAGTTTCCAGGAAAGCTCCATCCACTTGACATCCCTCAAATGAAATGGGAGTATATTAGCATGGACTTCATAGTTGGATTATCCCTGGTACAAGGAGGATATAACTCCATAATGGTAGTCATTGATATGCTAAAAAAAGTTACACACCTTAGTCCTATAAAAACCAATTACAAGGCTTCCGATATCTCCAAGATTTTCATTAATTTCTTTTTTAGGTTACATGGATTACTGCAAAGAATCATCAGTGACCGTGATTCTCTCTTCACCTCAAACTTTTGGAAAAGTTTGTTCGAAGATCTAGGAACCCAGCTCTGCTTTAGTACTATTTACCATCCCCAAACTAATGGTCAAACAGAGCATGTCAACTAAGTTATTGAGGACTAAGGGCTTATTGTAATAGGGAACCCAAACGGTGGATCCAATACCTACCCTTAGTTGAATTTGCATACAATGCATTATACCATCAAAGTATTTGAATGACTCCCTTTCAAACACTCTATGGACAAGATTGTCCTACACCATTAAATTTTTTCGATCCTACCCTACAGATAGAAGCATCTAGGCAAATGCTAGAAGAAATAGATTAGCAAGTGAAAGCTATAAGGCAAGATATTCAAGCCACCAAGGATCAACAGAAGGCATATGGTGATCAACGAAGGCAAGAGTGCATCTTCAAAGAAGGTGACATGGTTTTCCTAAAGAAAAATTCCTTATCTTTGGGGAATTCAAGAAGCTAAGTCCCAAGTATTGTGGGCCATATAAGGTGCTAAAGTGTCTAGGACCATTAGAAGGTATTGCCACTTATGCTAATTTGTCTTGAAGTCTAGGAAGACCACAAAGTCCAGGAAGACCATTAGAAGGTATTGCCACTTATGCTAATTTGTCTTGAAGTTATATTGCTACTTATGTTGATTTGCCTCAAAGTTATATTGCCACTTATGCTAATTTGTTGTGAAGTTATATTGCCACTTATGCTAATTTGTCTCGAAGTTATATTGCTACTTATGTTGATTTGTCTCAAAGTTATATTGTCACTTTTGTTGATTTGTCTCAAAGTTATATTGCTACTTATGCTGGTTTGTCTTGAAGTTATATTGCCACTTATATTGATTTGTCTCGAAGTTATATTGCTACCTATGTTGATTTGTCTCAAAGTTATATTGCCACTTTTGTTGATTTGTCTCAAAGTTATATTGCTACTTATGCTGGTTTGTCTTGAAGTCATATTGCTACTTATATTGATTTGTCTCGAAGTTATATTGCTACCTATATTGATTTGTCTCGAAGTTATATTGCCACTAATGCTAACTTGTCTTGAAGTTATTTTGCCACTTATGCTAATTTTTCACGATGTTATTACATTTTGGAGAGAAAATATTTGTCTTGGAAACAAACTTGTTAGAAGTTTTAATATACTACATTCAAAATAAAGATGTTTGTGATTGCAAGCTAGGTACTGATCTTTTCTAAAATCATCAAGCTAAAAGATGGATGACTAAGTACAGATCGTCGACTGAGGTAGTATTTTGGTGAGCATAGAACGCCAACTAAGGCAATGTTCCTAATGGTGCTAGACCTCCCCAAGGCTAACATAAATAAAATCTACTCCAAGGGTTTTTCTTTGTTTTGCTTCGCATTAGTGAGAATAGACCAATCATGATACGAAAGATCTTGTCGAGAAACCCTAGTCTATAGGAGGAGGTGGGGATACCAAGGGGCTTTGTTCATAAAATCCTTAGGCTCTTACAAACTTCCAACTACCCTTCGATTTCCAAACTATGTCCTAGAAGTTTCAATACTAGTTGGGGAACGAAACTATTTTCACATTGCAACAACTTTGGGTCAATACCTCAACCAAAGACTCCTCAACTACCAAATCTCCAACTACCTCCTCACAAACCCCTTCCAACTCTATTTCATTGGTTTTAAACCTCTCTTCCCTCAAATTTTCAATTATTTTCAAAGCCTTACTCAAATTCTCTCTCACATCCTCATCGATGTCACTCTCGGGGTCCTCAAAACCCCAATCAGACTCTTCACAAACATCATTAAAACCTCTAGAAGAACTCAAAGAAACCATAGGACTATCAAATGAAGTTTCCTCTTCGACATTGTTGCCAATATCAACCAAACAATCATCCACACAACTATCAAGGAGTAAGAGATTAGGTCTACTCAAAACCACATCATCAACACCACAAACAAAAGCCTCTCCAGGGATACTCAAAACATCAACAAAAAACTCACAAGACTCATCAGAGTCAACAATACCAATACCAAAAACACAACAAGAGTCAAAACCCAAAACCTCAATACTCTCTTAATCAACAAACTCACAACCAAACTCACAACAAATCTCAACATTCTCATCTAGCAATAAATTTGAACCGTCAACTTCATCTTGAAACCTTACAGTTTCTAAGCCCTCCCCCTCTTGGTCTTCTAACAAACTCAAAAATTCATCATCTATTCTCCCTTCTTCTCTCAAACACTTAGGTCCATCAAGACAAATACACTCATTTTCAAATTTGTCACTACTTTCTTTAGTACTCCCAAGACTTTCAGAACTTCCATCACTCCTTTCCTCATCAAAAATATCAAGAATCTCGACTCTCATCCTCTCTCAAAGAACACGAAAACTCTTGGTCCTTAAAAAAATCTAGTCTCTCATTTTCTTCTTTACAACCTTGATCCATCTCTAGCTCATCTCTATAGTCCTCAAGCTCCAAAGTATCATCAATCGATCCCCCCTCTTTAGTTAAATCACTAATCACTGGACTAGAAGTATCATTGGTCAATGGGTATGAATTCACACTCCTAAATTCATCACTCCAATCAGTCAAACAATTATTTTTCTCCTCAAATACCCTAGGGAGTTTCTACTCACATACTTCAATTGATTTCTCACAGGTTAACTCATCTCTCCTAAATAGAGAATATAGTATACCTCTCTCAGGATAGGCATAACTAACTCTCTTCTCCTCAAAAAATTCTCTCTCAACTCATCTTGAACTCAACCTTTCCCTTGGTTCATCAAACCCTAACTCTTTTTTCTTTTGGTCTTCCTCTCTTGATATTTAGTTATCTTCACTGCTTCCTCAAAGGTCTTAGGGTTCTTAATCTCTATTTTCACTCTCTAGTCTTCTGATTTCAACCCATTTACAAAATACATTATCTTCAACATAACTGGGGCTATCTCACCTTCTGACAATGTCCAACTCCATCAAATCCACAATCTTTCAAACTCCCTAGAAAAATTGTCAACACATTGATCATCTTTTTGAGCACATGTTTTTATTTTTTTCCAAATATCACTTTGACTTTCTCTTTTTTTTAAACCTAAATAGAAACACATTTTTAATGGTCTCATAATCTAAATTTTGTCTCCTGAATTTTAGACTTCTCTCAAAGTCAAGCAACCAATTTCGTGCTTCTCCTTGCAATTGATACCTAACAATCTGGAGTTTAGCCTCAGGATTGGTCACTCTCTCTATCCAACAACGCAGCTCTATTTTTTCTAAAAATCTTTGGGATCTTCTATATGATTACCATGGAACTCGGGAAAATCATTAGCCATCTTCACAAATCAACAATCAAAAGAATTCAAAACTAGGTCTCGTACAAGTCAAACAACCAAGACAAAGTCAATTTTGGCACTCCTCAGCAGCAGCAGGGGCACCAAAAAAGAGATGTTACGAGAGCAGTGATTGAGAGCAAGCATCACTCACAACCTGATAACGAGACGTTGAGGAGTGCTAGTTGGGGAAATTGACTTTGTCATATGCACAACACAACACAAAAATTTTAAATGTTTCGATAAACACCACACAAACCACACACAAAACCAAACGCCAAATAATGCCTCTTGTAGCTCAAATAACTAAAACCCAAATTCGGGTAGAGCATCACTCAAACACCCACGAAGTTCAAAAAACACCAACACTTTGCACAAAAGTCAAAACAAACCTTGAAGACAAATCCAACATCATAGAAATTTCATACCTTGATAACCTTGGGCCGTCACTTGGCACTTCGATATTCAAATTCTCTAACTTCACAACTAGCACGACAAGAGTATCCTCTCGTATGAGATCCTCCTCTCACAATACATGAAATTCTCATCAAGGAGGAAGGCCATTAAGACACCTCTCACATCTCCTTAAATAGTTTTCTTCCTACTCTCACAATGAGTATGCTTTTTTGCTTTTCAAAAGCATAGGCTTTTTAAGCTTTAGGTATTTCATCGCTTTAAGCTTTTATTAAGCTTCACTCAAAACTAACATGCCACCTTGCGACGTCATCAAAAAATTCTATTTTCTGCTTGCTTTTCTTAAATTGTCGTTGTGGCCATTATCAGCATCTTTTCCTTTTTAAATTAATGTCGACCGCCATTCCCTGCAAGGTGCACGCTGATCCCTGTCCACCATGTCATCGATTTACTAGTCTCTCTTTTGCTTTCGTTTAACAGTCGCTATCTATCCCACGTTGACAATTATCCTTGCCTTATGAATAAGTCGTCGTCACTGCCCACAATCACTGCTTGATTAATCAGGTCGCCATATGTGTTAACCGTTGTCATCACAAGTCAAACGGCCGCCTCTATCTCGGTCAATAATGACATCGTCTTCAACATCACTAATCACCATACTTCATATCTTCCAAATGCCTCCTACCCAGAAATATGCTGCCTTCATCGTCATATAGGCCACCGTCCTATCTATAATGCCATCAACTAGCCTTTGTATTAGTAAGTCATCATCTTTCCCGTGTCGGAACCCTGTTTTGCATGCGATTTTCAGCCATAGATGCTTTAGATCTTCTAAATGTTTGCTTTTTATTGTCAAAATCAATGAATTCCCCATCATGTCCATGAACTACCTCCTGAGAGCTTTGTTTAACCTTCTTAGGCTTTGATCCTTATGGACAACAAGGACCACTTTTTTCCGACACTTGTGACACTTGAAACCAATAACTTCCTGAATATTATTTTCAGCAACCCCAACTGCATCCCCATGATACCACACTGGACAAAATCCACACTTGATGTAGAGCAGATCATTTCCATACGGTTGTCGACACAAAGAGTACTTAGGAGCATCCATTAACTCTCCCTTAAATTGACCATGTAATAGAATCTTATCTTTGTCCAGTATCCTTGCGTCCATTCTATTTTTCCTAAGAGAAACCCCTTCTTTAGCTTGTCATTGATACTTCCTTTAACTTTTCTTCTTCATAGCACTTGTCTCTTTTGATAATAATCATCAGTTATATTCCTACTATGCAATGTGGCCTACAGAATATGCTCTTTGAGATGAACTCTGTGCCCAATCATCCACATGATTTGAAAAATATGCAATATCGGATCCATGATATGCAACCATTCAATCGATGCTATACACAAAAGTATGGATGCACTGAAGAACTATGCCTAGCCTATCCACATGTGCTCGTGCGCCATGCATGATGCAAACAAAGTTCCTTGTTTATTTAAAATCCTTATCCTTACCTCTTAAAGCTCATCAAAAAGATATTTCATACTCCGCTCCACCCATCGAAAATCTCACAATCTCTCAAGAAAAGGATGGTCCTCAAGATGTTGACCAGATAAAAATAACCCATCTCACAATCGATGGCATCCTTTACGACCCTCAAACTCACCCAACCACCTTAATCACTTATCCAGAGATTCCTAACTTACTGATAAACATCCCAACTCTCGTGCGTGCAAGAAAATAGTGTGTGCTCATTGATAGGTGTTCTCTCAAGTGCGCATGCAACTAGGATTTACTACATATAGTTGCAGTGGGCCTCATGCCGTGTAAGTGCTCAACGATGGTGCAAAATGTGCTTCATCCCAACCCATGGCATGGAAGTCTTTGATAAGAACAGGAGACAACCCCCGAGTGTAGTGCATCAACAAGTGTAATGTGAAGTGCTTGTGAACCCATAGTCCCCGTGATGTGCAAGAGTTTCGGCAATAAAACATACCTTGTTTCACAATGTTCGATAGCTACTAACAAACTCCAGCTTCAACCTATCCAAAAAAATACAAAGCTTGACCAAGGCTATCAAGTTTCACACTCAACAAACCAAACAGAATGAGAGAAACAAATCCTAAGCTAGACAAACACAAGAAATCCAATTACAAAACAACAACACAAACAGTCACACAAATAACTAAGCTAACAAAAACCAAACCTAACTACGATTTGACTAGGGGGTTTCAATTTTAAAAAAAATGCTTGATAGTGGAATGATGATACACCTCATCCATTCCCCTTCTATGCAAGACACTAGTCATAATGGAAAAGTGAAGTGCTTATTGCTTAATCTTTCTATTTTCAGACTTGGAAGGTTGCCTATGGAGAAATAATGCACAAAAAATGCATAACATGACAAAGTTGAGGTTGTATCAATTTTACATAACTCTTTGCAATCACTAACGTCGCCCACTCTTCTTTAGGCTCACCAAAATCCACTAGACATTCAACAATTCCTTGTAAATTTGACAACTTACTCTGAATCTCATAGTCAAACTCCTATAAAGATATTAACCACTTGGCCAGGTGATCTGGGGATTGAAGCTTGTTCAACAATAAGCATAGTCCCTCAACCTTGGTGAAGAACACCACCTTCTCATAAAGAATATAATGTCTAAACTTCTTGGTGGCAAACTCTAGAGCCAAACATACTTTTTCTAGATAGCTATAATGAAGCTCTAAAATCTTATTTTTTGGCTAGCAAATAAAATCTAATGATAAAGTTGTGCTTCCTAAATTTGGGACAAGCAATAACTAATACTATGCATGGTCACAACTATAAAGATATAGAAAACTTCACCCCTTTGAGGAGCCTTAAGTATTGAAAAGTTCCAACTTGACATCCTCAAATACTACCTTACATGGTTCAGTACAATTAAACACATGGCTATGTGACAAGAGGTTCATCAAAGGCAAAGAACACTTAGCTAATGTGTGAATGAACCGATGATAATAGCCCATAGATGAGATAAAACTATAAATCTCCCTAGGGATAGTGGATGGTCTCATGGCCTCAATGGCTGCTACTTTCTTACAATCAGTGGCAATACTAGTTGTACTCGCAACATGGCCCAACAACAAGCCATAAGAAACCCTAAGTACACACTTCTAATGATTTAGTGTGATACAGTACTCATGACAGCACTCAAAACATTTGCGCAAAATAATAAGTTATCTATTTTGGACTGTGGAAGCTCCTAAATCATATATAAAGACCTTGATTTCTTTAGGGGAAATATTGATGTCAATCGTCCTTTCCCAAGACCTAGAGGCATTGCATAAGCCAAAAGCCATAACATGATGTGCAAAGGTACCAAAGATAGTGCTAAATATTTTTTTGTGCTTATCATCCTTAGCTATATCGATTTGATGATAGCTCTCAAAACAATCCATGCAAGAATGCATCTCTCACCCTACTAACTGATCGAGAATCTAATCGATAAAGGGAAAAGGGTAGTAATCCTTCACAGTCTACTTGCTCAACTCATTGAAATCCACACACAAGTAGGATTTTTTTTTCTTCTTCCTTATCACAACCAACAAGCAACATTTGATGTGCTATATAGGGAAAATTAGACCTACCTTCCTTATATGCATCAATTCCTCAAGAAGAGGCTCCCTCAGCTCAAAAGGCATTTGTCTAAATTTCTATATTACTAACTTATTGTATTCTTTCATTGGAATCATATGCATGGCAATAGTAGGGGGGAATTGCCTTCAATTTATCATAGCTCCATGCAAATGCATCCCTGAACTCTTGTAGAAGTGATACATAGTCTTCACGCTCATCATCAAATAATATAGTATTGAGTTTGATTGCAAGGGGATCATTAGGAGTCCCAAGATCCAACTCTGTTATATTGGCATCACATATCCAACCTTTTGGCCCTATTAGCTCATTCAAATACACTTGATAGACCTCCTCTATTGTGAAACCCTCATCAAAATCACTGGAGCTTGATGTTCCCATGGGAAAGGTGCCCTCAAGTGCCTCACATTCTGTATAATGGAAGGTGGTGCCCTTTCATTCAATGGGTACTCAAGGCAAGTATCCAAAATTATTCTCTTCGACCCATGCCCAAATATCAATCAACTAGTTGAGATATCCATCAAACAATTAGAGTCTAAGATCCATGGTCGCCCAAGCAGCAACTAATAACTTGGCCCCCTGGTGAATCAGATAACACGAAAGTCAAGAACACACTCAATATGCACTAGAATTACATGTACTTAGGATATCACTCCTTCCAACTATCTCAAAATGTCATTAGTCATTTTTAGAATCATCATGATAACCTTTTGGATGGGCAAACTAGGCATCTCCAATAAGTCCATGCTCATTATATTCATGGACAACCACTACACTTTCTATCAAAATGCCATTCAAATATGCATGTACCCTAGGGCAGTATTTCTCCACATGTTCCCACCATTCATTGCCCACTCGATTGACATTAATAGGTTCTACAACATCACTCATTTGTAGGAATTTCTTGAACTCCTTGTAAATCTTTGGTGACAACCAAATTAATTATAGAAAATAACATCCTTTTTGACTTCACATAGGGCATTCACTAGTTCAAACTCATGGAAGCTTTTTGTAGCCTTCTTCTCTTGCCACACCATCATCTCTTTTGGTTGTCTAATATTCTTAACAACCTCCTTTGCTTTTGTCTTGTACTTGCTTTGAACCACCGGCTCCTCTAAGATACCTTCTTCATATTTAAGAGGACCCGCATGAGTGTTGGCATTTGTGACCTTCTTTTCAACTACATTAGGCTTAGAGTTATCTTTTCTTATACTTGGGCCATCATTCTAAACCTCTTTCATTTTCTAGCCCTTAGTGACCACTCTTACATTAAGAGAAGTTGCATTCCGGTTGATTGGCAGTGCCTCTACCAAACTAAACCCAATGGGCATTTCCTCTAAGGTGGTTCTTCCCCTTTGCAAGATTTGCTCAGGGTCCTCCCCTTGACTATTCACATCATTTTCACAATGATTCACTAGCCCAATTTGTTGACTACCTTGCTAGAGTGAACTGATTCTACTCCTACATGTATTGGCCATATGTCTTTACTTCCCACACAATGTCACACTTCACATGAGGACAATTCCATGGGAGGTGCTGACCACTACTACACCACTTACAACCAAATCTTGATGGATATGCATGATTGGGCTTTTTAGTGCCCATTAGATTTTGCAAACATTTCAAGAAATTTACATCCATTGCTATTTGCTAATGTTGTTTAGTAATCATGTTAGTGTAATGTTTCATCGTGTCCTTGCCTTCATCTATGATATTTGATATAGAGGATTCATAAGCAATGGCATTAGAAGCCATCTCCACGTTAGGTTTTACAATCTGTAATGGGGTTGGTGGATGCACGGGCCCTTGGTTTATGGTGGGGGCTTGCTTGCTAATCATAGGCATCATAGGTCTTAGTTGGCGAACATTTGGCCCTACATGAGCAATTAATTGGGGAAACCCTTAATTTACAGCTCCTTGATTTTGCATGATTGTGTTATTGGGTAATGTAGGTAATGAATTGTAACCTATTAACATTGCATTTGGCATCAACCTAGTAACTGAGAGGGCTTGCCCTCTTGTTGCATAGGTGGCTTGAACTCTTGACTCGACCCCTTCTACTATTACTATAACTGCATCTAAGTCATTTAGTTCCATATTGCTCAAGTGTAGTTGGATTGTAAAATCCAACCCTCGCAAGAAGAATTGCAATTGAGCGACAAGGGTAATTAGATAGTGTTATCCAAACCACAAAAAACTTCATGTAGCTTTTGAGCATATGCTTTCACACTCTCATTAAACTCTTGTTGAGTCTCATTTAGGACACATAACCAATATATTGGCTCCCCTTTTTAGGGGACAACTCCCTATGAAACACAATGTAGAATTCTTACATAATGGCAATTAAATTTGCCACAAGTCGATAGTACTACTAGGCTATATTTTCCTTCAAAGTCATACTGAAGAACATCAAATGATGTGCTTCCTCATTAACTGGATAGTTAAACATAAGTTTTTGGAATTCTTTGATATGTAATTTCACATCTTCATTTGGACTTTTGCTAAAGATAGGAAGCAAGTACCCTAAAGCAAATAGAGCCACCATGCCAGTTGGGATCTGAATTGCTTGAGGGGATACTAAGGGTGGTTGTGCCATCCTTGTGGACATAGGAATAGAATTATGAAGGAAAATTATAGTGCTACAAATGGTACCAATGAATGGAGGCGTTGATCCACCACTTTGGCTAGTCCTCAAAGAAGTAGATTGCCCAACTTTAGGTGTTTAGGGCAAACAACCACCTTTACATATACTAGGACTACTCTTACTACAAGGGACTATAAGCCCCCTAACTTTAAGGGATATAAGACTACTATGGTCAAAGGAATATTCATTTTTTTTTTCCATTTTCTTAGTAATTCCTCACATTTCTCTTGTTGGATTCGAGAGATCTCTAGCCTATGCTCATGTTCTTGCCTTAATAACTCTTTCTTTGTTGTTGACCGGGGGGGTCCACTAGGGTTTACTGTATGGTACCATGTGAGTGTAAGAGAGGGGGTTATTTAACGGAAAGAAGGTACATTTTATAAGGTAAGGTCCCATAAATAGGGGGTAGATAAGGGGTATTTTCATGTATTTCTTGCACGCAGGTGACATCTCCTTATTACTATTAGTGAATCCCCCGTGGTTGTTGAGAAATGAGTTATACACTTAAGAATTGAGTTTTAAACCCTCTTTGGGAATCCTAAAGGACTCTTGGTAAATGCACCACCTCTTGGGACCTGAAATGGTCTCAACAATGGCTCTCACACACTCAAGCTCACTAATGGACCTCACAAGACCAACCCCCATGGCCCTACGGTTGTGAGCGATTGGCAATAGACTAAGAACTCTCTTTCTAAGCCTTAACACATTGCATTGTAGTCCAATATTCAAATTGCCTACCTTGAACTCCAAGCACGAGTGTCCAAATTGAAGGTATCTACTACACCATACAAACATCACAAAGGCACCTACTCGGCTAATTATCACAACCTCTAAATATGACTGATCTACTCAATTAGGAATTTGACCCACTGGTCCTTGTCTTTCAATTCAAATGTAACACTTACTCTCCACTCGTTCTAACTGGAAACCCCTTTTGAACCCTTGACCCTAATTAGCTTGGATGTCCTCATCCACTCAATCAATATAGGAACCAATTGCTATCCAGTGGTATATGCATAAAAATGCTTCAATGCACAATGTTCATGAGAGTGCAAAAACATTTTTATTGTGAGAAAAAAAAAATGGATGCAATAAATAAGTCTTTACATCATTTCATGACTTTCAACCATGTATTCCATTGATGTTGTACACATTCCAAAAGTACCAAAAGTTCCTCACTAGTGTTACTTTTAGATATATATTTCACACATAATTGCCCTAGATATGATATACGCAAACAAGAAAACAACATTCTTAGTATTCTTTATCAAAATTTAAAATGTTATTTCATTTAGATCCACATGCATGGCATCAGGGCTAATCTCGTGCTACCATGCATCTTTTGTACTTAAAAACCTTAATTTTTTGAAAATCTAAAAAAAGTGTGATATTTTTGCAATTCCATGTTTACTAGACTATTCTTATTGTTTTTTTATTTATTGGTATTTTTTACTACTTTTTTATTTATCTTAATTTCTAGCCATTTTACTCATAAAAAATACTCAAAACTACCAACCTAAAATGTTGATATTTATTTTCATACATTCTTTTATATACCTTTAAGATGGTTTTCCAATTGGATTTTATTTGTTATAAAGACTAGGCCACTTACCCATTAACAACCTATAGGCCGTGACACAAACAAGATGCCAAGTGGTTCCTATGACTGCTAACACTTACCCACCACATTTATGCTCTTGAGAAGACCTCCATGGAGATCAACAACATGCCATAAATCATTTCTTTCATATAACTCTCCCTCTCTTTCACCCATCCCCCTTCTCTCATAAGAATAGCCATTATGTAAGAGGAAAGGCAGGAGAGAAAGAATATTTTGAGGGAGAAGAGAGAAATGATTAAAAATCAACATTTTTGTTTCTTCAAATCAGGCCACAGAATTTACATGACGGCATAGAGGATGACAAGGAGGCTTCATTTCATCCATCATACACGAGAGATGACAAAGATTTTACACATAGTCATCATCTAATTCCCAAAATGATGTTACCCACTTTTCTTACATCATGTTTCTCTCTGTTCATGCAAGCTTTCATCAAGAATTGATCAAATCAAAGCATCCCTTTAGCATTGGCCCATGTCCCTTAAAAAGTGATCCACATCCCTTTAAATCTTGGCCAATTTTTGGCCTTCTAGTTTGCTTAGACTTATATTGCTCCACAAACTAAGGTCTTGTAGCCTCAAATTCCACCCCAAATTCATGGAATTAATGCTGAAATGATGGCTGAATGCTTCTTCATTATTTGTAGACTTGAGTTTATGCTTTGCTAAGTCTCAAACTTCAAAATGCTTTGTCTCTTACACCTTGAGTGCTTTACACCACTAACCTCTTTGGATCCTAAAATCCTCATTTTCACTCACAAATACCTTGTGGATCCACTTAAAATTGTCCAAAATCCCAAAAAGCATACCTTTAAGTTCACCTCTCACAACTCATATTTCATAAAGGCAAGTCTTAAAAGGACAGTTGATCACCTCCTTCAAACGTAGTTATGTTAAGATAACACCTGATGAACTTGCCAACCTCATTTATATTGCACAATCCAAGTCCTTGTTCGGCATCATTGCTTTACATTACAAGTGCAATGGAAAAAAATGGGATGTCAAATCATGACCAATGTTGAGTGCCATTAAAATGTCAAAATATGGTTATACTTATGTTGCCCCAACTTCATTTCGAGTACTTGCTTTAACTTGTAAATACCCATTAGAGGATCATCTTATGCTAGATCCATATATGGATCAAATCCATAGTGAGAAAGAGCTTCACATTTCTAGTAGCCAAATAGGTTCGTGCAACTTTCTCACCAACATCCCAAACTATATCACCCATGCTGACATTTGACCCCATAGGATATAGACCATTATACCACCATGGAATACAATCTGCACTTCTAGCATTGATTATTTAAAAATTACTTGGGCATCCCTTTGTATATAAAAGGCAAGCATCTCATGGTCATAATTGAAACACATTTACTCCACTTTTCCATAACATCTTTGCACAATCCTATGAGTATTACAATCCATTGGGAGGGGAGGGACTTACAACTTGTAGCAAAATTTTGTAGGGCTTGTAACTTGTAGCAAATTTCTACAAATTGATTGTTTCCTTAGATGCAAATTTTCTTTTTTAAGAGTAAAATTTTGAGTGTATTAGGTTGAGTTGCCTTGACAAGGTATGAATATGTTTTTTGATTTACATTTTTATATTAACAAATTCTTCTCAAAATCTCACCACAAGGTGTTGTTAGATTCTAGATATGGGAGGATAAGGAGAAAAGGCTACACAAGAAAAGAAAACTGAGTCACATACACCATTTTTCAAGAAAGAACAAGTGGATTACAAGCTAAGCATGGAAGTCAAGGGATATCGTCACTTATAGTATAGACAAATCCACAACTTAAAAGAAGTGGCAGCCAAAAATCCAGATGCCAAGGAGCTAATGGACCAATGTAGGTTGAATGAGTATATGAAAAGATTCAAGGGAGAAACAAATCAGGAGAAACTCATAAATTTTCTCATGACCTACAACCTTGATAAGCACATTGGATTAGTCATAATGAGCAATGACAATGGACAAAAATAGGTAGAGATCTCTCTCAGTCCAGAGGTGGTATAGGCTGCCCTAGGCCTACGGAATAAGAAGGAGAAATGACCAAAAAGAGACGTATATGCAATGCTGGGATGGATAAACAGAAGGTGTTCATTGATTATGGTATTAACCTAGAGGACATCCTAGATCCTACAGTTAAAATTCAAGCTAAACAAATACATGCCTTGTTCTCTAGAAATAGGTACAACTCCATGATGATCAGGATCCAAGTAGCAATGTTGGAGAGTATGGCTTGACATGCAATGGAAAACAAAAAACTCAATAACTTTTTCATAAAAACCATCCATGATGTATCAAAGGCACTTGGGTTTAGAGCATAAGAGTGTGCAAAGAAATAAAGACCCATGTTAGTAGTAGCAAGCAAAGATGTAGAAAGGAAGAAGGAAACAACTAAACTTTAGAAGGGTTCAGGGGTGTTATAATAGCCATTATATAAGAAGTCATCAAGGAATCTCAAACAAGAGTAAAACAAATAACATGTAGAGCTCCTAGGCATACCAATGCAAGAGGTGTCATTCATGCACACAAGAATACTAGAGCATAGATCCTCAATAGATCAAGAAGAGTTGGAAATTAAACTACAACTACAAATGGAGAAAACTATAAGAAGACTTGCAACCACAAGAAAAAAGCTCCAGACCAAGCAAGCACCCATTAGGAGAGTTGTAATTGAAGTCCCTATGATAAGATCAATTGGAGAATTGAAAAAATTCAAGCTCAAGCCATGGCACCAAAGTGGCCACCTAAGTTGAGGAACAAGAGATTCCAAGTTCCATAATGCATGAGGTTAGAAAGTTGGCAAACAATAAAAAGTCACAATCAACCATAATTAGAAGGAAAGGAGGGGAAAATTTTATCATCAAAGTGTCAACCCAACAAGAAAAGGAAATTGTTGAAGAGAAGAGAAAACTATAAAATTACAAAGAAGCATCCAAAAAGGAAGAAGCAACAAGAAGGGTGAAACAATAGGAGAAGGGGGAGCACCTTAGAAAACAAGAGGAGAAAGACATAGCCCTAGCCATTATAAGATCGATGGTTCAAGCCTTAAGAGAAAAAGAGTTAGCATTGATGAGCCTTAATCTAGTAAATTCTTTAGAAGCAAGCACTAGTACAGTAAAACCTATGCCAAGACCACTAGTCATGGGCAAGGGTAAAGCTTCAATAGAAACACCCTTTTCTTCACTAATAGCCACCACATCCCCCATCCTAGCCACCACAATAGAAGACTTGGCTAGAAGCATGCTAGAAAGTATGGTTTATGATCTTGCCACACAAGTTGTTGTGCTCTCACAAGTGAGATCAAAAGAAGCTATATCTAGTAGTACTAAACAATCAATGATTGTAGATGTAGAGTCTAGTTGAAAAGTGCCTAAGACACTAAGAGTGGAAGGATCATTGACTTCTCTAACTATGACCACCCTAAGCCCAACACAAGGCTTTGAAGAGTGGTTAAAAGAGGTAAAAGAGAAAAATGACCATTTAGATGAGGAGAGAAAGTTAGCCTTAGCAGCATTAGAGAAGGAAAAGAAAGATCATGTAACATAGCAATAACAAAAAACAATAGAAAATTTCATTCTAAAGAGAGAATTGGATATACTAAAGGAAATTAATGAAAGAGAGTTCAAGGGGCATGAAGAGTTTCTAGAATATATAAAGTTAAAAGGGAAAAGCATGTGCAACACAAAGGCTAGTATATCCAAGCCACAAAAGATAAAGTCAAGTTAGAATGAGAATTGGAGGGGGTGAAGAAGCTCAAAGGGCAATGATAAATAATATGAAAGAATCGAAGCGAGCAAAAGGGAAGGCCCAATAGAAAACCAGACACATTGTGGAATTGGAGAATGAGATTGAAAATCCATGCATAACTATGCCCAACTCCAAAAGCAACTAGATTGTGAAGTGCAACAAAAAGATATCCTAGCCCAAACCTAGCAAGAATAACAAACCACACTTAAAATCCTTGCAAAGTGGAAGAACCAAGGGCTAGATCTAGCAAAGGAAAAGGTGAGTCTATGGGAGGAGAAGAATAAGGATGCACTATGAAAATTGGCTGCCCCCTTAGTGCAAGCTTAGCGTGGAAAAAACTTGGTAGTGGAAGGAGTTAAAGAAATAAAGGTAGTAATGCAAGCTTAGAAACAAATCTTCATTGCACACTTCTTGAAGTGTGGTAGCCATGTGAAGATGATACAATGGACAATATCAAGAAGAAGTTGCAACTCACCAAACAAGCACAATCTAGAGATAATAGTCCTCCTAGAGGGGTTACAACATGACAAGGGAAGAGTAGGTGCTAAGGCTTAGGGAAATGGGACTCTCAATAGATAAGCTAAGGATGATTGGGATAGTCATAATTGAAGAACCCACTCAAACCATAGAACAAACACCATTATCATCCTTGCACTTGAGATAGATTGGGAATGGGAAGAACATGAGATGGTACTATCACCACAACCAAAAACTACCACAAACATGGAAAAGATATCCATCCCTCTGAAAGGAATCATGAAATCCATGCAAAGAAGAAGGGAGTAGGTGAAGAAAAGTAGAAGGAAACTCACTACCACCTGTCAACCAATTCTACATGTACCCTTTTTACAAAGAGGAGAGTATATCTCAATCAATTAGGATAGGGAATCCAAAACTTGGGAGCAATGAGAACCTCAAGAATTTTCCATGAAATTTTCCTTCAACTTTCCCATGGACTCAAAAAGGTACTAGCACTAATAATCATGTAAAAAGTAATTCAGGTGTCATTAAGACTAGGGAAGAAATGGTTGGAACAAAAGATTCAGAACCCTAGATTGTGGTAGCAAGAATTTGAGGTATTGAAAACCATAAAGGGATATGAATCTCAACTAGCTTGGAGAAGAAACATCTTGATTGACAACATGGAAGCATGGGTAGCCTTTTGCAATTCATTGTCTTCCAAATGAGGGAATCCCACCTACATGCCTTATTCTAGAAGGCACGATGTTGACTATGACCCTACAAGACATGGCAAGTATGATTTCCCTTTAATATTACATGTCAATGGAGATGGGCTAGAAGTTAGCCTTAGGTTCCAAGAAAAGGACTTGATTCCTTCTTTGAAATGGCTCACAAAGAACTTCTCAACCTACCTAGAGTCTTCTTTCATTAAAATATGTAATTATCTAAGGTTTCTCCTCCAAGTATTTGACCAAACGAAGGCAATAGAAGAGGAGGGTATACACCCATTATTATTTGATGTGAATGTGTAGATAGATAGGTATGCAATGATAAGGTTCCTTCTTAGTGTTGCTCACTATCAGCATATTAATTTTAATTACTAGAGGACATGAATGTCACTAGCTTCAGTAATTGTAGCCACCCCTTCCACCCATCAACACCCCTGGCAACAAGGTCTGCACTATATATATGCATGATGAGTTGAGCATGCTTGCAAAGGTCATTGTGGCCACACTAAGAAATCAAAGAGATCCACAATGAAGCCCTCGTCATTTATTTTTAAATTACTTTTTTTAACAAAAAAGATGATAAAAAGAGAAGATAGAAAAAGAAACTGAAAAAGAAAAAGAAACAGAGTTTACACACAATCAGAGTACCCAAGGGTCCTTGATCCCTAGCCCTTTTCCCACTTCATAGACTCTGGGTACCTCAAGGGCAAGAATCTCAAGAATATTGATAGACTTGTCACCCTGAGCATTGACTTGTATCACAACTCCCCTAGCATCAACTAGGTGCTCAAGTGTGGGATAACACTCCAAGCTTGCTTGGGATTTGATCCATCTCTTAGTTTATTAACCGTAAGAAGTATACAGCACGCAAGGTGCAAGCAAGCCTTTCTGAAAATAATCTATCACAATGTAATGTGCATGGAGCACATGCACATTCAAATTGCCAAATGGTTGCAACACTTATATTGATAAATCATGTAAATCTACAATCCCATGCAAATTGTGATGAAAATATAGGCTGCCATGGAAAAACCACAAAGATTCTAGTTCATTCTCACCATAGGAGAAGTATGCAATGAGAGGTGATTGGTTTTCCCTAAAGTGGGCAAGATGCCCAAGAGGGATGGGACAAACCCTAACCCTAAAGATCATGTATAAAAAGGATGAGAATTAATAGAGCAAGTCATTCATGTGTGTGCAAACATTGTGCACTTGCCTTCCTACTCTCATTGTGAGAGAGTGAGTGAGGGTGAGAGTGAGAGATTCAGAGAAAGAAAGTGAGAGAGTGAGAGTGAGGGACACCAAGAGAGTGAAACTCTACTCATCTTCTCTCCAAGCACTCTCTCTTGCCATGCCCATGCTTCTTCTTTGCATATGGAGGTCATAGAGGGTTGAGAATGAAAGGAACACTCACTTGGATCATAGAGTATGCAAAGTGCATCCTTCATGGGATTGAAGAAAGGTCATGCCACTCACTACAAACAAATGCATGCATTCATGTGGGAGAGTTTATATGGGAGGTAGTCGTTTGATTATTATGCATTGAAGCTCTTGAAAAAATAAGGTTGTGTCGAAATGACCTACTACCTTGAGCTCATGTAGCACAATATTTTGGTTCCATTGCTGGGACCAAGCATAGGACCACAAAGTCACTAGTGCATTGCACATGTAGAATAGAAGGGGTATGAATGTGTCAACTTTGAAATGCAAGTGCTTAGTTAGGATTTTTTAGTTTATAGCAAAGTGATAAATGTCATTGGTAAGAAGATTACAATTTTTCGTTAGCTAGAATCATCTATTTTTGGTCCTTTTGTTTTTTAATTTATTTACAAAATTTTAAAATTAAAAATCTTGGAGTAGTAATGGTTTTGGCCATGGTTAAGGTTGTGTTTTTGTAATCATGATGCATTAACCTTAATAGGTGTTGGCATTTGCTAGGAGAAGGAAACATAGTTGCATTGACTATAAGTGTCATTCATATTTCATAAAGAATAGGAAAAGAAGGAACCATGAGTGGAATGACTCTAGGTGTTGTTTGCATTTCATGAAGGAGAAAAAGAAAAGAAAAGAAAAGAGATTAAGAAAAAGAAGTAGTAGAAAAGAGAGAAAGAAGAAGAAACAAGGTTTTTTAAAGAAGAAGGGGGGGGGGGGGGGGGGGGGGGGAAGAAGAAGAGAAGAAGAATAGAAAAAGAAAACCAAATATGAGTAAAAGAAGAAGAAGAAGAAGAAGAAGAAAGGAAGGGAGAAGAGGAAAAAGAGGAGGTTTATTTAATTTATTTTCTTTTTAAAGAGAGAGAAAGAGAAGGAAGAAAAAGAAGTATACAAGAAGAAAAGAAAGTGGACTAGCCCCTACTTAGAGATATGTAGCTATGACATCGCAGGCACCAAGCCCTCCCTACTCCTCCTACTGTCTTGTGGCTAGCTATCCACATTGACGTGCCTACTAGATAGCCTCTCCACCTCCCTATTTTGGGCTATTGACGGTGTTATAAGATTCGAGATACACACTCGACCTTCTTATATACTTAAAAGATATATGGTGAATATTATGTTGGTGCAGAGAGAGAACAAATGAGAGAAAAGAAATATGTAGAGAGAAAAAGAGAGAGATAGAGAGATTGACAACACACTAGGGACTGGAAGATGAGCCACTTCCCCCCCTTGTGGAGTTATATTGTTGACAAGAAGCAAGCTCCTCTATTACACATAAACCAATTCTTAACTTGTAGATCTTGGGAACAAGATCATGGTTCCTTGCACGGTATACAATAGGTTAACACTTGCACAACTTGGAAGATGCCACCTTTTGATCTTTCTTGAGTCTCTCCTACACAATATGTGTAGGGCTCTCCTCTTGGAGCTTGATTTCAGCAGAGCTTCCGCAGCACTTGCACCTTCTCTCCTACACAATATGTGTAGGGATATCCTCTTGGAGATTGATTTCAGCAGAGCTTCTGCAACACTTGCACCTTCTCTTCCCCTCTTGGAACTTGATTTCAACAGAGCTTCCGCAGCACTTGCACCTTCTCTTCTCGTCTTGGATGCATGCAAAGTGATGCTTCCTTCACGTCCTCCACACCCAAGGAGAGCCTCCCTTTTATAGGCTCCAAGAGCTTCCCTTCTTGGAGAGAGACTTGAGTGCTAAGATTGGAAAGGTTGATCTTCATGCAAGATGTGGTTGTTCCAGGACCTACTCTATAGCACCAAATCACCCCATTAAGTGATGCACTAGGAATACTGGTCTCTAAATGGTCTCATGGCCATGCTAGATCATCATCAACACTTAAAGAAAAGTGGATCATTAATTTATTGATATAAATTTATTAAATAGAGAATGCGTAATAAGCAATAAATTTAGTGACATCCCTCTGTCTTCTAAACAGTTGACCTTAACTGTAGAGGGGATACATAGTCCTTACGAAGATCTGGAAAGTCTTGTAGTTCTCTCTCATTCATAAACTAAGGGTCCAATGGGAGATAATTCTTAAACTTAACCAGATACTTCCGTAATACCTTACGTGACCTTAGAGTATTGTCCTAATGGTGTAAAATTCTTTCAGGCACAATGAACTCTTCTATTTCTTCTATATTAGGTAAATCTTCCTTGATTGGTTCCATTGTAGGTTCTCCAATATAGGGACGTAGCAAATTTATATGGAAAGAATTATCAACGTTCCAATGACTTGGTAGATCCAAACAAAAAGTCACATCATTTATCTTATCTGTGATCTTGAAAGGGCCATAATAGCGATTAGAAAGCTTAAGCACTTTACCTTTTTGACCTTTTTGCTTCTTCAAGCGAGCCTTCTCAAACTTAAGAAAAACATACTGTCCCAACTTGAGATCTAATGTGATGCTTATCAGCTTCACGTTTATCCTTCTCTTGTGTCATTTGGATATCAATGTCTCTAACAAACTCATCTACTACAAAGATCCTATCCTTTGTAAAGAGAATGGGTGGTAAATGAGGCTTACCATATATGATCTCAAAGGGTGCCTTGCCAGTACTAGAGTGCACCGTGTTATTGTATGCAAACTCTACTAAAGGCAAATACTTTTCCCATTCTCTTTGATTATCAGAGACATAGGATTTCAAAAGGTCCAAAATAGCAAAATTAATACTTTTATTTTGCCCATCTATTTGAGGATGATAAGAGAATGAAAACTTTTACAGAGTCCCGAGGTTCTCGAAGAGAGCTTGCCAAAAGAGGCTGGTCATGCGAGGATCTCGATCACTTATAATGGACTTAGGCATGCCATGATGCTTGAAAATATGAGAATGAATAGTTTAGCCATATGATCAACTTTGATTGTCTTTCGCATAGGTATAAAGTGTTCTTGCTTACTGAATCTATCAATGATAGTCCGATTTGCATCGTTGCCTACTTGTGTGCGAGGAAGCTCCATGATAAAGTCCATGGCTATACTTTCCCAAGGCTCATTGGGAATAGGTAATGGCTTCAGTAGACCAGGTGGTTTACGCATGTCATACTTTACTTCTTGGCATATCTTGCACTCGTAGACATATCTTTTAATGTCAGGTCTAAGAGTGGTCCAAAAGAAATATATTTCCAATGCTTGAGTAGTGGGTAGAATACCCCTATCTCTAGCATATGGAGATGCATGTGCTTCATCCATTACCTTGTGTTGTAATGGTAATGCTACACAAATTGCTTGATGATGATACAAATAACCATCTCAAATCAAGTAAGATGTAATCGACTAACCTGAGTTAAGTTGATCCCATATGGTTGAGAAGTCAAAATCAGTTGCATACATTTTGGGTAAATCCATGAACTTGTTATGGTAAACGGTTATGATTGCATTCACTTGAGGTCGCCGTGATAGAGCACCTTCTACCACATCATTAGTTCCAGATGTGTGAAGGATTTGAAAGTGAAACATAGATAAGAAATTTTCCGAGTGCATCTGTTTCTTTGAGAGCTTCTTCTAAGAGTGAGGAAGTATCTTAGACTTTGGTGATCTATTTTAATAACAAAATCTGCACCAAGTAAATAGTGTTTCCATACTTGAAGAGCATGTACCACCTCCATAAGCTCTTTCTCATATATTGGAGCATGTAGCTCATGTTCCTTGAGGTGTCAACTCTCAAATGCTACTACATGATGCTCTTGGTAAAGCATAGCTCCAATGCAATCCCTAGAAGCATCGCAGTGAGCTTCAAAAGGTTTTTGAAGACTCGAAACTATGAGAACTAGTTCTTGAATCACAAGGAGCTTACTTCTTTCAAAGGCTTATAGTTGCCTTGATCCCCAATGAAAAAGCATTGCTTCGTATAGTCCAAACGTTGTACGAAAAGTTGTCTTATGAACATCTTCAGGTGCTATCCATATCTGGTGATAGCCGCTCTTGAGATCAATGCGACTAAAGATACTAGCCCCTTGCAACTTATCCAAGATATCATCTATCCTTGGGATAGGAAAACGATTCTTGATAGTGATCTTGTTCAAAGATCTATAGTCTATGCACATACGGAAAGATTTGCCTTTCTTTTAAACAAGTAAGACAGGAGAGTAGTATGGAGAAGAGCTAGGTTGAACTAACCCTTTTTCCAACAATTCGTTTACTTGTTTTAGAATCTCCTCTTGTTGACTTGCACTTGCTCGGTAAGGCACTTGGTGAGGTGGTGAATACCTGGGATAAGATCAATTGTGTGATCTTTCGGGCTCTTAGGAGGTAACTCTCCTGGGAGTGAATCACTGAAACAACATATTGTTTAACAAAATCATGTCTAGCTTGATCAATTAAAGAGAGGGGTTCTTTTAAAGTATGAGACTTAGAAGAATTAGTTGGTATTGTGTGTTCATTAGAGGCATCAAGTGCCCTTGAATCATTAGCTTCTTTTGACTCTCTCATAAAAATTATGTACATGGAAATAGTTTTCTTCATTTCTTTAGAAATGCTAGCATGGCTAACCATTGGCACGGGCCAGTCTCCAATATCAGCAATGCATACTATGTTATGACCATTGAATTGAAATGCAAGAGTCTTCTTAACAAAATCGAGAAGAGGTCTAATCTTGTAATGCCAAGATATACCTAAGGTAACATCACAATTACGAATGGGTGCAAGTAGAAAAGATTCTTGGTCGCGGTAATCCCCAATTCTAAGATTCAACTTTCCTTGGATAGGAATAGAATTGGTTGTAAGTCCTTCGAATGTCGAACCTGATCCAATTGGTGTTCTCAATCGATCCGATGGAATTTGTAGCCTTTCAATAGTATCTACTGACACAAAATTATATGTGGACCCTGGATCAAAGAGTATCAAAACTCGTTGATTGTTGAGTGTCCCCCAACCCTTTAAGAGTTGTCTCTTCTTCTCATTTGAATAAGTGTTAGCTTGCACATCCAGAATAGAATTTGAGGATGGCAAAGGAGGATCTTTAATCACATTTTCTTTCTTCCTTTTGTGAGGACAATCAGGCTTCATATGCCCTAACTCACCACAAAGAAAGCACCTTCCTTTCTCTTTGTACTTTTGTATCTCAGAGAGTGAGAGATACTTGTGCTTCTTCTTGTTACCCTTTGGCTTTGAATATTGGTCATGGGTAGAGGTAGGTCTTCTTCAATTAGTCCTCTGTCTTGGTTGTTCATAGAGCTGCTCTTGTTTACCTCTATAAGAACTCGTCTCCAACTTTCGAGATGTACCAGGTGTATGCAAACTTTCAGCTATGATGGCAAACTCCATCATGCGAGATAAGGTTTCATGTGGATATACCTTCATGGTTCTTTGTAAATGAGGGAGTAAGCCAGCTTCAAACTTCATTTTCTTCTCTTCATTGTTGATCTCCATGAAAGGAGCAACCTTGAGAAGAGTAGACCAAAACTTGTCCACATAACTGGTGACCTTCTCATGCTCTTTCTAGCCTAGCCAATCCCACTCCTTCTTGATATCATTCTCAAAATCAGGAGACAAGAACTGAGCATAAAACTTCTTTTTGAACTTTTCCCAAATCATAGGTTTCCTTCCCTCCAAAATGAGAGTCGGCCACCAATTGCTAGTGGTGTCTTTCAAGTGCATGCCTATATGCCTGAGCTTGAACTTTTTTGAGAAATTACTATCATAAAAAGTAACTTCAATTTTCCTAAAAAAGGCTAACGCCTTAGCAAGATATCTCTTACCAGAGTAACAATCAAACTTTATGTCCTTATCCCCAGACTTGAAAGTTATAGTCTTCTTAAGCTTGCTCATCTTATGGTCACGCTTTGTCCGTTTGTAGATTGCGCGAGACTTAGAACCAGGAGAGTAGGAACTAGAAGATGAGGAGGAGGAGGAGGAGGAGGAACTTGAGTAATCAGGGGAGTAGCTGGTTGCTAAGGGAGATGACTTCCTCCTTATCTGGCTCACTAGAGGTGAGGTATTTTTACTCTTATTGGCCTAAAAGTCCTTCTTCCTTCTAGGAAGCTTCTCAACAATTAGATGCTTTGCACCTTCACCATCAATTGGTGCAATGGTGTTTCCTCTAGTATCACCATATTTTAGAGGATACGGTCCTTCATAAGTAGCTTCTTCCCTTGCCCTTAAGCTTTCAATCAATTGATGTACTTCGAGAATCTCCAACAAGCTACGATACTCTATCAATTGAGCATGTAATTTCTCACTTGTAGGCACTTCATCAACTGACATCTTTACCTTCTTCTTGCAAGGATCTTCTTTACTTTGAGAAAAGCAAAGAGACCTACTCTAATACCACTATTATAAGATCTGAGATACATGATTGACCTTTCTATATACTTAAAAGATATATGGTGAATATTATGTTGGTGCAGAGAGAGAACAGATGAGAGAAAAGAAAGATGTAGAGAGAAAGAGAGAGAGATTGAGAGATTGACAACACACTAGGGACTTGAAAATGGGCCAATCCCCCTCCTTGTGGAGTTATATTATTGACAAGGAGCAAGCTCCTCCATTACACATAAACCAGTTCTTAACTTGTAGATCTTGGGAACAAGATCACGATTCCTTGCACGGTATACAACCGGCTAACACTTGCATAACTTGGAAATTGGCACCTTTTGATCCTTCTTGAGTCTCTCCTACACAATATGTGTAGGGATCTCCTCTTGGAGCTTGATTTCAACAAAGCTTCAGCAACACTTGCACCTTCTCTCCTACACAATATGTGTAGGGATCTCCTCTTGGAGCTTGATTTCAGCAAAGCTTTCACAACACTTGCACCTTCTCTTCTCCTCTTGGAACTTGATTTCAACAGAGCTTTCGCAGCACTTGCACCTTCTCTTCTCGTCTTGGATGCATGCAAAGTGATGCTTCCTTCACCTCCTCCACACCCAAGGAGAGCCTTCCTTTTATAGGCTCCAAGAGCTTCTCTTCTTGAAGAGAGACTTGAGTGCCAAGATTGGAAAGGTTGATCTTCATGCAAGATGTGGTTGTTCCAGGACCTACTCTATAGCACCAATTTTGGAATATTTCTCTATGCGTTGTTCGGATGGAAAAACGTCCCCAACACAAAAGTTGTAGATCTCGCTTTTTTTTATAAGAGATCGACTTTCTATCGCGAGATATTTTAAAAATAGTTTCACCATGTCTATTTTAAGAAAAGTAGCTTTTCAAACTCTACTCTTAACTTATGGTCCATGCAGCCACCTTAAGCCATAGATAATGATATATCATTAGATTTCCTTGGGCCTCAACCTTAAGATTGACTTCCACACAAAAGCTTGTGTTATCTTAGACCTTAGAAAGGAAAATTCACTTCTCTCCTCACTTTTAGAGGATCACATCTCTCGTCTTTTTTGGTGAGAGAATTACCTCTCTCATCTTTCTTAGTGAAAGAATTACTTCTCTCCTTAATTCATTAAGAGAGAAAGACCTTAAACCTTGATTTGTCAGGGAGAGGATGACCCCAAACGAATGTAATGCTCATTATACACAAGTAAACGTTCCCAAGCATCCCCGAATGCACACATAAATACATATACACAATGGTAATGCACTTCCTCTTCTTAGAACTCCATCCATCTTCATTTATGTATAACTCCTTGGTTCTTGTGTACACTCTTACACTTGGTAGACACTTCCTTCCCCCCTTCATAACTTGTACTACATGTACCAGAAATCCCATCACAATGCTCTAATCACCCCATTAAGTGATGCACTAGGAATACTAGTCTCTAAATGGTCTCATGGCCATGCTAGATCATCATCAACACTTAAAGAAAAGTGGGCCATTAATTTATTGACATAAATTTATTAAATAGAGAATGCATAATAAGAAATCAATTTAGTGACAAACGGCCACCATGCCTCCCCTCCCCTCTCCACCAATAGCCATCATTGTCCCTTCTACCACCTATTTGGCAGCCTTGCCAAGGCTACGCCCCCCACATTTGTTACCTAGTGTCTCACCTGTCAATCATCCACTCTACGACCTCTTCTCCCACCAAGCTTGTCCCATTGTGTAGGCCTACCTCTATAGGCCACTACCTTTCCACCTCTCCTCTCTTCACCATTGCCTCCAAGGTTGCCTTCTACTCCAATATGCCACCGTGCTGAATGCCTTCTCATCATGACAACAAGAGACATTGCCTTGCAAACCCCCTACTACACCTCCACCATCAGTGTCTGACCACTATTGCCCAACATCATCACCACATCTGTAGCCCCACCACACACACACACACACACCCTTATCACATAAATATACACAAGAGTTATCACACACACACACCTCCCCATTGATCACATTAACTCACGTACACACCTCACACCACCAAATCATGGGAACTTCACCCCACACACACATTGACCTCACACATACAACGCATGCACTTCATGTGCACACATATTAAATACACACACACTTAATATCCACCCATTCACATACACATTCCTTATGTGCCCACACATGCACTGCATGTACATGACATACTAAACACACAAAGTGCACATTGCAATCACTAATGGAGCCCCAAGAGGAACACCAAGGAAAAGGGGTTTCTACTGTAAGAAAATCTATCTTGTAACATCAACAAGCTTTTATTTCATTCTTTAGAGAACCACAACAAGGAAAAGAACACATCTTCATGCACCATCATAGTAGATATCTCCCACGGATTTAATAAAATCACCATAATCTTCAACATCTTCATAGAATCCATCAATAGAATAAGAAACACAAGAGAAAGACACCACTTTTGAATGGAAATAATCACATAGTATTCATCTTCATTGTTGTCATAGTTTTCTCTCTCAATCTCTCATAGATAGACACATTGTTTTGATAGAAGTGGCTATCTTTTACTCTCTCGCAATAGTACATTCTCAATAGTACATCAAAACCTTACTACAATGCTCAATAATGACTCTCAATAATCCTTCTTAGGTCGTGGATGCACCTCCCAAAGGTGTGTCAAATGAAAAGAGGCACGAGAGACATCATAGTGTCATGTGAGATCTGGCTTCTGTCATTATTCTTCTGTAACCTTCTGTGAATCTTCATCAGCTACTTCTTCACTTCAATTAGCTTGAATAGAGCTTCCATTCATCCTTTTCTAAGACAAGAACACTTCCCAAAACATCCATACATCCAACAAAACACTCAACAAAAACAAACATAACAGACCACAAAACAATAGGACAACAGAAGAGCAGAACTATAGAAGCTACAAAGCCTTACAAAAGATTAACAAAGACCATAAAAATCGCAAAAACCAAACCAAAACCAATTTAATCTTTCATAAACCTTTTTATACAACCTCAACCATCTCTCAAAACATCCATTCAACCATCTCAACTACCAAAATAGAAACACAACAGAATAAAACAGAAGAAAATCAAACCTTACAAAACCAAACAGAGAGAATCACAGAACCCCTCATCAGAAACCAACATAAACCCTTCAAACATACTCAAACCATTCCAAACACTTAAAAACATCTTCAAATTCAAACAATCAATCACCAAAAACAACCATTCAACAACAAAAACAACAAAAAATCAGCCCAAAAAAAAAATCATTTCCACACTCAACAACTAATTAAACCCACATACACTCACTACACACATACACATGGCCTAGACATATAGATCCCTTACATACACATAGTGACACATGGTAGCACACCCTTGCACATGCACAAGACCTACATGTACATGCACCCTTAGCACTTAGAAGTCATCTACCTACTCATGCATTTGGGGTAATAAACACATGTGTTTTCTATTGTTGCTTTTCTCTCAACTCCCCCCTATATCCACACAATTGGTAAGGGAGGGTCAAGGGGAGGGAGGAGGAAAGAAAGAGGCATGCACAATACTCACATGCACGCACATCCACACATAGATACACACATAAGAACAATACCACACATTACACCAACCCTAAACTCACTCTAGACACACACACTCACTATGCATGTATAGACCACACACGCACCTACTAGAAAACTACATACACACTACACATGTGCACAAAAACACCACCACAGTCTTGGATGGGAGGATTGTAGAGAAGTAAGAAAGGAGCTAGGTGACTGAGTGTTGCAGTAGTGTGGTGCACACATATGCACCAACATACATGGCACATGGTGCATCCTCATTGAACTAAGTGCATACACTTTTGTATTCCCCTTTGCATTGTATCCCACCACTTTCCAAGTGTGCATCCATGCATCTGCTTGATGGCATAGTGTGCGTCCACCTACACTATAGTAAACTCAACAACACTTGCACATTCACTTCTGCATCCGCTCACCCTAGTGCATCCGAGTATGCATCCACCAACCACACACTGTGTCAGTGTGTTTCTCAATATGTGTCCAAATATGTAGAGTGTGGTCCACATAATCTATCTATTTGCACATATGTGTGCATCTACCTACCATGTACATCCATTGATGCACATATGTATTTACACCTTGTTTACACCCATTTACATGTGTGTGTACACTCATCCCACCTTAGGCACACATAATACATAGTAAGTGTCCTTCATGCATGCTCATTGCACTCCATAGTGCATTGTGTGTGTATATACATCCATTACACCTTATGCACATCCTAGTCTCGTAGTGCACCTGTATACCAACCATGCCTAGTGAAGTGCCGCACTAAAATCCCCACCTAGGAACAGTTCGTGCTTAAGCACCTAGTGTTTTGCTACCATGCATCCCACACTAGCGCAAATAAAATAGACCCAAACTCATGGGCATCAAGAATTAGGTATATTTGCACATAGTCACACATACTCGCATGTAGTTTGTATACATTTAGGGTGTGTACATATATGTGCACATTCACGCACACATACTAACCCATGCATCCACCCTAGAAACCATGCACCCATTTATTCACATTACACCACTTTTCACATGCACTTAGAACCAAGGCACATAGATTAGGTCACACCAGGGTGCATAACTGTGTAGTATAGCACACTTGGAGATGCAGATACTAAACTCAAAGAAAAACTGGAAGGAGTCAAGCAAGCATGACCTGAGCTACAAGGATCCAAAAAGCCAATGCAATCAAAAGTGCAAGAGCCAAGGATCACAATAGGTACTACGATCACTATAATCTTTGTTGACTTAATTTAAGTGCTATAAGTTATTAACAATTCACGAGCACCTTCAAAGAATCAAAAGCCTACTTATGCACTATGCGCTTGCACATAATTGGAAGTAAAAAAATGTGAAGCCATTGTTTTTTATGGTTAATAATTGTCTTGGTGCTAAGAAGGCCTAAATTATCGTGAAGGGAACCTTCAACTCTCTTTTCTTTCAACTTCTTATCCTCATCGCAAACCAAAAACCCTAGCCGAATGACCAAGAATCTAACTAGATCACAAACACCAAAGAAAATGTTAGGATCGAGTGGCATAGTAATTCCATTGTTGACTCTCATAGCCCACTTGAACTAGCTCAAAGAACACCTAATTCTTCCAATGACCAAACTTGAACCGAACTCATCTGCTTAGACACACAAAACTTCTTCTTCAACTCCACAATAAACCAAACTAACAGCAAAGCAAAATGCAAAGTCTAGGCAACCACGTTGGACAAACTACAAATGCTATGGAATCATCCCATGACCCATCTCATAAATCACCCCCCACACAACCTTGTAAGCCTAATGATTGTCGAACATGAGACCATGAGACCCACAAGTACCCACCAAGGCAATAAATAGCTATTATTAGGAATCCTCAATGTAGAGTACGGACCCACTCACATGAGTCATGAATATCTTGAATGCAAAAAACCCAATAGCAGTTGTCACATGCATCCTAGAATTGCTACTTCCACTTACAAAGGCTATCATCATTGACCCCAAAGATGATGAGCTAATCCCATCTGCCTATCTTAAGTTCAAATTAATTGTGAAAAGAAAGTACACCACTAAAGCTCTCATCAACAAAGGAGCTGATTATAATATCATCACCTATCATGCTTGGACTTGCATAGGACATCCTAAACTAGTGCCCACACCTGCTATAGTCACTCCTTACAAAGGATCGCCATACTCTCTTCTAGGAAAATGTGAGATTTTAATGGCCTTAGAAATTGAAAGCTTTCTAGCTATATTCTATGTGCTTCCTAATCAAGAGGATGTCTAGAAGGAAATTGTACTTGGCAAATCTTTCAAACATGCAACTAAGTGTGATGTAGACTTTGAGGGGTCGCACTATCAACAAGTAATGAGCAACCACTAGAATCACCAACTAACCCACTTACGAGTCCCAAGTTGCCTAAGAATGTTTTTTCTAAGTAGAAACAAGAAGCCTAACATCAACATGCTGCTCAACCTACACAAATAAACTCACAAAAATCAACCAAGAACATTATCACGCAAAACCAAGGTAAAGATTTGATGAAGCAATCAACCTCAAACAACACAAATAGTCAATCCGTTGACTCGATCACTATTACTTTTCAATGGGAATCTCAATAGTCATAGCCTTAGGCCATAATAGAGGTCACGTCCATAAAGGAGTAAGCCCTTGTTAGCCCACTCACAGGAATGATGTTTCAAGAAATATCTTCATCACCTATAGAACCTCCAATGCACCTCAAGCCTAGGCCCACAAAGAAAACCCTTGAGGATATGGATAATAAGCTAGTGCAATAAACCAATGATTTAGTAATGAAGTCTTATGTCTAGCTAGATGCAAAGTTGACATCACTCACATGTGCATACATTTACAATGACATTGGCCAAACGACAAACGAGAGCAAGTAGCTTGTAGAAAGCCATTGACCTGGGACAAGCAACAATGAATTTCTCTTGCTACATGACCATTGCTAAGGACATCATGAAAGGTATGCCAAAAGTCATAGCTAGAGAATTGTGTATAGTTCCCTCTTTCTATATCACCCTTTGTGAGACGAATAGGAAAAAATTAGAAGTAATGGAATGAAAAGGAAAAGGGTAGGGTATCTTTGTGCACAAATGGCATTCTAATTGAACTCTAGTAGCTAAAATTGGCCACTAACTAATGATAGTAGTTGAGCAAAGGAAATATCTTTGGACATCCCTACATGACCCATATATGTTGCTCCTACATCCCTACATGTATTATCAATCGTCCATGGTGTCAAACTTTTAGCCACTGCCAAAAATCATCCCTTGTTCGATAAAAGCTTCTAGTCGAAAAAGACCCACACCTGGCTAGCAGGGTAGGAGTATGAAGCGTGGTGCCTAATGTCAATGCATACATATTTTGCCTTACCCAATACCCAATAATCCTAGATGGTTATACTTCACTTCAGTACAATCCTAACTTCTTCAAGTGGTTTAATCCATGGTTGTGTGACACAAATCTTAATCTAGCTCTTGATTTTTCCCTAATGTCATTCCCTCCTTCATCAAACAATGAAAGGCAAAGTGACTTATCCACAATCTTTCCCTACATGGTTAGAACAAAAATAGAAAATCATCCTCCAGACCTAGACCAAGGATCCATGCCTTCTAAAGGAACCCTTAACAAAAGGTCTAATGGGGACGATTCACTACCCTTATAGCCACACCCACAAGGAGCCAAAAACACACAAGAGTCCCTTAACCCTAGGACTCCTTCCAAACGAAACTAGGATCTAAGACTACAATTCCCCTCGACTATTACCACTTTCAAACCCGTTGACTTAGTCCCCACTACTTTCCATCAAGAAGTGGAACCACCATAGTCGCACTTCCTAATCACAACTAAAGCCACCAACTCCACCAAGGAAAATGTGCCTACCAACTCAATGCTTCTAGCACAAACCCAACAAACCACAAGGAGTCAGCAACTCTCAATTCAAGCTCAATCTACTCAAAACCTTTAGCTCAGCTGAAACCTAACTTGTAGCTAAGAGAATTAAAATATCTTGTATCAAAAATTTCTCACAATGAAAATCAACTAGTGACTATCTGCCTTCAGTAATCACATGATAAAATCATGTTCCTTGCTCGTGTTTTTACCTAGTTTGGCATTGGAAACTTCCCTGAAGGATTGAAGGATTACTTAATATTTCCACTATCTTGGAAAGAGCAAGAACATGTCAACTAGAAATCTGGTGATCAAGTAGATAACCTTCCATGACTCATTCTAAAAGAGCAAGCTAAGGAAAGTCATTTGGCACTACAAGATATAGGCCTTATACAGATGTTAAAAGCGACGAAAATGTTCATAAAGAAATTTGCCCCCGTCATCGCAAAAAGCGTCATTATTGGCGACGTCATAGAACAGTTGATATCAGCATCATTATCAACATCACTATATGCGTCCGTATCATCATTGCATTTGCGACATTGATACCGATACAAATAACGACGCATTTTGCAACGCTAATAGCGGTGCCTACAGTAAATTTGCAACACTAATAGCGACGATAACAGGGAAAAAAATTATTTGTGGCAGGGCAGCAAGCTATCATGCCACATATAGCACTATGTGCTTTATTTAGGCCATACAAAATAGTTTCAGTAATGTATACAATGCTCGTGTAAAGAAAGGCAAAGTGGACTTAAATCATAGCACTGATACATGAAATAAATACACGATCTCATAATGAAAGCGATCGATACAATCATAGCAAGATACTACTACTACATAGAAAATGTCTACACAGATCACGTGACCAAAAAAGAAGGGTATATGAGCTCCAGGCATCCAAGGGCGAGCTATAGATCATCGCCATACGAAACCTCATCCCACCACAAAGGAGCATCAAACAGGCTCTGCAAAAAAAAGAAACAACTACACATCAGTCCACCATATAATAATGCATTCTAATTAAACATGGTAACTACAGACAAGAAAGATGAGTGACTTACAAGGCCATTGCGTCCATACAATCGGTCGATCAATGCAGTGAGACCGTGCCTCTCTGCATATCAAGTCTTAAGGCCAGTGGGATTGTGATTTGTAATGGAGTGCTGCAAAGAAAACAAAATACAAATATTAGAAACATGATTTTAGTACAAAGGATATTGCAAAAAATAAGCAAGCAAAACAAAAGAAAAACTTACAAAGTCCTCCAGATATGTCTTATAGCCGCCACTCCCAAGATGATGGACCACTCCGGCCTCTAGTCGTGTCCTCGCTGCCTCGTGTTACTGTCTCCAACATCCTAGAGAATCTATAGCATCCTCCCTTAGTCAGCACCAGTCATCCGCGTCTAGCCACTCAGGCTTTGAAGCCCCACTCTTGAGTGCCTTGCGTGCGTCCTATCGTCTGTGTGACATATATGCATACATGCACTCCATCATCCAGCCCATAGAAAACCTATCTGCTACGGCTGGTACCGGAAACTCCTCATGCAAGGATGCTACTATGTAGTCCTTGCTACCCTCTGGTATGTTCTTCCAATGATCCAAGACATTGTGCCGAAAAACTTGTTGGCAAAATTCTCTCATGCGAGCCATCACCCTCCTCCCCTCATCATTCATGATGATGGCTCCTGACCTATCATCTACAAGGTAGGCATACCCCTCTATGGTATGCCTAAGATAGATCCTCTCCCACTTGCGACCACGCTCCTGGGCATATCCAAGAGACCCATGTACATTTGGTGTACCTACCGGGGTAGTATCTATCGAAGTAGCACCCATAGGGGTGCCACCTACGGTCCCCACAGGTGTGACAAATCCCAAAGGTAATGCAACTCCAATAGAACAACGAGACGGAGACACCATGCACGTACCTCCACAACAACCACCTAGGCCACGCTCTCTCGAACTGCCACAAGAGCGAGAAGTAGCACCAGTATCCCGAGTCGACCGGGGCTCGCTGCATCTGGATCTCTGCAGCATCCCCCTAAACCACTCCCTCCGTCATCTGGCCCAAGTCTGGAGCGTCGACCTCGTCTGTTAGAAACTGAAGCATCAGAGCACGCTGAAGTAGATCTAATAGAGCGGCCTGACGGTGTCCGAGACAGCACCTGGTCTGCCATATCTCTGAATCTTGCCACCTGATCCAGAGACAAACGCGTGAAGATCTCCTATAGCTCCTCATCGCTCATCCCTTGACTCATCCTGATGATCTAAATATCCACAAAGGTCACCTGCACAGACAAAAAATGATGTTAGCATAATCAATATAAATCATACAAAGCATGTAATATAAATCTTTTAAAAAATGATCTTACTTAAAATGCATATCTTATGTACCCTTATAAGCGATTCATCAACGAATTGAGTAGGTGGATGCTCCAAGTATGAAGTACCCTATGGTCCCATGTCAATCTCCTGACATAACTCTGCATATACTGAAAGGTCGATAGACATATCACCACAAAAGGATGAGTCCACCTCGTTCTCAAAGAATTCTTGGACTCCTCTATTTCCATCATTGTTACCCGATGCTGGCTCCTCTACATGCTCCAAGATTTTGGTGGCCTCCACCCCTTGCAATATCAACCCCTCTATTTGCATATTGTCCTCATCTATGATCGGAACATCACTTTGATCATATACTCTCGCACTTCGGGAAGCTAAAGGTATAACATACCACCATCGAGCTTGTCGGGGGTTTGGATAGAAAATTACATATTCACAATCACGTACAAGAAAGATTTAACTATTGTGACATGTACCATGTCATAATACAATTTATAAACACATGAGTTCATGCACCTGTTCACAATGGCCTAGTAACACAAACGTGTCACGCAAATCCGTCCATTTTTTTTCAAAATCTATTTTGAGAAATCCATATGGACCTCATCAAACTATTGCTCCAGCTCCTTCAAGTACCACTTTGAACCACTACACATTGAATAGGATCATGGAGAAACTATGGTAATCCACCGTGACAATACTTTGCAAGTTCCCAAAATACTCCATCTCATCTATAACCGTGTTTGGATCCAATGATCATTGTCAGCTCTCTTGCTCGAACCTTGCCATGATACCACAATCTGTTGTGGAGCGTATTTTTTGTCAATACGCTCCATGCGAAAATCCCATCCGCGCGACCACGCTGCACTATATATTTTGTATTGTACATTGAAACACTCAATTATTTGTCACATATAAAATATAGATATGACAAATCCTAAACACGTCATCACCTTTGGATTACATCCCCTCGAGAATTTTCACTCCTCGGTTGAGACCTCCGCCCCGTCGTGAGATGTTACGGTCAAAGCTCCATGCAACCATCGCGTTGACATAAACCGTGGCATCTCCTCCATGCCCTCAGGATATCGAATTGATCGATGGTGCGTACTTGCGTCTATGTCAAAATTCAGATGGCGCTTCCTCTCGATCTTTCCTAGCTTGCTGGTATCTAGCGAGCCACGTCTCCATAAAGGCATGGTGCAGCATACAAAAGCGAGCCACATCTCCATAGAGGCATGGTGCAACATAGAAAAGTGATTCACTTTCTCCTCCATTATAGCATCCATTCTTTTTTTTACCCCATTTCCAACCACCACATCTCTGGTCAGTCTATCATCGTCCTTCAATGACCATAGCATACTATTGTCTGAATCCACCATTGGTAGCCATTATGAAATATGCACTAGCGCCTCAAACACCAACCAACCTTCAACCATGCTACTTTCTGACCGAGCTCGTTGTCGGGCAAAGCCTTTTAGGGTTTTCATGAAGCACTTCAAGAAGAACATCCATCGTGTATGGACAGGTCCAGCAATCTCCACTTCATCTACACGATGCACAAAAAGGTGGATTTGTATCGTGAGCATGCTAGTAGGTAGGTATTTCTCAAAGAGACAAACCATCTCCACTACTCCCCACCTTGCAGATTCAATAGAGAACATCTTAATCTCCTTCTGTGAGATCCATTGCACTAAAATCAACAACCTGTAAATCACTCTGCATATTTTTTAAGTAAGGCATCCTGCAATCGTGATCAGTAGTACAAACTACCACAAACGCAAAAGCATTATGAACAACGACTACACTCCAAATAGCAAAATACATAGGCCACTTACAATCCATCCGTAGTACAAACCTAACATATCTTATGCCAATCATGGGATTTTAGCCCTGATAATTGGTCATCTTTAGAAAATGCAAACCTAAGAGAACGCATCATACCCATCAGAGTGCGGATAGACTTGACTATTTGCTTCACAATGCGCTCTTCTTTAGTGGACAAAACCCAAGGAGCGTGAGGTAGCTGCAAGCGACCATCAGCACTTGACTGGGCCAAAGTGCCTCCATCTTGCCTACCTCCTTCAAATCCATTTGTGCCCCTACAGTGTCTCTCTTTCCTGTGATGTGGTCCCATAGCAAGTTACCCACGTTCTTGATAATATGCATGGGATCCAACAAGTGGTTGATATGTAAGTGGGTCCAATATGGCAACTCATAGAAAACTGAGAACCGTCGCATTCCATTTGGATATGACTCCGTGTGGACCATTTTCAGCTCGTACCAGATTTGAGCATTTATACGTGGTGGAGGTCGTGTAGAAAAACCTTCCCTGAGTTCATGGCCCTCTAGCAAGAAAGTGGTGTGTCCTTGATATACCATCTTCTTCATGGTTCGTGACCTTCGGGAGTCCAATTGTGGCCCGCACAATAGACATGCATGATAACCTGAGGTAACCAAACTTGTCCCAACACCTCTATCCAATGAATACAAACTTGAACGAGCTATGATAGATATTACCAACGAGAATGGAAGCCTACTTACCTGAGCACTCTCCGAATCCCAGAAAGTCATGCATCATCCACATGAGAATGGCTCGAATATTGGCGGACCATCGACCATCATGCTTGCTCATATCTTGCACAATAACCCCCTCCTCCTACAAAATCTTAAGCTCATCAACTAATGGATGAAGATACACGTCCATATTTTTTACTTTGTAGTGGTCGGGAACGAGTAAGCTAAGGATGAGATATCCTTTCTTCATAGAAAGCCATGGAGGGATATTGTAGTTGACAAGGACTATAAGCCACACATTGTAAGAAGTTGAGCACAGACCGAATGGGTTCACACCATCCATAGCAAGACCGAGCCAAAGATTCCTTGGCTCTAGGGCAAAGCGTGGGAAGGTAGAGTCAATGTGGCTCCATGTGCGTGAATCTGCTGATATTTGTTGAACTCCATCTGTGGACCTATTCTGTGCATGACACGTTTCAAGCTCTCCATGCCGGACGTACGAAACATGTGGTTTATGCGGGGGATAAGCAAAAAGTGTCTAAGAACTTTTTGAGGGATGGTGTGCCCTTGCAAGTCCTGTCGATACCTGTGAGCACCACACTTTGGACATGTCTCCATAGTCTCTTATTCTCCTCAAAACAGTATGCAATCGTTGATGCATGCATGGATGCTCTTGTAGTCCATGCCAAGCTTTCGTAAAACATGTCGTGCATCATCATGAGACTTAGGCATGGTATTTGCAAGTGGTAATATATGAAATTTCAGTAACCTGAAAAAAAATCATAAAACACCTTGAAAAAGCACAAATATTTCTAATGATAGTGCCAAAAAGAAATCAACGAAGCGTACGTACAAGGTACCTAAACAACTCGGTCACACTTGCATCTCTCCACCCATATTTTGCTTGTACACTTAGGAGTGCAAGCAATGTCTTCAGGCGAGATACTCGGCACCCATCATAAAATTGTATGGATGCTTCCTCTCTAAGCGGATCAGAAGTCTCAACATCCATGGGCATCAATGCATCGATCATTGCCTCCATCTCAGGCTCCAAGATTGTAGGTAAGTCTGAAAGGTTGCATGTCTCCTCTGGTATTGACAGTATAGATTGGGTAGTACCTTTCAAGTGGTGGATTGGCTCAAGCACTCCATCCATCGCATACCCACGAACTCTTCTAACTGGCTGCAAAGGGTGCACTCCTCCTTGGGACGAGAAGTCACCTCCTTGGATAGAAAATTTTCCAGCCACACCCAATGTTTTTGTATATGGTATTCAATTAGCTTGTGAATACAATGCACGATCGATATACACTTTTCTTACCATTTGCTCAAAATCTAAGATCACTTGATCAATGATCTCAGATTGAAACTCACTGAAGCGTCGTACGTGTTCTATAGACAATCGACGTTTTCGTCTAATTACCAACTTACATTGAGAGCAAGGACATGGGACACGCTGATTAAGATACGCCTCGCGATCTTGAACATCACGACCTTCATCGTTTTCCATTTTGTCTACGTTACGACAAACAATTTGTTTTTGTTATCATTCTTTTTTTCTTTCTTAAATTGTTTGAGAAGGGATTTCTTGTCTTGTAACTCAGCAAAATTAATGTATGTAAAGTCTCCACCCACCCACAAATTAACGTATGTCGGAGTGTTTCCCATCTCATGGTATTGCACCGGACCTCGCCACCACTCTCTCTTTGTTTTTTATCCATTCATTCTCTTCTCTCCTTCCATCTCTCTCTCTTTTTTTCTTTCTTTATTATGTTGTATGTTTATTCCCTCTCTCTCGTTCCTTCTTCCTTTTTCTCTTCCTCTCCCTCTCTCATTTCCTTTAACAAAACATCTCTCTCTCTCTATCACTACCACTACAATAAACAAGAAAAGAAAAAGAAAAAAACAACAACACATACTACTACTACTATAAACAAGAAAATAAGAAAAAACTACTACTACTACCACTACTACAACAACAACAATAAACAAGAAAACTAAACAATGATAAACAAGAAAATAAAAAAAACTATTACTACTACTACTACTACTACAACAAACAAGAAAATCACTACTACTACTACTACTACCATGACTACAATGACTACGGCTACCACAACAACAAACCACTACCACTATAATAAACAAGAAAAGAAGTAAAAACAACAACAACAACTACTACTACTACTACCACTACCACTACCACTACCACTACCACTACCTAAGAAAAGAAGTAAAAACAACAACAACAACAACAACAACAACAACAACAACAACAACAACAACAACTACTACTACTACTACTACTACTACTACTACTACTACTACTACTACTACTACTACTACTACTACTACTACTACTACTACTACTACTACTACTACTACTACTACTACTACTACTACTACTACTACTACTACTACTACTACTACTACTACTACTACTACTACTACTACTACTACTACTACTACTACTACTACTACTACTACTACTACTACTACTACTACTACTACTACTACTACTACTACTACTACTACTACTACTACTACTACTACTACTACTACTACTAAGAAGTAAAAACAACAACAACAACAACTACTACTACAAAAAAAAAAAAACAAGAAAAGAAGGAAAAACTACTACTACTACAACAACAACAATAAACAAGAAAACTAAATAACAATAAACAAGAAAAGAAAAAAAAAAACTACTACTACTACTACAACAACAACAACAAACAAGAAAACCACCACCACCACCACTACCACTACCATGACTATGACTACTACTACAACTACCACAACAACAAATTACTACCACTATAATAAACAAGAAAAGAAGAAAAAACAACTGCTACTGCTACCGCTACTGCTACTGCTACTGCTACTACTATTATTACTACTACAATAACAACAAACAAGAAAATAAGAAAAAACTACTACTACTACTACTACTACTACTACAACAAACAAGAAAACTAAACAACAATAAACAAGAAAAGAAAAAAAACAACTACTACTACAAAAAAAAACAAGAAAACTACTATGACTACTAGTAGTACTACTACTATAATCATGACTACAACTGCCACAACAACAACAAATAAGAAGAGAATAAATTAAAAAACAACCACTACTACTATCACTACCACTACCACTGCTACTACTATGACTACCACAACAACAACAAACAAGAAAATAAGAAATTAAACAACAATTACCGCTACCGCTACCACTACTACGACTACCATAACAACAACAAATAAGAAAATAAGAAATTAAACAACAACTACCGCTACCGCTACCACTACCACTACCGCTACTACGACTACCACAACAACAACAAACAAGAAAAAAAGAAAAGAAGAAATAAAACAACAACCTCTCCCTCCCTCTCTCTCTCCCTCCCTTCCTCCCTCCCTCTCCTTCTCCCTCTCTTTCTCTCTTTCCCTATTAAGTTTAATGTTTTCTCCCTCTCTCTCTCGTTCCTTCTTTCCTTTTCTCTCTTCCTCTCCCTCTCTCAATACACATGATTTTTAACAAAA
Source organism: Lygodium microphyllum (assembly GCF_053477565.2). Taxonomy (NCBI): domain Eukaryota; kingdom Viridiplantae; phylum Streptophyta; class Polypodiopsida; order Schizaeales; family Lygodiaceae; genus Lygodium; species Lygodium microphyllum. The sequence goes on from NC_141144.1 coordinate 133,717,886, forward strand.
ACAAGTTTTAAAAAAGAGAAAAAACAAAGCAAGAAGGAACAATGCACTCACCGTAAAGGCCTAAGGATGGATTCGGTGGCTCCTCTTCGCCCTCCTCTTCTTCACAAATGGCAGAGGCAACGGTGAGAAGCTTTCCTTCTCCCTCTTTCTCTCTTTCTCTCCCTCTCCCTCTCGAATGCAAGATGGAGTTCACTCTCCCTTTCACTCTCTCTTTTGTTTGTTCACGCAAAATAATGCGCTCAGGTTTCGGCCCGCGTTTTTTCGTATGAGCACCGTCACTATTTGTGTCGCATTTGCAATGCAAATAGTGACACTGCTATTTTGCATTGGAAAGTGCGGTCGCTATGTTTATGTATCCTTGTAGTGTGGTCCCAATATTTTACAATCCATTATCCCCCCAACCATCAAGGATTTATTAGCACTAGAAGAGAAGGTAGAGAATGGTAGGCCATTCAAACAAGTTTGGTACATAATGAGAACCTCAACATATAAACTCAAAAGTCAACTCATGACCATTTCAGAGCAATGACAAGCCATGTTGAAACTCCAAATTGACCTGACATAGGTAGCTCCGAGTACTTGCAATCATAGGAGGAGTCATGCTAACTAAACCTCTCTTAGACCTTCCCTTACTCGATAAAATCCTCATAGAATAAGAGCTCCATGTTGCAAGCAGAATAAATCAAGGAGGTGTTGTACTTTGGCATTGCTATATATCTAAACCTAATGGAAAAATTACTGCAACTTCTAGACAAATATGTTGCACTCTAGTATAATCTTCATTTTTATCAATGACTCACATCTTGGCAAAGTAACATTGTACCTTAAAAACTTGTACATTAAAATTTTCTATGCGATAAAACTTATGAAAACAACAACAAAGAAAAAATTAAAAAAATCAAAAAATACGTGCACACCACACCATTAGCATCCTTGCAACACATGGAAGCATTGAAATATTTTTGTGTAGAGAGGGAGCAAACAAAAACAACTGATGGTTAAGAACATGAATGAGTAAGTGATATAAAAAGAAATTTTTTAATTTTCTCTTAGTCCTTGTTGAACTTGATTGCATGTGCTCTCAAGCCTTATCAAGTGAATGTAGACAAATAGGTGGTGAATGATATGCTTAAACTAGTAACGAAGAAGCAACAAGTCAATTAGCTATGGAAGACCTAAAAACATAAGAAATTTTGATGAGTTGGATGTGCAGAATTCTCAAAAAACTCCAAGGGAATGCAACATGAAAAGTGAGTATTAAAGAGCCAATTTCATTGAGCAAATCTCATCCCCTATTTCTCTATCATTCTAGCATAAAGAGCAATAGCCACCCAAGAATTTCAACTATCTCTCAAAATTCCAATTGTTCATCGATAATAGGTTCTTCTCACAGCTTTGAGTCGAGGCTTAAAGATTGAGTAAATCTACATTCTCAACAAGTCATCTTTTTTAGCCTACCAAGTCTTTAAAAATCTATTATTTCTTTGCAAGGCTGAAAGCCCCATTGAATGGCATTTTTTGTATTATTCAAAAAAAAAGAGAAAATAAAAAAATCTCAAATAAAAATACACAGACACTCATTGCACTACATGTAGGGGTCCTCAAAATAGGCATACCCGATGGCCTTGGTTGGCCGACTCTATTCCTAATCCCCCTAGCCCTATTGTTCATCCCCCCCCTCCCATGCACACTCAAGGCATTTCAAGGGTATGACATACCTAGAAAGCATGCCTTCCTATGGTTAGAGATGTTGTCTTGAGTTACTTACACATTTCCTTTCTTAGATCACATCAATCCCTCGACAAAGCAAGGTGGAAAAAGTGCTAGAAGAAGATTCCATGCTCTTTAACCTAATTGGAAGTAGCTTCAACTACTAAAGTCCCATATTCTCAAGCCATCTAGCCAAAACACATCTTATCCAACACAATAATGACATCGTTAAAATCTCCTTCAAGAACAATTTCAGCTAGCCATAATGTTTTTTTCATAGCACAGCTACCAATTATACATGAATAGCCATGTAATATCTATACCATAACCCAATTACATGGGATGACTTAAGAATTATTCTCTAATGCATCTATTAATGGATATGCATCTGATAGCTTTGGCTCACAACATAGTATTCATCAAGGGTGCCCTATTGCTCCTCGCCTTTTTTCTATGATCATGCATCCACTACTCTGATGCATTGATTAGATTGTCTAAGATGGCACAATTAGACCACTGGTGTTCAATAATAACCAACACCTTTGCACATAAGTGCTTGTTGATAACAATTCTATTATAATATAGGTTGAGGTTGACTCCTATTTATAATGAGTCCTCTTTTCTCTTTGGTTCCGAAGTGAGTAATCAAAAATGTGAGTTGTTTATTTTATCTTGGGAGGATATCCCCAAATGGATAGCTCAAGTCGATTTCAAGGAGATCCCCAAAGGTTAGCTAATACGCTAACTTGGTATGCCTATTGGTATTGTGGTGACCCTCAAAAGTTATTATGAATGAAATCTAAGATAGTAGGCTTCCCTTTACATCTAGCTTTGCTAGACAGTTCGTCTTGTATATTTGTTGGCTCTCTATTCCCCCTTTCCAAAAATAATTGGATGAATATTGAATCCTTACTCAGATCTACATTGTGGTCCTACAAGGATGCTAAAGGATGGCTTGATATCTCATGGAAGAAAATCAATTCTACAATATCCAAAGGAGGTCCTGGTCTTAAGCCTATTCACGAGAAATTAATTAGACTATGTGCCTCTTTGCTCAAGAGAATGTGGGATGGGAACCACAGACTATTATGATCTTTGAATGGATAGAAAAGGCCAAAATATTTTGTAAGTTGTATCCTAATGCTACTTGATATGATGTTTTATTTCCTGGGTGAACCAAGATTAATATTCAACACTCTAAACCTACCCAATAAATTGTCAATTCCTCTCATCTCTCATTTCCATTGGCAAGGTATTGATAGGAGTAAAGCAAATGCCTCATTATCTTTGAATATGTGGCTACCACCCTATGCCTATAATGATGACTATGTCCATACAAACACCAATGTTGGTTTGTGTTTCAAGATTCAAAAGAAGGGCCTTTGCATAGATGGTTGGATATTTGGAATCATGATACCTCCTCCTTTTTAGATTCAATAAGGTTGTCGAGAAAATTGATATTAATGTAAGGAGAAAATTTGGCTCTAGGACACTCTTTCCAAGGCAAAAGATGCTTTGGCTTGTAGAACAAAAGAAAATTTCTCAAGTGTTTGGTAAATCAACAAGAAAAATCTTTGTGATGGCCAAGAAGAGAGTTGACTTTCAAGAACCTAACTCTAGATGGTGTCTAAGAGCTTTGGAAAATTGGCACAAAGTTGAGCCAAGAGGTACTCTCAAAACCTAGAAGAGGTGCCTCAAGAAGGCATGGAAGGCCACACCATCCTACAAAATCAATGCCCTCCTTAGAGAATGGTAGCCAACAAGCTTGCAATCATGGCGAGTGGGATAAATAGGAACTAGGGGTTAGACACCCAATCACACTAACCGAGGTATATAAGGTGTAAAAGTCCTAGTTTAGGGCAACTAGTTATTATCAAGAACGTACTCTTCACTTCATCTTCAATTTCCATGGCTTCCTCCTCCCTTCTCCCCTCTTTCCTGACTTTCTCTCTCCTCTTCTAGTCTTTATTTCTCTTCTTCCTTCTCTCTTTCTCTCTCTTCAGCTCATTCTCCTCTCAACTTCATTCATTACAAGTGGTATCAGAGCATCACGCTTTGGTCATTTTCTTCTTACCTCTATCTCCCTTTTCAAATCCCAAAACCCTAGTTACTCAGATTACAGGTATAGGTACAGCAAGAAGGAGCACAGTTAGTCTCAGCTTTTTGAAGCAAGCAGGAGCTATGGATGGAGACTCAGACATATCTGGAGGTAAAATGGGTAACTTAGCAAGTCATCACTCCTTTTCATGCACAATTTAGGGGTTAAATGCTAAGTTTAGAGACGCAAGAATTAGAAGAGGGTAAAAATCTCAATTACTTTTTTCCTCGGCCCTCCTTCTCTCTCTTCTCCTACAAGCTACCATGGCTGTCAGTCCCTATAACCCCCACGATCTTGCTCCAGCCCTCTCCAGGACATCAACCACTACCTAGACTTGATCCCCCACATATCCAGTAGTAGATTGAGTACCCTACAGTCCACAAAAGCCCAGCCACAACAATTTGCTACTCTTGCTCTCTTCTTGCACCTCTGCCACAACAATTAGCCTCTCCCTTGGCTTCTCTACTCCTTGGGCAACTAGCTGAAGCCCTGACTAAGTTTTGGACATCCTTCCTCCCACATTTGAGACCCACATGCTAAAAACCCTACTGCACACTATGTGAGACAGCCCAAGCTCACAAATCAATCCACAACCTCTAAAGGCTCACCCATTAGGAGATCTTGCAACCCCTTTTACCCAGATTGAAGACATGGATATCAGTATCCAAGAAATTCTTGTGGGTAGCCATGAAAGCTCCATTTGAAGCTTTCCATCCTTGAAGTTCAATCTTGGGAACAAACATGGGAGTCCCCCATTATCAATGGAAGCATTTGAATGCTTGAAGGCTTCATCCATTGGAGTATTCCAACTAATCGACCTTTCTTGATGGAGAAATTGGCATCACCCTAGGTTATGCTTCAACTATCTTCCCTAAAGACTGAAAAGGTATGTCAATTTGATCTTAATTCCTTTGATCTCAATTTGATCCTGAAAATTTGATCTCTCCAACAAAAGGAATTAAGGCTCATGGACATGAAAATGTACTTAGGATGGTGATCAGTATGCTCAAGTTTTTATTTATGATGTTGCTCAGGCCCCTCAATCTATGAGCCATTCATATAGTACTTTTGCATTAAGGGACAAAACAACGTTTTTCACAATCAATCAGGACAATCATAGAGATTCAATTACAAAAAAAATATGTATTACACCTAGGAGTAAACCTTATATCTCCTCTCAAAGAGGGCTTCATCCACTCCAATTTTAATCAAATATCTCCCCAACCGAAGCTACGGTTTGAAAGTTATGGCCATTTTTGCGCAATGAGGTCACTATGGACAGGATGCAGACCACTCCAGGACAAACATAGAAATCCAATTGCAAAAAATTCATATCATTTTTTGTCATAAATCTTAATAGCTCATCTTAAAGAGGTCTTCCTCCCCTTTGATTTGAATTAAAAATCCCACCAATTGGAGTTTCCCACCAAAAGTTGCACCTCGTTTACTCATAATGCCTCTTGTGGACTACATCCAAATGGATGGCCAACAAGTCAAAAGTAAGGCCCATAAAGAACTCTAAAGGGAGATTAGAGACTCCAAGACCTCCATGAATGATGAACCTAGCTCCGCACAAGATTATCATGGTGATATGCATGAGGAAGTGCCCAATATGGATCCCTATAGCTTGCTCAACCACACCTTATGTCAAAATGAGCTTCATCACATGGAGAGGCATAATGACATGGTCATCAACCATTGCCAAATGATGTCCAAGCTGCTTGATGAAGCGATTGAGAAAATGGCTCTCTCGAACTCTAGGACTAAACAAACCTTGGAACAGCTTACCACTCTTATAGCTCAACTAGCTACAACTTCATCCCAAGAGAAGGCAAATGAATCCAAGCACAAATTTGGACACCCTCCACCACTAGAGCCACTGGATGGGCCACAGGGAATTATTGGATCCAAGGGTATCTCCCCTTCTACCTATGAGGTTGATGAACCCTCTCATGCTCATGATAAGTCTCTATTGAGCTCCCCCATCAACCATGTAGCCAAACCTCCAATGAGGCCCTCTCCCACCATTGGTCAAAACTCCCCCACTCTCCCTTGGAGCCCTAATGAAACTTATATAAATCAAACACATCATGGACAATATGGTATTAATGGCTAGCATGGGATAAATGCACAACATGGTATGTATGGGTAGCAAGATATGTATGGACATCATGGGATGTATGGCTAGTAAGGGTTTCATGGGCAATAAGGCCCTCATGATCTACGTGACAAGATTCTTCTCACTAAGTACAATGGGAAATCCCCCTCACCATCAGGCTTGGAGGAATGGGCATCCAAGCTAGATTCCTACTTCAATATCTATCCCCACACTCATGATCAGAAAATTATCTTTGCTTCTCTCCACTTGGAAGGATTTTCCCACACATGGTGATGCTATATCAATCAAGAAAATCATCATTTCATTGATTGGGAAGACGTTAAAATGCATATGGTTCAAGTATTTGTATCCCCCATGGAAAATGAGCGGTTGGCAAGATGATGGTACACTCTTGACCAACACAATCTCACTATCAAGAGGACAAAAATCAGTTTATGAACTTGACCATGTATGTTGAGATCATTAGCGATGATGGAAATTTGCATAAGTATATCTATGGGTTGGAACCAAGCCTATTGGCAGATGTTATAGATCAAAAGCCTAACACACTATTTAATGCAATTAAATTGACTGAAGATATACAAGGAAATACCGTGGGAATGAAAATTTTCAACAAGGTTATGGACAACCCCATACCCCTTTAAGATTAGTCCCATATGGAGGTGGGTTTAGAGATAAGGCAATTGTCCATCCCAGGAACTTGGTTTGACATCCCACCTGACTACCACCTCCCTTTTCCTCATCTCCTTGGATGCTTGGATGGGTTCTTGGAGCCCCAGCACCCTACGCATTCAAGGAAATATTCATGGGAAGCATGTCTTTATCCTTGTGGATAGTGATAGTACTTAGAGTTTTGTCAATATATTAGCCATTGACCTATTTAAATGCACCCCTATGGAATTACAATGCCCACTAATTGGCTAAAAAAATTGGAGAATTTTGTTATGGATTTCTCTCAACTCTACATGGAGTATATGATGCATGAACAGCTCATCCACTTAAAGGGAATTCAAGATAATGCTGATTTTCAGCTCATTACAATGAAGCAACTCATACGGGAGTTTAAGAAATGCTCATATATCTTTGTCTTGCAATTGAATAATGAAAATTCAAGTCAACTCTCTGATCTAAGGATTTAGCCTTGATGGGCCTACTTGAGGAGTACATAGACTTATTTCTAATGCCTACAACCCTTCGCCCTAAGAGACAAGTGGACCACCCACTTGATTTAGAGCCCCATTCCAAGCCAATGAACAAGCCACCTTAGAGACTCTCCAAGTGTGAAGGTGAAGAAGCCCAGAGAAAGTCAAGGAATAGCTAAAGATGGGTTTCATTAAACCGAGTTCTTCCCATTATGTATCCCCTATCATGTTAGTCAAAAAGAAAGATCTTTATTTCCGCATGTGCATCAACTATAAAGACTTGAACAAAATCACACTGAAGAACCGCTACCCCATCCCACGGATTGATGACTTGATGGATGAGTTGAAATGGGCATGCATTTTCACTAAGATTGATCTGCTCTCTGGCTACCATCAGATTTATATGAGGGAGGGCGATGAGATCAAAATGGTTTTCAGGATTGATAATAGGCTTTATCATTTTCTAGTTATGCATTTTGGGTTGACTAACACCCCCGCCACATTTCAGAGCCTCATGAATAAAATCCTTCATCCCTTCCTATTCAAGTTTGTGTTTGTTTCCTTTTACGACATCCTCATTTACAGCACATCACAAGAAAAGCACTTCGCACATGTCAAAAGGGTGTTTGATATATTGAGAGAGCATCGAGCCTTTGCTAAGGAAAGTAAATGTATCTTCATGCAAACATCTATGGAGTACTTGGGACACATTGTTAGCAAAAATGGCATATAGGCTAACCCTAAGAGGGTGCAATGTGCTAAGGACTGGCCCACTCCATCCACCGCTACCTCATTACCTAGTTTCCTTGGTCTCTCTTCATTTTATAAACGCTTCATTAAGCATTATGCCACCATTGCAACACCTTTGATGGATCGGTTAAAAAAGGAATCATTCTTTTGGGATGCCACTGCTAATCATAGCTTCAAACAGTTGAAGGATATGCTTACTTCTGCCCCCATCCTCGTCTACCATGATTTCTCCAAGATGTTTACCATTTCATGTGATGCGAGTGGTAGAGATATTGGTGCAGTACTGCTACAAGAGCATGGTGTGATTGCATTTAAGAGTTGCAACCTTGATGACAAGGAAATGAAAATGAATGTGCATGACCAAGAGATGTTGGCCATCCTCCATGCTATCAAGAAATGGCACCACTATTTGTATGGCAGTTGCTTTCAAGTAAAGAGTGACCAACAAGTCCTCCAGTACTTCCTGACTCAATCTACTTTGACTCCTAAGTAAAAAAAATGGGTGGCAACATTGCAAAACTATGAATTTGATATTTCTCACACTCCAGGAAAGGTAATATAATGGCTCTCAAAACCTAGAAGAGGTGCCTCAAGAAGGCATGGAAGGCCACACTATCCTACAAAATCAATTCCCTCCTTTAGAGGATGGTAGCCAACAAGCTTACAACTTGTGACAGGGTCCCTAAGTTTCTTCATGTATCACCACTTTGTGTCTTTTGCAAGAGAAAATATGAATCCGCTAAGCACTTGTTTTGGGAGTGCTGTGACATGCTAAACTATCACAGAGGATTAGAGATTCCGTGGTCAAGGTTAATATTCATCAATCAATTGCTAGAAACAAATCTTGCTAAGCAATCGTGAGAATTTTAATGAAATCTCTGAGCAGAACTGGGGGAAAATTTGTGGTACTAACATGCTTAACCAGTGGTCTCTTAGGAAAAATATTGTATTTGGTGACTTAAGTCTATATATGTTTTTTATATTAACCTCTGTGGTGCTCTTCTTTCATAAAGCTACTATGTGCTGAATAGGCTTGCTAAGAAGGATATTTTCCTTAAGCCGATATCTAGGCTTTTTAAATCCTTGATATAGGCCAATATATTACCCCTATGTGGTGATGTACATATTTACCACCTTTTGAATCAATATATTATGCACATTTTTCATTTCCTAAAAACTTTTCTTCTTTCATGATGTTGCTTTTGCAGCAACTTCTTGCTACGAACTCAACTAGTATTCCATGTTGCGTGCAAAGTACACGAGGAAAGCTAATATTTCTAATGTTGAGTGGTTGATGATGATGTGATGTGCTTATCATTAGTGAAATATAGACTTTATATACATGCAATAAAACTATAGAATCAACTTATTATATGGATTTTATTTTTCCTTACAAACTTTGTATGCAAGGAGATCTATAATATTGATGTAGCCTATTGGAACGAGACAGGTAAACCTTGATCATGTAAAGTCCTTATTGATGAACCTTCAAAACCAATCTACTTATACAATGTTCATTTTCTGCCTTTTGAAGCTAGTTATTAGGGGTAATAAATTTCCAATAATCAATACCATCTCCTCATATTCAAAAGTGGGAAAACCTTAAAGTTAAGAAGACGTCACATATGCCTATAATGTCCAAATTTAGATAGACTGCATGTTTTTAACATATCATATGCAAAAACGCTATATCATCCACAACCTGAGAACTAAATCCTAATGTGTGGTGAGTTGCATCCATTTTGGAAAGCATTTCACTAATTTTGAGCACACCACATCGTTATCAATGACTATCCTAATTTATGATGGATTACATCCTACAATCAACAAAATGCTATTCTGGAACATAAATCTTTAGTCAAGATTATTTAACAAATCATTTAATTTTCATAGATTAGTCTAAAAATTAACTTGCTAAAATAGAGATTAAAACAAGTATGTTGCTTGTCCTTATCATCTTGTCATATAGGGCTTTTCCATACACATATCTCAACACTAGTTATTAAGTTTACATAGTGTGGAGGCTAAAAAAAATTTAAAATAAATAAATGAAACCACCCAAACTTTAAACTTTCTTCCCTTTGTGATCATACACCCATTTCAATGCCCTTTTTCTCTTGTATGTCATTATGCTTCTTCTAAAAACATATTGACCAAAAGATATCAAGTTTATGTAGTGTGGATGGTAAACATTTGGAGTCTACCCTTAAAAAATGGAATGAAACCACATGGACCTTAAACCTTTGATTATACACCTACAATTTCAAGACTTCATCTTGTGTCATTTCTAGTCCCAAAATGATCCCCCTACATTAGATCAAGATGTGATCTACAAAGTTATGAGTGAATCCATTATTGTTTTAAAGTAGAAAGTTCTAGATCCTAAAGTTACTTTTGTGCACTCACTAGCTACGGGTGTAGTCATTCAATTTTGAAGTGTGCATTTGTGCTTAAATATGATCACACATGATTTGAAGTATCATAATGAAACACACCCTGTTGCTGATGTTTCAATTTTGAAGTGTGTTGTGCATCCGTGTTTAAATGTGGGTCACACATGATATGAAGTTTGATAACCTAATACAATTTTTTGTTTTAAGAAAAGTTTGTATAATATTTCAAATTTTGAAGTATGGATTTTTGTGTTTGTGTGAATATATAGTCCATAGACACCTCCCTTTTTACTAAGATGTAATATTCCAATACAATTTTTTCGTTTGAAATGCAAAAAAGAGTCAAAGGTATATCTAAAATCTCTCCTTTTCCAAGACTTTTTTTTGCTATTATTATGATGCATAAACATAACAAAACTAACCTTTAGAGTGTAGATTCCAAGTCACTTTTATTACAACCACATACTAGGGATTGCTTCTTTCATTCCTCAATTTTCATTTTTAAGATGTAGATTGAGATAGGAAGGTGGAATCCACACTTTAAAGCATGTTTAAAGTGCATTTCTAACTTCAATTTATTTTTCTGTCAAATTAGCCCTTGGATATGCCAATGTCTCTTCAGCTACTACGAGATATTATTTTATGTTGGAACATGACAACTGTGTAAATGTAAAAAGTTATTGTCTCTAATGTACTTTGTGTTGACTAGCATGAACCTTGCCTCAATGTAAAGAAATTTGAGAGGTACAAACGTGGCTCTACAATCAACAATTGAAGGCTAATGAAAGTTATGTGAGGTTATATTATATGTTAAAAAGGTCGTTGAAAATAAGACAAATGCTCTTAGATCTTCAACATCCGAATGCTCTCAGTTAGGTGGATCATGAGAATGTAGAAGGTAGTGGACATGTGATTGGCAAGGACAACTTTTATGATAAAGATTCTAAACGTCTAGTGATAGACCATGAGGTGACATGAAGGTAGCCTTGGGGGATGGTAACCTTTGGCACTCCCTCATTGGCTTTTGGTTTTCCTCTCGTTCACCTTGTGGTCTTTATAAAGACCAAAAGAGGTTAACATGTAAGCTCTAGTTGTTTATGTCTCATGAAAAGACACCATGTATTGGGAAAGTTTTATGTGTCTATCTAGAGAGCTACTTAGATTTGTTGCCTATCATTATGTAGACTTGGATTTGAGCATAGCCTATATTCCCCTCACAAGAAATAATCACTTTAATAAGACTACTCATATGTTTATGGTTGTTGAAAGTGTTGGCTCACACACCTTCTAAGTGGTAGCCTAGATAATTGGGATGATGCGTGTGTGTATGAGCTCATGGGTTCAAGCCCCAAGTTAGGTAGCTCCAAGGATCCTTTACCTTTCGGTGAGCAATAATTTTAGGTGAATTTATTTGGATATCCCACTATTAAAATAATAATATTCAAAATTTCAAACAAAGAGTCGACATAGATGAAAATACTTTTTTAATTTTGCCCTTATAATGTACTAATGGATTTAACTATAAAGCATCCAATAGGTATCTTGCCAATTGGTGATAACCTTTGAGCCTTTTCTTATGAATGACATACATGTTCAACAAAGGTTGCATTGATGTCATTGCACATTACTTTTTGTTTATACATCAAACTCTTGTTATGTTGAACCCACTTGCCATTTTATGAAAATGGGATGTCTCATTATCATGTGACGAGCCTCAATCCATAATGTAGATAGAAATTGGACTCGATTGGCCACTTTAGAGAGATGTGTATCCTTTCATTTTCTACTTTCAAATACAATTGGAGAGCTATAAAAGGCGTTGAATAAGTTGTTTTCAGCTTTGTCCAACTCCTCTAAAGTGCCCAAATGTTTATTTCTCTTGTTTAGATTATATCCATATTCAAGCAACTTCATAGCAATTATATGAAAATCATGTCAAGTACATAATGCAACTATAACATTTTCCTAAAAAAGCAGCTCAAATCTAGTAAGTTTGGTTTATCATTTTGATTGTTACACCAACAAAAGATAAGTTTAACCATTGTGAGACTTACACCAAGGGAGTGATGTAGTCACAAATGATTTTGTTGTGCAACCCTTGCTACATATACCAACGAATGACAAGAGCTTGTAATTATTAAGACCTACATCATCCAAAAATTTAAATGCATGTTAAGCTTAAACTAGCAACTCAAATTTTATCGTGTTCTACTTAAGTAGACTATGTAAAGCCTTTACAAACAACTAGGAGATCTAAGAGTCCTTGGGAAACCAATGAATTGGTGCAAATTTTCTTAAAGGCAATCCAATTGCTATAGGAAGTAAAATACAATACACCTTGAAACCACACTCGCAACTTTTCAAGTAATCCAAGATATTTACTTCAGCAAAATTTCTCTACACACGTGGAGATTTAGAGTACACATGGTCAAGAATTAGTAGTTATCATTCAAAAGTACAATGCATGAAAAGGCACCCAAAAAAAAAGAATTATATATAGTAGTGAAGGAGTGTGGGTTGGTGGAGAATGACCTTACAAACTAAAGGATCTCGAAGAATGATAATTCATAGTTCCACACCATAGTCCATATCACCACTTAAAGTAGAAACAATGATGCAAGGATATGGTCGGTGATAAAAAGATTTGAATAGTGTACAATTGGGTTTTCATTCACACTAAAGTACACAAATTTAGATACATGCATGCATACATACATACCCACACACAAACATATACATAAACACACACCTAAACACTCCTATTTATATACATGACATGTGTGTGTGTTGGGGCAACTCAACTCATCAATGGCTTCACAATCATAACAAAGTCACAAATCAATGGCTCTATAATGTGGTCATAGGTTTGCCAAAATACCTCCAACCTCATAACTACCTTGACCAACTATCGACATCCATCAACCTAGGTACTAACTTCCTTTCTCTTCCCATCTTCCTCCTCTCTATCACTCCATTCATCTCTCTCCTCCCATATCGTGGCTTCTATTACATTAATTATTTAAATAAAACCAAATTTATCAAACTTTTACTATATCCTTTCACACTTAATTTAAAGACTCTTTAATGTGGTCAAATTTTAATAAATCGCAACCAAACCTTAAATAAATTTATTCATATTAGATCTTTATGTGTGCATATGCATGCTTTTGTCCATGGTCAAACGTGTGTGCACATGCACAAGTGCAAGTGTGCATGCACATGCACATGTGCAAACACACCTATATAGCCATGCACATCCCCTCCATCTCTATAAGAATTAGGAACAACTGATATATTTGATGACTTAACTAGAGTACATTACAAGAGGAGGTAGAACTATCAATTCACCATGCATAACATTGATTTCAAGCTACAATATCCCTACTCACATCATCCACCTTGAGTGTAGGTTAGAAAAAAACTAAAGTACAAGTCTAAATACCTCCCTAGAAGAATGCGAGTAAGCTTCTGAACTCCAACATGATGAAGTCTATTACCAATTTTAAGAATTAGTTCAAACTAACATCTTAAGTAAACTCAAGGTAATATGTGTGACAATGGTGGTCAAAATACTGTATACATATGTCACTATTCAAGTTACTATGTGTGCATGTGTGCATACATACATCTGTGCGTCTGCGTCTGCGTGCGTGCGTGCGTGCGTGCGTGCGTGCGTGCGTGCGTGCGTGCGTGCGTGCGTGCGTGCGTGCGTGCGTGTGTGTGTGTGTGTGTGTGTGTGTGTGTGTGTGTGTGTGTGTGTGTGTGTGTGTGTGTGTGTGTGTGTGTGTGTGTGTGTGTGTGTGTGTGTTCTAAGGCCAAAATCAGTCTATGAGACAAAACAATGTACAATATTCCATCACTAGATATCAAAATGTGGTGTGCTAAAAGATGGTTAGTGATATATGTAAAAGAAGCTAAGGTGGTGCATAAGACAAAATAGTGCTCATATAGGGATACAATGGGGGGATAAGGTAGTACATGCCTAGTTGTGTGACTAGATGATACTACTCATATATCTAGTTTCACCCAACCAGTATTGGTGGGTAGAGCATGTCATACATCTGACATGAAATAGTACAAGGGTAGCATCTCGACTCAACCCTCAACTTTGTTAGCTACTACTCATGTCATTCATGGATCTCCCTCATCTCTCTAATGTAGCATCTACATTTGGTACCCTTGTATCCACAAGCAGTGTGCTACTCCATCTCCTCAGCTCTCTAGATTGTCACCCCTCTTTGTGTAGGTATTGTATATGTGGTCATTATCTAGAAGAAATTGGTAAGCTATGCCAGGGGGAGAGAGAGAGAGAGAGAGAGAGAGAGAGAGAGAGAGAGAGAGAGAGAGAGAGAGAGAGAGAGAGAGAGAGAGAGAGAGAGAGAGAGAGAGAGAGAGAGAGAGAGAGAGAGAGAGAGAGAGTTAAAACATTCAAAGAAAGGACTTAAAAGATACGAAAACCATAGTTGGTTATTCCACTAAAGAGAGAAGTTTTTGAACAAGCATTATATTTACATACAAGTTAGATAACCAAAATAACAATATATGACTATAAGGAATTTGTCGATAAATCCTTTTATTAGTCATAATTTCAAATTCCTTAGTGAATCATTTTATTAGGTATAATCTGAAAGGCATTGATTAGTGAATATTTTCATTAGTCATAATTTCAAAGTGCTCAGTGCATCCTTCTATTAGGTATAATCTAACAATTTATATGAATGGACTACCAAAAAAAGGTGTACATGGAAGTTCCAATTCTATTGTAGAGATGAAATATCAAAGTTCCATCCACAATAGATGGGATATTGTGTGACATCTTCTCTAACCACCACAAGGTTATTGAGACATCTTCTTATTCAATTCAACCTCTTGGTGAACCTTCACCCATGCATCTTTCTATAAAATTCATGGAGAATGATACCTCCAAAGAGAGATTCTACCCATTCATACGCATAGTCACACCTTGCCACTAAAAATACTTTTTATTAAATTTGTCAAATGAATTTAGACAGTAAGAACTTTTTACTATGCCTTGCAAGACCACAAAGAGATGGCAAACATCACCACAATCAGTGTTATTGTGAAGCATACATTACGAGCGAGAGAGAGAGAGAGAGAGAGAGAGAGAGAGAGAGAGAGAGAGAGAGAGAGAGAGAGAGAGAGAGAGAGAGAGAGAGAGAGAGAGAGAGAGAGAGAGAGAGAGAGAGAGAGAGAGAGAGAATTATAGAGTTAGCTCACAATTTGGTGCTACATTTATTATTGCTCTTGTTGATATAGTATATTAGTCTAGTAGTACACAATTAAGGTATATTTCACACACAAATCATTTGAAACTAATTGACCACACATACTAGTACAATTCATAGTGCTTCAAATGTAACAACTATGTTGCCTTTATTTGCCAAATGGCATGATGCTCTAGAGAGCAAGTTAACTATGGCAATGCAACTATAACCTTTGAAAGCTTGAAGCATGATGTAGACCCAAAAATAAGATAGAGCATAATTGTTATCTAATCTCAAATAACATTATAAAGAAAACTCCATGTGATCATCTTCCTCCACTTCCAATGATCTATCAACATGCAAAATTTCCAACTAAAGAATCTACTCCACATACTATGATCAACAAGTGCTCTAAGAAAAACTTAATAGAGATGTAATATCATTTCGATGAGGACATTTACTTAACCAAAACCTTCTCTTTAGCTTCAACTCCTAGTTGAATTTTTTTCAACCTTCTTGTTGATTGCTATTCAAAATGATAACTCAAAAAACTTCATGGAAGATCCTTATCCCCAAGAACAACACTTTGTGGTAAAGGTTTTCTTAGAAACTTTTCAATCTCCACCATCAAACAAGATAGGCATGCATGTTCATTACACCCACTGCAAAAAAAAGGTCTAAAATTATGTAAGTTTGACAATATATAACATGTTTGCAATAGATAACACCATTATAGCACAATCCATACCACACATATACCTCATCATTAATCTTCTTTTGTCCAAGTTTTGATTTTGGACAATTTATATTATCTATCTTCATTGTATCCCTCCTTATAGGGGCTAGGGACAAATTTATGGTTGGGCCTTGTAGCCTCTTCTCGACATTATTGCTCTTGACTCATGATGCACAAGAAATCTAAAGCAAAAGGGGACTACCATCAATCATGGTTTTCCTTATTTCAAGAAGATTAAAGTTAACTAAACCTCTCATCTTTGACAATGATACTTTGACTATTGTGGTGCTAAGAATTTTGTTATTAATTCACGAATTCATATTAGACCTCTATCTTATCATCTTTCTTAGGGTAGTTAACTTGATAAATACATATTTTTGACCTATTATACTATTTGCACATTACATTTTTGAGTTAGATATTTTTAGTTTACTATGCTTTTCTTTCAAAATGTATTTTGAATCTACTTGCATTTTGTAGTTATATATTTTTGGCTTACTATGTTTTTCTTTTGAGTTGTCTTCTCTCGCACTTTTTTTTTAAAGGGAATTGTCATAAGCAAGGTTCTAAACTTCCATTCTAAACCAGAAAAGGAACATAACTCGGCCATACATATTGAGTGGGAGGACTCCATGATCAAAAAAGAGGGATGGGCACAACATGATAGGCTATCATCCTCTGTGAAGAGATAGACAATACTATTTTAGCGGTTGGTGAAAAATGCCTCTCTACATTCCATCTCGAGTCTATATTCCTCATGCACCTCAAATTTTCCAAGATAATGGACTCCTCTCCATGCTTCTCTCTAATCCAGGCTCACAGCTCTTTTGCCATCATGTCTTCAACAAGTCCTCCATTGATCAATGAGGTTTTCATGTTGGAGAGGATATGGACTACTTCCTTGACATTTTGCTTGAGAATTGCCTCTTCCTCCCTCTTGTTTAGCTTCTACATTTCTTGTACTTGTAGCACTACATTTCTTTTTTTGTTCACCTTACCTTTTAAATTTTTGTAATTGAATACAAATGTCCATATATCAAGATATTAATATTTGTCACAACTCAACCATATCAAAATGTGGAGCAACACATTCCCTTCCCTTCATATGTAGCAACTTAATCTTTCAAATAAATAGTACTATTGGGATATACTTTATATGTTTTACTTGCCAATTGAGTATACTTTCTAAGAGTGGTTACACTTTAGAAATGTAATCATTGTACTATAAATAATAGCAATTTGCTACATTATAACAGTGTTTATGTACATAGCAAAAGGCTTAAACTTATATTCACAATTGCATCTCTAACACATGCAAAAGTTTCTTAAGAAGCAAATAAATAAATGTAAAAGAAGCATTGAATTTTTATACAAAGGCACGTCTCTAATTGCAAATTCAAAAGTTACTTTAAGAGAACATAAAAACAATATTTGTGTAAGGACTTGAAATTATATCTGTAACACATTTTGAAGCTGCTTAAAGAGCATATAAAAATATGTGAAAGAAGACTTGAAATTATATACAAAAATATATCTCTAGAGCACATTTAAAGTTCACTTTTAGGAAAACCTTTTTTAGAATACTAAAATTCTTTGACAAGACTTGAATCTACGAGCTCACGATACAATTTTCAAATTCAGAGAACAAGGTAGCATGAGTTAATGATAAATACTTCATTATAAAACTGGTACAATATAGATAAAAATTCACTAACACCAAATGCTTGAAAGTAACAAAGAGGTTTGCATGGATCCCACCCAAAGAGAACATAGTGAGCATGGGCCTATGTTGTCCATTGCCCAAGCAATCACCAATGGTAGCTTAATCATCATAATGATGCCTTCCACTATTGCTCCCCTCTATCTTTGAAGACAATCTCAACACATTGTTCTTAACCTTAAATACATAGCTAACATCACCAATCTAGCAATTAGTGTTGTCAATGATAATAGCAAAAAATATAAATGAAAGAAGTGGGTAATCTAAAAATTGGAAGTATTATGCGTGATCATAGTGATGACATAATTGGTATTGCTAATGATATAAAAAGCCTTACTAGGCCAAGGAATGGGCAATAACAATGTCAAAGTTAAAATAGTGAATATTATTACTATTATTGTGATTCCTCATTATTTAATATTGTATATAAATTATTGAGGTTAATATTTCAGACTATCCAAGTGAGTATTATGAATGAATAATGTCAATATGTGTTAGTCATCAAAGCACTCTCATGAGCATAATAATAAAATTAATAGACAATGATAGTGAAGGGAGGAAAGTTGTTAGTGGTTCACATGCAAAATTAATAATAAAATTAATAGACAAAGATAGTGAAGGGAGAAAAGTTGTTAGTGGTTCACATGCAAAAGGGAAATACCAAAAAGTTGAAAGTATGGAGGGTACCTAGAGGATGTAGGATAAAAGGCAATGGTACAGTGGGTGGCACCAACATAACGCTTGATACAATGGTATCATCATAGGCATACCTATAGGCTTAGGGTAGGTAGAAATGCTAGGAGTAGGCCTTTTCCACTAGTGATACATCAAGATGTTGAATTGGGTGCAATGGTTGCAAAGAAGGATGACACACACTCATGGCTAGAGAAGATAACCTTACCACCATTGACCTTCTCAAAGAAACAACGAGAGATGGACAAAGAAGAATGGGGTGATCGAGTAGTAGGAGGAAGAAGGAAAAAGAGGGGACGAGCAATAGGATCATGGATGAGTTTGAAGAGTTTCCAAAGGGGAATGGCCATCCACAGAAAATTGTGAACATTGCAAATGTCTAGAGATTTTGAAGATCCCAAACGTTCTGTCTACCCTTTGTATGATTGAAATCAGAAGCACAATCATTAAGTCTAATGAATATTGTAATTGTTTTCAACTTTATGTTCTAATAAAAATTGTTAGCCATATTAATCATTATGGCTAAATGCTAGGCACGCACGCGTACGCGTGCGCGCGCACACACACACACACACACATGTGCACATGCATTTGTGTCCACCTCCATGCACAACATGCTATTGTATTGTGTAGTTTAATATGACAAATGTATGACTTATTATTGTGTTATATATAGTACACTTTACTAAGGTTAATGTCTTTGCCGGCCTAATCTTGCACTCTTCCTTTGAGGGCATGACAATGGCACTCCATCTATCATTCTATTTTTTAATGTGCAAAATATATTGCATTTTCCATTTGTCAATCTATTATACTTAGTATCTTTTTTGTATTTATTTGATTATATTGTTCAATCTTTCTAATGTGCATGTATTTGAGTCCATGAGGCTTGCATATAGCCTACCATAACAGATGAGACTACATGATTTTCTATAGAAAGGCATTTGAAAACAATTGATATGCTTTATGCTAATGATTATCTTTCTATTCACTTTGTAATGATGCATAGATGCTCTATAGATAGGGCCTTATGCATCTCAATGCTTCATGCAATGCTAAGATTGGTGATCCATTTTCATTAAAAATGTTATGGTCCTATGCTCTTATTATACTCCACACTATAAAAATATCTAGATGCTAATAGATATTTTAGAATGCCTTAGGAATGCACAGGGGTAGGGTTTGAACTCACACACTCGTACAACTCAATGCATAGTCAAACCACTATGCCACAACCCCACCCCATTGGTACCCATCAAAAATTTTATGTTGCTTTTCCTTGACTAATTTGGCTCTTTAAGGGTATTATCATTACTTTGGCTTCTACATATAAACTTTATTTGAAACTAACAAGTTTAACTTGATAAAACATTGATAGCTTTGTAGTGTAACATCTATCACTACATAGATTAGCTTACAACCCCTCTAGTAGGGTTTCTAGCACTATGAATAGGGGTAATATGCATTCACAAGGGCACTATAGACCTACTAATTTTGAAAGAAAATTCTCTATGATCCTCAAATAGATCAACATCGTAAAATATTAAGAGGAAAAGTTTCAATTTGAATGAGTGCAACTCCAGGATGTTACTCTTTGGGCCCTCAATGCTTATATTCAACTTGACTAGTGGTGGAAAGATTTGCAACCAATGGTTTCAAAAAGCTAGGCTTTGGAAGCTCATTGTTTCATTCTTGGATGCAAACCTTCCATTATTGAAGATGGACATACTCTAGTTATGATTACTAATTTGTAAATAGGCCTAATGTCCGACCCCTTGGGATCACATCTATGACATGTGTTGGTCCCTTGAGTACTAGCACCCTTTCTCAGACTCTTTAAGATATGGGATGATGCCGCATTTTACAAGCAAGTGACTCATCTCAAACACAGAGTATGGATGACTAACTTACTTCTAATCAAATTTTTTTTCCTAAAAGCTACCATGTGAATGCCATATTATTACATTAATTTAGGGTTTAGACCATATAAAGAGACAACTTTGTTAGGGCTATGCCCTTTTTTTCTACATGTTGCTATGAGTAAACAAAAACCCTATCCCTCTCCTTCTCTTTGAATATCGTCCATGGATCTAATGATGTGTGGTTGTGAATAATATCTACTCTTTAACCTTTAGCCTACTTTTCATAAAGGCTAGCTATGCCTTTCACGATGAATAATGTGTCTCTATTTTGCATAGAGACTATGCATTTCAACATCAAATGGCTTGTTGTAGCTTTCACAATACTAGTTGGGCCTTATGGCTTAATCATGAAACTTTTTCTTCTATACGATAGGATCCATGATTGATTGCATTTCCTTGTATTGCTATTTCATGTTGTTGTGTTTACAATTAATTTGATAAATGTACCCTTTCTTTTAAGGGTATGACACTAGCACCCCTTTTGTCAATCTATTATACTCTCTCTTTTTTCATGTTTATATGGTTATATTATGTGATATTTCTATAATATCTATATAGGCCCACTAACGCGATGGACCATATGATTTGTTGCTTGAATTATTGTACATATCTATGCTAGTCTTATCTCTATGTTCAATTCATAGTAATGTTTATATTAATCTTATCTATTTATGCAGATGCTCTATAGATGATGCATTTATGTGTCAATGTTGTTTAAACAATGATAATATTTATCTCCCTATTCAATTTGTATTTATGCACTTGTATTGTTGTGCATAAAATTTGAGCCTTGAATAATATGTGGTTGCTATCTACATGGTCGTGTTACTTTTCATAAACATGTTATTAATGTTTCCTTTCTAATAGGTGATATTTTCTTGTAATCTAGATTTAAGGGCTCTTAATAAGAAAATTGTAGATATATTAATGTTAGAAGACAAGCATAGGAACCCACTATAAGCAAGGGAGTATAAGGGCAAATGAGTGTGAATAGCCCTAGGGGCAGGGGAAACCCTAACCCTAGCTTGGCAGAGGCTATATAAATAGCCTATGGTTCACTATCAAGTGTGGGAGAGTGTACCCAAACTTGTACTCTAAGCAACTTAGTAAGCAAGATTTTGTTCTTGTACTTTGAGCTCTCTTATCCCTCTTGTGCACACATTCCAATGCTGCAACTCTGGTTTGCAACATGGTATCAGAGACTCCTCTGATCCCCTGAGCTTCCTATACCCTCAGCTACCACTAAGTGCACATGAGCTATCATCTTCTTCATCTTATCCTTCTTTCCTCCATGGCTGCCTGCAACCTACCTCCATTGGAGGACTTGGGGAGGACAAAGGAGGCCATATCAACTCGTGCTTTCTTCTGGAGATCTCTTCCCCACATCAGGGTGCAACTCCTCGTAAGGTCTACCCCCAACATTGTCCACAACTGAGCCCGGCATTGCGTGGTTTCCAAAACAGGCGCAGTTTTCTAACAGCGTGAAATCCGTACTGATGTGCACGCAGCAGACGACGTGATCCTAGCAACCATCTTGGGGCTTTGATAGTCCCCCCTAGTGGGCTATCCTCATCTACAAGGGTTCCTGGAAATTTGCCCTATAGAGAGAGATCTCCGACAAATCCTAACTATGTATCCTGTGGAATCCATAGCCAGCAAGCTTGACATTTTGTCATTTTTTTCACTCTGAGCTTCATTAACAATGATTCTAATCACTGAAGCATATTCTCTGAAGCTTATTCCAAATTCAAAAGCTCTTGGGCATGCTCAATGGACATCACTAAGTGCATTGGGAAGCCGGCTTCCAACTGGGTTTCATTCAAGCATTTCACTAAGCTTGACATTAGTGTTTCTAAACACTAATCATGAATCATCTAATCATTTGCTTGTTGGGTATTCACTAAAATCTAGTGAGTTTTTTATTCCTCTTCGTATATTGTTGTAAGGTTATGTGTACAATTATAAACACATAGACCATCATACACCAGAAGTGTATTGCATACCATGTGACTTTGTTTCAAGTGCACTAGTCAATGAAATCAAAAGGATGAGTGTCATTGTACTCTCATCGGAATCATCAGCAACAACAAGCATTGAGATCATAGACCAACCTTGTCCAACAAGCATTGAGATCATAGACCAACCTTGTCCAACACAAGCTTCATCCACTAAGCCATACCACAAGGAGGAGCCTGAAGTCCAGTCTAGGTTTACTTCATTAAAACCTAAAAAGACTATTAAACCTCAGAAGAAGTTTGCACATAAGAAAGGACCACCACAATCATACTTTGAAATATTACATTTATATGATTTTCAGCCTTTCTCTTCATTGCAACTTTGATTTCAAATTGTCTGATTTGCTTCTGCATTCAGTTGAAAATTTGTAAGGGACTAGACACTACCCTTGTCCTAACAAGTGGTAAAACCTTCCCAATGACCACAACATATGCTAATGTTCGTCCTCAAATTCGAAAGTTTGATGGCAAAGATTTCCACCCATGGCAGGTACTTATAAAATACAAAATGATGGAGAGAGGGTATTGGCCTCTCATTCAAGGCAGTAGAGCTGTAAACTCTGCAAATCTGGTTGATATAGAGGATGGCCAACATGCTCAAGAAATCATAATGTTACACTTAGATGAATCCCTAATTCATCATGTTGATCAACTAAACACTGCTAAAGAAAAATGGGATGAGCTTGAAAAGCTCTATGGAGCCACTGGTAAAAATACTAAAATCTTCCTTAAAATTGAATTCTTTAGCTTGGAATATCGATCAAGAGAAGATTTGGGAAAATTCATCTCTCATATGAAGGGACTTATGGCACAGCTTGCCTCTGTACAAGCTCCAATACATGAAGAAGATGCTATTGCTATTCTCCTAAAAGCTGTAAAACATGTGTTTCCTACTCTTGTAACCACGCTCACCAACATTCCAGATCCTACATTGGCAAGTACCATTCAATCCCGTTTGGATGAAGAAAAGAGGAACCACAAAGAAAGCAGCAACAGTCGGGCATCTTCAACTTCCCGTGATCAAGTATTAGTACATACAGCTCTCACTAGATGTTCTTTCTGTAAGAAAAAATGACATCTTGTAAACAACTGCTGGAAGAAGTATCCCGAGAATATGAAATGTAACAAATGCAAGAAGACAGGGCATATCACTAGTAAATGCCCCAACACTCCTAATATACCCAAAGAATTGGTGGCCAACTATGCCTCCAATCCATCTGAAGATCGACTGTTTTGACTCTTTAAATCATCTACCTAAAACACTCTTGTAAGCCTGATTTATAAAGGCATCCCAAGAAGGGGGGGGGAACATCGTACATGCCTTGTAATCCAACGCCACCCTGGCATTGAGAGGGGGTGTTAGAAGACAGGCATAGGAACCCACTATAAGAAAGGGAGTATAAGGACAGATGAGTGTGAATAGCCCTAGGGGCAGGGGAAACCCTAACCCTAGCTTGGCAGAGGCTATATAAACAACCTATGGGTCACTATCAAGTGTGGGAAAGTGTACCCAAGTTGTACTCTAAGAAACTTAGTAAGCAAGATTTTGTTCTTGTACTTTGAGCTCTCTTCTCCCTCTTGTGCACACATTCCAATGCTGCAACTCTGGTTTGCAACAATTAAATGCCTTGCTATTGTTAAATCCACATGTTTAATAAGAGTATCTTGATGCCTTATGCAAGGCTAAGATTAGCAATTCCTCTTATTGAAATTTTTTATGATCTAATGTTCTTACAGTGCACACCCATCACAATTTTTGTACCTTTTCTCCTCGATTGTTGTGACTCTTGAAAATTTTCATGATCTAATGTTCTTGTAATGCATGCCCATCACAATTTTAAACCTGTTCTCCTCAATTGTTGTGACTCTTTAATCACACATTTTTAAATAGGATTATCATTTAATATGGATAAGGCTCGATATATTGGCCCTTGCTATTGTTGGGCACTAGCATTATTTGGCTTTTGCAATATCTAAGGTAAGTTAAATAAGTGCATGCTATCATTGGGTTTACATCATAACATCAATTGGAAACATTTCCTGGTGACACACAAATGGAATGTTAATAATAAGTCATATAGGATTTGGCCCACCATTCTTAGGCTAGTGATGTGTGAGGCTTTGTCGTTGTGTCAGAACTATTCTATTTTGGCAAAATGAAGAGTAACTTTGATGTTTTGGATTTAGTATATTCTTATGTAATGGAGCAGGTGGTCACTATCTTTAGACTTTTAGGAAAAAGATAAGACTCGTTTAAAGTTGTAATGAAAATGCTTGCAAATTTAATTGCATCTCTTTAATAATGTTGTACATAATATAATATAATCATATATTTGCATTTTAAAAGAAATTAAAGATGAAATTATCCTAGTTTCTTCATCTAGAGTATATGTTCTAAAGCACATGGTTAAGAAGAAAAATAGTATGATATTGGATTTATAGACTCAAGTCTTCATTATTTGTGGTGTTCCTTTGAAGTGATGTACAATCTAATATATCAAGATGTGTTTGATTTCTATAGCAAAGGCACAACTAACTTTTCTAGACTATTGTGCACAAATTACTAGAGTGAGGACCATAATGGACTTATAAAGGAAATAAAGGTTAAAAATATTTGATTATGTACCTAGATACAAATATGAAATAGCTTTAGGTGGATCGATAGTGGTGTTATAAAAGTGACAAGAACTTGGAAAGGACAAGGAATGTCACCTCACAACTTACATGACTTGAAGAGGAGAAAGAAGCAAAATAATTTAATCCTTTATTGCAAGAGAATGGAGTATAACACTATATTTCTTTATACAAGATTGATACAATGGTGTTTACAACAAGGCTAGATTTATGATATAAGACAAATCTTGATACAAGAGAAGAGAATAATTAGAGATGCAAGACTAAAACTAGATTTGGATAAAACTTGCCTTAGAGGAGCCTTACAAACTGGTGTTGGCAAGTTTGAAGGGCTTGTAGCCTAAAGGCCCATATTTATACTAGATTTGAGACTAATGAAGCTTCTAGGTATGAGATGACATAAGCGTGAATAAATATATGATGGCATCATCCGTGACACAAGCATTGCTTATATAAGTACTAATATAAGCAATTCTGAAGCAAGTATTGATGCAAAATCTCTTCTAGATCCTTCAAAGAATCTTTTAAAACCTTATAGAATCTTCTAGAAACTTTAGAATCCTCTAATTGTTTTTTAGAAATTACTAGTTTTTGGTATTGATAACATTACCCCTCCTTTAGCAAAGAGTTCCAGGAGGAGCAGTGGAGATTCTTGGTATGAATCTTGGCTTCAATGGATATAGTTGGTGAAAATCCTTTACTTTAGTAGGTGTTTGATAAAGATTGGAGATTAATTCCCATGTTTGCTCATATACTAGCATCGTAGCCCATCCAATGAACAAGGTATTTTGAGTCTTTCACAAGAGTTTTTGGAATCAACAAAACTCCTAGCTCCATATTCTCTCTGCCCTTTGATCTTTGAAGGTGGTGATGGTAATAAGTTCCTCCCCCTTATTGAGGATGCATGGCAAGGCTCCAAGACCAGATACTAAATACTAGACGAAATCTCATGGATTGTGGTAAATGAAGGTGAAAATGACTAGATTCATTCGCATTGGGCCAATGATCTTGAGTGGCCCAAGTCTTTGGCAATCCAACTTCTAGGAAGAGCAAGAAGAGCATAAATCTTGATGTAAATGCCAAACTCTAACTCAAATGTTGTAAGTTGGAGGTTGCATTCACTATTGACTATCTTTCTTGGGCTTGTTGAATTTGCAACTTCAACTCCTTATGGATTCTTGACAAATGTATAGCTCTATTCATGGCTATTGAATTCTTCACCAAGTGACTCATATAAATTCCAATTTTAGGGTGTCTTCCAAATTTGGCAAAGATGGGATTTTCCCATAGAGGTATGAGTAGCATTATTGTAGGCAATTTCAGCCAAGGGAAGTAAATCCACCCAATAATCTTGATGATAATTGATTATACACTAGAGATATTATTCTAGGACTTGGTTTACTTTTTGTTTGTCCATTACTCTAAGAGTGGTTGGATGAAGAGATGTTAGTTTGGATGCTTGGGGAATTAAGGATATTTTTCCAAAAGCTTGACAAGAATCGTGGTTCTCTAGCTAAAACAATGTCATTTGGTAACCCACAATAGAGATAGATATGTTGAAGGAAAAGTTGGGGCATGTCTTTGCAAGTAATTGTCTTAAGGGTAGGAATAAAGTATGTTGTCTTAGTGAATTTATCAACCACCATAAGAATGGAATCAAACCCCTTTGAAGGAAGATAGATAGGTGTGATGAATTCCAGTGACCAAGGTTAATCAAAGATAGGTTTGGGGTGGAGTAACCCATGAGGTCGAGCTAAGGGACCTTGGCTCTTTTGTATGTATCATATGTACGTACAATTTTTTTGACTAATTTCCACATTTTAGGCTAATAAAAGACTCAAGAGATGAGGTCTATTATTTTATGGACTTCAAAATGTTCTATAGGTGCAAGATCATGCCTTGTTTGAAGTATGTGTGACTAAAGCAATTTAGGTGGTATATTCAAAAACCCTTGATAATAGAGTAGGCCTTCAACTCACTTGAGTCCTTCAATATCTTTGTACACCCTTCTTGTATTTATTTCTTAATATTATGAGAAAATAGATCATTGGAAAGTTCTATCTTGACTTGTAAAAGAAAATTTGGTCTTTAGGAACCTTGTTTGATATTGCACAAAGTTGGAGTTATTTTGGTTTTAAGAGAATAAAACCTTGTTGATCGTGAACTAGATCTCCTTTATTAGGTACAAAAGATAGGAGCTTCAAGGCAATGCATTTGATTTTTGTTGTTGGTTCCTTCATTGATATGATATGACAAAATCAAATCTAGAAAAGGTTCATATATACTATTTGTGGATATAAGCTAAACATTTTGAGCATGTGCCACAAAAGAAATAGTAGTTGCTTTGCATGGCAACCAACATCTTAAAACCAGCTCTCTCTCTCTCTCTCTCTCTCTCTCTCTCTCTCTCTCTCTCTCTCTCTCTCTCTCTCTCTCTCTCTCTCTCTCTCTCTCTCTCTCTCTCTCTCTCTCTCTCTCTCTCTCTCTCTCTCTCTCTCTCTCTCTCTCTCTCTCTCTCTCTCTCTCTCTCTCTCTCTCTCTCTCTCTCTCTCTCTCTCTCTCTCTCTCTCTCTCTCTCTCTCTCTCTCTCTCTCTCTCTCTCTCTCTCTCTCTCTCGCTCTCTCTCTCTCTCTCTCTCTCTCTCTCTCTCTCTCTCTCTCTCTCTCTCTCTCTCTCTCTATATATATATATATATATATATATATATATATATATATATATATATATATATATATATATATATATATATATATATCTGTGTGTGTGTGTGTGTGTGTGTGTGTGTGTGTGTGTGTGTGTGTGTGTGTGTGTGTGTGTGTGTGTGTGTGTGTGTGTGTGTGTGTGTGTGTGTGTGTGTGTGTGTGTGTGTGTGTGTGTGTGTGTGTGTGTGTGTGTGTGTGTGTGTGTGTGTGTGTGTGTGTGTGTGTGTGTGTGTGTGTGTGTGTGTGTGTGTGTGTGTGTGTGTGTGTGTGTGTGTGTGTGTGTGTGTGTGTGTGTGTGTGTGTGTGTGTGTGTGTGTGTGTGTGTGTGTGTGTGTGTGTGTGTGTGTGTGTCGAGTGTTTAAGTTACAAACCACAACAATACTATAGTTGTTTGTCGTCAAGTAAAAAAATCCTCTTTACTTGAGGATATTTGACTATGTACCACAACAACTCCAATATTTATTTGTCAAGCAACAACATCCTACAATTGACATCTATTTTTTCCTCTATTAGCAAGGCATCCTAGGGGGTGTGCTATATATACAATATTGGTTTCTTATGGCAAGAACATCCTAACATCATATATTCTATGATCCTATTTTGACTTCATGAGCTTAGGTATAAGATGTAAAATGGCATGGCAGTCACTCGCCACAATAGTTATGGAACCAAAGTCCTAGTAATGAAGGCTTATTAATAAATTTAATGGCTCAAAAGACACCATAAGTAATGCTCTCTACTCGAAAGATCAGTGGCACATTGCTAGTTAAGAATATCTGATCATTATAAGTGCCCCTCAAGGGTTTGAAGGTATATCCACACAACTTGGACTCATACATATTATCTTGCACCATTCACTCTTGTAAAACTAGTTAATGTTTAGTAAATAAGAATGATAGAACTCACTACATTGCTCAAAGACAAGTTACAAAGGAGATAGTGAAGACTTCAATTATTATAATAATATAATAAGACATACACAATATGATAAACAAAGAGCTCGTGCAAACAAAGTGTAAGCATAGAGGTTTCACACATCACTCACATATAATTCTTAACAAATCATAGGTGGTCTCTTTGGCACACATAAGAACTTTTTATAGCACATATTGGACTATTAGTTTTGAATTTTAGAGGGTCTTTGGAGGATCATTTAATTATAAGTCTGAAAAATTTACAAGTGTTCTCTTCAACACAAATAGGAGCTTTATGTCTTGACACATAATAAGTGGTTTGTTTAAGATGCATAGAAACCTTGTGTGGTAGTCTAATGAAATTATTTTTGATTGACAATGATTTCTAGTAATTTGGTTATTACATGTAAAGGTGCTTGTGCTTATGTTGATCATGTATTACTACACTAACAGTACCCACCTTCATTAGAGTCATCGCTATATGCCTTAAGAATGGATTTATGCCACAATTGTAAACTCCTTCACCTAGTGAAGGACCTACACAATACAGGTGGTGAGCACCCCCTCACAACTATACATTGTAGGTGGCAAGCACCCATCATTGTCACTTCATTCTTTATTCTTTTGGTGATATTTGAATAAGTGAAAGTTAATCACACATTGTGAATGTTGAAGTTCCCACATCTTGAGTCTCTCTCGCTTACTCTCTTACTCCATCTACCATAGCTCACTTCTCTATTGCTCTTCCAATTGCTCATACTTTCACTTGGACTTCTCCCTTCAACTAGTATTAGAAGATTGGTTTGAGGAGCTTCCCTTTAGTGTGCCTTAGCCCGGATTTGAAATGTATAGCTAAAGGTAAAATGACTGCACCTCAAGAATATATACATCAGTCCTATGCTTCATAGGCCCCTTCTTGGCTTGTGCGAACTCCTTCCCTGACATCAAGTAGACCTGACTAAGCTTCTACAAGTGCTCTAGTGTGGCAAGAAATAGTAGCAAATAAGACAGAACTTTTGTTCATTCTATGCAAGATAGACCTACTCTTTATTCTGTGTAGGACAAACGTGTTGTCTGCTCTTCTATGCAAGACACACCTGTTGACCACTCTGTGCAAGGAAGACCTACTATTCATTGTATTGTAGGATAGTCCTGCTATTAACTTTGTGCAAGATAGACTTGTTGATTACTCTATGCAAGAAATACTTGATATTTACTTTGTGCAGGAGACAGACCTGCTATTCACTATGTTACAAGACATACCTACTATTCACTATGTTACAAATAGACCTATTGTTTACTACATTGAGGTCAAACCTACTATTTGTTATGTTCAAGGAAAACCTAATGTTAACTACTATTTAGGACATACTTGATGTATATTATCACAGCAAACTAATTGAATGTAAAAGTCTATGCCCATTGCCATCTAATGATATTAAGGTACTTCAATGGATGTATTGATGTATGGCATTGATGCTTTATGTACCCATATATGCTTATGGAATATCTTTAGCCTTACATTTGAGTTCAATCACATGTATTGAAGCTTTGGTCAATTACTATAGTGATCATTGACATTACAGGCTTGAAGATTCTCTTGGGTTTTATGCTCTCGGCTCTACGTTGGATGTATCTAAAATTCTTAATGGCCATGTACTTGATGTTTTGAGCTTGCATTGCTCATTTGGCATTTTTATTCAAGTCGGAGTCACTTGAGCTACTTAGCTATTTTGCTTTTGAGCAAAGCTTTGGGTTTATGTAGTTGAGCTTACGTCAATGAGACTGTGGGACTTGATTGAGTTATGTCTATACTCTCTGCATGCTATTTTGGATGCAACTATTGCCTAGAGGGCTGGTTTGATTCATGCTTTAAGCTAGTACCTATGTCTATTAGGTTGTTAGTGATGTATTCATCCTACTTGGCTATGTATTGAGCTTCTTTACAGTCGCTCAATTTGTTGTGTATCTAGCAATTTTCTTCTATCATCTTGGAGACCTACTATTGCATGTCATTTATGCCTATTGGATGTCTCCCACTCAAACACATTGAGTTTGATAGTTCTCAGTTATCGGTTGCATGCTCAGTGACTATTAGTGGTTTGTTCATACCCCACTTCTTGCAAGATATACCTAGCAGATCCAGATTGGATTCTATCAATCGATTGCTCACACTTGGCTTTGGAACTACTATTTTCATTATTTTCATCTTGCTATAATTACAAGTTTATACATCATTTATGAAGGCAAATGCTTTAACTTGACTATCATTCTTTGGCAATTATTGGACAGCCCTACTCTTTGCAATTTTTCCTCTATTAAGCACTATTTGGCTATGATTTTGGCATGTTTTACTGTCATTTATAGTAACTTACGTATCTTGGACTGTGCTTTCATTCATCACATTATAGCTAGTGGGTCAAATGACATTGTCATCTTCAACATTGACAAGCTGGATGGCATAAATTATAGCTATTAGAAAGCATAAATTTGGCAAGTTCTAGTGCAAAATTTGTAGATTAAGCCATTGAGACATGAGGGTGTAAAGTCCAAATACTTTGATGTAAAGGATTGGGCTGAATTGGATGAGTTGTGTAAATGTCATTTTTTCACTCGCTAAGTAGGTTTTCTATAATGCTATCTCTAAAAGGCTGACTACCTAGTAGTTATGGGACAAGATTTGTGATATCTATAACAAGAAAAGTGCTACTTCATAGATGTATTGGCTAAAGCAACTCATACACCTTCACATGAAGAAGGGGACTTCCATGTCTACCCAATTGAATAAGTTTCATTCTATTTTCATCCACTACTAGTCTTTGCATGGGATTAACTTTAAAGAGAATCTTCCTCCATTTTTCTTCTTCCTTACATTGCCTCAATCATGGGACACATTCCATACTACTATGTGTGCAAATATGCCTGCTAATGGGCTAAAATTGCAAGATGTAAAGATGCACTCTTGAATAAAGAGGTTAACAAAAAGAATGTTGATGCTTCTCGTAGTTCTCATGCATTGATAGTCAAAGGCATTAATGGTAAGAGTGGCAATGACTACCTGGAAGAGACTCTCAAACATCTCATCTCAATCACATGGATAGTCTCATTGTAAGTCTCGTCACTATAAGTCTACATTGACTCGTCATTATTATGGGAAGTAGGGATATATTTGGCCACATTGCCACAAAATGTGTGATAATAAGTACAATGAAAAGAGAAAGGGTAAAATGCAAGAAAATGTTGATGATCATAGCATTGTCCCTAGCAAGTCTAGCATCAAGATAAAAATGTCATGCAAACTAATTTTAATGATGATCACATACTTCCAGCTTCTTCTCATGATGTTTGCAATTGATTCATGCCTTGTTCACCTATACTCAGTGTTGGCTGATTGATTTAAGGGCTTTATTCCACATTACCCCTCATCAAGAGTGATTTCACTCCTATTGCAACATGACATGATCTGTCAGACTAGGCAATAACTTGGCATAAGATATTGTTGGCATTGAACATATTCAACTACAATTTTTTCTTCAGGTAGTATGTTTACTTTGCATGATGTACGCCATGTTTTGGCTTTGACTAAAAGCCCATTTTCTTCTAGATACTTGGATGATGCAGGTAATGTTGTCCCTTTTGGTGATTTCTCATGGAAGATTAACTATGGGAATCTTATCCTGACACAAGGTGCTAAATTTGGCACTCTTTATCCCTTACTTGTATCTAGATCTATTGACTATGTTTTGGTAATGACTATAGTATCACATGTATCGTTATGGTATCATCACATTAAGCACATATCACTCAAGGGAATGAAAATAATTACATGTTTGAAGTATCTTCTGCCCCTTGACTACAAAGTGTTGATTCTTGTGGTCATTGTCTTTATGGCAAGCATACCTATAGTTTGGATAAGAAGTCTGGCATTGTGCGAATAGGTAAGCCTCCGGATCTTATTCATTCTGATATTTGTGGACCTATGCCCTGCAAGTCATTAGGTAGCACAAAATATTTCATTACTTTCATTGATGATCACTCACATAAGGTCTAAGCATACCCCATAACCAAAAATCAAAAGACTTGGCTATGTTTCAGTATTGGCTTGCTTTTGTTGAGAACCAATCTAGGTATAAGCTCAAATATCTACGATCTAACAATGGGGGTGAGTATGTATCTAAAGCCTTTGAGCACTTTTGTAATAAGAGGGGTATTAAGTATTAGTTGACCACCATGTACACCCCACCCCAGAATGGTATGACTGAGCACATGAATAGGACAATTTAGGGGCAAGTCTATAGTATGCTTAGCTAGGCAAGCTTACCATAGCACTTTTGGGCTAAGGTAGTTACTACTGCCATATATTTGATTAATCAATCCCCATAAACTACTCTTGACTATCATGTTATAGATGAGGTATAGCATCATATGCTCATTTGTGTATCTTTGGCTGTGAGGTTTTCTACTGCATATTTCCAAGGAAAAGTGCAATAAGCTGGATCCTAAGTTTCTGAAATGCATCTTTTTTGGTTATGGGGATGCAGGTGACATTAGTGTTGTCAAATGGGCTCTAGCCTCATTTCTTTTAAATTTGACCTTTGAGATTTTTGGGCTCTTTGTCTACAACATTCTCATCCTATCTTGTTCATTATTTGACTAACATATTTTAAATCTATGTGCTTAAATGGGCTCTACGTTCTTTGCTTTTAAATTTGACCTCTCAAACTTGTGGAACTTTATCTTGTCATAAGAGTCTCTTTGCCATGTCTTTAGAAGAAGCTACAATTTCAATTTATTCATATGATGTGTGGCAAAAGTTACAAGAATGTTTCTTACAATTCTTAGCTTTAGACCTAAGGAGTTTATTAAGCTAATATCAAGCTTGTAAAATATGATGGATATCATTGCCAAGACAATACAACACAATAGTGGAGTTTATTGTTTCTTCTTTTTTAATGAACATCTCCAATGCACTTTAGGAAAATTCCCTTCATCCTTAATTGTTTTGTTTTGATTAACTATTGGAGATTTTTATCTTTTTCCTATCAACATCTTTAGTTAATTATTGGAAAATGTATGCTTGAACTTTAATAACAATTAAGGTTTAAGTATATTTTCTCCATGAACTTGTGTCATATTTCACTTAAGGAATCCTCACCATTAAAACAATTTTTGTGAATGTTTGACTCATATGATAGAAGTAGGGTAAGATAGCCAAGCTATAGCGTGTAGTAAAGGAGAAGCCTATCATAAAAGGTAGTTAAGGTTATTGTAACTAACGATAGCTTCTAATGCATAAGATTATTGCAATGAAGGAGACAATTAAAAGGACATGTATGGATTAGGTTCTTATAATTGGAAAACCATCTAAAATTAGGAAAGTTCTTGTAATAGGAAATACGTAAGGTTCATGTACTAGGGAAAACAATTTGAATGGATTTTTATGGATAAATAACGTGATTTCAATAACCATATGATCTAATAAGGTTCTTATAATGGGGAAAACCAACTAAAAGGCTCTTTATGGATTAGCTTGTACTTACTACTATCACACTGTTTGTACATCAATTTCAACATTTGAATGCACCCTCCTTGGTACACAACGTTGTACCATACATCATGCCTCGTGTTTGGCTAGTACAACCCTCATGCCTTAATGTTTTTGTGTAGATCTATATGGGAGCTATATGGCTCAAGGTGGGTTACTGTACCACATCATATATTCACTATGCATTTCTCTTTAATATATTAGGTTCTTAATTTTTCCTATGAAAGTTCAAATTTAATATATGTGTGAAGATCTTCATCATCAATCATGCTCGTATTTTTCTATGTCTCCATGCTGCTTGTGTTACCTTTATGCATGGTACACTAGCATTCAAATTAGGATTTTGGACCAATCTCATACTTGAATCGATGTTGCTAGGAAGCTTAGATATGCTTCATCATAAGACAATGACCTAATAATGGATGTTTAGAATAATTTGATGCATATTGGTATAATTAGAAGTTAAGTAACATGGATTTTAACATTTCCATACACTAGCAGAGACATCTAAACCTCATGGCCTACCACACACCCTTGTGGTTTTGGACTTTGGGGACTTGACTGATTGTTTGTTTAATCAACATGGTTATTCTTTTTCATGATTGGTTGCATTCACACACTTGCCATGTGGACTCTTATGATTATAGTGACTTAAGTCAATCAAATCTTAGATTATTGTACAAGAAATTATAAGCCAATGCGAAAGAGTTGAATAAAATCCAAAGAGACCTAACAAAAGTATGAATAAAGACCCAACATATGAGTTTTTAGGAAGCCTTGATAAGTGGAATGAGAATGCCATTACAACCCATGACTCATTTCCCTTGAATCTTCAATCACTATTAGCACATGTGGTACAATTGAGATTGGTTGATTTTAAATAACTTTATAAAATGCAATGTTATTTCCATGCTAGTAGCTTTCAAATCAAACTCTCAACCTACCCTTCAAACTTTGATCTTATCAATCTCAACTAGTTATTTGATCTAGTCATGAAAAAGGTTGCCTTAATCTTTGATCAATATCTTTTTATGAAACTAAAGGAGAGGGTTGGAAAGATTGTTGGAAGTGCAAGTTCATGAAAGAAGAAGAAGAATGTGGAGAGGAATCATCGTTTGGTATGTGGTAAGAGGTGGATAAATTCACTAAAGATTTTTCTCAAATGCAAAGAAAGAATGTTAAAGATTCACCCAATGATGTGAACCCAAATAGTTCTTAAAAGGGTGAAGGGGCTGGTGTGATCTCAACCTAGGAGAAGGTTTCCTAACAAGATAGAGACTCCTTTCTAGTTCAACTAGTATCCTATGAACATGAAAACTACATTCTAGTTCACCTAGTCATGGATATAGAAATATCTAGCATTGATTCTTGGTATGTGTAAGATGTTTTTGAAAATATTTTTCTTTTTGGTACCTTCCATGCATTTGGTACTAGTTGATGACATATTATCTAGCACCAACCATGTCTAATGGCTTTGGAATTAAGTATTTTCAACATTTCTTAATCCATATGATTGAGCACTATTGGGTGCACTTTTTAGATCTGTAATTTGACCACATATGGATATTGGTAGTCCATGGCTCCTTGAACAACTTCAATTCCTTTGTTTTGTCATAAATTTTGATACTTAACATTTATTAAGTATTAGATCATAGTTTGGCATTTACAAAGTATCAAATGTTTTGTTGCTTGGCATTTACTAAGTATCAAATAATAGTTTCGCTACTCAATAACATCCTTGTAGGGTGCTCATAGTTTACCTTATTGGGCATTTTTGGTGAAGGATGGTCTAGTATGGATAGTCCCTAGTACTTTTTGTAAGTTGAGGTACCATTGACGTCATGTTTCCTATTTCCTTCCATCCTGGCTTATGTAAAGATACACCTCCTTAGCACACACATTTTTAATAACACATCATCCTTCATTCTTTGATGGCACTTTGATAATTGGTGCCTTCCTATGATGTTGAGAAC
Source organism: Lygodium microphyllum (assembly GCF_053477565.2). Classification (NCBI taxonomy): domain Eukaryota; kingdom Viridiplantae; phylum Streptophyta; class Polypodiopsida; order Schizaeales; family Lygodiaceae; genus Lygodium; species Lygodium microphyllum. The sequence continues at coordinate 133,754,177 of NC_141144.1, forward strand.
CTAGTGGCTTACTTCAATAGTCTCTCTATATCATTGTTAAAAATGAGAATCTTCATTTTTCCTATTCTATCTTTCATTCTATCATTGGCCAAGTTATTACTAAGTCTACATGCTCATATGATGAGCACTTTGCAACTTCTATTCTAAATTTCCAAGTAGATACACATGCATAAATATGTTTCTAGCAACTTAAGCAATTCTCTAAATTTTCCCTTCATTGAATGTGTGAGTATACTTATATATTTTATTGTGAACCCCAAAGTTTCTAACGTAAACTTAGGATAGTTGAACTCATTTTATTTGGGTGCGGGGAGTCGAGCCCATTTTGTATGGGCAAGTTGAAGTCAGAGCCAAGCCCATTTTGTCTAAGCTTGTAATGGGAGTGATGAGGACCATTCTTTTTTGTAATGTGTTCCCTTTCTCGCCCCTCATGACCCAAGTCCAACCTAGAGGGGATTGATGCATGAAAACATATATAGCACTTGCATTGATGGAGTATTTCTAGAACTCATTAGTTATGTACATATAGACCAACCCATTATTGACCTTTGTTTATAGCCCTTATGTAAAAATATCTCATTTTTATACTAAACCCCCTTAGGTATATGTGTTTTCTATAACATCAAACTATTCAGAATCCCCTCATGTTAAACTCACATATTATATTACATATAATTTGATTGACCCAACGAGCATCCATCGTCATGCTTTGGGAAGCATTACCCAAGACCATGTCACATGAGAAACTGGGGTGGAGAATAATCGCAAATGTCCTTGGGAGAATAGTGGAAAATTGTCAGAGGTGATTATAGAATTGGAGCCTAGCCTAGGAACATTTAGTCTAGAACATAGCAAGGTCACATTGATTGAGATGTAGAATGTGTTAACAATGGGGCATGATAGGACAACAGTACCACCATTGCTTAATCATATTTACAAGGGCATTATGTAGCCTTTCTTTATGCGTTGGATAAAATTTAATCATCAGGGAGGATCAACTCTAGCTTAGATTTGATTGAAGGGGATTTCATTAACATCCACCGATATACAAGCACATTTAGAATGTACATATAAGTAGTTGGATGAACTTAACATTAGTACTATACTTCAACACTCGAAGGTTTCAAAAAACCTGAATGACTGACAAGCAATGATCTAACAAATTAAATCACCATTGTCCAAGCTTAACGTTTTGCATGATGTGTCTATACATTAATCTTAATTGAAAGAAAAAGCATCTAGAAAACTTTAAAAATGATCATGTAGTTATAAATTTCCAAATGTTCCCTTCCAACAAGCTATTTACCTTGTCTACCTTTTAACTTTGAAATCAACTCTCAAATTATTTGACAAAAACTTCACAATACACACCTTGAAGGTTAATTTATCTAAAATTGTGTCAATGTCATGAAAAGATTGTTGACCTTCAAATTCGTATGCCCTACCCAAGTTTACTATATGAAGTTGCATATATGAACTAACAACTTGACAATTATAGGGAAACTTTCTTTCTTCTTCTTTTGAATTTCCAAAGGACAAGAGATACACTTCCATGTTAATGGCTATTGCTTATTTGAACCCAAACACTACATACCTAACAGTACACAGGTAGAATCTCAACCCTTAAATGTGTATGTGCAAGATCTTCAAATACTAGCAATAAGAAAGCTCTACAGGTTCTCAACACATATATCTTATGAAAGAACTCTATGATAATATATGAGACTTGCATTATAGACCTGTGACATTTATTGTCCAATCTCAAAACTACCTTTTAAATTACAAAAGTATAAAATATCAACAAAGAACTATTTATCTTTGGAATTTTTCAAAAGCAAGGACAAATTTGTGGTCCTTTGACCTTCCATAAACTCTAGTAATGATGTTGCAACAATTTATGACACATTATTCTATGTTACTAAAATGTTATGGTACATAGATGACAAGACATGATAGTATGTCAATGGACTGAAGGTGTATAATATTCCTTAACAAAAAGATATGTGTCATGTGTTACTGCCAGATCTTTTCATGCTCCCAACACATGACCTAACAGACAAATTACTAGTAAAGGTGATCTGAGAAGATGACAACCACATGTTTACAGTCACATCACTAGATTATTTGATATGTCACCACTATAAGTTAGGGTTTTTGGGGACTTTACTGGATTGGCAACCTAAGAATGCTTAAAGAGAAAGATAATTAGTAGCAAAAGGTATGGTTTTGTGAGAATGTTATTGATTTGACAACCTAAAATTTGCTTGAAGGGAAAGCTTGTTATTTGTGTGTGAATATTATGTTTAAGTTCTTTAGACCCATATTGACTCTTACCAAAGGACCCTAGGTCATTGCGAGAAACGAACAGATTACAATGATGATCAAATTTTGGAACATTTGTTGCACAAAGGACATGTTGGCATTGTTTTAGGATTCTTCAATTAATTTAGATATCATAAGCAATAGGTCTCTACTTTATGTTTTGCAACATATTAATTTGACAATCGTTCTCCCTCTCTCTTTCAAGCAATAATAATTTTACTTTTCCTTACTTTACAAAGGTCTAAGGGCATGGGCTCTCTCTCTTTCAAGCAATAATAATTTTACTTTTCCTTACTTTACAAAGGTCTAAGGGCATGGGCTAAAGCTTTTGTTCTCCTGTTCTTTTCACTACATTCACAATAATAAGGTCTTTTTTTTTCACCCAAACCATGTCATATATGTAGGTAAGATGAGTATACGCTAGCTTGGTATATACACTTCCTATATGTAGGTCTTTGTTTTTCACCCAAACCATGTCATATATGTAGGTAAGATGAGTATACGCTAGCTTGGTATATACACTTCCTATCTCATCAACGTCATGGCAAGTTGAGAGAGCCTTTATCTATCTTCTAAGAATACAAGGGAGAGTGGGGAAGCTCAAAAATATGGTAAATCTAGGACCTTCTTTAGTTGATGAAAGACACGCAAAACAATTCCCCAAAAGGCTACTAGGTGCGGAGGGTCGAATAAAGAGGAGGACTTGGAAGCCTTGAAGCTTCATTGCCATTGATCAACGACCCAAGGGCAGAGCCTCAGTCACACAATGAAGGTGAGGAGGCACGTTAGCCATCTCATATCATCACAATGGAGCTATTCAAAGTCACACTCATATCTCGGCTACATGCATTGTTGCTACGGTTCTGATTCAAGCTAAAAATCAGCATAATTCGTAGATAGCTTGAGATTAATGACTGTCCTGATATTCATTTGGATCCTGTGTTATTAACATGAGCTGCATGCATGAATTGTTATAATGTTTGACCCAATCATGCTTGCAATCATCATGGATTACTTGAGAGATCTTGCAGCTTTGTACTTGGGATCGTATCAGAATCCACACACTCTCTCCACTTGCCTGATCACGCAGAGTGAATAACTTTTGAAACTCATGCTTGCATAAGAGGCCTCAATTATTCGACAAATGACTGACACGAGTTGTCCTCTTTTCTGCAGCTCTTCTGCTGGGCACACCGAAAATTGCTACACAAGTCCAGCATGGAAAAGACCCAGCTCCATGCAGGTAACTCTTTTATTTGAGCTGCTGCTAAATCTAGCAAATCAAGCATATGGCCGCTACTACCAAATGCCTGCCAACAAGTTCAGCTTGGGCTAAACTGAACTATCCATTGCTTGATCCCCTGCGCAGATACAAAAGGGAGCAAGTGTGATAATTTCTCCAATTTGGATACTGCTTCGGCTCAGAAGATCAAGAAGGAGGGATCAGCCACTGTAGCCATGAGGTTAGCCAAAGATGGTCTAAGACCAGCTGACGAATCAGATGGGGAAACATCACAAGTCATGCAGATCAACGTGGGGATATACACGCATGACTTGGATTTACTAAGGATAGGCACATTGGGCAACACGGGCGCTTCAATCATGCCAGACCTGGTGGCATTAGAGGGAGATGAACCATCCAACATGGACATGCAAGAGGCCCATAATGTGACCCCGGATCCAGAGGCCATGGGCCCAATTGACCTAGTGAAGCTACAGCAGGAGCTGCAGAAGATCCTGGATGTGAAGATGGGGGGAAGTGCTGATGCATCAGTGGATATTGAGGGGGGTTATAGTAATAATGCAGTAGGTAATGGATTGGATAAGATGGGAAGTGAGACATGGAAGGATAAGAGGAATGTGGCTGCTGCGGCGGCATGGGATGGCAGGAATCTTCACGTGTTGACTGAGGCATTGAGGGATCATATTGGGCTAGGTGATGAAGGGGAAAGGGAACAAGAGGATGATGCAGTGATTAAGAGGATGAAGGATGGGAGAGAGATGGAGGTGTTGACTGAGGCACTCAGGCACATTGGGTGGGATCCTGAGGGGTTAGCAGGGGGGGATGAGGATGATGATGGGCTGGGTGAAGGTGATGGCAAAGGGATGGTCAATCATGATAAGAAGAAGGGACAAGCTGGGAACAAGCAGTGGGAGAAGGAGAAGGATAAGGAGAAGAAAGGCCAGGAGGAAGAGACGCAGCCTAATATGATGATGATGATGGGTGCGGCTGCAGGAGGAGGAGGTGGAAAAGATGTGCAGGGGGGTACTGAGAGGGCAGTGTTCCCTCTGCATAACTTCCTGGAGGTGCCCATCGATGACATGCCCCCGCCCCCCCCTCAGGCCATCCTCAAGCTGAAGCAGCAGAAGAAACAAGCCCTCTACCGCAGCATGGCCGAGTTCCTGACCTGTGCCTCCCTCCGCAAGAAGATCCTTCAGTACAAGGAAGCCAAGCGCATCCGGGTCTCGCCCTACATCTGGGAGAAGCTCATGCAGCATCATCATCCCCACTATTCCTCCTCCTCCAAGGCACCCCATCACCATCCTCAGTATCCCCCCTCTCATCATCATCATCATACCAAAGTGGATAAGGTAAGTCCTAACAAGTTTCTTTCCTGCGGTACACAAGAAGTTTTAGACAAATTCCAACAATCATTCCCACATTGTGAACGATGACAATATCACAAGCTTTTGCAAGAGAGGGATCCCATACCTAGCTAGGTACCATTGGGGGCAAGTGATTGCTAGCCCGTAACCCCTTGCCCCCAACTACACCTAGCTCTATGCAAGATACCTCCCGAGCAAAAGCTGATCATGTTGAATACTGCAGGGAAAAATAAGGGGAAAAAGCCCTTTTCCCACAAGGAAGATACCAAAAACTTCTTGTGATGGATCTTCTTGCATTTCTTTCAGCATGTTGCTACAATAAAGAAAGGAAAGGAAAAAGCAAAGACTCTTTTAGATGTAATTGTCTGAACTCACCCTCACCCATAGACTCATTGTCAAGGAGCACCCAAACACCCTCAACAACTAACTAGAAAATATTGCCCCCTTATCTTACAAAACATGGTTGAACAAAAAAGGTAAGATGATCTATTGGGGAAAGAATAAGAACAAGTGGAGAAGCATGGTGCCACCAAATAGACTCTATTAATTTGATAGTGAAGCTAGTATATTGTTTTATAGCTTTTCATCTATGCTACTCTTCCCTCTCTTTGTTCATGGGATGCATTGCATCCATTCATGTGTGGCTTCTTTGGCTGCCACCTCATCCATCTATATCCATCCACATCTCTTAGACCTAGTTCCCATACACATCAAATATGCTAACAAACCTCTCCTTGATGCGTGGTTGGTCATTACCAATTGCCATTATCATCAAGGATGTGATTACAAAATAAGATTGCCCCCCTAAGTCCCCTATCATACTCATAAGTATGTGGTGTGACCCTAGTGTGACATAATCAGGATATAAGCAAATAGCTTTGGATTGATTTGGAAATTTGTCCCCTTGGCTACATCATCAATGCCAATGGTGGACATTACAATTGTAGGATTTAGAATAAGTGTCCATTGGATGGAGATACATCATTGGATTCATTTGATTTAGATACATCGTGATTTTAAATCAGCTTGTTTGCATAGTTTGCTTAGTTAGAGTAGCAGTCCCTTTTGAAATGGCCAAAGCATCTACAATTTGTGCATTGATGTTATACCTTTGTTTCTGCAATTCTTTTCTTCACAATTAATTAATCTACACTGTTTACATTTAAGCCAAGTTAAATTTATTGTAGCAATGAAGACATTGTCAAGAGTAGTGGTTGAAGTGCTCCCAATGGATTTAATTTTGTTCTCTCTTTCTAGTAAGGATACCTCAATGTTGTGCAACTTCAAATCTTCCATATTAGATAATTTTTCAGTTAAATTTTGATAACCATCTATATAACAAGTTGCTAGTAAAATAGCTTTGGCTTCATCTTCATCTACTATTTAAGATTATAAAGTTGCATTGGTAGCTTCATCTTGGAGTGCTCGGATTTAGTGTCAAAGACTTTGGTGACCTCCTCCCATGCTATCTTTTCACTTAGAATACAATCAATGTGGTGTATGCATTCATTACCTAAGCTTGCTCTGCTATGTATACCAATGCTTTTTTTTTCCTTCCTCCACGTTCTTCTCCCAAGCTTGTTGTGTCTCTTCCAATGATAATGCCCCATAACCTCTTATGCATAAGAAGATACATCATTTTTTATTTTGAACCCATGAATTTATCATCTCGAGTTGACATGATGCTTAATGAAGAGGCCTTATTGGGCTTATAGATTGATGCCCAACCAACATTGTCTAATTTCATACAAGGTATCATTTGGATCTTACAATAAGGATTTGACCAAATTTTAATAGTTTACGTTTCTCATGAGAACACCACTCTTGGAAGACAATTTGATTTATGTAGGTAGCATGTGTGAGCATAGCTCAAGAGAAACCAATTTGGTAAGCCCAATGTGAACAAGGATTATGTTGAACTAGTTTGAAGAATTGAAATCTGGACATGAGTTAGAGGAGGAGTGTTTTAACCTTTGATAATAAGGTTTAAAGAAAGGAGAATGAAAGAAATGAAATCATGCAACATGCCATCAACAAAAATAGCATAGAGAAGGTAGACTTCTTACGTGCCTTGAACTGGTTGATTTGATACAATAAGGAAGAAGGGCAGTCATTGAAGCATTTGTACAAGGTTTGTTTGTTGAGTTCTTATGGTTATTTTCCAAGCAAGGGACCAGCTTAAACCCCTTGCTTAGGGGGCATCTTAAGTAGGGACGAAGCTCAAGCTAAGGGACTGTATATGCCACAAATAGAGGGGCTTCATATCAATCAAGTAGGGGACCTACTCTCTATTCAAGAGAGGCAAAGAAGAGAAGCAGAAGGTTGATTTCTTTCTTGTGTGGTTCAAATCTCAACTGATCAACTGTTGCATGATGCTTTTGTAAGCTTTCCAATTGAGCCTTGGACTTCCTAGGTAGCACCTCCTTTCAGCTTGTCTTGAGCTTCTTCAACATTGTGTGAAACAGTGGATGCCTCTCTACCTCACAACCTCAAGAAAAAAGGCTCTAATACCATGTTACAAAACATGGTTGAGCAAAAAGGTAAGATGAACTATGGGGGAAAGAAGAAAAATAAGTGGAGAAGCATGATGCCACCAAATAGACTCAATTGATTTGATAGTGAAGCTACTACATTTTTTTATAGCTTTCTAGCTATGCTACTCTTCCCTCTCTTTGCTTATGGGATGCATTCCATCCATTCATGTGTGACCTCTTTGACTACCACCTCATTCATCCTTATCCATCCACATCTCTTAGACCTAGTTTCCATACGCGTCAAATATGATAACACCTTACAATGGCATTTGCCCTAGTGACCAAGGTAGTGAGGATTGTAACATATGCCATTACATTATATGCTTTCCTTTATGAACTTATAAGCAAGATCACCCAAGCACCCTTCACAATCACCTTGAAATATTGTCTTGACAATAATGCCACACTAGTGACTAGCTATGGGGACTATAACATGGGTCATCATATACCATTCATTTCCATGTCTATCTCATTGCTTCAAATGACTCAAAGAATGAGACCTTTCTTAAATTTCTTTTAGCACAATGGAGATTTCTTCATTATGCTACATACTAGCATATAGTGTGATAGGGCCATAATTCTATAAATTTGCATTCATGTGCATTGTACACTTTGTGACCATAAGGAAGTTTGTTCTCGATATAAGGGAGGCATCACCTTTCTACACATACCTTATGAAACTAATCTAACCTCTCTATGCAAACCTTGCCCTCATCTATCATCTATTTTGGAGAGTCCAAGGGCTTTGCAATACAGGTTGCACTTTGCAATTCTACTACGTAGACTTAGTAAATTATATGATTTTCACATGTCTGAGTGAGTTCAAATGCATCCATTTTAATATTTTAGTATATACAATACATAAACTTCCCATGGACCTATATCAAAGGAGTGATCTTTATACATTAATATGCAATCACTATCCTTGTCATTTTTATAGTAATCAAAGGAATACATGATCCTAGATCCACATTTAAATGATCCTTTTATCTTTGTTTGTGCATGTTTGCTAGTCCACGTAATAATCGTGTCTGCTACTCTATGCAATTTTCGTGTTTAATCTCTATTCATGCATGCCTGCTAGTTTGTGTAATTATTGTGTTAATGTGACCCCTCCTTAACTTTTGATTGATATTATCTCCAAGCTTTCATTATCTTATTCCTTTGAGCTTTGATTGTCTTATTCCTTCTTTTCTATAATCCTCAACCTTCCACTTTAGTGAACTTTCAATCCAATAATCAATGCCCTTCTGACGGCATGATTCTTCATTGTTATTTTTGTTTAAAGAACAATGGGAATATCAAACCTTAATCTTCTTTTATTCTCCATAGTAAATATTAGTTTAATAAATAAGTTAAAATAAATGTTGGATTTTAATGTGAAAGGCTACAATTGGCTTATTTTAAATATTTTAGTCTTATTGTGCCCTTATTAGATGCTCAAGTTAAGCTATCACAACCACAATACTTATACTATGACAAAATTCATCCTTGCATACAAAATCACCTAGACTAACTCCATTTTTTTCCATGATTTTTGACATGTTCACAATTTTTTTTTACCATTGTTCACAGTTTCTTCAAGCATTGAGAAAGATAATAGTGGCACCACACAACAATAAGAGGAATGAACATGGTGACACTTTAGATGGTGATGAAAAAGGTGATCAGTTGAAGCAATTATCTTTCAGAGGTAGATCAAGTGATCGCTACACAATTAAATCAATCGACATATCCAATGCAAAACTGGATCAAGCAGATTCTATTGCTAGAGATGATGAAGTCCACCTTCTCAAGACCAAGAATGAATATTGGGTTAAAACCGATGATGAATGTGAGCCAAATTTCTTTGTATCATTCATCATTCAAGTGCTTTTATGTGATATAAGTATTTCATTGTCCCCAGGTAGTCTTGGTTCTATTGCACTATGAGCATGTCCTTGGAAGTGTTCCCATGCTTATATCATCATATAAATTAACATGTGAGATTCTATCAATCATATATCTAAAAATAGGAAACACTCATGCATCCATCAAAAAATAAGATTCAACAAATCACCCATCAAAATATAAATAAAGTACATGCACCAAATGCTTCTTAGGAAGTCGTTTTCTCTTACTTTACCATGTTAAAACTACCACTTATTATAGGCTAATACTATACCTTTATTTGGTGGTGCAGATTTTGTTATTGAACTTTGAGATTGACTATGTACATAACACCACATTCAAGCAACCAAGTTTGTTCTACTAGCTAATCCACTCCTCCAACAACTATGAGTTTTGAGTGATTGATACTAGAAGTATTTTCACACTTGCAAAGTACACACCCACAATCTATGTGAATTTATTTCTTGATCCAAATACAAATACAATGTTTTTTCATATATTACAAGTGTCAACTTGAAACTCTTAACAAGTGATTGGATGTAATTTTGAGATTTTGTAAGTTAGTGCATATTGTGATAGTCATGTATGACTAATTGAGTTTATTACAAGGTACACAAATTTTGAGAGAGAGAGAGAGAGAGAGAGAGAGAGAGAGAGAGTGTGTGTGTGTGTGTGTGTGTGTGTGCGCGCGTGCGCGTGCACGTACATGTGTGCACATGTGCAAGAAACCTGCATAATACCTACATTCGTGAAGTATTCATTGAACGCCCTACTTACTTGGTTTGAGGTTAAGGGAGATCCCTTATGCCTCTTTTTTATGATACCCCTTATCAATCAATTTTTTCACTTTTCAATTTTAAAAGCCCCCCTTGTAGAGATATTTTTTCTAATCCCAAAGCATTAGAATCCCCTTGCCCCATGGTCAAGTTCTTGGTCTCTTTAGTGAATCAACAATATTAACTTTTAGATTGTTTGTGGGCCTAATAAGTAATGCTATAGAATACTTGAGTGGAAATTTAGTATCTTATATTGTCATTACAATCTAGAACATCTCATATTGGCTTTGTATGCCTTTCAAATTCACAAAAGAGTGTTCAAATTTAGTAATATGAGAAACCTTATAAGGCCATTACTTTGATGGCTATTACAAGAGAAGATCAAATGTATCAAGGAAAGGATTTTAAAAAAATTATTACTAATTCCTCAACTATTGTGCCATCTTTACAATACCATTTACAACATACTACATACTAATGATGACATAATCTTTTCATGTGAAATGTAGTATCAAAAGTATATGCACAACCATAATGACTTTTTAGCTTGGTTACTACCATAGTTTCACTCCTTTTAGATATTTCATCACTTAAAGAGGCCCTTTTAATTATCCTGGTGAAAGAATTGCCATGCTTCACCAAACACAAACCTCTAAATATGACCTTACTTTACATCTCCCAAATAGTCGACATAGTAACTACCTTTTTTCACTTGCCAACAATAGGAAAGTTGGTGAAATCATAAACTTCTCACTTGGCTCCATGTAATAAGTTCACCAAATTCATATTATCACACCCTTTTAGATGCTTCCTAAGCTTAAGAGGCTTTTGCCACCAAGTTCTTTAAAGGAAACATCAACATCAATATCTTCCAAAGAAATAAGTTTAACTTGCTAACATAGGTGGACCTTCAAGTAGGCAACTTAAAGGGTACTTAAACCCATTTAAAAATCATGTTTGTAGGTAGTAAGCAAGTTTCCGATTATTATCTTGCAAAGAAATAGGTTTAATTTTCTAAGAATATAGACCTTCAAGTATCCTTCTCATTTCTTTTAAAAACATTAGCACTTAACGAAAATGTCATGGCTTCCTTATTATTTCTTGGATTTGGCAATCCAATGTGGTTTTTCCTAGAATACTTTGGCTTGCACCATATGTGCAGTGCCACCCAACACTATGAAAAATATGGAAATAAGTAATCTAGCATTTTGAACGACTTGGATAAATCTTCCTTGTCCCCTAGCAAAAAGTGGAGCTAATCATTTAGCTTCACATCCATTCAAAAACAACCTATCATGAACTTCATGTAGATAGAACCACTTCATTTTTCCCATCTCTTAAATGAGTTCACCCATCTTTTTTACAAGTTTCTCATGATTTTTCCTTGAAAGATGAGTAGAAAATTAAAATCTTCAAATGATTACTAGAAACTCTAATGCCTAGTATTTTGTCTATTTATATATCAAACTCAAAAGTGGTCTACAATATCCCATTACTTCCATGCTTAATAACACGGACATATACTAATGATGGCATCTACCATAGAAATATACTAATGATGGCATTGTTGTTGCATGTGAAACATAATATTGGAAGTACATACATCTCACACGGATTTTTATCATGGTTACAACCACATTCCTACTCACATGCCCTTCTAGATAGTTGGTGACCTTCAGAGACCCTTCAATTATCCCAAAGAAAGAATCACAAGGTTTATCTAATCACAATCAAGAAACCTCTGATGATGACCTTATTCTATAGCTCCAAAAGAGTGGATAAAGCTACATAGCTTTCTATCTTGTGAATAGTGGAAAAACATTGCCAAATCATACATTTCCTTATTGATCTCCACGTAATAAGTTGACCACATCCATCTTGTCATATACTTTCGAAGCTAAGAGGCCCTTGCACCAAGCTCTTGATAGCCAATATCGCAATGTTTATCTTCCAAAGGGATAAGTTAAACTTACTACCCATCATAAGGGAACCTAAGACCATTTGCAAATAATATTCATGGTAGGAAACTTCCCAATGATTAACTTCCAAAGAGAGAAAGTGTAAACAGCTCAAGAGTGCAGAATTTCAACATCCCTCCCATTTCTTTACAAAGCCTTTATAGTTACAACCATGTCTTGCTTCCTTATTATTCCTTGGATTTGTAATTCTAATGGGGTTTCTCCTATAAAAAGTTACCTTACACCATAAGAGGAGTACCATCCAATTTTATGAAAAATGTGGGCCTAAGTAATCTAATATTCTAAAATATGTGGGTCTATCTTTCTTTTTCTTTGCAAAAACTTAAGCTAACCATTTAATTTCATGTTAATTCAAAGAGAGATTGCTTGAAATTCATGTAATTATCAACAAAAAGGGGTAGAATTAAGCCAAATAGAGTAAATCAATGATACATCACCTTATTTCTAGACTTTGGTCCATTTACAACTCTTAAGAATCTACTATCAAGAGTTATCACTAACATTTTTTTATCTCAAAATCCTTAATTTTTACCTTCCAAGGCTAAATCATTCAATTGTCCAATCATTCAATCTCTTGTCAACACTTCTTTCAAAGCCAATGCAATATCTAAGTAAGACAACAATGGCCACAAAGAGCCCATTTGGATCAATCCTTTGCTTGGGGTTTAAACCATGTTGATAGGTTGGCCCCGACACATAATGATGTTGTCTAAGCATAATAGATTGCACTTTACTTGCAAATTAACGAACAGGCTACTTCCACATAAAACAATGTTGTTAAGCACAATATCTTCAGAATTGACATTAGCAAGTACTTATTCATCAACGTTCAACTTTAAGCTTGAGCCTTCTCTATGGTAACATTTGGTCCAAAAAAATAGTAACAAATATCTCATAAACTTAAATCGATCCTTCAAAATAATATTAGCACTATTATCAACAAGCTTTCACCCCCCAAATATATGCCCATTATGAATATGTGTAACCCCTTTTTCATCCAAATGTGATTTAGATAAACAAGGTTTCTCAACAAAGGACTAGCGTTCAATGTGGAATGCTAGGGCGTTTGCAGTAGCTTTGCTGCCATGAAGCAGCAAGTGAAGTTGCTATACACGACAATCTATTTCTCATCTTTCTCTCTTCTCTTTTCTCCCATTATTTCTATTTATTCTCTCTCTCTCTCTCTCTCTCTCTCTCTCTCTCTCTCTCTCTCTCTCTCTCTCTCTCTCTCTCTCTCTCATTAGCAAGCTTGAACTACAAATCACTAACCTCAAAAATCATGTGAGAGACTAAAATCCTACAAATCTCTTGAATAAGGTGCAAGTTGTCCATCAAATGACAATGAGTTTCACTACATCACACAACAAATGAAAACCATTAAAGATGCATGAGAAGACCATCAATAATGATGCAAATGTGTGAAGCCAAGAACCCTTAAGAAGAAAAAAAGAAGGTGAATCTAGTCCCCACATCTATAGCTTGTGAGATGGAAGGAGGGATCTTCACTTAAAGAATATGCAATGCCTTAATGATTTTATCAAAACATGAACTTAACAAGAATAATCAAATAAAAGGAATTCGTCCTCAAGAGTGGGGACATAGGGAGGGATATGTCGTCCCACATAAATGAAAAGTTTTGAAATAGAAATATATAAATGACCCCACACTTGCTTAATGGGCATACAATAACACAATTGGCTATGTCATTACAAGCTCTCTGTCTTTGATACTCTCACACTTTAGTGTATCACATTGACCCATTATAATTGGGGGAAAGTACTCACATTTAGCCATATCCTTGAGGTGTGCTTATTGAATTATGCTAGCATCCTTGCAATTTGGCACCCTACCCTAAGATTCACTTTACATATATCACTAATGATAGCCTTTCTAGATTTGGATCACCTTCTAGGTATCATGGGTGTTGCACTATACATGCACTACTTTAGAAAGAGGCGGAGTTTCGTTAGCTTATACATCACTAGGAGTTACCTTCTAATTTCTCATAAGATGGAAGAAGAAAGGACATTTTCTTCCTTGTAGGAGATTACATGGAGCTACAAAGGAGCTTCCAAAGGTGATGGATGTGTGGTAGCACTTAGGTTCTTAATCATGAGATTGTGGATTTAAGTCTCATTGGGTTCATCTTTCGGTTGGACATGTATGTTACATGGTGTATTCATAGAACCACTTGAACACTCGATTGGTCTCCCTCCTTGATAGGAGTGATCTTCACTTAAAGAAGTCATCTAACTTATGAGAGATCCTGTCCACCCATGGGAATAAATTCCATTGTGGCTCTTTCCTACTCTATTAGCTAATCTTATGACCCTATTTGAAGGGGAGGTATCCCCCTTGTGGGACTTTTTATATGCATGTCTTTCCTCAAAAATGAGAAAGATGTGAGAAGAATATACTAAAAGTATTGGTAGTGCAAGTTCTACCATTACATTACTTGGCATATGCCACACATATGACCATTTCCTTAACCATATACCTAATCATCCCCTCGCATGTGTCCCAAGAATGGTTGATACCTATTCTATATGCTCAATCTTGTAGATGAAAGGAGTTTGTCCAATTAACATGGTGCACGTAACTTGGATTCATGTGGTATGTCATTTCTTTAACAAACTTGGTATTAGGGTTTGTTAGGAACCAATTTTTTGTCCAAACTTCCTATCTCTCCAAGGTTTTTTATTTTTTTTCAATATGTTGAGTAAATCAATATAAGGGAAAAAATAAATATTATTTAAAGCATTCATTTTATTATTTTTTGACATTGAGAAATGAAAGTTAGGAGAGGAAATGGGATTACATACCCGAACTTTATAAGAAGAGCACCAACTAATGGTTAATAGTTTGAATCTCTTTTGGTGGACATTTTGAGTGGGCAAAAGCATGTTGTAGCAATGACAATTTGAATCAAATGGTTCATCTCATATGGCTCCTCCTATTTTTTAATATAAAATCGAGGAACCATATTTGGAATTGATTCTACCTCCATGGTATTTTAATAGAACAGGCTAATGTTTCCAAGAATACCAAGCTTTGTCAACAATAATAATGCAACTTAGGCTTTATTTTTTCAGGCCCCTAATTGCTAGAATCACTTTGGATTTTTGCACCAAGCATTACAATGATATAATGAGTGTTAATGTTTGGCTCTAAGTTTGAACCTCCTAACTAGGGTTTGAACCCTCACCCTTTTTAATCACAGAGACATGAATGCTAGATATGAGGTTTGTGAGCTTATACCCTGTGAGTTCATTATCTAAGATGTCAAGGTGTTCTAACTATTCAATCTCTAATTTGCTTCTTGCTACACCAAGATCAACTAGCAAGCCTTCAACTTTTGAGGGTTTAGCATTGCATAGATTCATTCTATCAAGCATCCATCTGAATCATAATTAGTGGAGTTGTTGTTGCATTCCTTTGTACTTTTATACTCTAATTCTTCTTCTTCTTATTTGTCATTGACTCATTGTCATAACTTTATTCTCCCATAAGAGTCCTTGCTAGGCTATTGTTGTAAACAAACAATATTCGATGCAACTTTGCCTTATTTTAAGGTGGGATTGTCCAAAAATACTTCAAATATTAACTAATTCACTTCAAGGCTATATTTTAAGCATCATTGCCATTGTGAGAAAGTATCTTCTGGAGCCCTATTTTATTGGAGGGAGTTTGAAATCCTCTTACCCTTAGTTGTATTAATAGTTTGAGGTTTATCATGAGTACTCACACTGAGATTGATTATCCACATGGTCTAAGCAAGTGCATAACTAGAGCTTTTGCTTCCTTCTTACTTATCATTTTGTAGGCCTCATGGTGCATGGTAGGTCTAGGATTACAAGTATATGTATTGAATCTTGTTCATCTTTTGGATAAGAAATGTACTTATGAAGTGGCATGGATGCAAGAAGAAAGATTGTATCCCTTAGAAGCATGCTAGAAATAGCTATTGGAGCTTTTGCAAGCTTGACTACCTAACTTGATGGAATGCATATTATTTCAAGAGTTTCATCCAATTTGGCAAAAACTACCTCTCACATAGCCTATACATCCTCTGAACCCATAGATCTATCCATTCTTCTCATAAACCACACGAAAGTAAGAACAAACAAAATAATAAGGGTGTACTAAACTCACAACCTTACCTTCTTCTCAACACCACAAAGCAAAGGCTTAATGGTGGCTCCACGATCCATGAAATGGTACTCAATTTGAAACATCTACTTCATAGCTCTTGATCCGATTTGCAAGCACCTACTTTGCGAGAGGAAATGAGATAAAGAAGAAAGACCACCCCATCTCTACTCTAGTTTGCCTCTCACCTAAGAAGGGGAAGAAGGGAAGAGCGTGTGCAAGAAGGAGCTTCACCTCTCAAGTCCCACACTCTCACTCTCCCTCACTCTCAAGATGGAGCACAAGAAAAGAGAATAGAAGTAAGAAGAAGAAGGATGCTCTCAAGTTTGCACACCACAAGAATGACATTATCTATTCAGTTTTCAATTTTATACACGAGGTTTGGAGTTTGGGCTTCCACTTAAGTTGGGCACCCATCTCTCCTATTTGGCTCTTGGCAGGCCTTTCTTGATTCATGCATACATATTAGATTATAACGACCATCACAAAAGTGAATGAAGGCTAGTGCCCATGCCCTAGTTGAGCCATGGGTCTTTCTACCTCGCAAAAAATATTGCAACTTGCATGAGCACTACACTCGACTTTCAAAATGATACTACTATTAATTGCACGATCGCAATCTTTGACCAAAAATTACATGACTTGTGCCCTTTGCTTGATTTGCACTTCGCTTTACCTTTTTCACATTTATGTGTCTTTGTCGATTCACTTTGCTCTCTTGCTGCCTTTGATCCTACAGCTAGCATTACCCCCTCTAGACAAGTGCTAGTCGCATGGCACTCTTTGTCAAATGTAGCATGCTCTAGCTTGCACCAAAGACAAAGAATGTCAAGGACAGTTGGAAAATCATTACAAGAAGAGTGGTGGTTGTGCTAGAGCTTGATTTGAATGCTAAATTCATTGGAAGATCTTTATGGGAATTGGATTTGTTTTGCACTATGAATGCCAAGCAAAAAGTGGTAATGTGGATTGAATGCAACTCATGGAACTAGGATCTCCTAGTAGAAGGCTGTTTAAAATCAATTGGACTAGTTGAAGCTGGGCACCACAAAGAATGTTGGCTCGAGGCAGAAGTTGTAAGCCACTACATTCGCTTGTACCTATTGCAAGGGCAAACCTTTCATCCTCTCTACTTAGGGGAGTGCCAATTTGATTACGTACATAGGATGTATGTATGGATTGGGAGATGGGTCAAACTCAAGGCAAAAGCTAGAGTGTTGTCCCACACTTGAGGACCCAATCCATATATGTGTTATGATGCTATTATTATGTGAGTGTACATGTTTACATAAGCTATTACATAGTTAGAAGATAGCACAATGACTTTAGTTTGTCAATCATCAATGAACCAATACACTTTTTATTGACAGTTAGGTGATGGGAAGTATTTTCATTATTAATGTGCAATCAAGGAGTCAATGGGGCATTGAAAGGTGAGAAGGATCGAAGCTTGCACTCAAGAGCTATGGCGGGAGAGTAAGAGCAAGAAAGAGAGAGACAAGAAATGGGAACTCCAACAGTCACAATGTGTGATCGGGCCTTCCTTTATTCAAAATGTCACTAAAAGAATAAAGAATAAAGTGACGGTGGCGGGCACTCACCACCTGCAGTGTGCAATGGCGGTAACTGTCAGTGTAGTAATACACGGACGGCTAGGCAGAGGCGCCTTTACCCCCAACAACCTCCCACTTAAAGGCGAATCTGCCCTAGTGAGGAGTGAAAAGAAAGAAGAAGAAAGACAGTACAACATGTACACATGTACAACTGGATGAGGAAAGACGTCATCTCATCTCACGCCCATCAACCTCCTGAGGAAGGCAAAGTGCTTTGTAGAGAGGCTTTTCGTGAGCAGATCTGCAGGATTCTGGTCAGTTGAGATCTTGACAAAGTCAACAGACTTGTCCTCAATGACTCCATGTATGAAGTGATACCTCACCTCAATGTGTTTTGTCTTCGCATGGAAGACCGAATTATTGGCTAACTGAATAGCACTCATAGAATCTGAATGCAATGTAGGGATAGCATCAATACTAAGATCAGCAACCAAATGACCCAACCAAATGGCCTCCTTGCAAGCCTCAGTGGCTGCAACATACTTGGCCTCTGTAGTAGAAAGGGTTGTGCATTTCTACACCCTGGACATCCAAGAAACAACACCTCTAGCATAGGTGAATACATAGCCGGAAGTGGGCTTCCTACTATCTGCATGTCTTGCATAATCAGAGTCAGTGTACCCCATGACTCCTGTATCCAGGCTGCCATAGCATATACACATATCTGCAGTGCCCTTCAGGTACCTCATGATACCCTTCACGGCATCCCAATGCTTCTTGCCAGGTGTAGCCATATAGCGTGCCACAACACCAACTGCAAAGGTAATATCTAGACAAGTAGCTATCATGGCATACATAAGACTACCCACTGCGGATGCATAGGGAATCTTGGCCATCTCGGCCCTTTGCTCATCTGTCTGCAGACAATCAGCATGTGATACCTTCACATAAGAAGGCAATGGATAGCCAATAGGCTTTATGTCCTACATGCGGAAGCGCTCAAGGACTTTATGAATGTACTCCCTCTATGACAAGTAGAGAAGTCCCTGATGCATGTCGTGTCTAATGCGCATACCAACTATGTGAGAGGCATGTCCCAGATCTTTCATCTCAAAGCTCTTCTTGAGTTGAGCCTTAAGAGCGTCTAGCTCATCATGAGCTTTCCCTGCTATCAACATATCATTCACATAAAGTACCAAAATCAATAAAGAAGCATCAAGGGCTTTCTTCGTGTAAAGACACGGATCCATAGCACTCCTGCGCTAGCCATGTGACTGCATAAAGGCATCAAACTTATGATACCACTCCCTAGGTGCCTGCTTCAAGCCATAAAGACTTTTCTTCAATTTGCACACTAGTTGCTCCCTACCAGGTTCTACAAAGCCCTTAGGCTGCTCCATATAAATTTCATCATGCAAGTCTCCATGTAAGAAATCCGCCTTGACATCCATCTGGTATAAATCCAAGTCAAGCTGAGCAACCAAGGCCAAGACTAAGCATAGGGTAGTCATCTTAACCATAGGAGAAAAGACCTCATCAAAGTCCACACCATGCTCCTTCTTAAAACCCTTTGCTACCAATCTATCCTTGTATGCCGACTTGGGTGTCCAGGGGTACTTTTCAACTTGTACACCCACTTGCATGGCAAAGCCTTCTTGCCCTCAGGCAAGGAAACCAAATCCCAAGTCTCATTCTTATGGAAGGATTCTATCTCAGACTGCATAGCCCTCTCCCAGGATTGACTATCACCCCTGCGCATAGCCTCATCATAAGTGAAAGGCTCTCCTACATCTGTAACCAAGACATAATGCATCAAGGGCTGAAATCTATCAGGTGGACGTCTATCTCTAGTAGACCATCTCATGGCAGGCTCTGCTACCTGCCCAGCTGCCTGTGTCCAACACCCTGACCATGAGCATTTGCTGCACCTGTAGGCTGTCCAATTGGCTGTGCAGGAGCTCTCGGCTCCTCCTGAAATATGACCCTACGGATCTCAACAACTCTCTCATGCTGCCTATGCATCTTGTCTTCATGGAAGACTACATCATGACTGCAGATGACTACATCATGACGGTAACCCATCTCGCCTGCATCCCCATAACCAAGGAAAATGCATTTGACACTCTTAGGATCCAACTTGCTTCTCTTGTCCTTCGGCGCATGGCAAAATGCCTCACATCCAAAGACATGGAGATGCACATAAGAGGGAGGTTTTCCAGTCCATACCTCCTCTGCAACTTGGAAATCCAAACCACTAGAAGGTGATCTGTTTATGATATGCACAGTTGTACTAACTGCCTCAGCCCAAAAGCTCTGTGGTAGGCTTGCATGGCTAAGCATACTGCGTACACGCTCCTGGATGGTTCTATTCATCCGCTCAGCCAAACCATTCTGAGGGGGATGTAGGGGGTGGTCAACTGACGCTTAATACCCCTCTCATCACAAAACTGCTCAAAAGCACATGAGACATACTCACCCCCATTATCTGTCCTTGGGGATTTTAGCCTATACCCAAATTGGTTCTCAACCAATGCAAGCCATCTCTAAAACATAGCCAAGACATCGAATTTCAGCTTAATGGGATAAGCCAAACTTTTCGTGAAAAATCATCTATGAAAGTAACAAAATACTTTGCACCACCCATAGACTAACAAGGCATGGGTCCATAGACATTCGAATGTACCAATGCCAAGGGCTCACTCATGCGTGGCCTACCAAATTTCTTCTACATAGACCTAGTCTCTGCCTGCCATAAAGACAATGCTCGCATGAATCAAAACATGCATAATCAAGGGGTGGTTTGTACTGCAAGCCAGAAAGCATTTTCATTCCCTTCAAAGACATATGGCCTAAATGGGCATGCCAAAGATATACATGTGGGATAGAACCCACAGACAAAAGATGATCAAGGGAAGAAGTGGATACAATCAAGGGATAGAGGCTACCATCCTTGGCACCTCTCGCAATCACAAGTTTGCCATGAGTGATCTTCCATGCAGAGTCTCCAAAAGATACATGATAACCTGTGTCATCAAGCTGTCCAGCTGACATGAGACCGTGTGTCAAAGCAGGTATATGCCGTACATCCTGCATAATAAAATGGCTGCCAGAAGGAAACTGCAGCCTAACATCACCAATGCCCACAATATCAAGAGAACTATCATCACCCAAGCGCACAGAACCCGAAACAGTACAGTATGAATGAAACCACTCTTGGCAATGTGTCACATGAAAGGATGCACTTGAGTCCAAGAGCCAACACTATGCATACATAGAGTGTATCTCTGTCATCTGCAAAGCACTAGAAGAAGCTGCAAGGATATAATCATCATCAACATCCTCAGGCTGCTGCATAACATTGATCTCTTCAATTTTAACACTGGACTTTGTAGGCACAATGCTATGATTAGAAGACTTATCCTGCACTTTGTCTTTCCCCTTATCTTTACGCCTTTCATTGCACAGTTCATGGCATTGTGGCCTAATATGGCCCTTTTTCCCACAATGGTGACAAGTAACATCTGCATTCCTGCCACGGGATTTGCTACGTGACTTCCCACCTGACAGAAGAGAGGCATCCAAATTCTTATGGTTAACCTCTTCCTGCAGAAGAGCACTCTCAACATCAAATAATTTCAAGGTAGCAGTAGAGGCACATAATCCAGTGCGGAATACATCCCATGACTCATTAAGAGTACCAAGCAAGAAAAGAGGAGTGACATCCTTTGCAAAAGTGATGTCTTGCGAAGTCAAGTTCTTGAGTGTAGCATGGAATTGGCTCAAGTGAGCAAACATAGTCACATTCTCCTTCATGCGCAGATCCATAAGCTGCTTCAGCCAATACATCTGACTGGCTGAACTTTTCTTGTCATAGAGATTCTTGATTTTATCCCACAACTGCCATGCACTCTATTCTTCCTCAAATACATTGTAATGAACCTGTTCTATGAGAGATAATACAATAGTGGACTTGCATAACTCATCAAGCTCAAACCATAACTCATCTCGCATAGTTGAAGGCGGTTTCCCGCTAAACCTCAATGGTTTGATCTGCGATTTCTGCACCAACACGTGCCAAATCTAACTCTTCCAATAAGAGTAATTCGTACCATCAAGCTTAGTGATGTTGAAAATGGCATGATCAGTGGACGAACTTGCCATAATGCATGCTAGAAGACTGCATGCAGTTCAAAACTACTTGTTGTTTACTACAAAAAATGACCAAAAAATCACCAAAATCGAGAGAAAATGGCGAGAAAAGCGTAACCAAAGTTGCTGCCCACAAAGTACTAGTGAAAGTACATCATTTCAGAATATTTCAACATGAAAAATCTATGTCAGTTCGGAGTTATATGCTTGCTGTAATAAATGACAGCAGGGTACTATGAGAGTCAATTACTAACCAAATCACTGTACCAAGTCAATAAATGACAGCCAAGACATGACCAGCCATAAACGGGCATAAATCAGCACCAAAAAGTCATCAAGACCCTGATCAAACACCCAAACATGTCACCAAATCATCCATCAATGAGTAGGCATACCCCCTGGACAGTAGGGCAAAGTATAC
This sequence comes from Lygodium microphyllum, assembly GCF_053477565.2. Classification (NCBI taxonomy): domain Eukaryota; kingdom Viridiplantae; phylum Streptophyta; class Polypodiopsida; order Schizaeales; family Lygodiaceae; genus Lygodium; species Lygodium microphyllum. The sequence goes on from NC_141144.1 coordinate 133,776,557, forward strand.
ATAACCTATGAGAGATTGGAAAAGATTACAAGAATTCATGCGAGTGACTCTAGGAGATAGGTCAAACCAAGGTTTCCTACGTGTTTCATGCCCTTGATGTGCCCTAAGTTTACGTGGGGGATAGGAAATGGGACAAGGGGTTAGAGATAAAACCAACCAAGTAAGGCCACCAGGTATACCTAACTTAAGGACCCCTAGATATTGTGCCACGTTTTGTGCGTGCATACTTTTCTCTCTCTCTCTTTTCTAACATTTTCTTTGTTTCTTTGAAATACAATATGATATAGAAGGACTTTCCACCTGTAGTAAGAATAATACAATGGCAAGATCAAGAGACTTTAGGGATTGCTTAAAGATGGATGACCCGATCAAGATCAAAGAAATAATGATAGTGTACTTTATGGGACTCAAGGTGGGGTAGCATTGAAACTATTTCTTGATTGATAAAGGAGCTCTAGCCATTGATAGAGCTTATTTCTCATTGGTATTGTGTCTAGTTTGTTGGTGTATAGAGTAGCTAAGAGAATGCCAATGGAGGAAAACTTGCATATGGAGCATGATCTTGTAGATGTGGTTTTTAAAGTCCTTCTAGTTATATGTTCAGGTAGGCCTTCATTGCTTGCTGGTGCTTTCGGTAATTCTTCCAAGGGATGGTAGTCCTTGGTTGGTTCGAATATTTGATCCACCCACATAACCACCTAATTTTCCTACATTCAGTTGATCAAAATATGAGAGTATATGCAGTTGGTGTGCTTCAAAATCCATTAATAGGAATCTATTTGAGAAAATATCACTTACTTGAGTCTAGTTGTGTTGACCTTGATTGTGGTTTTCTCTACTTGAAAATCAAATGAGCTTAAATAAATTAAACTCTAGTTGATTTGTACACAACCATTGAAAACATGATCAATTTATGTACATGTTTATAGCTATGAATCCATATCACACCAAGATGTTAGAATCCAATTGTAAACCTCAAGATTAAACTCTAGTGTAGCACAATCTTGGAGGAGTCGTGGGAACTTTTACTAGGAAGGATAAGTACTATGTAGCATCAAGTAGTATTGTTCCTTGTCCTAGTCTACTAGCAACATGTAGTTCCTTTTCAATTAGAATTTTATCAAGCAAGGGATAGTCTAGGATGGGTCCTGTTAAAACCACACCATGGATAGTAGCAAGTATGCGAAAGGAAGTAGGGGCTACATAAGTTATGGGTCTCTTCGAGACCACCATATAGCTTGTCATTCTAAGATAGTCATTCGTTGTGGCCTCTTCGAGACTGCCATATAGCTTGTGGTTTTGAGATAGTCAATTAGAATTTTATCAAGGGATATTCTAGGGTGGGTCCTACTAAAACCATACCACAAATAATAGCAACTACACAAAAGGAAGTAGGGGCTACATAGGTTGTGGGTCTCTTCAAGATTGCCATATAGCTTGTCATTCTGAGATAGGGCCTCTTCGAGACTACCATATAGCTTGTCATCTTGAGATAGGGCCTCTTTGAGACTGCCATATAGCTTGTCATCTTGAGATACTCAATTACAATTTTATCAAGCAAGGGATAGTCTGGGCCCTGCTAAAACCATACCACAGATAGTAGCAAGTATGCAAAAGGAAGTAAGCACTACACATGTTGTGGGTCTCTTCAAGACCGCCATATAGCTTATTATTATGATATAGTCATTAGTTGGTCTTCGAGTTCAACCATCAGAGCTTGAATATTAAGCCACCATTTCTCAAATTGGCTTCATCCCTCAGCTTGTTGTTTGATCTTCTCTATCTCGAGCACATCATGCTAACAAGGCACTTCGTTGAATGTAACTATTAAGCATTTTTCTTTGGCTTCCTCATCAGAGAGCAGCCATGGAAGATTGTCTAGAATCCCATCATAGTGCTTGCAAAGATGTTGTTGTTCCTCAATGAATATGCTAGGTATTCCTCATACTATTTAGGTAATGTGCCCATATCACGGTGGACATAGATGCTTGCAAGCAACTTCAACCTAGCATTCAATTATTCTGTGAGACACTCATTCCCATTCCTATTTTCTAAGCATGCTTTCACTACCACCATTTCTTCCAAGATTGTGATTATGGCTTTGGGCTTTAGCATGGTGAGAGGTTTAGGATGAGTTGGGAAACGTTGAAGGAGTATAAGATTATTTGTGCCTTTAGGATTATTTTGTTTATCTTGAGCCTTTGTGGCCATTGTGTCATGTTCATTATTGGATGTGACAAGTGTACTTACAACTAATGGTTGTGACTATTCTATTTCCAAACTTAATTGGAAATCATGTGCCTTGTTACTCATAGATTGAGTTCTATCCGCAATAGTTAGAAGTGCCTATTGCTTGGAGTGCTTGGAACTTTCAGAAGTTTTCACAAGTTTAGTGCTTTTGAAATAAATGGGCATGGGGGTCTCTATGGATTGATTGGTCATGTGTTAGGGCTATCAGCTTCTTGCTTAGTTCTATGGAATCCTTTTTTGTGGCTTCTATAGTTGCTTGCTGATGTTGTTATTTTTTTAGCTTCCTCTTTTCTCTTGGACAATGAAGGTGAAAACTTATGAGATTATGTGCCTTCAACCAATTTGACAATTACATTATTAGCTAGCTTCTTAGTTATATCTTCTCCTTATGTCTCCCCATCAAGTTTCCCTAGGTTAGGTTGAACAATGATGTTAGGCTACAATAATTTGATTGCCTCTTGTTTTTAAGTTTCTATTGTTTCTTCTTCATTAGGTGTATTAATTATGGGTGCTAGCAATTGTTCTTGTTTAGTTGCTGACTCTAGGGCTTTATCCCATTTAGTTATGAAAGGCTTGTCCTTGGGGATTGTAGTCAGCATTGCATGCTTTAATTATTTCTTTTCATGAAATGTTTAATGTTTAGGTTTGTTTTTCTTTTGTCGAGGAGGCACCTATGTGCGGTGTGACAGTGGTGGTATTGTAGGTGGTTTGGGCAACCACAACCAATGATTTCATGCATAATATCCTTGAGCAAGTAGGAGGAATCGAGGAACCCACTGCTATGTACTAACTCTCAGTTGATGACTTAGCCTATAGGATTGGGTCTTTTTTGCAAATTTTTTGAGTTTTATAGGTTTGTCACATATCCATGGCCTTGCTCCTTAGATTTTTCATTTGGAGAATGGTTGTGTTGACAAGTTCTCTTTCCTCACTATGTGCTCAAAGCTACTTCTCAAGTGCTTCCCTACTTCTCTCACTTAGTTGGTACCTCTTTTGGGTCAAATCTTTTCTTCTTGTCCTTTCCTTGAGGATCAATAAGATCACCCTTGTTGAAAGTTATAGTTATCCTCACATTCAAGAGTGTCAGATGTATTCATTGCACTACATAATCAGCCTCGCATTTTGTTGCTTGTTTGAAAGCTCTACCTAGAGGGATTTATTTTTCTACATCCGCACGATTTGGAAGTACATGGAATAAGATGGGTAGGCTCTCGGCCTCAATAGTTATAAGGATTTTGTATTTTCCCAAGAGAGAATATGGTTTTTCTCCATAGGGGTTGAGGATTACATTGGCCGGTGTATGTTCTAGTTGGCCTATTTCAGTCTATACCTTATAGGTCAAAATATTAAAGTCCTCTCCCTCGCCAATAAGACCATCAACAATATGCACTCTTTTTGCAATAACGTTGACCCTAAGATAAACAAGAGTTATTATCTCATCATCTTCCAAGTCTAGGTCTATAGCCCTAACCTTTCGAATGTGGATCCTTAGACTCTTAATTGCACTACCAAATGCAAATTGTGTATTAGAATTATGGCTCATTCATGCAATGTTATTATTATCACATTCAACGTCAAGGTTGTTGAGCTAATCCATCTTCACGTTGTCTTTCAATGGTGTTTCATACTATTCAAATGGAGTGCAATTTGAATATAGTGTGCAGGTGTTCCTACGTGGCCTATTTGCCCTTGATGGCTAGCATGGCTCGTTTTAGTATTATCATCTTTTTTTTTCTTTTGTTTGGGTGTGGGTTTCCTTGCATTAGATAGTTCCTTGGCCTTTTCTTTTCCACTTAAGCTCTTAGACCTACATCTAGGTTCATTTTCTCTCTAATCTGATTATTAGAATTTCTCTTATTCAGAGAACTTCGGCTTGTTCTCCTTGTGTGTTCTTGATTGGTACCTTAGTCCACCTTGTGTTGATATTCATATCGGTGTAGTTTGTTATTCACTTGTTATTGTTTTTCAATCATGGTTCTCGTACTTCTACTTTTTTTTTATTTTATGCTATCACAATTTGTCTTCTCGTGTTCTTATTACAATGGTTTCCCTTGCGAGATAAGTGATATTCCCTAGCTCTTTCCTAGGAACTTGTGACACTAAGAGTGTGCACAATGGCTTTTTCTTTCTTATCCAATGGCTCAAATACAATTCAAGTGTCCTAAGTGCAACTCATGCTTCTTCAGGCTTTTTACTCTTCAAATCATATTATGTTATGCACAAACAAATTTTTAACACTATATAATGTGGTTTTTGTCCCTCAAATCCAAGCACATTATTTCTCTCACTTGAGTGTGGTCTCCCTAGCCATCCTCATGTAGTCTTCAATGCGATGCAATCCCCCTAGGCTTCATTCTGGCAAGTCACTCAATCACTATTGCAAGCACTTTAGAGGTGGGATTCTAGACTAGAGTTTTAAATGACTTGTAGAGCAAGTGGCTATTGGATCTTTAGCATAGTTTTCTTAAGTGTCTGGATGTGGTTCCCAATGGATCACCAAGGTTTTCCTATGCACTAGTTCTTCTATCAATTTCAATAGCTCATGTGTCTATGTAGGTTCCCTCTTAGTCAAATATCTAAGTCCAATGAGCTTCCTTGCCTAAGGGCTCTTGCTAAGCACTATTCCAAGTGACATCGAATGATGATGCTTTCCATGGTGCATGCTAGCTCATGTGTAGCTCAGTTTGCAATATTACTCATATAAGTTGTGTCCAAGAATGAAATGTTATGCCAGCACTACCATAGTATTGGCTCCAAGGATGCTCACACGATGTTAAATAGGTATGGCTTCTTAGGACTGAGACACTGCAACAAGCACTCAATTAGCTAGGCATCTTAGAGCTTCTATTCAAGAGCTAGATCAAGTTGATGATTTGATTGGTGAAAGCACACAAGCTATTGCTAGTGCCTCTAATCCAACCAATCTCTTAAAGCTTCAAGAATTTGAGATGCTCCTAGTAAGAGGTGTGAGGCACCATGATTATGTGAGCACAAATTTTTCCCTTGGCAAGGATGTTTGGAATGATAATGTCTTGAGCATGCTAATTCAAGGATACATGGCCTTTTTTAGTGCAATGTTTTAGTTCCACAAGGTGCTCTTTATGCAAATCCTTCTAAGGCAAGGCCGAGAATCCAAGGATGTAGTATAAAGTTCCATGAGCCTTCAAGTATTCCTTACATAGTGTCCTGAGTGAGTCTATCTCAAGTAGCTATAGTCCTCATGCTAGGAAAATCAAAGTTTGATGTGATTGGCTCTATCTAGGCTATTCATATAAAGAAACAAGGTGTTTTACTAGTGCATGGGACCCAAAAGAATTGTGACTCCAAGGTGTAGATTATTGATGTGATGATGCTACATTAAGTTCCCTTGATGGTTTGTAGATGTGGTTCTCCTTCTTTAGCTCCAAAAACACTTGTTCATGTTTCCTTCTAAAAGTCAAGACTTGTCTATATGATTTTTGCTACCTTGCTTTTGTCCTTGTCTTGTAATCTCTAGGAACTTTGATTTCTTCTTGTTTGAGTATGTTTTTCTTAAGTCCCCCCCCCCCCTTTCATCCTAGGAATCATAAATGCAGTTTATGGTTTAAATGCAATTGGTTGTGGTTTTGAAATGTGATTAGGGTGAAATGTTAAAGATATGAGTGTGCCTTGGGTTTTGGACTATGAAATGACATGTGATAGTACAAGGCAAGATGACTTCTAGTGATTGTCTCCAAGCACTAGGTTTCCAAGTGGCACTCTATGGCAAGGTCACAATATTCTAAGATGTGCACAGGTTTGCTTTGTAACCTCAACTACAAGAAGATCCTAGTTCCTGCTATAGTCCCTCCCATACTCAATAATGTGACTTTTAATGAGCTCACCATGCTCCAACATTCTAGAGTTGATGCAAGGCATTCTAGTGACCCCTAAGTTATTTTGATGTTGCAAGAATTATGCACTCACAATCTATGATCATGAGGATGCATTATGTGTTCATAACTTCTGACCCTCAACTACTTGCAATTGAGGCAAGAATAAAGTTTGGCCTATCAAGTGTGACAACTTCTTATATCACTCACATGGCATGGGCCCTTTACTAGTAGCTCTTATCTCCTCTTCGATTAGGCACTAATTGGTTCCCGCCAATGTAAAGGATTTTGATTTATGCCTAATCTTGTGTACCTTATCATGGTTAGGAAGTTGTTGGAAAGTCAACAACATGCTATCTCTTTGGTCCGTTTTTGGAATTTCCTTATCATCAATGTTCTTGTCCATGTGCTTTTCTACTTTAACCCAAAGACAATGTAAGTAAATCCTCTTGATACAACTCAAGATATGCGGTACACTCACACCTTAGAGCAAACCCTATGACTCTATATTAGGGTGCAAGATAAGAAGTATCTTATCATGATTAGCAAGTTGTTGGGAAGTTGGCAACATGCTATCTCTTTGGTCTATTTTTGGAATTTCCTTACTATCAATGTTCTTGTCCATGTGCTTTTCTAATTTAACCCAAAGACAATGTAGGTAAATCCTCTTGATACAGCTCAAGATATGTGGCATGCTCACACCTTAGAGCAAACCCTATGACTCTATATTAGAGTGCAAGATAAGAAGTACCTATGCAAACCAGTGGAATAATGAATTTATCAATAGTAAGGTTGTGAGGTTCAAAACATGTATCCCTAGACATCAATGCATGTCTTTATGGCAACAATCATTGTGCTTCTTGCTTGTGGCAACTCTAGTTTTTCAAATTATTGTAGGATTTTGGCATTCTAGATAGGCTTGAAGTTTGGGTGCTCCTTTTGGGAAAGGCACAAGGTGTTCCAACTCAAGGTGGTGCACAACTATGGTAGCTAAGGTATTGGTGAGACCAAGTGACGCCCAAGTGGATGATTTGCAGTGGCTTGGCTATCAAGTGCACACTATTGATAGGATTGATGCATGCTTATTGCTTATTCTTGAACCCTCATTTAACACATGCCATTGATAGGTTTAACTCAAACTTATTGCTCAATCATCATCTAGCACACTTATTGTAGGCATCGACTATTAGCCATGTTTACCTTATATGTAGAATCAAATGCATTGACATCCTCCAATCAAGCATGTGGGTTATCTTAGTCAAGTGCATGGTATGTATGAGATTGAGCACATGGTGGACTAATTGAACACCACAAGGTTGAGTACATAGGATTAACATGGGTTGAGCATGTGGCTAGCATGGAGTCGAGCATGAACGATCAATATTGATTAAGCATGTTGGTGCTAATCAAGCATGTGGGTCTAGTCGAGCACACCCTCTCTTCACAACTTGAGCACATCAAGGGCTCATCAATCAATCACATGAACACAATCTCGTTCCAGAGCATGAGTGCTATCTTGAGCACAATAATTTTAGTATGTCATTGTTCTCCTCATTGAGGACTTGAGCATAGTGCTCGTTAGGCACATAGGCTTGATAAGTCATCGTCGTTCTTATAATGCCCACATGACCACTTTGAGCCAGCCACAAGGTAATCATCTAATTGGCCACCTATAATACCCTAACTAAGCTCGTTATATACCTTCAATTCGATCACATGGGTTGCTCCCAATCGCGCACACAATTGGCGTTGGAGTAAACAAGGAGCGACGTGTCGGGCGAATCATAAAATGCCCAATCATGACATAACGGCCGAATATAGCAGCCGAATCACAAACTAATGGGGCCGAAGAGCGGGGAGTGTGATGCCTTATTGTCCTAATGGAAATAACGTGTGCCCATTGTCGCAGCCGTCTTGCTGGAGGGTGGTGGCCATCTTGTGGTAGGCCGTGTGGTCCATTCAGCTTTATCGATCGCGTGATTGGTGGCCAAGTAGGAGAGTCAAGCGTCTTGCTGAAAGGTGGTGTTGCCCGGGTGGCAGCCGAGTCAATATTGATTGCTCGGTGGCGGGCGGAAAGGAGAGTGATCAGGCTATTAGGAGTTATTATGGGTCCAAGTCCGAGCCCTCTTGCTATTCGAGCTGGGACTAGCCACTTTGTCAAGGTGGCGTAGTGAGGCTGCGACGATCGTGGGATTAGTCCAGGGTCTACACCTTGCGTCCAAATATCAACTTCAGGCAAGGGTGCAATAGCCTACGTGTGGCCAAATGTTTTCGAGTCATGGCCATGGCTTTTAATGCTAGCTTGAGCAGCCAAATAATTGACTCTCACTTGTCTTCTAAGTGGTATTATTGTGGCCATGGCTTGATAATCATGGCCGTCCGAATAAACCATGTGGCTTTAATGGCCTTGGAAGATTTAGACCCTCGGCTGTCCGAACTAGTAATGAGCCTATTTGGCATTGACCGTCCAAATTACAGCCTCCTTCGAATTGCCAAGGCCCATGGGTGCCTAATACACTCTTCGCCCGAATGAAACTGGCCCAACGGATGAGGTGGCATCCAATTTTGCAATGGCGGCTAGCTCGAGCTACGTGGGGTGGGAAAAGGCCTTTTGGCCCAGCCGAGCACTTGTGGGCTCACGGTTGATATGTGGGATAAAAGGCCTATTGGCCTACTTCTCTAATCCGAATTCGGCGGGAACCGTAAGTCCCTTTAAGCCTTATGGTATTTTGTGAAAGGCCAAACCAAACTCACAATGATCAAAGCCTCGAAGCCTTATTGATCTTGAAAGCTGAATTTGTTGCTAAGGTCCACTCTCCCTCTCAAAAAGGCCAACACGGCCGATATTGTTGTTCTTAGGTCTACTTCTTCAACCGATGATAATTGGCAATGAGGAAGGATTAAGACCCTATGGGACCAGTTTAATATCCAAGGCCTCAATGGCCGAGATGCAAAAGCTAGAAGCCTATCGGCCAATGAAGCAAGGCATAGTAATCACGCGTGCCAAGATGGTGGAGCCTTTGTTGCCACAAACATGCTTTCACTTTCTTTGTTATATTACTGCACCTCTTCCCTTTTCTTCCATGTGCACTTCAATCTCACCCAGGCTAATTTTGTGTTCCCATGGCTAGAACACAAATTCAACATGAAGAGTGAAGCCTTTACAAAATAGCTCCAGAGAGTTACAAAGCTTTGCAAACCCCCTACTTTTGCAAGGCTCTTACTTCCTACTCATAAGCAAGCCCTTTCCAAATCCCACAAGACTTTTTTTTTTTTAGGTTTTTATTGTATAAGGTCATTCCTAAGGTTCTTCTAATTCTCTATTGTATTTAGAGAAGGGCAAGAAGTGAGCTTTTCTAGGCAACCTCTATTTCTTGTTCCACTTATTCCTCCTATTCTCTTGTGCACATATCAAGCACCACTACCGCCCCTACTACCACCACCATCTCTACTACCACTACCACCACCATTGCCACCACCACCACCATTACTTCTGCCACTACCACCACTGCCGCCACCTCCATTGCTATTGTCATTACCACCTCCATCGCTTCCACCACTACCGTCCCCTCCCATGTTTCTCCCCCCATGTTAATTAAGCTCTCTCTCTCTCTCTCTCTCTCTCTCTCTCTCTCTCTCTCTCTCTCTCTGTGTGGCAACTTATCGCTTCACCCTCTCTTACACTCACCTTCTCTCTCGCTTTCGCTCTCTCTCTCCTTGTGTCGCTCACAAATACATATACACCCACTCTCTCTCTATCCCTCTTTCCTTTCCCTCTCTCTCTCTCTCTCTCTCTCTCTCTCTCTCTCTCTCTCTCTCAAATGTAGCAACTAAATAAAGTAACTTATGAATATTAGATCATAGAGCACTAGACCAAATAAGCAACTCCTCTCTTTCTCCCCCTCTTACACACACACACACACACACACACTCTCTCTCTCTCTCTCTCTCTCTCTCTCTCATGCCAAATACTTTATATATATAGCACTCGCATACACACACTCTCTCTCTCTCTCTCTCTCTCTCTCTCTCTCTCTCTCTCTCTCTCTCTCTCTCTCTCTCTCTCTCTCTCTCTCTCTCTCTCTCATATACTCACAAAGATACACACACACTCTCTCTCTCTCTCTCTCTCTCTCTCTCTCTCTCTCTCTCTCTCATATACTCACAAAGATACACACACACACACTCTCTCTCTCTCTCTCTCTCTCTCATATACTCACAAAGATACACACACACACACACTCTCTCTCTCTCTCTCTCTCTCTCTCTCTCTCTCTCTCTCTCTCTCTCTCTCATACACTCACAAAGATACACAAACTCTCTCTCTCAAATAACAACCTCTCTCTCTCTCTCTCTCTCTCTCTCTCTCTCTCTCTCTCTCTCTCTCTCTCTCTCTCTCTCTCTCTCTCTCTCTCTCTAAATTAGCAACTTCTCTCTCTCCCACCCTCTTAATTTTGCAAGGGTCATCCATCCATTTCTCACAACCCTCTTATTATTACAAGGGTCAAGGGTTTGCACGAGGTAAATTTTCTTAAACACTTTTAGCTATTAATATTAGTAGGAAAACAATATCACATTGTTATCCCACATCCATATATACATTCATGTACCTCTCACTTTTATGTGCATGATTTGATATTATATCCTAATATATCACTTCCATTGTGCACACATAAGCAAAACTACATTGCATATGTTTTCGCTACTTTCAATCAATCATTATTGTGTGGACTTACTACAAGAGGATAGGGTATCAAATAGTTTGTTACACTCACTACAGTAATGTGCGATATCTATTGTTTTTCACTTTGTTTGAATAGTTAATATCGAGACAACAATATTGCATCATTGATACTCAATCCACTATGGACATATACATTCGCATGCGTACATGTTGCCACACTCCACCCTTCCCTAGATATTTTGCACATGCTCTATTTACACATCTTGCAGTATTGCAATTGAGCGAATGCATATACAGAATCTCCTTCACTTGCACATTCCTCTCTCTTTCTCCTCTTCTCTCTCATCCACATTTTATTGCACTTGCAAATTAAAAAAATCTAATAAGTTTGAAAGTATATATTCATCATGCACATCAAATATCCATCAAGTTCCATTGTTACGGGGTGGAATTGGTGATCCCTAACAAAATCTAGGACTGAACCACGAAAGCACGCTAGCTCAGTCAAGTAGGGAAGCATGTGCTCCAGAAGGATAGTGTCCATGGGGTTTCCCTCAAATGGGGGTGGGCATATAAAGATGTTGGGTGGGTTCATCTGCATCTTCTCCATGCTATCATCCACAAATAGTTTTGTTGTTGGGTTGAAGTGCGGCCAATCAATGTATCAAAACATTTCATGAAAAGGGGCTTTCTATAACTCCTTCCTATAGAAGTTGTTGTGGGATTTTCTCTGCACTTTCCTTGTCCATATTGGAATACAAAGTTCGGTGCTTGCTTTGATGACTTCATACATTCACTTCTAACCAATTGAAGTAGCTCACTTAAGTTTTTTTCCTTCATGGAGCTCAGGGCCTTCACTGGTAATGATCCCTTTTTCTTTGGCCGCCTATGTAGAAGCACCCCATTCATATCGGACACGATTCATTTTTGGGTTGTGGGAGGTAGCTGTACATGCACACGTGGAAGGGTGAGTACCTCGGGGGGTTCACTATATATATATCCTCTATATAACGTGCATTCATAGCCTATTTATAACTATCCTAATCTGTGAATTTTTCTTGAAAATAACACAACTCTTTTCTATTCAATCTATAAGTAATCCATTTATATAACACCCTTTTGTATGTAAAAAATATATAAATATGGTGTTTTAAAAACCCCTTATTTTGAACTCACGTTATATATACATATATTCATGAGTGACCGCCCCGAGGTGAGTACCCATGTATTGGTATGACGAAAAAGAACACTACATTACAATCAAATATTGTATAAGTTTATGTAAACATGTTACCTTTGCTCTTAGATATCTTCCATCTTCGGCGAAGTGATACAAACACACAATTAGTCTATTGGAATTTACTGCTACCGATGCAAAGTCACTACATCCCGCATTGCAATCTAAAATGATGTCCCCTTCTTTTGTGTACATTTGCAAGAACAAGCTCCAAAAAGCCCTACCATGTTGCATGCCACCTACAATATTTGGTAGTCATATAACAAATTAGGAATCTACTAAATGTTTACAAAACATATCTACAGTAGTTTAACAACATCAGTTCTCATATTGACCTCTCATTGGGGATCCTGATGTATCTCTCACATGCTCATTCGCAGTAATGTTGTATTTTGTGAACTCCAGGGGGGATGATTCCATTGTAAGTGATATCTAAATGCATGTATGTTAGAATATATAGCACATGTACCTACATTTAAATATGGAAATACTAATTTTAGTAATTATACTCACTAAACAGAGCCAACAAGTGTGATTACATAAATAGTATCCAGCATGAGCATATCATGACTTTAAAACTCTTACCTCTCTACCTCCAATGACACATACAAGCATCTCACAAAATAAACAACATGTGCCATGCGTAAGACCCAATACTTCTGCCCTAACTCCATCCGTCGGTGTCCATCCTCCACAACCTTCTCGACAAGCTCTACCATGGAGTGTGTTGTGGCAAGGAAAAGTAACATCCCTCCGTCTCACCAGATACATGGCATCGACTCACTCTACCTCAGTATGGGAGTTCCATGATGGAATTTCATCTCCCAATCCATGCACGGCACTATCTTCAAGGAGACAAACCACCATGATATCGCATGCTATGTTTGTGGTTTCTTCATCAACCTCGACCATCTTGTTTTGGTTGACCTCCTCCAATGCCTCTACCAATTGAGAGAATGCCTCACTTGGTTGATCATTTTGTAATCCATGTCCGATCTTGAATGGGTCGTAAAGAACAGTACGCCACTCCACCTTCGGCATCATAGCAGCATGGGAGACAACAACTTGCAAGGGGTCTTCCATGGGCTTTCAATGTTGTGGACCTCTGCACATTGACTCTTCAATTAGTAACATATTCTTCTTACTAAATGTCAACGATAGGTAATATTCTTCTTACATGTTTGTTTACCTGCATGTGTAGTTGGAACATCTTGCACCATTGTAGCTTCATGGGAGACGATGTCTTGCAAGTGAACTTCCACATGACTTTTAGTATGCCCTCTGCATGATAAATTCATAATTAGCAACATTTTTTTAAAAATGTTATTGTAGATAGTATTATTGAGACATGTTAGTTCACCAGTGTCTGTAGCTGGCACATCCTCTAGCATTATAGGTTGAAAATCAAAAATTATATCCCCCTCAACAAAAATACAAACCATTCTTATTTGCATTGTATTGTGGGAAAGAAAAACCACAAGTCACGCTTGTTTACCTAGCTACCATGTCCCCTAGCATGGCTAGTCCGCCATGTTCTTGCATTCTTTTCTTCCCTACACAGGGACACACATCACTATTAACATTATATAATGATAGAATATTTTAAAGCTCTAACATCATCCAATCATGACATGTGTGCAATTCATGAGCATCATTTCTTTACCTCTTTGTGCACGTGCCACTTGATGTGACCTCAAATCCAAGACACTCAATTCTTCCACCCTCTGCATGTTAAACAAGAATTGTGTGCCTTCACATCAAGAGTTTTGTACAAAAGCAAGCTTACCATCTTGGTGCCCTATAACACGTATGTCAATTCCATGTGATATCTCACTGCTTCTCGTCATTGTCGTGCATCTCTCTATAGCGATGTATAAGGTAACACTCTCCACCGAAAGATCTAGAAGAATTTGTTTTATCCTTCTATTCATGCTAGTGTCGCAGACCTCCTTGGTGATGCCTTCCATTGCGATCTGCTCTTTAGTGGTATCAACGAAGAGGCCTACATGGTTTGGTGGTTACAACTCATATTCAAGGAAATATTTTCACTTGAGGGACACAAGAGATGTCTTGGCTATAGTACTTCAAAACATCAAACCTTTTAGGTATGGAGAAACCAAATTAATTGGTGATGAGGGCCCCGATCTTTGCTTGGTCTCTCTTCAATGATATTGGAGAAACCAAATTAATTGGTGATGAGGGCCAATCTTTTCTTGGCCTCTCTTCAATGATATTGGATGTGCGCTTGCTCTTCTATTTTTATTTTACAGTAACCGCACTAGTAGACTTATCAATTTCTTGTGAACCCATCATAGTCTCTTCATTAGGAGACAACAAAGTGCAATATACTCCTAAGAATGCAAGTCATTTCTCTTAGCATGCCTCTCAATCCTTGTTTCTCTTGTGTTTGTTTTTTCCTTGAATATTTCTTGTACAAACTTTTCTCATTGGAGGGGTATTCAGCTTATGGATAGTCGAGGAAAATATGGCATCTTTGATATACCTCCTCATCCCACTCTTGCTCTATCTGGTAATCCTCATACATGCACTGATCCTCCTGCACGTTTGCCCAGCCCTCACTCTCCTACTAGAGTTTGTATAGCCCTCCTCTCCATTTTCCCATACTTGAACCTAACAAGGGGTTTTTTGAGATGCTTTTTCGCTCCTCGGAAGTGCAGTCATTCATCATGTAGTGCATCCCTTTGTTTTTGGATGGGTAGCTAGTTCACATGGTCCCTTGGACCCATGGCCACCATTACAATTCTTGAATGGATTGGCAAGATAGCACTGTAAACATGCTACTAAATAAGGATATTCTGAAGTACCTATACAGAAGCCTCCATGGTGCCAACTTGGTTGACTTCTGTGACTCTATATCTTCGTCTAGATCAAAATCGTGGAAGGCAGTGTGAAACATTTGCTCTCTATGTTTTCTCTTTATCTCCTGGGTGTATTATTGGAAGAACAAATTGTGTTCCACTCGAATGTTATAGTAGTCCTCCCAACTCAAAAACAATCTCTTTCTGCCTTCTTGCAACATGGTCCAAAAGGTCTCTTGTCTTACCCAACTTCGAAACGGTGCATTTCCATTTTCTCGAATCAAAGTTATGTCGTTTAATACCAATTCGCCAAACTTATGATGCACATAATTTAGATGAACAGGACTAATCTACATTCAGGCATGCCCATCAATGTTAGAATTTTCTTGTTAGAACTCTCCATGGCCTTCAATATCCTTATGCGATCTGCCTCGTTTAGCTTTGAGGATGCCAACATATATACTCTCTCCTCATTCAATATACCCCCCCATCTTAGAGCCCCACGTCTCCAAGCATGAGACAATTTTATTGACAAAAACATTGTTACTTTGGACCAATGTAGTTTGAGTACATATATCTAGATGGCAAGTACAAACAGGTAGCAACTTACTAATACCACTTCTCTCCGAGGTTGAGGTCTGCAACTCTTTAGCAAACGTTGAGTTTTCTTGACGACGAGCTTTTCATTGACACTATAGTATGCCTTTGCTCGACTTGGTTCTAAACTCAGATTCAGAGAACTGTGTCTGTTTTTGTTTGATCAGTTGCACCGCCATATCATACTTGTCATGCACTTGATAATTAGAGACAACATCATTGCATTATGACAAAATGTATCAGAAAAAACATTGTTAAGATAGCTTGAAGAACTACCTACCTTCCACATAAACATGGGCATCTGCAATAAATGGTGCCTTGTACCATGCGGGAATGGGTGTCAGCTTTCTGTGCGCTTGTACCCATGCCCTTGCCTCATCAGTTAGCTTGTCAAAAATAGTTGCGTGGTCAGCCTACCCTAGCATCCTTGCTCCACAAACAATGTATGGATACGAGGTATGGACAACCCCCTTTTATGCCAGCCTGTGTACATTCTATATTAGGATCTCATGAATATGGTCCATTGCATACATGTTTGTACAAGAAATAGCTGACAAAATCTCCCCCTCTGCCACACTTGTCACTTTCACAAGGCAACAATCAACATGCACATGTTGCCTCATGTTACTTGGAAAGGTTGTTGCAAATAGTCAATTATGCTAAGGATTATGTAAGAAATAAACACATTACAGAATGTTAAGGTCCTATGGTTTAGGGCCACTCACATGTGCGTATCTCATTCATCCATGCTGTGAGCCGATGGTTGCTATCCCAAACATAAAACATGCAATTTGGCAAAAAGGCCTAATCAGTGCCATTGATTTCTACCTCGAAGTCCTCATGCTTCTTTAGCCAATGGGAGTCCCACTCAGTTCTAATCATATCATCAACCTCCTTGCACTAGTGTCTTGGAGTCTCTAATGACACTATGAATATACCCATCCCTCTAACATACCCATTGCTAAAAAAGGGTTCCAAGAGTTACTTGTACCTCAATGTGACTTGTCTAATTATAGGCATGAAAACCAAACAACATAATGGGATGGGTGGGAAAGGGGTGGATGTTTGCACCTAAATGAGATGATGAAGTAATTAATGTCCAATCTGTGAGAAATGCGGGATCTAGAGCATGGCAAAACCGAAAGCTATGGAGGATGAAATGAGAAGTGTGGACTCATGATGGAGAAGACAAGGACACTGTTTGTTACACAAGTGAATTAGGTTCCAAGATTGAGACTTGGACTCATAAACACAATCTTGTGTATGTGGACAATGACATTGAAACTTCACTGAAAAGAAAAGAGTACTATCATTGCATTAAGAAAGGAAGCAAGTACAATGCTTTATAGGAAAGTAGGAAACTGCAGTAGGCACCATTGTGCATATGGGATAAGTTAGCCTGCATGTCCTTGACCCTGAGGCTCCATACAAAGAGGCTGTTTGAGTGTGATTGCTGATTCTCAACACAATCAACGTAAAGAAATAAGAACCATAATCTAAATCATGCTGCCATCTCTTACAAGCACTCACCTTCAACATTTTGAATTGGTATTCTATGCATGCTTGCACAATACATTTAATCGCAAGTGACTATGAGAGCAGTCTTACCAGTCGTTTCACCGGCATCTATCATGCGCCTCTTTTTTTTTCTTTGTGTTTGATTCTTCTTGGGTTGCGTACGGCCATGCCCTTGCTGTGCACTGAAGGACTCAATGCTTTGATGGTCGTTGCTTTCATCGTCAATATCACTCTTCGATAGTACGAGTTTTCTCTTGCCCTTCCTCACCTGCATCATCAAAGTGTATCCACCTTCTCTTGATGTCACTCCTTCCCCATATGCAATTGCAACGGTTTCCTATAGCTCGACGAAAGTTAATGATTGTGTTTGTGTAGTCTCTTCCTCTTGCTCTTGGAGGGTGACTCCCCCCTTTTGATTGCATGTTGTTGGTGACAATAGCATGTCATCTTGATGTATATCATGGAGGTAAGTCGGAGTCCTCAAGAGACTCATTCGGTCATCGCTCTCTTTCTCTCTCTTTCCTGCCCTCATATGTGCGGCATCACAAGGGTGTAGTCCTAAGATGTGCCTCAATGTTGTATCTTTCAATATCCTTGTATTCAATAGTTATTAATTAATTAATTAATTAATTAATTATACTAAATAACTAATTAGATAAACAATTATTGAGTTTAAAAATATGCAAATAAAATTCACTATTAACAAAATCAACACATTAAGTATTAAGTATTTAATTAATTACTCACCAAATTCACTTACTAATCAATCTATTGATTAATTAAGTAACTAATAAAAATTAAGTAGAATTTTTTTTTAAAACTAATTAACTAATAATTTTTTAAATCTAATTATTTAATAAGTAATTAATTAATTAAGCAAGTAATTAACCAATAAATTAATAACCAACTAGTAATTAATTATCTAATTAAAAACCAAGTAAGTAATTAGGTAACCATTTAACCAATTAAGAAATTGATTATTAATTAACAAATAACATTATATTTTATATTAATTACTTGGCTAAATAATTTATTACTTAAATTTAATAATTAATTAATTAATTAATTTTTTAATAACTTTTAATTCATTACTTAGCTAATAAAATTTTATATTAATTGATTTGTTGAAATTAATAACTAATTGCTTTAAATTTATAACTACTAACTAAAAAACAATTAATAATAACCAATAACTAGTTACTTAAAATTAATAAATAATAAATAATTTATTATAATTATTATAATTGATAATTTATTATAGATTAATTAGTAATAAATTACTTAAATATCTTTAGTTATTTATAAATTAGTTTTTAACAGCTAATAAATATCTTTTATTTAAGTAGTAATTAGTAATGGTAATGTTATGTATTTATTTTATTTAAAAATATTAAATAATTTTATCACATATTTATTTAGTAATTAAAATATTGATTACTTAATTAATTAATATTAATATAATAATTTATTTTTTAGTAATTTAAGATAAATCAAATAATATTTACCAAGATAGTATCAATTAGTTCATTGATTAGTTAATTAGTATATCGGTCACATTATATCAATTAAGTTAGTAATTAATTTCTTAATTGATAATAGTTAGCTTATTTTTCAGTTCATGTTTATCAACTAGCTTATTGATTAATTAGTTATTATAGTAATCAATTAGTATGAAGTAAACCATTTGTATATTTATATTACTTAACTTCTTTATTAATTTATATATTAGTATTAATCATTTCATATAAATCAATGTATTGTAATAGTAATAATAATCAATATGTTAATATGATTGTACATTAATACATTCGTTGTATGGGATTTTTTTTTTAGGGAATGAAGAGAGAGTGCAAGTGCATGTGGATTAGAATCGTTCTACCTGCCGAGAAAGGGGTCGCCGACGTATGCATCTATCTTAGTTATTTGGGTTTAGGGTCCATGGTATGAGAGAGTGTGTGTGTGAGTGAGTGACTGAGTGAGTGGGTGTGGGCCATGATGGTTGGTGAGAGAGAGTGCATGTGGATTGGGATCGTTTTGTCACCAAAGAAGGGGTTGCCGGCGACGGCCCAATATTTGGTGTAGAAAAATATGACTAGTATCCCTCCCCCCCTCTCACATCTCTCTCTTCATATGGCACATCTCTCTCTCTCTCTCTCTCTCTCTCTCTCTCTCTCTCTCTCTCTCTCTCTCTCTCTCTCTCTCTCTCATGCATTTAATGCCCCACTATCTCAAAGTGGTTATATAAGGCCACACACCTCCTATGATACGCCTCCCCCTCTCTCAAGTTGTGGAATATTTTCTTAATCTCGTAGGTACGTACATCTCTCTCTCTCTCTCTCTCTCTCTCTCTCTCTCTCTCTCTCTCTCTCTCTCTCTCTCATATCTGGCACTTGTATCCATACACAAACATACACACACACATACGCACTCTCTCTCTCTCATGTCAAATACTTCATATATATAACACTCGTATCCACACACATGCATGTACTCTCTCTCTCTCTCTCTCTCTCTCTCTCTCTCTCTCTCTCTCTCTCTCTCTCTCTCTCTCTCTCTCTCTCTCTCTCTACACATGCATATAAAGACCAAAAAAAGTAAAAAAGTTAATTAATTTCTCTTAAATTGAGAAATTAATTAGCCAATTAATAAATAGTTATTAATTAATTAATTAATTATACTAAATAACTAATTAGATAAACAATTATTGAGTTTAAAAATATGCAAATCAAATTCACTATTAACAAAATCAACACATTAAGTATTAAGTATTTAATTAATTATTCACCAAATTCACTTACTAATCAATCTATTGATTAATTAAGTACCTAATAAAAATTAAGTAGAAACGTTTCTTTAAAAACCAATTAACTAATAACTTTTTCATCTAATTATTTAATAATTAGATTATTAATTAAGCAAGTAATTAATCAATAAATTAATAGCCAACTAATAATTAATTATCTAATTAAAAACCAAGTAAGTAATTAGGTAACCATTTAACCAATTAAAAAATTGATTATTAATTAACAAATAATATTATGTTTTATATTAATTACTTGGTTAAATAATTTATTACTTAAATTTAATGAGTAATAAATAACTAATTTGTTTAATAACTTTTAATTAATTACTTAGCTAACAAAATTGTATATTGATCGCTTTGTTGAAATTAATAACTAATTGCTTAAAATTAATAACTACTAACTAAAAAACAATTAGTAATAACCAATAACTAGTTACTTAAAATTAATAAATAATTTATTAAAATTAATAACTAGTACTTAATAATTTATTATTTATTAATTAATAATAAATTACTTAAATATCTTTAATTATTTATAAATTATTTTTTAACAATCAATAAATATCTTTTATTTAAGTAGTAATTGGTAATGGTAATGTTATGTATTTATTTTATTTAAGTAGTATAAATATACCAATGGTTCACTTCATACTAATTAATTACTATAATAACTAATTAATCAATAAGCTAGTTGATAAACATGAACTGAAAAATAAGCTAACTATTATCAATTAAGAAATTAATTACTAACTTAATTGATAAAATGTGACCGATCCACTAATTAACTAATCAATGAACTAATTGATATATTAGTATTAATCATTTCATATAAATCAATGTATTGTAATAGTAATAATAATTAATATGTTAATATGATTGTACATTAATACATTCGTTGTATGGGATTTTTTTTTAGGAAATGAAGAGAGAGTGCAAGTGCATGTGGATTAGAATCCGCCGAGAAAGGGGTCGCTAACATATGCATCTATCTTAGTTATTTGGGTTTAGGGTCCATCGTTTTGTCGCCAAAGAAAGGGTTGCCGGTGGCGGCCCAATATTTGGTGTAGAAAAATATGACTAGTATCCCTCCCCCCCTCTCACATCTCTCTCTTCATATGGCACATCTCTCTCTCTCTCTCTCTCTCTCTCTCTCTCTCTCTCATGCATTTAATGCCCCACTATCTCAAAGTGGTTATATAAGGCCACACACCTTCTATGATACAACGCCTCCCCCTCTCTCAAGTTGTGGAATATTTTCTTAATCTCGTAGGTATGTACATCTCTCTCTCTCTCTCTCTCTCTCTCTCTCTCTCTCTCTCTCTCTCTCTCTCTCTCTCTCTCTCTCTCTCTCTCTCTCTCTACACATGCATATAAAGACCAAAAAAAGTAAAAAAAGTTAATTAATTTCTCTTAAATTGAGAAATTAATTAACCAATTAATAAATAGTTATTAATTAATTAATTAATTATACTAAATAACTAATTAGATAAACAATTATTGAGTTTAAACATATGCAAATCAAATTCACTATTAACGAAATCAACACATTAAGTATTAAGTATTTAATTAATTATTCACCAAATTTACTTACTAATCAATCTATTGATTAATTAAGTACCTAATAAAAATTAAGTAGAAAATTTACTTACTAATCAATCTATTGATTAATTAAGTACCTAATAAAAATTAAGTAGAAACTTTTCTTAAAAAATAAATTAACTAATCACTTTTTAATCTAATTATTTAATAAGTAATTAATTAATTAAGTAATTAATAAACCAATAAAATAATAACCAATTAATAATTAATTATCTAATTAAAAACCAAATAAGTAATTAGCTAACCATTTAACCAATTAAGAAATTGATTATTAATTAATAAATAATATTACATTTTATATTAATTACTTGGTTAAATAATTTATTACTTAAATTTAATAAGTAATAAATAACTAATTTGTTTGATAACTCTTAATTAATTACTTAGCCAATAAAATTGTATAGTGATCGATTTATTGAAATTAATAACTAATTGCTTAAAATTAATAACTACTAACTAAAAAATAATTAATAATAACGAATAACTAGTTACTTAAAATTAATAAATAATTTATTAAAATTAATAACTAGTACTTAATAATTTATTATTTATTAATTAATAATAAATTACTTAAATATCTTTAATTATTTATAAATTATTTTTTAACAATCAATAAATATCTTTTATTTAAGTAGTAATTGGTAATGGTACTGTTATGTATTTGTTTTATTTAAAAATATTAAATAATTTTATCACGTAACTATTTAGTAATTAAAACTATTGATTACTTAATTAATTAATATTAATATATTAATTATTTTTTTAATAATTTAATATAAATCAAATAATATTTACCAAGATTGTATCAATTAGTTCATTGATTAGTTAATTAGTGGATCGGTCACATTTTATCAATTAAGTTAGTAATTAATTTGTTAATTGATAATAGTTGGCTTATTTTTCAGTTCATGTTTATCAACTAGCTTATTGATTAATTAGTTATTATAGTAATCAATTAGTATGAAGTGAACCATTGGTATATTTATACTACTTAACTTCTTTATTAATTTATATATTAGTATTAATCATTTCATATAAATCAATGTATTGTAATAGTAATAATAATTAATATGTTAATATGATTGTACATTAATACATTCGTTGTATAGGATTTTTTTTTTTGGAATGAAGAGAGAGTGCAAGTGCATGTGGATTAGGATCGTTCTGCCCGCCGAGAAAGGGGTCGCCGACGAATGCATCTATCTTAGTTATTTGGGTTTAGGGCCCATGGTATGAGAGAGAGAGAGAGAGAGAGAGAGAGAGAGAGAGAGAGAGAGAGAGAGAGAGAGAGAGAGAGAGAGAGAGAGAGAGAGAGAGAGAGAGAGAGAGAGAGAATGTGTGTGTGTGTGTGTGTGTAAGTGTGGCCCAGGATGGTTGGTGAGAGAGAGTGCATGTGGATTGGGATCATTTTGTCGCCAAAGAAGGGGTTGCCGACGGCGGCCCAATATTTTGTGTAGAAAAATATGACTAGTACCCCTCCCCCCTCCCCCCCCCTCTCTCTCTCTCTCTCATGCACACACTTTATATATCCTCCTCTCTCTCCCTCCCTCTCTTGTATATGACATACACCCCCACACTAAGTCTTTCAATGACACCCATATCTGACATAACTATTCGTACATGTATAAATAGCTTTGGAAATGGATCCAACATCTAGTGCTACACCAAATACCAAGGTCCGCATATATGTATCATCCCTCTCTACCAAGCCTATTATGCACTACACAAGCAGTTGGTTCCTGATGTTGAAGAAGGAAGACATTTGCAATGGCAATGGCTACCATATTCTTGCTATCACCCATGCAAATGGCTGAATACAAAGCATGCCAGTCGATTGTAACAATGACCATGAGACTATCCAGGTATATGTTCTAGATATCTTGGTCTCGCATGACTATCTTGTCGAACAAGAAAATGGGCCTACATTGCAACCTTCCCCCACCATAGACCTCACCCAGAACCCTTGTAGCGTTGAGAAAAAAACAATCACCATGGAAGCCTCACCACCCCCCTTGGACATTGAGAAAAACAAAACCATCCCTATCACACTTGATGTGGAAGAGGAGGGGATGCAACAATCCTCTTATGTTGTAAGTGTGGTTGAGTACATAATGTCTTCGGGGGACCGACACCGAGGCTTACATCATTTGCTTCAAAATATGAGCGCTATAGAGAGAGTGGAGAAGATCCCAATTTTCTATGATGGTAATGTAGTGAACGAGCTTCCACCAGTAGCAAATAATATGCGTCCAATAGAGGGTATGCAGCAAAAGTACGATGGCCATTGCTAGACAAAGCCCACATCAACATTGATGGCATTCCTCGGTATTATTTGGTGAAGAAAATGTATCGGAGAGCTAGAGTGTCCCAATAGAGATTGTACTGGCAGATCAATTTTAAGCTCCCCAAATAAGGTGGCATGGACAGGTGCAAGATTCTTCATTTGCTCCAGTATCTTTAAAGTGATTACAAAGTCACATGACATGGTTCTAGTACCCTATCGCAAGTAAATACCACTAATCAAGTCCAAATACATGCCATGCAGGTAAACTCAATACCACCATACTGACTATTGGAATGTCAGGTTAGTCTCGAAAGCCTTGGATGCTTCTATTGTAAGAACCCCCCATCCTACTCTTCAAGTGCGAGTGTATAGTGTATTATGTGATGTCAACAAGGCCAATGTCAAGACTATTTATTCATCAAGACACATGTAGAGCTAATGTCAAAGAGGTGCAAAAGACTGTAGAGGAAATGGTAAGAGACTTTAGTACAGTAGGACCTCGACACCTGCAAATGACTGTGGCTAGAAGGCTAGTGATGTGTCCCTTGGTTCATGAGCAAGGTGTCCCCATGTCCAACACTAAACTCTCAACGATGCTTGAGGAACTCCAACCACTCATTTAGAGGAACATGTAACATATTATTTCATTCACAACACATTTCAAAATTCTTTAAAAAGCCATGCATATGAAGATCAATATTTTGTGCATGCAGGTTCAAACACATGGTCCATGCAGCACGTGTTGAGAGTGATCAGGGAATGGAATCTCATCTTCTAAAGTTAAAGCAACATTGTGCATACAGAATTTTCCAAATGGTAGCCTATTTCCTAGGCAAGCCATTGACAATGATAGTAGGTGCTTTATATTCAAAATGTCAACAAGTGGGCCAACCTCTGGGGTTGACTTAGAGAATCGTATGTGAAGGAATGGCACTAGGGACCTATGTGATAGTTGGGTATGCTTTGACCACGTGTATCGCATTAATGATTGGACCACCATGGTAGCACATGTGTATGACCTAAGGTAGTTTCTCTTACCTGATTCTACCGTCATAACGAAAACTTAAGTAACATAGTTCTTCTTACTCTCCCATTCCTTTCTTGTGTTTCTGTAGTGTACAAGGTTGATGACTGTGGTAATAAGTGAGATGAAGGAAGAGGATACAGATGCACAAGCTCTTTTTTGGACAAAGATGAATGAGATGATGAAGAAGTATGGACACCCAAGCACTAATTTTTGAGGATTCATGGCAGACAAGGCAGCTGGCAATTGGAGGGCCATCCGCTCAGTGTTCAATGGTGGTCCGGACAACGTAATGCAAGGAAGGAAGAGATCTTTCTTATTTCATTGGGAACAAAGTCTCCAAATACACACATCACAGTATGTACACGAGAGTTTTCAAGATAAGCATAAGCGCTTGTGCCGCATGTGGAGGTGTGCAATCACAAAAGATGATGCAACAATGCAATATCAATTCATTCAGGCTTAGTGGGCTTAGGGAAAGTTGCAAATTGCAATATACTAGCAATGGATTGTTGGCTTAGTTAGTAGCATATCAAATATCCACGTTGGAGGTGACTTTGTCGGGGTAAGACTAGTTTGTAATAGTAGGATGTGACATGTGGTGCATTTGTTTTCGCACACTCCATACCTTCTCATGCTATATTTATGTCTAGGTGGTGGAGGACATTGCTCAAATGCCAACCACAAACTTGGCAAAGCCAATGCATGCAAGTTGGTTGGCAAGGGAGGGATTCAAGGGATCTATTAGCTTGTACGATGCATGTGTCAGTGATTTGGCCAACTCTCTACTACAAAGCACAAAATGACATGCATTCATTGGTGGAAAGTTCCATGGTGCATGACCCAATGCAGAGAAGCTTTTGAGTCAACTACAACAAGGAATTAGCCCCACACCTCAAGCAACGATAAGGATGGTTGAGGAGGTGGCAAGAGGAACTAAATTGCATAAACATCCTGATTTTTGAGGGGACAATGTGACTGTAGTAAGAAAATGCAAGGTTGATGGGAAAGTGGGGTCCGAGGGAGCCAATGCCTCTCACATGCCTGAGTATGTGACCAAAAATATACCTAGAAGAAAAGGTACAAAAAACTAAACTTTACGGACCCTTTGCCTTCTGACCAATCAAGGGCAGTATCACCAAATTGTTCAAAGGAAATGGTGGTGGAGATAGTCTTTCGTGACACTGTTTGGGCTATAAGAAGGATTCTAGCTCGTAGTCATGTACAATGTCAAGGATGGTTAGGAGCTAGAGAGGGAAAATGCAAAGAACCTATTAAAAAATACATCACATGGGGTGCCTACACCTTCGTTTTGGGGCATCATGGAGTGGTCTAGCTCAAGAGGAGAAGCTAGCAATCAACATGGAATGCGGCATCAGTTCATGTGATTTTGTAATGATAGTGTGGACCATACATAGAACATTTGTTCTTCCATTCATCACGCACCGCGCAAGGTTCCACAAGTATGGACAGTGGCATGAGGCAATAATTTGATCGTAGAAGAAATCCACATATTGGAGAGTGGTGGGTTTGTTTTACAAAAGGCAGTACAAGATGCAAAGGTTAACGAGGGCTCGTGTAGATATCAAAGAGGTGTTTCATAGGCTACATGGAAAAGGATAGACTCAACATTGGCTCTAGATGCAACTGTGAAGGGCCACACAATGGTGAAGCCCTTGAACCGTGAGTTTTTCAAACTAGAGACAGCTAACTCAAGTGTCAGGAATGAGTGTTATGATGTGCACATTACAAAGAATCCAACATGTAATTGCCAGGATTTCATGGACCATGCTCCAAAAAGAAAAGTGTATTTGGCATGCAAGCACCTATACTATGTGTACCTCCGAGTGTTTGGGATGGATGCAAATGCCAACATGTTTATACACCAACCCACACTCACTAAAGAAAACTTGCACATTGTATCTGGAAGCAGAAGAACTTTTCCAACACCACCTATATAGTAACCAGCAATGCAATGCCAACACTATCCCTTAGCACAACCGCATTTTATTTTGTTGAGAAAGTTGCCATTATACAATCCATTTGGATGGCAAGCCTTTGGTGACCTTTCTCTCTTAATTTGACAAGAAAAAGAATGTATTCCAGAGTTAACACAATATAAATGTACATTTGGATTACTTGTTATGAATTCAAATTAAAAGAATGTATTCCAGAGTTAACACAATATAAATGTACATTTGGATTACTTGTTATGAATTGTCTTGCATCATATTTGTTGGGGAGAGGGGGGAAGGGAGAGAGAGGGGGAGGGGAGGGGAGGGAGGTATAAATGCATTGAAATTAAAGTTCTAGAAACACCAAGTGGCTACCCAAGCATTCACATGATGTGAGATATATATATATATATATATATATATATGATTTAAGAGAAGTGTTTGTTACAACACATGCCATAATCTGATGTGAGGCATTATGATACAATGTGGACTAATCGAATGCATGAGAGAGAGAAAGTGAGAGAGACAGGGAGATAAACACGGAGAGTGAGTGAGTGACTAAGATTTATATACATATATAGAGAGAGATGTATTTAGGATTTAAGAGAAGTGTTTGTTACAACACATGCCATAATCTGATGTGAGGCATTATGATACAATGTGGACTAATCACATGCATGAGAGAGAGAAAGAGAGAGAGAGAGAGGGAGATAAACACGAAGAGTGAGTGAGTGACTAAGATTTATATACGTCTGTGTGTGTGTATGTACACACACACACACACACACACACACACACACACACACACACACACACACACACACATATATACATATATACATATATACATATATATATACATACATACATATATACATATATACATATATACATACATATATACATACATATATACATACATATATACATATATACATATACATATATATGTATGTATATATGTGTGTGTATATATATAGGAGAGAGAGAGAGAGAGAGAGAGAGAGAGAGAATGCACAATGAGAGGGAGAAATTGCAGGTACAACCCTAAATTGAGAGAGAGGAAAGACATGGAGTAATTCATGAGAGAGAGACACAGTGAAAGAGGTATGGGCCGTGGTATTCCATTCTTCTAAAGTGATCGCATGAATATATATGTATGTATATATGTGTGTATATATATAGGAGAGAGAGAGAGAGAGAGAGAGAGAGAGAGAGAGAGAGAATGCATAGTGAGAGGGAGAAATTGCATGTACAACCCTAAATTGAGAGAGAGGAAAGACATGGAGTAATTCATGAGAGAGAGACACAGTGAAAGAGGTGTGGGCCGTGGTATTCCATTCTTCTGAAGTGATCGCATGAATGAATCCACGTTTACATGCTAGAGAGAGAGAAATCGTTTACATGAGATGGAGTGCTATTTGATGGAGTGTGCTAGAAAGAGAAAAATAGAATATACACATAGAGGGAGAAACTGAGAGAGAGAGAGAGGGAGGGAGAGAGAGAGAGTGTGTGTGTGTGTGCGCGCCCGCGCGCGCGAAGGTAGTGGTGGCAATCGTGGAGGTGGTGGGGATAATGGTAGTGGTGGTGGAGGTGGCAATAGTATTGGCAGCAGCTGAGATGGTGGTAGTGGTGGTGGAGGTAGCCGTGGTGGTGGTGGCGACAGTGGTGGCAACGGCAGTGGTCGTGGTGGTGGAGGAAGTTTTTGTGGTAGTAGTGGTGGAGGTCAAAAAAATTAACGAGTGGAATAAGTCGACTATGTGGAACACAAAACATAGGTTACCCAAAAAATCTCACTCAAAAAGATCGCTTCTCACACGCACTCTTGTATTCTAACTTCACATTTTTATCCAAATATCAACACCCTACTCTATCGCACACCCATTTCAAAACCACTCCTAATCTATTTTGGAGTACGTGCTTCTATTCCAATGTATGATAATGTGAATTTTGGCCATCATGGATGATTCAATTGTGCTTGGCAATAAAATCAAAATTTCAAAGCTTTCGCAAGCTTGACCGCCAAACTTAACACTTAATATTTCAAGCACTTCATTTGACTGCTAGACTTAACAAAACATTATAATTTCAAGCACTTCATTTGGTTTGGCAACGGCTACCTCCCACATAGCCTATATATCCTTCAAACTCATCAATTTATCCATTCTTCTCCAAAACCACACAAAAGTAAGAACAAACAAACTAATAAGGGTATAGTAAACTCACTGCCTTACCTTCTTCTCAACACATAGCATAGTGAAGGCTCAATGGTGGCTCCAAAATTCATGTGATGGTACTTGATCTACAACCTCTACTTCATAGCTCCTAATCCAATTCGCAAGCACTCAATCCACGAGAGGAAATGCGAATAAGAAGAAAGACCACCTGATCCCTCCTTTAGACCACCTGCCAGGCAGGGAAAGAAGGGAAGAGTGTGTTGAAGGAAGAAGCTTCACCTCGCAAGTCTCTCACTCTCCCTCATTCTCAAGATGGAGCACGAGTAAATAGGATAGAAGCAATAAAAAAAAGGATGCTCTCAAGTTTGCACACGATAAGAATGAGCTTATCCATTCACATTCTAGTTTTTATACACAAGGCTTGGACTTTGGGCTTCCACTTAAGTCAAATGCCTATCTCTCCTATTTGGCTCTTGGCCAACCTTTCTTGATTAATGCATACATATTAGATTATAGACCATCCAAAAAAGTGAATAAAAGTCAGTGCTCATGCCCTAGCTGAGTTATGGGTGTCTCTACCTTGCAAAAAATATTATGATTTGCATGGGCATTACACCCAACTTTCAAATAATATTACAATTAATTGTATGGTTGTGAGCTTTAACTAATATAAAATGTCTTATGCACGTTTCTTGATTTGCACTTCTCTTTACTTTTTCTACCTATGTGTGTCATTCCCATTTCCCATTGCTCTCCTGCTACCTTCTATCCTATGATTAACAATAGCAACTAGGTCCACTAAAGTTTTAGAGGGGCAAAGGGAGTAACTTCTAAATATGTGAGTCTATTATATGGATTTGACAAAAAAAAATCCTTTTTAGACTTGTATTACATATGAAAGGTTATTATTTAATGAGATGTAAGAAAAAACTTAGACTCATGTTTGGGCTTTTTAGTTTTAGAGAGAGAAACCTCTCAACCAATAGAGATATAACTACTAATACAGTAAAAGTAGGGGTTTTAAATTTTTTTCATATTTTATATTATATTCGAATATTCTCAAAATAAGCCATTTTTGGCACTTTCGGGATACAAAATAGTCAAGGCACAAAAAGCAAGAGGCACTCAAATATTTTAAGATACTAAATAGAAATATTTTTGTCAACTCCAAACACCCTTGTTGTCTCCCTATTGTTTCTCTTGAAATTCTCAAATATTACATCCAAATGCTTTGCATGTATTGTAGTGTCCCTATCTTTCTCCCAAAAATATGAAACAACTCAACAAAGTACCTTCCCTTCCTCCATCTTGTATAACTATTTTCACTTCTACTTTTCATTCAACAACTTCTAAATTTGCTATATATTCTATTTCAATAGAAGTTGCACATCCCCCATGTCACTCTTCTTCTATCAGACCAATCGTAATATACAATAATTTTGATCTTAACAACCAATTGTGAATTCCTACCACCTTCTCTATTAGTACTTTGATTATGTTAAAGATAAAGAAGAATAAAAAATGTGGAAAAAAATTCATTGACAATTACAAGAGTCAAGTCAATGATTTCAAGTCATGAAAAAAATTCAAGTGCTTATGCAACTTGCATATATACGCTCAGAATTACAATTATAGAACAAGGCCATTGACATACCATGCCATACACTGAGCATAAACTAAACTACAAGTTATGATATGGCAATAAAGCCTTAAAATGGATTTATATGTTTAAAGAATTCACTAAGGTTAATGGCTATGTTTGTAGACATATATTCTTCAAACCTAAAATATTGGAAACCTATCAAAAGCATAATTTGGATTTTTTATGCATTTCATGGTTCTATTGGTGTATAATTATACAAAGCTGAATCAAATAGGCCATTGGCTAAGGATAGGGTTTTCTTTTACAATAAATTTTACAATACACCATCAAGCATTATAGGATATAGATCTCTTAAGCCTCTTCAACTCCCGCATCTAGATAGAGTACAATGACAAATCAAGGAACCAGAAATAAGTAAATCTTTTATATCAAAGATGTATACCAATAATCAAATATGTTTGTGATGTAATATAGCAATTTGTCAAGTGGAGATCGCAATCTTCATGGCATCACATCTATTTGTGGACTTGTTTTATAATGAGGAAGTTTGAAACACACTATTGATGTTTGTATGCAAATCAAAGAATTGCATGGACTTCCTAGGTTTGAGCTTAGATATCAAAGGACTACATGGGATTGTGTCTAACATACAACAAAAATCCATTATCTATAAATGTATGTTTGCATTGCAAAATTGCATTTTGAGTTTTTATTACATGAAATGGTATTATATGAATGAGTATATTGTGGTGATTGATTAAGTCTTAGGGGATGATATTGATAATCCTTTGACAATGTTTGAGGTTTAGTTAGAGAATGAGCTCTTAATTATGCATAGTGTAAGGGCAAATGTGTCTTTACACCAATTGAAAATGGATCTAGCAAATAAGGACCTAGATATCCCTACTATGTATCTATTCAAGTGCAATGATTGCTAGGTCAAAAAAATACAAAATCTAAAACTAGGTTAGAGTACCAAGATGGAAATGTTATTATTAATGTCTATTGTTGTAAAATTTAAGCATATGTTCCTCAAAGAAAGAGAGAAATATTTCATGTGGAGAAATTGTTATGGAAAAAACTTTCCTCCTACCACAACCTATAGGAAAGGAATTATGACAACATGAAACTAAGGATTTATGTCAATGATATATATGTGATAGTTGTAAACACAACAAAAATTAATATAAAAATGAATATACTTCTTCTATGCCTATAGGTGCTTGTATTGGCATATCTTTTGAACTATGAAAAAGACTTATAGTTGCACCTAATTTCATCCTAATGTTCATGTTAAGAGACCCACATCCAAATCACATGTATTTGTCGAAAAATCCATAACACAAAAATGTATTTGTTTCATTTGAAATTTTCGCAATAATTTAAACTATTGTTCAACTACATTTCACTTGCCTTTTTCATGCAAAGGTTTATGGTAAAATAAATATGCCTAGTCCAAGGAAAAACAAAACTAGGGAATTGCTAGTTCAAGCCACAGATCTACAACCAACAACTCCCTAGTTTTTTTTCTAATGCTTTCTTGCATATTCATTGGGCATCTTATATACAAACCGAAGCCACATTCCATTTTTGAAAACACATTATAATAGATTTTGACACTATAAAATGTTGATTCAGAATATGAAATGAGAATGAGAATGACCAAGTCTAGCTTGTACTACTATAGGTATACAAACTAGTATCAGAAAACATATACATATGTTTGAAGCCACCTCTTCCTGACTAATAGTACAAAGCAACCTATGCACTATACTATGTACTTGGATCATATCTCATGGGAGAAGGTATGATTGTTATCTCCCCCCTACTCATCACCCTCTTGATCATCCTTCTTGTTGTGCTTTGCATTGTTTCCTACTTGTCTCTCTTTCTACTTTATTGTATTTTTATTTACACTTAAAAATGTTCAAAAAGTTCATTCTAAGAGCTAAAAGAGAAAATTTAACACATTTTACTAATCATAATTTCTTGCTACGTCTGCTCAGTGGATAACGCCATCTACATATCTCCACATGTCGAACCTATTGTGATGGTGCTTATAGCCCATATCATGGTGAGTAAGATTTTGATCCACAATGTTAAACTACAAAATAAAAACATCATCAATAACAAAAAAAACTATTCACAAATATCAGCACAAAAAAACTTAAGACAAAATGTAAATACTTACAAACTCTGCCTCCCATGTATAACCTCCTAATCCAAAATGTGATGATCTAAATTGCTCCATTTGGATTCATCATGCCTCCCTCTATTGTGAGTTGAAGATCCCACACTCCACTTTGCTCAGTGCTTCCACCCACTCTTGATCTTGTGCAAAAATTAGCATCCATATAGGACCCAAGCCTTGTTCTACCCTCCTCTCTTTTTTTGCTGCTCTAACTTTAATTAAGACCCTCTTATTAGCAATGATTTTCTGAACCTTTTCTCGTGCCTAGCACTCTGTAAACCTCAAATGCATGGAATTGGGAAACTACTCGTGCACAAAAGAAATCACTACTTGGAGCTTAGTGGGGTCTTGATCGAAGAAGGACCTAAAGCAATCTGCAATACACTTTGGATTAAGATCAAGAGTTCCTTTAACCTATGGTCTTGGAAGACTCCACTTGTGCTAGTCAATGTGTCGTACAAACATCGTCTATGTTCCTCCTACTTGACTTCACTTAGTCTTTCTTCAGGTGGTTGGCCCTTGTGATGTAGAGGGGCTATGATCACTCTTATCCAAAAAAATTGCTAGACATCTCCTATCATGAGCTTTCCCTTTACACTTGCATCTATGGCTGCTACTACTCTCTCGGGATTGCTCACATGATGGACACATAAATGCAACCCTAGCTAGGGATTATGAGGCTTTCTGCATAGCTAAGAAGGCTAAGGACTAGTCATATCCTCATACAACTTGGCTACAAAAGGGGGTGCCCCAAAAATGCATTAACAAATGAAGTTCTCACAAGATGCATTCTCTCTTAATGTTAGGGCCGAGATTTTGAGATGACAATCTAGTCCACATCAATATTTGCAACACAATGGTCAAATACATCTACAAAGCCACATCATGTTAAAGTCAATTGCATGACATTATGTATGTACATATGCAAATATTATAAACATAGCATACATGATTATAGTCCTAATGCACATAGATTACACACATAGGCAACACATACACTATAGCCCATGCATACGCTATGCATACCCCATGTGTAGGGCCTTGGGCCATGCATAAGCTACGCATGGGCTATGCATACATCATGCATATGCTAGGCTAAGTAGTCTACATGCATGGCCCATGCATACGTAAGCCATGCATAGGCTAGTTATGTATGCTATGCACACACATCGCATACACATATACATATGCATAGGCTATGTATGGTGTATATGCATATGCCCCATATACACATAGATTACACACATAGGCAACACATACACATAAGAAACACATAGATATGGATGGCCCATGCACAAGATATGCATAACCCAAGCATGGGCAATGCATATGCCACATTTAGGCTAGGCTATATAGGCTACGTACACAAATACTATATGCATATGCATAGGCTTAGTGTATTCATAGGCATATGCATACACATATGCAACACATAAGCTACACACATACATGTGCAAAGGTTACACATATGCATAGGCATAGTTATGCACATACTCACATGCATAAGATATGTGTGACATATATGGATGCATGTGTATGCATAGCCATACCATAAGTATATGTATTGATGCATACACATATATTTATGTAGAAGCGTAACCTATTAACTTCCAATCTAATATTTACAAATCTCAAATCCAAGCTATTGGATTCTCAAACATATGGGTGACTATGTCACCACATCAAAACAATAGCCTCCTCTTAATAGCAACCGAACTACCACAGCCTCAAATGATTTCAATTGTGGCTTCAGAGATTACATCATTAGTCATCCCCATCTAAGCACAAAAATGTTACACGCATATACTTAACACATCCTCAAACCAATACCCAAAGTATCCCAATGATGTCAACAAGCAATGGCTCGTATGGACACATTTACTCACCTAATCAATGCAAAAAAAATTTAACAACAACAAATACTTGAAATTAAATCAAACATCAAAGAAATAAAGGAACCCATACTTTTGATGTTCTGCTGACTTTGCCTCTTCATTTTCCCCTACTTTTCTCCACTATAGAGCATACGATGCATACTCAGCGCAATAGATTTTTCATATTAACAACATCTCTCTCTCTCTCTCTCTCTCTCTCTCTCTCTCTCTCTCTCTCTCTCTCTCTCTCTCTCTCTCTCTCTCTCTCTCTCTCTCTCTCTCTCTCTCTCTCAGTGTGAGTTCCTATTAATCGGTTTGATAAAAAATGACCAAATGGGGCAAAATTGGAGCATGCAAAAGGAAACAACCAAGGGCAGCAAGAAAAGGTAGCATGAAAAAGAGAAAAGCATGTGAAAAATTGCAAAAGTGTCAAAGAGACCGCAGGCAGTGAGAGAAAGAGATGATGGACCAACGTTAAATGTATTGACATTTAATGCCATGTCGCCTACAGGTTGAAGTTGTAAAATTACATTTTCTTGAGCATTGGCTCACTCTCATGCAACTTGTGAAATCAAAAGTGCAATTAATGATGCATGGGTGTGTGAATTAGCCTCTTGTAGAAAATAGATAGCTTGAAGGGTTGTAGAACCTGAGGGCAGGTTTTAAGTGAATGGACAGTGGGGACCAATAGAGAACAGGGACCTGTCCAAGCTTCAAAAAATTAGAACTTAGAATATAAGGTCAAAAATTTTATTTTTAACTCATTCCATGACTAATGCAACAAAGGCTTATATGCTTCTTTACCAATACTTTGTTTCTTCACCTCTGAGTACTCTATCCATGTGAGCTTTTTAAGGCAAGGAGAGAGAAGTCTCATGAGGACTTGTGTATTAGTTCTTGCTCTGTACTTGCTCCTCTATCCTTTCTCCTCACCTTCTTGGGATACCTTCCCAAATTGAGAGGTAGAGAGATTGAGTTGTTGCATCAGGTGCAAAGAGCTTGAGGGACCTTGAGAGAGAGAGAGAAAGAGAGAGACAGAGAGAGACAGAGAGAGAGAGAGATCGAAGGAAAAAATTTATTGAAAGAGAAACCATTTCCAACCACAAATACACTCGTCTTTACAAGATAATGATTTTGTTCATTTGATCCCATGGAGTTTACTGGGCTTTTCCACACAAACTTTGACCCGCTCATAAATCCATGTCATGCTCTCCATCTTTGCTTCAATTCTGTTGTAGTGAATTTGTACACTTGATAAAAAGTTCTCAATTTGATTACAAAGTCATGTCATATACATAGGGGCAATCTATGATTTGAGTATAAATTGTGGCTACCACACATATGAGCCCCAAGATGTGAACTCCATGCATTCTGTACTAGAACAATTACATCCATACAATCTAAATGCGTAATATTTGAATTAGATGGTGCAAATGCGAGTGCAAACCTTACATTTCTAGGTGGTGGGCATGGTGGTGGCAATACATAAGCTAATGGTATAGAGTTCTCCGACCATCTTAGCATTGAACAACAAAAAGCCATCATATGTGTAATTTGCCAAGTGATCACCATGCATAAAATCGTACAAAATGAGAGTGACTATCAAATCTTTAACACTTATGCTAGGTTAATTTCTTAAAAATTATACGTGCATTGCTTATGTGTAGCTCCAATAGATTATCCTAGAGTAATTTTGTATTTTAGAGAACCTTGCACTTGGAGAGATAACCATCACCTAGCTCTAGCACTTTACAACTAATTATTTTGGCATCCTCCAAAAAATGCTCTTGGGTTATAGCTTTGTAGCCCTTGGCAAATTTTCCCAAAAAAACTATTTTCAAAGAGAAAAGAAATTTATTTTCAAAAAGAAAATCTATTTTTTAATCAAAATTGTCAATAAATATATTTTCAAAAAGAAAATCTATTTTTTAACTCTCTCTCTAGACAACTAGAAGCAGACGGTGACAAACACTGTTGGTATGCTCAGATGAGTACATGGATGAGTCTACATGGGTTGCAGATTGACAACTAGCAGCAGACGGTGACAAACACTGTTGGTATGCTCAGATGAGTACATGGATGAGTCTACATGGGCTGTAGATTGACATACTACCCCCCTTTAACTGTAGCCTGGATTGCCTTACACTTGACCTAAGCTGATCAGAGCTAAGCCATGTGATCAAAGTAGATATACTGAAGTTAGGTATGGAGAAGACCTGGATCCGACCCCCCTCCCCCCATGGCATGAGGATGGCACACTACCAGACCCACTTCCTTCAGGTATCTAAGGATGGTTTCATCACCTGACCCAATTACATGGACACACAGCTGCCTCATGGACTACGCACAATTATTGGTCAGATCCGCACCTCATCCCACCACTTGAGGATTGAGACAAGCAGATGGGAGGGTATACAAACAGAAGAACGCATATGCCCACTATGCGACAGAGAGCCAGAGACAGAGGAACACTACATATGCCGATGCACTGTATATTATGACATACGAGGTAGATACCATTGTCTGTTTCGAGAGGATTTTGGATCCCTGAGACGGATCATGCAGTTTGAGGATTAGAGATGCTTGGGATTTTTCCTCTTGGAGCTCCAGAGGCGCAGAGCAACAATTCTATGGAGTAGGAGGCCCCCACAACTCGGCTCACACAGACAGAGAGCAGTCACTGACTTTTTCACTGATACACGACAGAGTATGGCAGATACCACTACCACTACCACACAGCTTATAGGAGTACATCATCATTGGACCTCATCTTCTGTAGGTGTCCCTTTGGATAGAGCAGTGGCACTTAGTCAGTCTAGGTGCCCACGTCCACCCAGACGAAGGCCTAGACATCCACACCACAGACAAATTAAATCCATCATTGAGCGCCACAGGAGACAGATGCCGAGACGCCTCAACCATGCAAAGATACACCCCCTAGAGAACAGACATATCATTGATGGAGAGTTTTCCTTTCTCTAATCTCACTTTCAGATCACTGACATGTTTCCCTTTTATAGGACACTATTTCATTCTTTTTCAGTCTTATAGGCATGTTTTTCATCTTTTTCTCATTCCAGATGAGAAACACACCATCATTGTATGTACTGCTTTGGTCTCATAGGCCACATTGGCCTTTTAGAGACGTTAATACTCTCTCTCTCTCTCTCTCTCTCTCTCCCTCTCTCTCTCCCTCTCCCTCTCCCTCTCCCTCTCGCTCTCCCTCTCCCTCTCCCTCTCCCTCTCCCTCTCCCTCTCCCTCTCCCTCTCCCTCTCCCTCTCCCTCTCCCTCTCTCTCTCTCTCTCTCTCTCTCTCTCTCTCCCTCTCCCTCTCCCTCTCCCTCTCCCTCTCCCTCTCCCTCTCCCTCTCCCTCTCCCTCTCCCTCTCCCTCTCCCTCTCTCTCTCTCTCGCTCTCTCTCTCTCTCTCTCTCTCTCTCTCTCTCTCTCTCTCTCTCTCTCTCTCTCTCTCTCTCTCTCTCTCTCTCTCTCTCTCTCTCTCTCTCTCTCTCTCTCTCTCTCTCACCTTTCATTACATGTCATTACTAGAAATTTCACGACCTCCATATCATAGTCTACTTATCAAGGCTATACATCCACATATGATATGCTCTTGTATACAATAATTGTGGACAAAAGGGAACCCACAACATGGGTCTTGTTCTATTGGTCAAATAGCATATTTACAACATCATAGCTACAAAATCAAATACCAAGAAAACTTCAATTGTTGCCTCACTTTCTTATATATGAAGTATTATAAGTACCAAGACTCAATAATTCTTAAAGCAATATTCATAAACTCTATAGTTTACCTCCTTATGAAGATTGCCAATGACTCAAATTTAGTTTTTTTTTCTTCCTCCTGGGGGACTAGGCCAATACAATAGGAGGGGATCTTGTAAATGATCTTAAAGTCCCCTCCCTTTAGAGAGTGAAAGAAAGAGAAAATGTAACGTGTCCACTAGTATCATCCCGGATACGTCTTAGCAGTCCATCGGAAAGGATGTCTAGAAAACTCCGCCCGGCACTCCCATGGAATGTTACGGGTTTTGCGATCTAGGTCTTCCTGCATCTGCCACATAGCGGAAATATCCTGGCCATTCCCCCTAGCCCTTGGTTAACACAAGGGGATCATGGTTCTAGGATCACACGACATGAGAGGGGGCTCTCGAGCAATTTGGGGGATGGCCCTTGCATTATAAAAGCCTTGGGGTAGCATAACATGAG
Organism: Lygodium microphyllum; assembly: GCF_053477565.2. Taxonomy (NCBI): domain Eukaryota; kingdom Viridiplantae; phylum Streptophyta; class Polypodiopsida; order Schizaeales; family Lygodiaceae; genus Lygodium; species Lygodium microphyllum. The sequence goes on from NC_141144.1 coordinate 133,815,254, forward strand.
GATGGCCCACTGATTGGTCTTGAGGATGGCCTGTCGACTGGTCTTGAGAGCCCCCATCACATTATATTAGCCTAGGACAAGGCAAGAGGAAGGTTGGACTAGCATATGGTGAGGGGAAGCCTAAGGTTGGCACAATGTGAGGGGGACTCAATGTTCATTTGGGCCTCACCCCTCACATTGTGTTTACCTAGGGCCCCCCTTGCATTGTGCTAACCCTGGGCCAAGACAAGGTAAGGTAGAGACATGGTCCAATAAAAGGTGAGCACAGCTCTAGGCCAACACAATGGGATGGGGTGCTTCCAAGATAGCTTGGGGATCCCTAACATTGTGCTAGCCTAGGCTCCCCCTCCCCCCCTTGCATTGTGCTAGCCAATGCGCAGGGGGGGGGTGCCAAAAGTCTTAGCAAGCCACCCTTGCATTGTATTGGCCTTGAACTAGCAAAATATGAAGGGGAGAGGGGGTACCAAGACCTTTGGTAGCCCCCTCCTCACATTATTCTAGCCTTGATCTTGGGAGCCCAAACCCCATATCATGTGGTGGTGTTCCTTCCCACTAGTCTCACCAAAAATGATATTGCAATGTTCGGGGTCATATAACCATCCCAACCTTATCATACACAAAATGCTAGTGTAGAGCCATATATATTTATGCATATTTCTTTGCAAATGGATTATATGGAGCTTCAAACAATGGAGCTCAATGGTCTAGGAGTAGCAAAGGCACTCCAAAAGACATGTTGTTAGGTTTCCTATCCTGAGTGGGACAATCCCCATCCACAAGTGTTCCAATTGTTTTCTATCATTGTCTCTGTGGAGGATTGGATTAAGGCTTCACAAAACTATCTTGAGGAACATGATGCTACATTCTAAGTGCACATATCTACCAGAGAAGTGCATATAGAAAGTGCATGATATGTACACATCAAGACATTTTTTAAACAAAATAAGTAAGTTGATAGCAAAACTAAGTTGATAGCAAGAACCCCTGGCCTTGAAACCACAGCATAGGTGCATGCACCTATGAAGTGGATGTGATCTCCCAACTCCCACAACTAGTCAAGGCCCTGGTCCTAGTTGCTACCTTAGTATAGAAACCACACCTATTCTTAACTTGATTAACTACATAATTCATTTAGTCAACCAAGAGATTATGGGGATTGTACCAAGTGCAAAAAAGAGAGTTGAAACATCAAGTGGAGCCTCATATGACTTCCATGCCACTATCAACAACTTCCAATAGGCTATCGAATTTGACATTTCAACCATGACCCTTGAAGCTATGAGACAAAAACTTATGGAATTCCAAGGTCAAGGAACTAATACCCTCAACCAATTGTTGGACATTAACAATGACACTAAATAGTAGCTTGCAACCATGCAAATAGAAATGGATAGCATTCAAAGAATGTTTTTGAAGGTCAAAGTTGCACGATCCTCACAAGATTCATTATCAGATCTAGTGTAGCAATGCCTATTTGACCACACTAATATGTTGCAAGTAGGCATGCATACTACTCAATCTCTCCTAATGAGAATTGGGAGTTACATTGTGAAGTAAAGACCTAGCTAAAATTCAATCCAGTGGTAAAACTGTTAGATAAATATCATATAGGGGGTGACCCTAATAGCTTTATTGAATAGTTCAAGCAAGTTTGCGAGGTGAATCACCTTACAAGTGGCATTAAAAAGGTGCAATATTTCAAATTGTGCCTTGAAGAGAAGGGAACAAACCAGGTTCGCTAGGCTAGATGCTACTAAGAAATCCTCATTCATCCTACTCAAAGATCTCTTTATCAAGCGCTTTGCAGAGGTTAGGTATGGTGACAACCTCATCATCTACTTAATGAACATTAAGCAGTAGTAGGAGGAGAGCATGTGAGACTATGCCTCCAAAGTAAGAAGCCTTAATAAACATATGCTAGTTTGCTTAAAGATCCGCTGGAAAGGTTATGACCAAAGCATGCTGAAGGACCCATCATCAAGGCTATGACTAAAGTATTAATTAAGGGAATTCCTAATGAAAAGACTTACAAAACCGTGGTAGGAAACTCCAAACTAAATCTCTCTAACATCAACAATGTGCTTGATGAAGCAATCCACATTGACGATATACACAAAGAGAGAAGCAAAGGCAAGAAAGCAATAGCTAACCATCACAACCCATAGCTAAGTTGCGGCAAGGCTAAAGTGAATGACACACAAGACCTTATGACATATGTGGAAAAACAATATCAAGAGATCTTAAAAATGGTGGAGGTCTTGAAGCTATCCCAACCTTACCATCAAAATACATAGTGCACTCATTGCAATGGGGATCACCTACATTTAGAGTTCTCAAGGCCACCATGCACTTGCACAAAGCACAAATGCTTTAGGCATGAAGCTGCCTATTACAAAGCTCCATGAGGACTTCCAAAATCTAATCCTAGTCTGAATGACCCATGCCAGTTGCAAGTGCCTCAACCCTTAGCCTTGCCAACTCTCTGCAGGAGCAGAGACAATCAGTCTCTAGAAATAATATTAACATCTCAAGTGTTCCCAAACCACCCATCCCTTAGGTCATGCGTCCATCCATTATGTCAAGGAATTGATAGAGGATGCAAGGAGTGCACTAATTCCTTTTTTGAATGACAAAGAGGATCTTCCTATCCTAATGGATTATAGGCCCATGCCTATTATGATGTTAGGACAAGGAAGAGGACGAGAAATAATCCAACCAAGAGAAACAATAGCTTGCTGGAACCATGGACAATTAAGATACATGTCACCATGTTTTCCACAAAGGCAAGAAGATTCTAAAGAAAATGAAGCTAACCAATGATGTTTTGAATGTGAAATCACATACACATATCAAGATTTCTAGAGACGAAAAGCTAGTAGTAGCTAGGTGATTGTACCCTGATGCCATTGAAAGGTGAATCAAGCTAACACCTTATGGGAAGGGGTAGAGCATCATGTAATACTTTTAGTAGAAGCCCTTGGGAACACTACCAAGAAGAGAATCATTGACACTAGGACTAGAGTTAGAATAGTTAACAATAATATACTTCACACCTAGGGAAACCTTCCAATTGAACCTGTTCATTTTAATCTACCTGTTGTTGATGGATTTAAGGTCAACCCACAAGGCTTATTGAAGGATTAGCCATTCAAAATAGGTAAAGTATAGTTTCCACGTGACTTTATTGTCATGAAAGGGGTTGACAATGATTTGTTACTTGGATGTCCTTAGATTCAAAATGTATGACTCATAGAGGACTGGGGCAATGGTCTAGTCTTCTTTAAGAACAAGAAGAACATAGTGTAGATAGACATGGAGACTTAGAAAACATCCTCAATGGACCTAGATGCAATATTACAAGGAGATGCTAGCTTCCCTCTTGTCCAATGGTCTCTCATGAACTATGTTCCATCCCTTAAGGCAAGCAAGACTAGATGCATATACTTGAAGGCAAGCAAGACTAGATGCATATACTCGCCATTCTAGATTTGCAATTGAAAGGAGAAACTTGAATATTGAGAAGCTCACAAACACTTGAGTTAGTGAGGACCATCAGAGCCTACTTTCCAAATAGCCAATTCCCCCAATTAAGTGTGTCTCAATGCCTCTCTTTACGATGGCCCCTAACTTAATGCCACAAGTTCTCACCAAGGACTACCCTATTCCAACAAACAAGCTTAAGTTGTGTAAGTTGTAGTTAGTTCAGACCATGTTTTCATGATGACAATCCAAAATCCGATCTCCAAATCTTTGAGGAGTTACTCAATAGCCCCATCAACAATTGATAAATCTCCACCAAGCCTAGTTTGACTATCAAATTGACCTCTCATCTCCCAAATGTGTGAGTAGGGGTTTGACATCGAGGATGAAAGTGAAGATATTGATGATGACACAAACATTGATTCAATGGACTATGATACCGATGGAAGAATGATAGATCAAATCTAGGTTGATACAAAGCTCTCACATATAGAAGGTTTTCTCATTAATGCGGGTATTGTAAGAATTAATTCTGAACCCAAAAGGTTGGAGCACTTAGAGGTATTAGACTATGAACAAATGGGATATCAACCCACCAAATTGATTTCCACCTCTAAAATAACTTTGGCCTATAAGGGAAAAAATGCAACCTTTGATGCTCCACTACAAATGGAAGTGACAACTAAAACCTTGAAATATTGCTATCATCTAGGTCTCATGAAGCTAGAACAAAATTCCCAATCCATCTCAGGTGCAAACAATGTAAAAATGTCACATGCTAAAAATGAATTGGAAACTAAGAGCTAGAACAAGCCACAAAATCTCCCAAAAGGATTTATGAGATATAAAAAAGAAAATCAAGTCATTGTGTTACTTGGCAAGTAGAGGGAAGGGAAATCAATGAACCCATTGAGGACCTAGGAAAGGTCAAGGATGTCAACCTTCTAAACTATCATGATATGTTTGCTCGAAACTACTTTGACCTCAAGGGTATACCACCTCAAGTACTAACACATATAATTCCTTCAAAATTAGATGCCAAGCCTACTAAGCAACCTTGCCCCTTGAATCCTTGATATCTAGATTACATGGGAGAAGAGCTTGATAAATTACAAAAAGTAGGATTCATTTACGAGATTAAACATACCAATTAGATATCATCCATCATCATGGTACTCGAGCTAAATGAAAATTTTCGAGTATGCATTAACTACAAGAAGGAACTAAATGCAACAACCAAAAGACACCATAATCCACTATCATACATTGACCATATGATCAAATGTGTGATAGAAAAGAAAGCTTACAACTTCTTGGATGTTTTTTCACACTATAATTAGGTGCAATTACACTTGTATGGTCAGCCCAAGACCACCTTTGCCACCAAATGGGAGGTATTCACATATTTGTCACACATTTTGGGTTAACCAATGCAACTGCCACTTTCCAAAGAGTTATGCAAACTATATTTAAGAATTTGTTAAGATATTGGCTCAAAGTATTCATGGATGACCTTTGTGTTCATCCTAATTAGGAGGAGCATATCAAAAAGGTTTCACTAGTCTTCAAGTGATGTTGACAATACCGCCTATTTCTAAACTCTTTAAAGTGTCAATTCAAGGTTGGACATAGCATCATTTTGGGCCATGTGGAATCTCAGAATGGCATTGAAAGGAATACAATAAAGATCAATGTGATAATGGTTTTCCACTACCCACCAACAACAAAGGTATCCAACATTTCCTCTGGCATACTAGCTCTTACTACTGCTTTATACTAACAAAGCCTCTTTACAAGCTGTTAATTACTTGGGACTAGACAAAGAATGCCAGGGTACATATGAAGCTCTGAAAAAGTTTCTCATGGTTTCACCAATTTTATGAGCCTTGGATTGGACAATCACTTTCCACGTAAATTTCATTGCATCCAAAATCACAAGTAGAGTTATGTTGCGCCATCCTAAAGAGTATAATATGGAATTTCCTATGAACTTTGTTAGGGGATAGCTCACAAAATTCAAAATGAATTACTCCATAGGATAATGGGAAGGATTAGCAAAGATGTGCACTATCAAGAAGTTTTAATACTACTTGTTGGCTACCCAAAACTCTGTAGACCATCAAGCATTGCTCTATTTAATGAACAAGCATTGCGCTACATGCCACATTGCTAGATGACTTCTATTTCTACTAGAGCTCAATTTGTTAATGGTCATAAATTTAAAAAATAACATTGTATTGTCGACTACATGTCTTGTATCACTAAAGGAGAGGAAACAATTAGGTTGACGATAATCTCCTTATGCCCATTTATTTTGTATTCCTCAACAAGAATGCCAACTCTTCAAGGAAAATCTCATATCTCATTCAATAGAGATATCATCCATATATTAGAAAAAGAATTGCCAATGGCACCCATTGAAAAGGTATGTCTCACCCATCTCTTGATTGATACATGATCCTATCATATGATTGTTAGTCAACTCCATCAACTAGGCAATATGCTATCCTTTGCAAGTGTTTTGAGCACAAAATTGAGGGTGTACTACAAGAAGTAGACGGACGATTTACACCAAGATACTTTGATGAAAACGCCACAACATGGAAAGTTCTACATACTCAGTTGTGATGGTCCACTTTCTTTCAAGACGCAACCCATTTTGTCAAACACCTCAATTTGCAATGGTCCACTCTCTTTTGAGATGCGACCCATTTTGTCAAACACCAAAACATAGAAAGTTCTACATTCTCAATTGTGATGGCCCATTCTCTCTTGAGACATGACCCATTCTGTCAAACATTGTGACAAGTGTCAATGCATTAAACATCCAATCAGAAAGGATGAGATTGAGCTTTTCCTTATAGTCACCCACCAACGATTCAAAAAGTGGAGGATGGACTTTATGTGACCCATTAGCCCCACTGCCCAATACTCACAAGCACACTATATTTCATAGAAGCCAATTACATGATCAAGCGGGCAAAGGCAAAGGCCACCAAAAAGAATGATATAAAAACCATGGCTAACTTCTAGTGAGGGAATGTCATCTTATGCTTTTTCTACTCCATCGAGATTGTCAATGAGACCAAGGAACTTTCTTAAATAACATTATTGGACACATTTTATCCATGTTCTTGGTCTTGTATCAAAAGCCTAGTCCTTACTATCCACAAGCAAATGACCAAGTAGTTGCAATTAATAAAACCCTAGTTAATGTCTAGACAAAAATTATATGAGCTTCTAGATCAAACTAGGATAATAAGCTCATGGTTACACTTAGGGCTTATCTCACAACCCATATAACAACAATAGACCAAATGCCTTGGAAGCTAACTTATGGAATCGAGGCAATCGTGCTAGTTGAGTTTCTTATCTCGAGTCTCTGTATCACTATTCAAGAATGCTAGGAAGGTATAAAAGCTTGGATCAAATGGTATAGAGCTAGAATGATTGACCAAAATATTGTTAATTGTGACTCTCGCTTGTAGAGAAAGCATGACAAAAGGCTGGTTGGATAGCAATGATCCTTTCAAAAAGGTGACCTCATGCTATTGTATTCAATTGAAGGCCATAAGTACAAACTTCAATTTTGAAGCCTGACTCTACTCTATCTATGTCATTAGGAAGACAAGCAATGTTGAGTTAGAAACATTGGACTGATAAAGAATTTGGTCACTTTATTGAAAGTCATATTAAATGCCACTACCCTCCAAGGCATTACTTACACAAGTCACCCAAGAATAAACTTAATGTTATTGTGTGATCTATCATGGTGACTGTGTAAAATTAGTATGAATAAATGGAGCAACACACACAACTCACTCATCAACCCTCAATCTTCTCCCCAAACATTTTTATGTTAGAGTAGTCATTGTTAATAGTCTAGAATAGGTGATATTATCACTCTAACTATCAAGATAGATATCAACATTGAAGCATTTATCGATGAATGTGCTAATTATGCAAAGCTACAATCCTAGAAAGGCCAATATTATTCACTAGTGGGCAAGTGTATGTGCAGTTGCTTGATAGTGGAACTAGAAACAATTCCAATCTTCTTCTATGTTCTAATGAGAGAGAGGGGACTTAAATCCAAATCTTATTTGGTGCTCATTTAAATTCATCATAGACTTCCATATAAACTATGTTGACAAGTGTATACACATAAAATTTCTTGGTGCAAGGGTCACCTTACCCTTTAGCCCTAGGGAAGTAATTTTATGGCCTCGACCCTAAACATGGCTTATATCACATTGCTTGACAAAATACTTCCATAACTAAAATGGCCCTCCTATTTGCTAACTATGTAAGCTCAACACCAATGACTAGTGAGCACGAATCCAAATCCATGAAATGCCCCAATCCACTTCTCATGCAAGATCCCAACCTTCCAAAGATACTACCCATTCTAGATAAATATGCAATAAGTGCCATCTTGCTTGTCACACACCATGAACGACACCCCACTAGGTTTCCAAGGCCCTCCTATGTGCTCAAGGGAATTATCAAGAATATGCATACCTTTAGCTTCCTAAGCAGGCCATGCCAATGCAATCCCATCATCAGGAACCACTACCTTGACTTAAACTAATCCACACATACTCACACTCAAACAACAACCCCACCCTATTGCTATAACTCAAAAAAAGTTGCAAGACATCCCTACTAAATCCATCTTGTCATCAAGGTACACCCATTAAATGCTTCTTATAGCTAGATTCTACCTTTGCAATGCTTTTTCCTATGATAGATCTAGGTCTAGTTGATGCTAACATGATCATACTCATATCCTAGTGGCACCTCACATGGGAAGAGCACAAGCACATATTCTATAAGAGCATTCTTATCCAAGAGCAACTCTCTTGTGAACTACTTGAATATCAATTTAAAAATGCAACATTCTTCCCATCCATATACCTACTACCAGACTTCAAGACCCCTCCAAGGTAAAAGAACACCTCAATATGGCCAGTAAAAGTACCTACCTTTTCCCTTTGGTGACTGAACAACATCATGCAATTACTACTAAAACAAAGTAATTCTCCTTTGTGTGGTTTCCTTAAGGCTCGCAAACTCAATGCACCCAAAGATTTGCTCCATCACTCACTACTAAAACAAGATCCTAACCAAAGAGGAGCTTCACATTGCCAATCCATTTCATGGACCCTCACATTGCTTACTCACCTCACATCCTGCTTGTGCATCCTTATGGTTTAACTGACTGACTTAGATGCATTCATTGAGCTCACATATAACCCAAATTTTTGCCATTGGTGGATCCTTGAAACTCTAATTTTAAATAAATAAAATCATTATTAATGTACATACTAATAAAAATGAGACTGTTAACTAAGAAAACAAGTCAAAAACTCACAACATACATTGAACTTGAGTCCATAAGCTCGAAAGCTTGATTTTTTTCTACAAGAGGGAGAGCTTCAAGCTCTTATCCTACATCCAACTCCTAACAATGGAACTGGCCATCAAGGAGAATTGATCTATCTACAATCAATTTTTATGGTAAAAAGATTAACCAAGTAAACAATAGTAAGGAATTGTACTTTATTTTTTATTTGTGGACAATTCCAAAACGGTGTAAATCTTTTTTTGTAGATAGTAGCCCATCAAGCACCTACCCCTCTTATCTCATCCATTCCTTGCCCTATAGTGATTAGAGACCTTGTCAATGAGGAGTATTCACCATGTAACAAAGGCTAGATTTTTATCTACATGTAAGCATGTGGGGAGTAGGACTACTATGATACCAAAACAATTGAGATTTGATAGTCAAATGTGGCTTAGCTAACTATATTCAAGATGTGGATACCAACTTTCACTTTATGACATGTCTAGCTCTTATTAGAAATCATCACCCAAATACCGAATCCGATAAGCTCTCCAATATAGAAATAACAAATGTTGATGGTGTAGTTGCTGGAAGGAAAACTTGAAGTAACAACTTATCAGTTCATAGCCTACATGGCAAAAGTTGGGATTAACAACTTATTAGTTCATAGCCTACATTGTAAAAGTTGGGATGAACACAAACAAGCTTTGATATGAGAGGTTTGGACATTTGAGTATTTCCATTCTAAAAGAAATGTTAAGTGTGGATTGGTTGTAGATTTAACTCCAATAATAGATTTACTAAATTCATGTGATGCTTCCATGATAGATAAGCAACCTTGACAACCCTTTCCACGAGAAGCAAGTAGAGCACAAGCTCTTCTAATGCTCATACACACAAATATTTGCAGAAAGATGAAGATGACTGCTTTGGGTTACTTCTCTTACTTTGTGATATGATTGATGCTTACAATAGGAGGACATGGGTATTATTCTTGAAGACTAAACATGAAGCCTAGCAATGTAACAACAATAATCAAAACATTAGATCTACAAAGAAGAGATCAAGGAAAAGAGTGGAAAAATCCACAGGCTAGAATGAAGCAAAGCCAATAAGAACATGTTATAGAAATTAGAGCGTCCCTTAAGGAGGTCTTATGTGAGAAGGACAGATCAATCTCTTAGTATTTTGCATAGATCTTGGCACAAAAATGAGAGATATACAAGGGGAAGGAAAAAGTCTCAAAGGAGTCACTGACATCTGACTCAACAATTCTTTATGTGGTAATGACTTAGTTGTTTGGGGAACATAAAATCACAAATTGATTAGCTCATAAAGGCAAAAGAAACCACAACCATAAGTAAGGAAAATAGACCACACCTATAAGAATTGTCCAAAAGCACCCATGAACCACCCATAAGAAACTAGAGTGCAATGAGCAGAGTGGAAGCTTTGAAGCAATTGCATGAAGAGCTTAGAAGAGATAAAGCTCAAGACATAGTAGCAAGCTAGGATTTGCAAAAAAGATCGGATGAAACTCAAGAAGCTTACAACAAGTTTCTAGTTGCATTTGATGGTTAGGTGTAGGACCTCCAAACTCAAGTTTATGAAAGGGGCTTAGAGCTGCATGAGAAAGACTTTTAGCTTTGATGGAAAGATGAAGCACTCAAAGTCAAGGAGAAAGATATAGAAAAATTGTGCAAGGAGATAGTTTACATGAACTAGAAATGGATAAAGACTTCCCTTGAGTCAACCCAAGAAAGAGCTAAAAGGAAATTATACAAAAAGAAGATAAGAGAGCATCAATAAGCACATGGCTAGTGGAACGATGCATACATAAGATTTAGGAAGCAATATATGCTAACCTAGCACAAGTTGTTGACCAAGTAGAGAATGAAATACGAAGATTGTACAAAACAACCTTAATGAAGCTCTCCAATGACCTAAATGTAGCATTATTTAGTGAAAGCTAGCACAAGATGTAGTTGGAAGTATACAAGTTTGTTATGAACAAGCAATAGGAGCACTTTAAAGAGGCAACACAAGAGGATGAGGGACACAAAATGAGAATCCATATTCTTCTCTTCATCTCCTTGAGCTCATTGTGGATACCTCCTCTCCATCATGCCAACAAGGTAGTGAGATCAAAGGCGAAGGAGTGTGCACTTGGATCAAGCCAATATGTGGACTACACAAGGGTAAGTATGGGTAAGTGCATTCTCCCATGTTGGATGGATCCATTGTGTGAGCAAGCTAGGTGAGGGTTGTTGTGGATTTTGTGTAAATCAAAGCTCTTGAAACAATCAAAGGATATCTAGGGTTTGATGTCAAGCTTGTAGAGCATGACAATAAGATACAATTAGTTGATTTCAATAATAATAAGCTTGTCATTCCTTATAGCAGTGACCTTTTTTTTCTTTCCTAAAAGGGATTGCACCAATACCACATTGTAGTAGAGGTTGTGCTTAGCCTATCAACCTTTATTATTAGTTTAGAAGATGAAGGGAGCTCTCTTGCTCAACCCCCCAAGCCTACGAACCACTTATTGGTCAAGGGTTTCAAGCCAAGCGGCCATGGCTACCTCTCACATAGCTGACGTGCTCTCCCTACCTATGGCGTGTAGTGAGCTTACCTTGATGCTCAATCGAGTACCCTCCTCTTTCTTACACACGGGAGCTCCACGATTCTCGATGCAAGCTCGAGCAACCTCAATTCCTTTCCGTCAAGCTCCATCCTTCATAGCCACGTGAGACAAGAGGAGAGAAGAGAAGAGAGGAGATGGGGAGCTTCTTCTCCTTGATCCCTCACTCTCACAAACTCACTCCCTCACTCTCACACTCAAGCGCACACAAGAATGCAAGAAGAAGAGAAGAAGAAGAAAAAGCTTTTTGCCACACACCAAGAATGAGAGTTTCCCTTAACTTTTTGGCTTATATACATTCCCTCTTTTCCTTGGGCGGACATCCCCTTTTTACATGGCCAACGAGGCCCTTTTGTCTGTTATCCTCCTATCTTCCTAACTTCCTCCCTACCACCCATCTACCTTTACAATTTACACAGGAGGAAGCCTGGCGCTCTTTTACAACAGTTTTAGGGGCGTCTTGTATTTAAAAATGTGCTTTTGCCTTTAACTTTATTTTTTAGGCCGCCTTTGCGCTTTTAGTCATTCTCCTTCCTGCCTCTTTCATTGTGTCTAATTTCCTCCTGGGCCACCTCTTTTAGGTCCCAACTTGTGCTTTTCCACTTTTTCTGCTTTCTTCTTGTGCTGAGGTTAACATTACCCCCCTCCTAGCTTAATGCCAATCCCATGGCACTAATGTGTAGTAGTTGCAAGGTGGGAAGGGTGTAGCCAGATAGATTCTTTGAGTTTGTATACAAGCCCTTGCGAGGGATCGTGTTGGATGGACCGGCCCTTGAAATCGAAGATGTAGTTGGGGTGGGTCTCTGTTTGACGCTAGCCTTGCGTGGATCTATCTTTTAAAATTGAATATGAAGTTGGATGGATCCTTCTTGGAGAGAGGCAGATAAGAAAATCCATATTTGAAATTGAAGATATAGTTAGATAGATCCATCTTTTGGTCCTCCGCGGTTGCCTTCTCGTGCACTGTTCCAAATGAGCTTCTTCATTCACTTTTTGATTGGGGCTGCCTCGATCCATGGTGATATGGTCGCACAAGATGGCCCCGTTCATAAGCAGGTGTTGGTTCTAGGATGCTTGCCTTTTGAGCTAGAGAGGGTTTGATGAGGAAGCCCAGACATGTGAGTCAATGTTGATGGGGTCCTAAGGGAATTGGGCTTGGGACGATGAACAGATCACCCAATTAAGGTGGTGGGGGCCGGTGGCGTATTGCATGGATGGGGCCTCCAAAGCCGATGGTTGGGGCCTTCATTTGTACATGGAAAGAAAATAAGGTGTGCTACCTTGGGGTGTCTACTCTGTTGTATGGTGCGTGGTGCACGTGCTTGTGGAACTCGAAGATGGGTCTAACCCCCTCGGTGGTGTCCCACACTTGAGGACCCAGTTTGTACATCATTGTATGTGCAATGCATCACTTAGGGAGACAGGTTTGGGAGGATGTCCTGCCCTTGATGTGCCCTAAGCATGTGTAGTGGGGGATAGGGCTAGGTATGGAAACCCTAGATGCAATGATTGTGGCACTCAAGATGCTTATGGGGGGTCCAATATTTCCACCTTTTCTTTCTTTGTCTTTGTCTTTTTCTTTTTCTTTTTCCTTTTTTTTTTGAGTAGATGATTATAGCCAACATTTTGATGCAAGGGGTGCTCTTAGGCTCTACTGTGATCTTCCTCGGATGCAATTCGGGAGGTGGTCTTAGGGACTTAGTCAAGAAGGTGTGGCTCTCTAGGTATTCCTTGATACTAGCCTTTGCATTAAGAGGTGTGCTTGACAAGAAATGATGATTACACCTTGCAAAGTGGCTATCACTCATGTTCTCAAGGATCTTCATACAAAAAGAGGGAAGCAGGGTCACCCTCATCATGAGCCTAGCCATAGTGCAGCTATCTATTCCTAAGTTAATGTCAAAAAAGAGTGGGGAAAGTGTGGGCTTCCTCAATTGTTGGCTTTTGTTTAAGCAAAAACCTAATGGTCCCAAGGTAATTATAAGTAGTTATGAAGGCTAGGTCCATGCAAGAAGAGAAATCCTCGAGGAAGCAGTTGATAGACGGGCGCAAGTCCCCTGCTTTAAAGGTCGTGCATTCCTCGGGAGTTGCTGCATTGATGTTGTAGATCTTCGGAAAGTCGTATCTACCATGCACCCCCTATTGTAATCCACTCCATGTCTACGAGGGTAGAGAATGTAGATAGGATCATTCCTTTCTTTTGGTAGCGTACTGCAGAAGGCCATCCATGCATCAAAATTGGTGTCCCAAATCCTCCTCCGCTACTTTGGCTGTGCCTTGTAACCTTGGACGGTTTTGGAAACCTAATAGACCTTATCATGCCAGTAGTCCGCGAGTTCCTACCTCCATTGTGTGATTATGATACTCTACTCCTCAACCCATCGGTTTGCTAAAGTATTGCCCAAACGAATAATCCTTTCCACTACCTCCAGGGGCAAGACTCGGTCCAAGGCTCGTGGGTAGAGGAAGAAGAACTTGGAGGGTCGGGATTGAGGCTCCTAATGTTGCCAAATAGTCAGCTCCTACGGGCAGTTGACAGGATGGTGATCCTCATGTAGTGGCATGGGTTTATCACAAGAAGCTATTGTGGCTGTACTTGCGCTCTTTTCTGGGCTTGCTCCACAAGTTCCTATCTTCTTCTTCTTGCAGCAATAATGCGCTTGGGAACCTAGGCACCCTCTGGCTCTTTTGGAGGTAGATCAGGCAAGGGAGGATTGGGCTCTATGGTTTGCGGTTCTTCTTCGAATTCCTACCCGAATTTGTCCTCAGTGTCTTGTTCCATTGTGGGTTGGGGGATGGATGGGGCTTCTCTTGTTCCTCGAATCCAAGTTCCCTGAGCTCATCGATGGAGAGGTTGGCTTGTCACAAGTAGCTGCATTGCTGCTCCTTGGTTATGTCTATGCTTGTTGGGAGTGCGTGCTCTTGCAAGCCATACCTCAAGGCTCTGGTCATCAACTCCAACTTCCTTTGCATTCTCTCCACTGAATCCTTGCCTTCAACTTGTGTGGCATGAAGCACTGTGCTAAAAAAGGCTTGCCCTCTACATGTCGGAGCACACTTTAGTGGCATCAGCCCTGGATTCTGCAAGCACCCTCTTACTCTCTGCCACTATCAAGCGCTCTATCATTCCTCACACTCTTTCAAAATTTCTCCTTTCCGACGGCTGTGCTTTCTCTTCCAGATCTTCCTTACCCCTTTCCATCTCCTAAGACAGCATCATTACCACCTACTGCTGCTACTTATTCCACACTTCCAACATTTGGGTCTTCTCTTTATCCTAGTGGTTCAACTACTCTTCGACTATTCTTCTACCTTGATCAACCACCGAGAACTACTGGTAGGCTTTTGCAAGCCTTTCTTATAGATCTTCAGTGACTTGCACTTGGCTTTGCATTTTTGCTCGGTGCAATCTTCTTTCGGTCATTGCCATGGGCATTAGTCCCTCCACTTCCTATTGGGCGTTTTGCAGGTTGTCCTACTGGCTCCTGGTGGCTTCTTTTATAGCCTCTCCCTTCTCCTTCGACACGACTCCTATCTCTCTCTCTCTAGCCTTCCTTGCTCCTCCATTGCTAACCACAGCGTGAATACAAGGGCATCCTCCTGTTCTTGGCATTGTTCTTCTAATGCCTGGTCCCCTTCCCGCTGGCTCTCCCATAGTTCCGCATTCATCTCTTCCACCCGTGCCATTCGTTGCTGGAGCTCAATGTATTATTGGATGAGCAACTTGTGGCCATGTTGCTCCCCCACTAGGTCTTGGGCTTCATCCTCTAGCATGTGCCTTAGGTGATATTCATTCTCTTGTGCCTCCTTTTCTTTGACATTGATTTGCTCTTTCAGGTTTCAAAATTCTTTATAATGTTCCACGGCTTGCCGTGTTATCTCTAGCCTTAGCGCTGCAAAAACTTCTCTTAGTCTCTAGTTCTGCAATCGTGGCCTTCTTCTCTTCCTTAACCTTCTCTAGCTAGGCTAGGAGTTCAACTACATAAGCATCATAGTCCACAACCGAGGGAATTGTTGGCAGTGCTGTGGTGGTGGATGCTTCCAACCTTTGCTGCTTTCAGTCTTGCCTTGACTTGGTGTCTACTGCAGTCAACCTTGTGGCTGCTGCCCCTGGCACTATCTCTTGTACTTTTGTGACCAGGAACTACATCATGGACATGAGTTGAGTGGTGTCCATAGCAGGCAATGGCTCTTATGTTGTGGAGGTGGTGGTGGCAGTCTGAGGTGTGAGAGTTGAAGGGAGGAGATGTAGTGAAGCCTTGCCATTTCCAGCAATAATAGGGGCTGCTCCCGTGCTGTCTTGGGCTTACCTTCCTGTCGTGGACTCAAGGGGTTCATCTCTCTAGCACCATGGGTCTCCTTATGCATGGCCTCCACCATGTCTTCATCCTCCTTTCTCCTTAGCTCCTTAGTCTCTTCTTTTGCTCTCCTTCTTCTCTCCTCCTTGGCTCTATGTGATTCTTCTCTCGCTTTCTTCATTTCTTCCTCCTCCTTTCTCCTTCGTTCTTCTTCCGTCCTTTTGGATTCTTTTTGGGATCTTTTCAACTCCGCCCGTTCTTCTTTTGTCATCTCCTCCCTCCCTTGCTATTGCTGGAGTTTTGTGGCCTTCTTCTTCTCTTGTGCCTTGCCCTCCTTCTGATCGTCTGCACCTCCTGCTCTCCTCGGTCACTAATGGTTCGCTCACTTGATTGCCCTACGTCATGGCGAGGTGACTGATGGGGTATCTCTCCCACTTCTTCCTCAACTCCTTCTACCTCCCTCACTGATTGTTGTTAAGACTCCACCAAATCTGATCATGGAGGCCTTGGAGGCAGGCTTCTTGCGCACTAACCTAGTCGTTTAGGCTAGGGCCTCCCCTCCTACTACTGGTGCTGCACTTGTGGCTAGGATGGCGGCCGAGGTCTTGATGGTTTTTAAGACAAAACCATTCAAATCCACTTCTTCAAGGGACCTTGTGGCTATGCTCTCCAACAATAGCACACCAATCTTGTTCATCAATGCATTGTACCTTTGTCCAGAGAAGAGGGCATGGGCCATCTTCGCTTACATCCTTACTTCTAGGTTTGGGATGTCTAACAGACTCATCTTGTCCACCGTATGACATCATGCTTGTTCACTCCTAGCATGGCATATACATCTCTCTCCAGGACATTTTTCTTTCTTGGGGGACATGGGGGACAAACCTAGGGCCTTCTTGATCATTGCAGTGCTCAATGGTACCTCCACTTGATGCTCTTCTTCTCCTGTCCTAACTGTTATTGTGCCGCAGTTCCTTGCATTATCAAAACTTCTCACGAACTCTGCGCACATGCTGTAGTCAACTACTTGCCATACTTTCTCCATATACTTTTGAAGGGCACATTTGTCCACTAGTTGCTTCATAGTTGGCTCCTCCAGGATGGCTTCGTATAGATTCAATGTATGTTTGAAGGTGAAATGGCTAAAGCCCCTTCTCTCGACACTCAGGCCATACCTAGTCTGCTCTTCTTTCGTGAAAGGGATCTTGCCACCTTTATCTTGCCGTGCCATTGCGGGTACCTGTCATTCATCATAATCCAACATTAGTATTCGTCATATGACTTTTTGGTAAGTAGAATTTTGATTTTGCTTCCATGAAGAGAATGAACAAGCTGAATTAAAGACATGAATTCGAACAACAGCCTATTTATTCCAAAACATTTTTGACATTTTCTTTCCAACCCCTTTTTCTTTCTCTATTCTTTCATGCTTTCAACTTTGATTAAGGCTTTTTGTTTCCTTCTTTTTTCCTATCACGTAGCCCCCTCCCCACATTGGAAATGATGAGAATCCTTCCTAGGATTGGACATGGGAGAGGCAAGGGCAGTTGAGCACAATATGGTGCTATCTACTTTGGCATAAGCCAATCGTAGAAATCAGAGTTGTATTCCAAATGGGCATGATGATCAAGTTTACGACTTGGGTAATGTAAGTTAGGACATTGGTTAGAAAATCACCCAAGTTAATGCGGCTAGCCACATGTAGCTCCTCTTCTGTAAGGATGAAATCAATGTAAGGGTGGGCCAAGACTTGGTCATCTAGGTGTTTGTTTCGAGTAATGGCCAAGACCCTGAAAGAGGTTGGTGCTACGTAAGTTGTGTCATACTCGATTGTTTTAATCGCACGGCCCTGCTCAGCATTAGTCATTACTTGGCAACCCCATTTCTCCCATTGGAGACGTACGTTACATCATTTTTGTAAGAACAATGAGTCAGAGTCAATGAGGCGAGTTAGTTTCTCAAACTCAGTAGGTGAAACAAACCTTGGGGCTTGCGGTATGATGTTATTAGCCGTCTGATGAGCACGTGCTCTTTTCAGATTTCACCATTATCGATCAACTCTTTTGTGACCTTAGGGAATTTAACGGTCATGAACTCGTATTCTTCCCAAGTGCAGGATAAGGAATGAACATCAGAGGCAAGGGATTCATCAAGCAAGCCAAGATCAAGTCTTTTATAGCTCCTAGAGAATGTGGTGAAAGTGATATCCAAGAGCTTGATGCAAGTCACCAAGTCATCTCCTGTATTCTCAGTAAGATCCTTGGTGACCAATAGGAATGAACGTCGCTCGTAGGAAGGCCTAAGACTTGCTAGTGGTTGCGATGGGATTGGGCTAGACAATGATGGTTCTAGTGGCAGTGGACTTAACAGTGGTGTTTCTAAGGGTAGCTCCATAGTTTGATCCATGTGTCTAGTGCTGCTTTGGGGTACTAAGGGTGGCTCCAGTGGCATAGATGGTGCGTTGCCTTCCTCTTGTGCAGCCATTGGGGTGCCAAGCTCTCTTGGATTAGATGATTCTAGGATATCAAGCTATTGATTAGGTCGATAGATTAGTTGGGATTTTTTAACCATAGTCGTCGCAGGTTCTGTAGGCTTTGTAGCTCGATTTTCCTAGGTATTCACTACCTTAGCAAGAGTGTGGCTATGTCAGGGTGGGGTAGCAAGCGATGGTCGTGGTTGGGCTATGCTTCTAGGATTTCCCTTCTTGGGAACCCATATCCAGGTATTGCCTTCGTAGTATCCTTGGGCTCACAACCAATAGATCTTTGGGGATCCATTGTAGCTTGATTGTGCGCCTACATCGATAGCATCGGGTCGGTGTCTTAAGTTTTGAATGATAGTTGTTAGCCTTATAGGTTGTGTTTGCTGACTACGAGTAGGTCGATATTGGTGCTTTGGCACCCATTTAAGTGTGGGCTTTGTGGCTTTGGGGATGGCCTTAGTTGGCGATGGTTTTGTAGTCTGGGTGGGTTGTGATGACTCATGACCCCCCTTCTTAGGCTTGGTCCTAGGTAACTATATCAGTGGCATGGTAGGCTTGGGTGGAGCCTCATTGCCCTTGCTAAAAGTTGTCACGATTCGAACTTTGCCAATGGCATGGTGAATACGCTACAGATCGTAATCTACGTTTCAATGTACTTGTTTCTTGAAAGTGCGTCCTAACAGTGTTTCTTGACCTACATCCTTCGTATTTGGTAATACATAGAAGATGACTGATAGGCTCTCAAACTCGATAGAGACTACGATCTTGCACTTTCCTAGGAGTGTATAAGACTTGCCCCCAAGTGGGTTGAGTTTAGCATTGGTGGGCTGTAACTGTGGCTGACCAATGAGGGTCCAATAAGCGTAAGCCAAGACATTGAAGTCAACTCCCTCGTCAATCAAGGTATCAAATGTGTGTGTGCACCAGGTGGTGGCCGCGATGCGCAGGTATGCTAGTGCTACTACCTCCTCATCCTCGTCCTCTAGTTCGGTGATGGTGGCTATGCGGACATTGATAGGGGCTTCCAACATAGGGGATTCATGCAGTGGATGTATGGGAGGGTAGTACTTCCTCATGTGACTGCCATTAAAGAAGCCTATGCCCTCACCTTCAAGGGTTTCAAGTTCTACGTTGCCCATCCTACTAATGGTGCACACTTGGAAAGGTCCTAACCCACGGAAATTCATTTTCTACTTGTGGCCCTTTACCATGTAGAGCAAAACAAGGTCTCCCTACCCAAAGTTGTGTTGTTTGACATGCTTGTCAAATCACACCTTCCATCGTGCTTTCTCACAAATTAGGGCATGGGTAGCTATGAGTTGAGTCTTAGAGAGTCATTCCAATTCCATGAGATAGTCAATCCAAGCTTCCTTCCCTTCCCATCTCTCCTAATTGCCTCACTCCCATAGGTCAGCCTAAAGGGCGTCTATCCCACACCTGTTTCATAGGCTGTCAAATAGGCCCATAATGCTACCATAAGTTTGTTGTTCCCGTCACTTCTCAAGGTAGAAACTACCTTCGTAAGAATGTTGACTAAGATCTTGTTTGTGGATTCTGCTTGGCCATTAGCTTGAGGGTAGTAGGGTGAGGATTTTATGTGGATGACTAAGAAGGTTGAGAGCAAGTGGGCAATCACCTCATTGATGAAGTGAGTGCCTTGATCACTTACTAATTCGATAAGGCAACCAAATCATGAGATAACCTCCTCCCACAAGAACTTTGTTGTGGTCCTAGCATCCTTCTTCCTCGTGGCTCATGCCTCGGCCCATTTTCTAAGATAGTCAGCTGCTGCTACGATGATGTATCTAGCCTGTGAGTATTGTGCTACATGATTGTTGGGTCCAATGAAGTCGATTCCCCACTTCTCAAAGGGTTGTCATGCAATGACAAGGGTCAACTTTATTTTATCCTTTCGTGCAGAAACTTTAGTCCTTTGGCACTCATTGTAATGATTTACGAACTTAGCAGCATTGCAAAATAGGGTGGGCCACCACAACTAAGATTGCAGCACCTTACGGGCCATCATATCCCTGTTGAAGTGCCCTCGAGCAATCCCACCATGCACTTCGCTCAACACGTCGTGCATCTCGTGCTCACACATGCATCGTCGTAGCAACCTGTCTTGCCCTAACTTATAAAGTTGACCAGCTATCAACTGGTAATGTTGGATCTTTAGAATAAGTCTCCTAAGCTTGGCCTTCTCGATAGGTCTCTCAGGGGTAGACCGTGCTCTAGCACTTGGACTATATCATCCGCCCAATACAGCGTTAGATCGGCTTTAAGAAAATCCTTCTCACAACTGACAGGCTCAAAAGATGAGTGTTTGGCAAATCATCAACTATGCCTTGTCCATCGACTTCTCCTGTGGTTATTCGGGATAGGTGATCAGTCATGTAGTGTTGCTTGCCCTTATGTACCACCACAGAGAAATCAAATTCTAAAAGAAGAAGCAACCATCTCACAATGCGTCCAGTAGCGCAAGGTTTATTTACAAGATATAACAAGGCTTGATGGTCTACAAAAAAGGTGAAAGGTGTGGCCACGAGTAGTATCAAAACTTCTTTACAGCGAATACCATGGCCAACCCCTCCCTTTCTGTGGTGGAGTAATTCATCTCTGTGTCAGTGAGTTGCCTACTAGCAAAACTCACGAAGTAATCCAAGTTATGTTCACCAGGCTAACACAAGACACCTCCAATAGCAAATTTAGACGTGTCTATATGCACGTGGAACGTGATGCTCCAGTTTGGGGCTTGTAAGATTGGTGCAGTTGATTTTGAGAGCCTTCTTCAATTCCTCATATGCTCACTGACACTCATTAGTCCACTCAAATATGATCAACAGCTTATACAATGGCCTTAAAATCAATGTGTAATTCAACACAAAGCGCCGATAGTATCCCATGTGGCCTAAGAAACATTGAACTCCCTTATAATCCTTGGGTGGTGGCGGCAAGTCGACAATGACCCTGACTTTTGAAAAGCCAGTGGCTATGCCATTCTTGGACACCACATGCCCTAGAATGCATCCATGCTAGACCCAAAACTAGCACTTCAAGGGTTCAATGACAAGTTGTAAAGCTTGCATCATTCAAAGACCTCTTGCAACTTTTCCAAGTGTTTCGCCCAGCTAGAGTACACACATAGATTGTCTACAAACACCTCTAACTCTCATCTAAGCATATCTTTGAAGATGGTGCATATTAGACGTTGAAAGGTTATAGGTGCATTCATCAACCCAAAGGGCATTACGATATAAGCGAAGACACCCCACTAAGTGGCAAACACAATCTTGTGCCTATCATTGGGATGTACTTGCACATGGTTGTATCCTAAGGAGCCGTCTAGAAAGCAGTAGGCCTCTTTACTTGCTACCCTTTCGAGCATGTGCTCCATGTATGGTAATGGGTAATTATCCCTTTTTGTCGCAGTATTAATCTTCTTATAGTTCACACACACTCAGATCTTCCCATTCTTCTTGATGACTATCACAATCGGTGATACCCAATCTATGTACTCTATTTTGTAGATGAATCTTCTCTCTTTAGCTTATCAATTTCCACCTTCACAGTTTGGGCATGTTTCGGATTCATAGGGTATGGTCGTTGTTTTACATGCCCAGCATCAGGCCTATTGGTATGTTATGTGTCACCACTCTAGGATCCACTCCTTTGAGCTCATCTAAGGACCATGTGAACACATCCACGTACTCTTCCAAGAGTGCAATGAGACTAGCCTCTTCCCCCTCGGTCAGGTCGTCAACTATAAACACATGTCAAGGCTTCTCGCCTTTCCCTTCCAAGTTGACTTCCTTGACCTTGGTGAGTCCCTCAATTGGCTCACTTGTCTGTCCTTTTCTTTTTTCCCCCAATAGGATCACTACCCTATCACCTTTCTTAAACTTCATGAAATGTTTTGGTAGGTCCTACAATTTCTTTTGTTGTTCTGTCTCCAATTCCTTTGTTCGTCCTCTCCTTTCTTCCTTTAATCATCTATGCCTCAGGTGGATTAGTAGGTCCTTGGTGGTGCGTTTGGTCATAGGAGGCCAAGGCATCCCTGGGTCACTCTTCGTACTGACCTCCAATTCAGAGTTAAACTCGCAATGCTCACTAGAGGAGGGAGCCTTCCCTAGTGGTTGTATCTTGATGTGTGCATCCATCCTAAGTAGGGGTGTTGTAGGTAGTTGGGCTATCCCTACTTGTTCATAATCTATTGCTCTTATGTGCTCCAACCAGGAGCGATCACACTTCATCCGTATGACTCCTCTCTCGATCCTGTAAGCACTCCCTTTCTAAGGCTTGGAGTCTGCTCTTATCTGCTTTATCACTCTTCCCTCAGTGTCATACTCTATGGTGTCTATCTCTTCTTCACTTTTCTTACTAACAGAGAGGCAGTCCTCGTACTCATTGTCGGAACTGTCACCTTTGACTGATCATCATCTCCTAGACTCTCATCTCTAGCTTCTCCCTCGTTGGTGACTAAGGTCCAATTATACGTTAAGTTCAGGTCATGTACCTTAGTCCATCTCCAATTACGTTAATCCAAGAGGTCTCCAAGGGGCTTGAGATTAGCAGCGGGGTTGTCGATCAATTTGCCTATCAGATACTCGAGGATCTTGTGAAGTTCAAGCATGTTGCTAGGAACATGGAAAGAGATTGGTTGCTTGAGCTCCTGGCCATCATGCAAAGTGGCACTATGGGTTTCTTCTTTGACATGCTCGCAATTTTTTTAGCCTATTTGTATGTCTCCTCTTCGTCTAAGAATGGGAGATCGATGGTTGCTAGGATGTGCATCCAATCTCGCTCATCCTCAGGGCAAGGGATGTACTTGGTTAATGGCCTGTACGATTTCTTTACTGGAACATCACCCTTGAGCATGGCAAAGATGGCATCTAGGTCAACAAGGGTCGTCTTCCAAGTGTCCATCTTGACCCTTATTGCTTCCGTTTGGTTTCCTAGGAAGATTACACTGTTGCCCCAATCTTCAATAACTCGAGTGTTCCTCATCCAGGGTTGGCCTAGTAAAATGTCGTAGTCTACTCCCTTCATGATGATGAAGTTCACAAAGAACTAGACACCCGTGATCTTCACTAACCAATTCTTCAAGACTCCAAATGGCCTTACTTTCATTTAGTTAGCTAGAGTGACATTGAACCTTGCAATTTCAACAAGCGGGTTTCCCTACAGCACAGTATGGCTCAACACACTCACTCTTGTCCTAGTATCTATGATTCTGTTCCATGTCACATCTCCTAGGGCTAGGATAAGCAAGATTGTGTGTGTCTCAGTGCCTTTCCAAAAGGTATTAATGTGTAGTGACTTTGGCACATGTAGCATCACAAACTATGTATATGCGTGACTGCATAATGATCCTACAAGTTAGTGGTAGCATGCTCCATCGGTTCTTCCACACCCAGTGTTTCAACTCCTACCATAGCATGGGGTGCTGCTTGAGCAGGTCTCCTAAACTGAGAGTCGCTGGGGTGGTAACTAACATCATGAGGAGGTTGCTAGTTGCTTGCCTCTCTCCTAGGTTTGTGCTTCTTGGCCATTGGTCTTGACTGACTGGCTAGCCCGTAGCATCTAAACTTGGCCTAGGTAGCACCACCTGTGGCATGGGTGCATCTCACAACCTTGGTCGTGCAGGAAACACTCGCATACCCACGCTAAAGAGATTGCCGATCTCATCCTCTAAGATAGGCTCAACATCCTTGAGGTGCTCCTGGGCTTCCCTTACCCACTCCTTGACTTTGGCTATTGCCTCGAGTTGGCGCCTAGGGTGAGGATACTCCCCTACCTTGGCACTCCCTTACTCTGCCATCTTTGGAGCGGTGATCTCTACCTTTGCATTCGTGACCTTCTTACCAGTCACTAGTGTTGTTGCATCATCGGTCTTAAGCATGACCTTGGCATTAGTCTTTTTCCTCCTTGTCCTTTGGTTCTTCTTTCCTATTGAGACCGCGTCTAAGTTGTTAGGCCCCGGTAGTGATATGCATGCCTGCTTCATATGTGCTCTGGTCATGACATGTAGCGGGATGGGTGTGTCCTCGCTGTCGAATGTCTCAACTTCGAATAGCCCCAAAGGCATTGATGTCACGATTGCCAAGCTAGAGGGTGGCTTCCTTCTAGGGCAATCGACGAAGAGATGAGTGATGCACATCTAAGGTTAGTTTTTTCCATGTTCAATTGTTCTCTCTCTGGACAACGTGATGAGATATGACCCGAGTGACCACAAGTCTAACATGAGATTGGATCTTGGGTTAGCCCTGCGAATCCCCTGTCCTTACCTCTACCTAATGCCATCATTGATATTGGTCGATAGTCCATCAGGACTGGATTTCCCTCATTGTCATATGAGACGTGAGGGCTCACATAGGCTTCTTCTTCGTTAGGCTCCTCCACTAGAGCACCGCTTGGTGGATGGGTTATTGTGGGAGCTTTTACTCAACCGCCAAGACCCACGGACCGCTTATTGCTTCAAGCGTTTCAAGCGAGCTCTAATGGCTATCTCTCACCTAGCCGATGCACCGTCGATCCTACGAATGTAGTGAGCTTACCTTGATGACGATGTGAGTAGCCTCCTCCCTCACACATCTCGGTAGCTCCACGATTCTTGATGCTAGCTCAAGCATCCTCAAGCCTCCTCCATCTCCAAGCTCCATCCTCCATAGCCGTGCGCACGAGAAAAGAGAAGAGAAGAGAAGAAGAGAAGAGAAGAGGAGATGGTGAAGAGCTTCACCCTCTTGATCCCTCCTCCCACACACTCACTTCCTCACACTCTCACACTCCCTCTCTCAAGAGCACACACAAGCAAGAAGAAGAGAAGAAGAGAATAAGAAGAGAGCTCTTGTTAGCCACACACCAAAGAATGAGCTTCCATTCATTTTTTTGAACTTTATATACAAGCCCTAAAATCCCATGGGCACCCATCCCCTTTTTTACATAACCGACCATTGTAGCAAGGTCCTTTTTCCATTTTACTCTTCTAGCATTATGCCTTTAGCCTACACCCGTCTAATATTTCACAATTGGCACAGGAGGGAGCCTGGCGCTCTTTTACAAGAGTTTTCCAAGTTTTTGAGGTGCCTTTCATTTAAAATTGCACTTTTTGTCCCGGCTTAGCTTTAGCGGTTGCCTGCTTATCTTTGCTCTTTTTCCGTGCTTTTTCTGCTTTTTCCTTCATTTTCTGTCATCTTGACTCGGGGTTAACATTACCCCCCTCCTAGATGGGTGCCAGTCCCACGGCACTTCTGTGTTGTTGCAGAGTGGTAGGCAGTTGGACAAATCATTATGTAAAGGGGAGGACCACGTGGAGATTCAGGTGCTCGTGGAAGCTGAGAAAGGATGGTTGTCGGAGAAATTAAATGGATAATGAGTGGTTGACAAGGCCTCCGAAGTTGGTGGTTTATTGCTTTCTATGACGCCTGACAAGAGAAGGTGATGTGCTCTATCTAAGGGGAGTGTCTACCGTACCGTGTTAGTGTACTATGCTCGTGCTAGTGGAATGGGGAGGTGGGTCTAACCATAGGCAAGCCTGGGTGATGTTCCACACTTGAGGACCCCATTTGTGCCGAGGGAGGTGTGGTGCAAGTGGCTTAGGGCGACAGGTCTAACCATAGGCAAGTGTTACCTCCCTAGGTATGTCCTGCCCTTGATGTGCCCTAAGGGTGAAGTGGGCGAGCAAAAGGGGCTAGGGGATTAGGAGCGGAGCCGGCCGACCGAAGCCACCGGGCACGCCTAACTTGAGAACCCCTAGGTGCAGTGATAGTGCTTATGTGGTGATTGAGTGCTTCTACAAGTGAGTGCTTGTGTTGTCATGCTTTCTGCTTTGCCTTTCTTTCTTAGCTTTTCTCTTTTTGTACGTTCTTTGCTTTTCTTCTCTTTTTTTTTTAAAATTGTTAATAAGGGAATAAGTTACAAAGGAGGATATGGCTACTATTACTCACAATCATGTTGGGAAGGAGGTTGGGGTTTGCGGGATCTATTAAGGAAGGGTCGACTTTGCAGATACCTACGTAGATCGAGGCGGGTTTGGAGTGTGGCAGTGGAGAGGAAGGGATGATTACAAGTCGAAAATCGGCTGTCACTCATATCCTCTAAAAGGGCTAGGCAAAACGAGGGTAGGAGCATGGCTCGCATCATGAGACGGGCCATGGCACAGCTATCAATCATGTTAGGATCGAAGAAGAGAGAGGGTAAGTTGCGCTCTTGTGGAGTGGGATCTATCCTAAGGAGAATTCTAAGTAGGAGAAGGTAATTACAAGTGGTGATAAATGTTGGGTCAGGGCAAGAGGAGAATGTGTCTAGGAAGTGTACAATGGCATTACATAGATCGCTAGGGGTGAAGGTAAGAGCATCCTCGTAATTTGTACAATTAGGGTTGTAGATGATTGGAAAATCATACCTTCCATGGGCACTTGGGTCAAAATCGACTCCAATCCTTCGAGGGTATGGCATGTGAGTGCGATCATTACACTCGGAGGGGAGTGCATTGCAAAAGGTCATCCAAGTGTCCATATTCATTAAACATAGCCTTCTCCTCCACAGAGGCTGGCTTTCGAACCCTGGCACAGATCTTGGCAGTCTGAATACTTTGTTCTGCTAGTATTTGCTGTCTACATTGCTCCATGTAGTCGGATGCTGCTCTCTTTCTAGCAACCACCTGTCTCTTAGCCTTCCAAC
Source organism: Lygodium microphyllum (assembly GCF_053477565.2). Taxonomy (NCBI): domain Eukaryota; kingdom Viridiplantae; phylum Streptophyta; class Polypodiopsida; order Schizaeales; family Lygodiaceae; genus Lygodium; species Lygodium microphyllum. Next base: position 133,842,181 of record NC_141144.1, read on the forward strand.
GACACCTATGACTTTGTCCACCACTTTAATGGATAAAACTCTTCTTAAGTTCGTGGGGAAGCTGAAAGCGAAGTCATAAGGTTGTCTATTCAGCTCCTGCTGCTCCCAGGTGGTGATGTCTACTTGGAAGCGCGCAGGGCGCTCTTCTAGGGTGGGCGGAATTGGCACTGCGGCCGCTTGTCAAAATTGTGGGAGAGAAGGAAGGAGTCTCACTTGTAGCTTTCTTGCTTGCACAATGGGGGAATACACACAAGGGTGGAGGCTGAAAACAATTTTTCCTCTTCTTAGTTGTGTAAGCCAAAAGAACTCAAATACAAAGAAATAGAAGAACCCTATATATGGGTCTCAAACCAAACTCAACTAACTAAGGTAGCATACTAACTGAGCCACGAACTAGAGTAGATAAGGATAGCTGTCATGTAGCTATTATTCATGGGCGGTGTACCAACCGCGTCTGCAACTGACAAGTCGGTGACATAAATACACAATGGTCACCCTGGCGTATCACGAGTGGAGCTCGATTTCTCAACACCGCTATCACTGGTCAAGCCCTCTGTCTAGCCCTGACCTCTTCAATAAGCTTTCTCTGTCTTTCTTCTTGAGCGGTTGCTCTCTCTGTGGATGCATCAGTAGGCGGCTGGTCTTCTGGTGGTGGCGAAGGGGGTGGATGGACCAACTCCTCCTCTTGAGGCCCCATTTCGAAATCGAAGTCGCTCTCATCCCCCTCTTGCCATTGCTCTTGCTGCACTGCCTCTATTGTGAAGCCCAATGAGTCTATCTCCTGGGGAGATAGCCCTGCCTCTAGTAGTGAATTATGTTGTTCTTCTTCGCTTGGGCTGGCTCTTGTCATTCGAGCCAGCAGCTGTAGTCTTCCTTTTAGTGCTCTGCATGCCATGCCTAGTTTCTTACAGGTTGTTTCCACGGTCTCGTTGTCTTCTAGCACTGTTACGTCTAGCAGGGTGGTCATGAAAGCAGGTTGTTGAGCATTGAAGCTCATGAAGACGGCACCTGCCCTGTTTTTTGCCATCAGTTTATCTTTCTCCAGTTGTTCTAGGCATTGGGTGAGAGACTTCACCTGCCTTTCATTGTGAGCTGCCCACTCCTCGGCCCTCTTTCTCATATCCTCCAAACTCTCGCCTTGCCTTTGAGCCAGCACTGTCAATCGTGCTGCTCTTGGTCTTGCATGTCCTTCTTCAGCTGTACCTGTTTCTCTTACTCCGCACTCAGCTCCTATTTTAACTTTTCTATCTCTTGCTCATACCTACGAGCTCTCTCTTCTCGTACCACTTCCAGGTCATTCGCAGCCTGGATCTTCTCCCCCTGGGCCTACATATCCTCATAAAATCCTACAAGTTCATCATTTCGCTGTCTTAAGGATGCCATGACCTTGGCGTCTTCACTGGCCTTGGTCTCATACTTGGCTTCCACATCCTCCTTTTTCTAGAGCTACCCTTTTAGCTCATGTAGTTCTCTCTGATCTGCTACTAGCTGCCTCATTGTTTCCAGTTGGAAGGCAGCTCTAGCCTCTTTCTCATCTTCCAGCTCAGCAGCAGCCGCTGCTTTCTTCTCTTCCTTCGCCTTTTCCAGTTGAGCTAGCAGCTGCTTCACGTATTCATCATATTCTTGCGCTGGCATGCTTGTTGTGGGAACGGAGGTGGTGGAAGTTTCTGTTTTTTGTCTCTTTGGGTCCCTTTACGGCTCTGCATCAGCAGCTATAGGTCTCTTAGTTCGGGGTGTAGAGGGCGTGACCTCTCCTCCTCCTTGGCTCATCTGCTTGTGTCAACCAAAAACTGCACCCACTCCAAGACATTGCTAAGATCGACCTTCGGAGTGGAGCCTTGGGTGGCGGTGGTAGTGGGTGTTGTCATGATGAGAGTGGTTGGTGTGCTAGGTACAAAAAGAGGGGGAATTGGTACCATTGGTTCTTTGCCTTTTCCTTCTGCTGGGGGCGGGGGTGTGATTTCCAACACACTGTACTGGAACCAGGTGCATCTGTTCTGCGTGGGCTCTTTGCACCCTCCTCATCTCTTTTGTGCTACTCCTCAATGGAACGACGGGTGGCCAGCATTATTTCTTCCTCTTCCTTTCTTCTCAACTCCTCTTCAGTCTTTTTCCTCTCCTCCTCTGCCTTCTTTGATTCCATCTCAACTAATCTTGCCTTCTCTTGCTCCTCCTTTTTTCTCTCCTCCTCATCCCTAAGCGACTCCCTCCCAGCCCTCTCCAGATCTTCTTTTTCTTTTTTCTTGCGCTCTTCTTCCCTCTTTCCATGCACGGCTTTCGTTCTTTGTTCTGTGTGCCTCTGTGGGTTGCCCTAGGACTCTCCCTCTTTGCCTTTGTCAATCTTTGTTTCATCTGAAGACCTGTGATGTTCTTCTGTGTGAGGTGGGGGTTGTGACGGTGACTCCTCACTTCCTTCTTCGTCTCCCTTCTTATCTTCTTCTTCCTATCCTTGCCCTAGTGCTTCTCGGATTATGGCAGTAAGGATGCCTCCAAACCCTATGGTTGAGGCCGTGGAGGACGGTGCCTTGCGTTTTGATCTGGACGATAGGGATTCTCCTCCAGTGGCTCTTCCACCCGTTGCTAGAGCCTTAGTTGAAGCCTCTATGGTTCTCCTCACAAGCCCGTTTAGGTTTACCTCGTCCAGTGATTGTGCCGCAATGCTGTCAAGCAGAGGCACGTTGATCCGGCTCATTATGGTGTTGTACCTCTGGCTCGAGAACAAAGTGTGCACCATTTTTGCTTGCAGCTGGATAGCTGGGTTTGGGATGTCTGCCAAGCTAACCCCATTGTTGGTATGGACCTTCACCTTGTCCATTCCCAACATGGCGTAGACGTCCCTCTCCAGCTTTCTTTCCACTTTATTTGGCAGCCCCAGTGCCCTCTCCACCAATTCCGGGGTCAGCTCAATCTGTACTTGCCAGGTAGCTTCATTCTTGCACACCGTGATGGTGCCTCTGTTTCTGTTAAAGGTGCGCAAAAAGTCAGCGCACTAGGTGTAGTCCACCCTTTGGCCCACTGCTTCTAGGTATTTTTGCAAATGGCACTGGTCTATAATCTGGCGCACTTCCAGCTCTTCGATGGCCACATCTTCAAGGTTGAAGATGTGACGGAACTTCAACTAGCTAAAGGCTCTAGTCTCCACCGTGAGCCCGTACTTTGCTTGCTCTTCCTCCGAGAAGGGGAGCTTGCCAGCCTTGTCCTGGCTTGCCATGATAGATGCCTGCAAGTTCAGCCATTTCCACTATTAGTGCTTTTTGATAAGTAACTTGTTGGAAGAAGAAAAGCGTAATAGATCTTATTGATCTGAAATATTTTGAGTATAGTCTTAACTTTTCTTTTCAGACTTTTACCATTGCATTTTAACTTTTATTGACATTTCATACTTGGTTCACTTTTTAAATTCCACCTTACCCCCTCCCCCTTTGGAACGAGAAGAATTCGTCCCAGGATTGGAGGTTGAGAGGACAAGGGCATTCAACATACAGAGCGTCAGTCTATTTGCGCAGGAGCCAAGCATAGAAGTTGGGGTTGTACTCTAGCTGAGCTTCACGGTCTAAATCTAATGGACGGATACCCCCGTGCGTGATGTATGTCAAAACATCAGTTAGGAGATCGCCAGAATCGACGCGACTAGCAATGTCGAGTTCTTTCTCTGTTAAGAAGCAGACAAGGTAGGGATGCCCCTTAATGTGCTCTTCCATGGGTCGGCCACGAAGAGTGGTTAATACTCGATACAAGGTTGGCGCGACGTAAGTGGGATCGTACTCTACTGTTTTGATTGTGCAGCGCTACTCAGTGTTGGTCATTATGCGGCACCCCGCAACTTCCCATTGCAGCCTAAGAGTGTACCAATGCTTCAAAAACGTGGAGTCAGTATCACGAGCTTGGATAACTCTGTGATTTCCTGATCAATGATAGCAGAAGTGGTTCACTGATCGTAGGATGTGATGAGACATTGTTTAATGGCTTGTTCTTTGGAGATCTCACTGTTGAGCAACTCAGCAGTAGAGCGAGAAGCTTTTGCAAATGCGAATTCAAAGGTCTCCCAAGAGTAAGGCATATTGCGCACTTTCATTGCAAAGGGTTCTTCTAATAGACCTAAGTCCAAGCGGTCGTAGCTGAGGGCTAGTGACATGAAGGTGGCATCGAGTCGTTTAATGCATTCCACCACGTCATCCCCTGTGTCCTCAGTGAGGTCGATGGCTAGTGCTAGAAAGGATTTTCATTCATAGGAGGGCATAAGGCCGACAGGTGGTCTAGGTTTGACAGAACAAGAGCTTTTGACAACGAAGATGGGCGGTTGGGAGGGTTCATGAGTTTGTGGTTGGGCCGTTTGGATGTTGAGTGGATTGGGAGCAACCATGACGGATGGGCTGCTGCATTTAGGTTGGAGTTGGGAAGGCGGATTGACTTCGACGGGTGATGACTCTTGTGATGGAGCCTGCAATTTGGGCCAGTAGACTTGTGGGACTCCATTGGGTCTAGGCGTGGATGAGGCGGATGGTTGTGGTTCAGGAGAGCACTACGGCTTGTGGTTTTGAGGGTTTACGGAACGCGATTTGATCAAGCTTGAGGGCAGTGTATGAATAGTGTCCTTGGGCGTGTGGGCCTTAGGGATCCACAGCCAGGTATTTCCCTCGTAGTAGCCTTGTGCATGTAAGAGGGCTTTAGGGACCCATCTTTGCTTGATTATGCGGCGCTTTCTGTTACTGCATCTTGGCTTCCTAGGGCTAGAGTTTTTGGTTCTACGAGGATAGGAGTGTCGACTCCTAGGCAGTGGTTGCGGCTGTTTGGGCTTCCATTGAAATCTAGGCTGTTGAGCCTGATGTTTTGCTACTGTGGGTTGTGATTCCTAAATTCTGGAAGGTGGTGGCCGCGCACTACCCCCCTCCATAGATTTGGTCATGGAGAATTCTATCGGTGGCTTTGCAGACGGTGACGAAGTCGCGCAGCCCTTGCTGAAAGCTGTGACAATGTGAACGTTGCCTATTGCGAGGTGGATGCGCTGCAACTCATAATCAACATTGCAGTGAGTCTGCTTTTTGAAAGTGCGTCCTAGCAGCGACTCCTTGCATGCATCTTTAGCATTTGGCAACATGTAAAAAACCATTGCGACAGTCTCAGACTCGATAGAAACGGCTACTTTGCACTTGCTGAGGAGTGCGTAGGAATGGGCCCCATATGGGCTTAATTTAGCATTCTTGGGCTGAAGTGGTGGGCTGCCAAGTTTGGTCCAATGATCGTGAGTTAGGACATTACAGTCTGCTCCCTCATCGATCAGAGCGTTGAAAGCGCAGGTTTGTTTTGCAGTGACCGTTATATGGAGGTATGCAGGCTCTACGGCTTCCTCATTCTCATCATCAATATCCATGATTGTGGCCACCCATACTTTGACAGGCGGTTCTAACATCGAGGGCTCGTGCAAAGGATGGATGGGAGGGTAGTACTTCTTGACACGACTGCCATTGAAGAAGCCTATTCCCTCACCATCTAAGGTTTCGAGTTCAACATTGCCTGTGCAGTTGATCGCATGAACTTTGAAGGGTCCAAGGCCTCGAAGTTTCATTTTCTGTTTATGTCCCTTAACGGAGTAGAGGAGTACTAAGTCACCCTGTTCAAAGTCGCGCTGCTTGACATGCTTGTCAAACCAACTCTTGTGATGGGCCTTTTCACATATAAGTGCAATGGGCCTTCTCACATATAAGTGCATGGGTGGCTAGAAGACGGGTCTCTGATAGGCGTTCGAGCTCGACCAGGCGTTGCGTCCATGCCTCCTTTCCTTCCCATCGTTCTTAAAGGGCTATTCTCAGGCTAAAAACAAAGAATTCTAAGGGTAGGATTGCTTCTGTTCCATAGGTCAGCCTGAACGGGGTTTGACCAACAGCCGTTTTATAAGCTGTACGGTAAGCCCACAAAGCTGCCATAAGCTTGTTGTCCCAGTTGCTGCGTGAGGCTGAGACTACTTTAGTCAGGACATTGACAAGAATCTTATTAGTTGATTCTACATGGCCATTCGCTTGAGGGTAGTATGGTGAGGATTTACGATGGATAATGAGAAAGGTGGACAGGTGGTGCGCTATCACTTTATTGATGAAGTGCGTGTCTTGGTCACTGACCAGTTCTATGGGGCAGCCGAATCACGAGATCACTTGCTCCCATAAGAACTTGGCAATCATGCTAGCGTCGTTCTTATGTGTCGCTCTTGCCTCTACCCATTTTGTGAGGTAGTTCGTGGCCACAATGATATATTTGGCTTGTGAATATTGTGCCGCAAGACTGATGGGTCCTATGAAGTCAATTCTCCATTTTTCGAAGGGTTGTTGAGCAATAATTAGGCTCAACTCCATTTGATCCTTGCAAATTGGGACTTTTGTCCGTTGGCACTCCTCACAATGCTTGACGAATCGTGTGGCATCGCGAAAAAGCGTGGGCCACCATAGTTGAGACTGCAACACCTTCCGTGCTGTTGTGTCTACGCTAAAGTGTCCTCCCACAATGCCGTTGTGTGCCTCCGAGAGCACATCGTGCATCTCATGCTCACATACGCATCTACTCAGCAATCCATCTCGCCCCAACCTATAGAGTTGGCCTGCAATCAGCTGATAGGGCTGGACCTTAAGGATTCAGCGCCTAAGTCGGGCTTTTTCTATTAGTTGCTCAGGTAGTCCGTGCTCAAGCACTTGGACTATGTCATCTGCCCAATATGGCGTTAGATTAGCCTTAAATAACTCTCTCTCGCTAGACAAGTTAAATAGATGGGCATCGGGTAATTCATCAATGATACCTTGTCCAGTGGCTTCTCCCATGGGGATGCGTGGCATGTGATCTGCCATGTAATGCTATTTTCCCTTTCGTACTACCACGGAGAAATTGAACTCTAGAAGCAGAAGCAGCCATCGAGCTATGCATCCTATAGCGCAAGGTTTGTTTACGAGATAGAGCAAGGCTTGATGGTCCAAGAAGAAGGTAAAGGGTGTGGCCAAAAAGTAATGCCGGAATTTCTTCACAGCAAACACCATGGCTAATCCCTCTCTTTCTGTTGTCGAGTAGTTCATTTCCGTCTCACTGAGTTGTCTGCTAGCAAAGCTCGCTGGATAATCTAAGATGTGCTCACCAGGTTGGCACAACACTGCCTCCATGGCAAACTTAGAAGCGTTGATGTGCATGTGGAAGATAATGGTCCAATCTGGGGCTCGTAGAATTGGTGCTATTATTAGAGCCTTTTTCAATTCTTCGTACGCTTGTTGGCATGCCTCGGTCCGATCAACAGCTTGTATAATGGTTTGGCAATCAACGCATAGTTCAGTACAAACCGCAGATAGTACCCCGTATGGCCTAAGAAACATTGAACTCCCTTGTAGTTAATTGGGGGTGGAAGGTCAACAATAACCCTAACCTTCAAGAAGTCAGTGGCAATGCCGCTCTTCGACACCACGCGCCCTAAGATGCATCCGTGCTTTACCCAAAACTGGCACTTTAAGGGATTCAAGGAGAGACGATACAAGCGACACCGCTCAAAGACTGCGCGGAGTTTGTCTAAGTGTTCGATCCAGGTCGAGTGGACACAAAGATCGTCAACAAAGACTTCTAACTCCTTGCGAAGTATGTCCTTAAAGATGTTGCACATGAGATGTTGGAAAGTGGCAGGGGCATTGGTCAACCCGAAGGGCATGACTATGTATGCAAAGATGCCCCACTGAGTGGCAAGGCGTTGTCTGCCGCAGGATGCACTTGCACCTGGTTGTACCCTAAGAAGCTGTCCAGAAAATTGTAGGCTTCCTTGCCTGCCACCCTCTTAAGCATGTGCTCGGTGTACGGCAATGGATAGTTGTCCCTCTTTGTAGCAACGTTCACCTTCTTGTAATTGACACACACTCGGATTTTTCCATTCTTCTTCATCACAATGACTATAGGCAATACCCAGTCTGTGTGCTCAATTTCGTAAATGAATCCAACTCTTATCAGCTTGTCAATTTCCTCTTTGACAGCATGAGCGTGTTTTGGATTCATAGGGACGGTCGTTGCTTGACCGGCGTTGCATTTGGCGTCATGGATATGTTTGAGTCACGACACTCGGATCTACCTCCTTAAGCTCCTCTAAGGACCAGGCAAGCACATCTATATACTCTTGCAAGAGAGCGACAAGACTCGTTTCTTCTTCATCAGTCAAGTCATCGGCAATGAATACTGGTCGGGGTGTTTCCCCTTCCTGGGCTAAGTCTACCTCCTTGACTTTGGCTGGTCCCTTGATTGGTTCACTCTTCTGCCCTTGACGTTTGGCACCTAACAGTACTACTATCCTATCCCCTTTTTTGAATTCCGTGAAGCATTTAGGGAGGTCCTGCAGCTTTCGTTGTTCTTCTGTTCGTGTATCCCTGGGTTGCTTTGCCTTTTTCTGCCTTAACCGTCTGCGCTTCCGGTGGACAGGTAGGTCCCCCTTGGTACGTCTAGTCGTGGGCGGCCTAGGGATCTCTGGATCACTATCCGAACTAACTTCCGATTCAGAGTCAAACCCTCCATCTTTGCTAGAAGAGATGGTCTCCCCTGGTAGCCGCAGTTCAGATGGTGATTCAGTCCTAAGTGCTGATGTCGTTCCTGGCTGGGCTAGGCCTGCTTGCTCAAGGTCTATGGCTCCTACGTGTTTCAACTAAGCGCGATCACATTCCATGCGCATGACTCCTTGCTCTACCCTAAAGGTTTGCCTTTTCTGCGGCTTAGAGTCTGCTCGTATCTGCTCGATTTATTGTCCTTCAGTGTTGTATTCTACGGTATCTACTTCACCCTCGCTCTCATCACTGAAGGATTCGCAGTCTTTGTATTCGTCGCTAGAATCCCCTTCATAGGACTGCTCGTTATCTCCTAGGGCTTGTAACACCTCTTGTTGTTGGTCAGGGAGTAGGGCCTAGTTATACATGAGGTTTAAGTCATGCACTCTGGTTCATTGCCACTTGGATTCACCTAGGAGATCCTGGAGTGGTTTGAAGTTGGCAACTGCATTGCCAACTAGCTTGTATGTCAAGTATTCCAGCATCTCCTAGAGTTCCCTTTTGTTAGTTGAGACTTGGAAGTTGACAGGCTTAGGCTTTTCCCAAAGGGTTCTTGCCATCATGCAAACTGGCACGGAGAGTGCGTTGGTAGGCTTGCCGATCGTTTTCATGGTTTGCTCATATGCCTCATGATCTGAGAATGGCAGGTCGATTGTAGCAAGAACGTGCATCCAATCCCGCTCATCCTCTGGGCATGGAATATACTTGGTCAAGGGCCCATAGGACTCCTTGACCCGAGTGTTACCCTTGAGCATAGCAGAGATGGCATCTAGGTTGACTAGTGAGGTCTTCCAAGTATCCATCTCTATCCTTTACGGCATCCGTTCTGTTACCAAGGAAGATCAAGCCATTACCCCAATCTTCGATGACTCTAGCGTTGCGCATCCAGGGTCGGCCTAATAGAATATCGTAGTCCACTCCCTTCATGACTATAAAGTCAACAAAGAACTGGGCGCCTGCAATCTTTACTAGCCAATTCTTAAGTACCCCGAGTGGCTTTACTCTCATACCGTTTGCTAGTGTGACATTAAACCTAGCAGTTGTCAAGATTGTGGGAGAGAAGGAAGGAGTCTCACTTGTAGCTTTCTTGCTTGCACAATGGGGGAATACACACAAAGGTGGAGGCTGAAAACTGTTTTCCTCTTCTTAGTTGTGTAAGCCAAAAAGAAGTCTAGTACAAAGAAATAGAAGAACCCTATGGGTCTCAAACCAAACTCAACTAACTAAGGTGGCATACTAACTGAGCCACGAACTAGAGTAGATAAGGATAGATATCATGTAGCTATTATTCATGGGCAGTGTACCAACCGCGTCTGCAACTGATAAGTCGGTGACATAAATACACAACGGTCACCCTGGCGTATCACGAGTGGAGCTCGATATCTCAACACTACCCCTCGAGCTCAATCCCAATTCCTGCAAACCAAGCAGGTCTCTGAACTTGCGCAGCTTCTCTGCGCCCAATGCCTTCGTGAATATGTCAGCTACCTGATCCTCTGTGCTGACATAAACTAGATCAATAAGACCTAGTAAAACCCTCTCTCGCACATAGTGATAATGCACCTCAATGTGCTTTGTTCTAGCATGATAGACTGGGTTATTTGCCAAGTGTATACTACTCATGTTGTCACAATAAATGACAACTGGCCCATCTGTAGACTGATGCATATCATAAAGTAGCTTATGCAACCAAGCTACCTCACATGCAGCCATTGCTGCACCCCTGTACTCAGCCTCTGTGCTCGACAAGGCAACTATAGGCTGTTTCTTGCTGCTCCAAGTGACTGCAGCACTCCCAAAAGAGAACACATATCCACTGGTAGATCGTCTATCAGAAATACTACCAACCCAATCAGCATCAGTGTATCCATGCAACTGTATCTGAACCCCAGTCTCATAAAATAGTCCATACTGCAATGTGGACTTCACATACCTGAGTATGCGTCTAGCCGCATCCAAATGTGGTTTCCTTGGAGCCTGCATAAACTGACTTACCAATCCAACAGCATAGCTCAAATCTGGCCTGGTAATAGTCATATAAATCAAACTTCCTACTATGCGTCTGTACATAGTAGGATCTTCTAGAAGCTCACTTGCATCTATGCTCAGCTTCACATTCTGCTCCAAAGGAACTGAAATAGGCTTACAGCCTGTCATCCCATATTTGGACAGCATGTCCAATCCATACTGCCTCTGCAAGAGCTGTATCCCACTTGGTGATCTAATCACCTCAATGCCCAAGAAATAACACAGCTCTCCCAAATCCTTCATCTCAAACTTTTGCTTCAATAGCATTTTCACATGAAGGATATCTTCATCACTGTCACTTGTCATAATCAAATCATCAACATAAATGACAAGTAGCATAATACCTTTCTCTGTTTTTCTCACATAAAGTGAGAAATCTCCCTTGGAAATCTGAAAGCCAATAGTGACAAGATACTGTCCTATCTTGTCAGACCATGCTCTATGTGCTTGCTTCAAGCCATACAAGGCTTTTTTCAACCTGCAAACAAACTCAGGATGAACAACATGCACATAACCTGGTAGCTGCTCCATATAGACCTCTTCTTGCAAATCACCATGCAAGAAGGCATTCTTTACATCCATCTGATGTAAAGACCATCCCTTTGATGCAACCATAGCAATGACTGCTCTTACGGTTGCCATCCTTGCAACCGGATTGAATGTTTCTTCATAGTCAATGCCATATGTTTGTGCATACCCCTTGACTACTAATCTTGCCTTGTATCTGTTCACAGAACCATCTGCATTGTGCTTCACCTTATAAACCCACTTACAGCCAATTGCATTTTTACCTTTAGGCAAAGGTACCAATTCCCATGTAGCATTTGCTTCCAAGGCATCCATTTCTTCATCCATGGCTTTCTCCCATTTTTCTTTTCCCATGGCTTGCTCAAAAGAAGTGGGTTCTGGTTCCTGTATCACTTTAACCATATATGCATAATGAATGGCTGTAAATCCATCATATTTCAGCCTATCCACAGGATACCTAGCTCTCGTAGACCTGCGCAAGATAGGTTCACTCCCAGGTGCTCTCAAAGCATCCCTGGTCTTCCTTACTCCAGGTGTAACAATAGAAGGAATACCCAACTCATCATCAATGCTCTGTTTTGAGCCACTGGATTCACCATCCACATAAGAGTGACCTGCATTCACATCAAACATGGGCTGATCAACCTTCTCTTTTCCTTTTCGTGATACCTGCATACCACTATCTGTATTGCTTTGAGAAGATTCTCCTGATCTCAATCTTCCTGTCCATGGCGAAGAATGTGAACCACTGCTAGAGGACGCTCTAGGTCCACTAATATTTTGTGACTGTTGCTGTGAATTTTGTGCAGCATTACCATTTTGTGCATCTACATCATCAATCACATTTACTGGTTTATACCAGCTACTCATCTCATCAAAAACAACATCTTTGCTTACTGTAAACTTACGAGTAGAAGGGTTATAGCATCTATACCCTTTTTGCTGCAGAGAGTAACCAATAAAGATGCACTTCTCAGCTTTTGGATCCAACTTGTATCTCAGCTCATCTGGCACATGTACATAGGCAATGCAACCAAAAAATTTCAAATGAGAAATATCTGGTTTTCTACCAGTATACCTCTCCTCTGGAGTCATCCCATGTATTGCTGCAGTGGGAGTCCTGTTCATTATATAGACTGCTGTAGCAACTGCTTCAGCCCAATAAAAATCTGGCAAGTCTTTTTCATTAAGCATGGCACGAGATATCTCTCCAATATGCCTGTTTTTCCTTTCTGCAATTCCATTTTGTTGTGGGGTATGACTGCATGAATATTGCTACTTTATGCCATGCTCCTGCAAGAACCTTGCAAACTCATTTGAGAGGTACTCTCCCCCTCCATCTGACCTTAGGCATTTTATTTGCAGGCCTGTTTCTTTTTCAATCATAGCTTTAAGAGTTTTGAAATGCCCAAAAACTTCACTTTTCTTTTTCATAAAATACACCCAAACTTTTCTGCTATAGTCATCAATAAAACTAACAAAATAATGACAGCCTCCACGAGATGCAGCTTTAGTAGTCCACACATCAGAGTGGATTAATTCCAATGGCTTCTTACTCTCTTGAACATGTCTAGGAAATGGTTTCCTTGCCTGTTTTCCAAACTGACAAGCTTCACATACCTTATGCATTTCTGCAACCTTGAATTTATGCAAACCTGCAACAATATTTTGGGCCTGCATTGATTTAAGTCATTGTACATTAATATGACCAATGCGTTTATGCCAGATATCAATATCTGCAACTACACCGGTCCCATGTGCAAACATTGCTGCACTCAATTCAGGCATGTCTGCATCCAACGTAAACATTCTGCCCTTCTTATTTCCTTTTGCTATTAAGCGACCTTTATTTTTCGTATCCTCAACAAAGTATCCATGAGGATTAAATCTGACCTGCAAGCCTTGCTCAACCATTTGACCAACAAAAACCAGATTCTTGGTGATATTCGAGACATGAAATACATCGGACATGTATTTCTTTTTCCCATCTTGCATAGACAAATGAATTTTTCCAATCTGCACAATAGGATGTGCAGTATCATCACCAGTCTCCACAAATCCTGGTTTTTCCATTTTTCTTGCATCCTCCATCCATTCTGCGTGACCTGTCATGTGGTTTGATGCACCTGAGTCAACATACCATACATCATTGCTTTCTTCTGCACTTGTCATAGAATTGTTCATGTGCTGCACCATAAACAAATACTCATTTCTGTCATCACCCTGTCTACTAGAAGATGCATAATTCCCTTGTTGCAGTTTTCCATTCATGATGTCATTCTGCTTTTTATAGCAGTCTTTAACCATATGACCCATTTTACCACAGTAGTAGCATTCAACATTACTGTTTGCATTTTCGCCTCTTTGCCATCCACCACGACCTCTTTGGCTCCCCCTGCCTCTAAAGTTACCACGTCCTCCTCCATAGGACTGGTTTTCTTGAGTTTGCTGCATATTCTGATTTCTGCCACGGCCTCCAAATCGGCCTCCTCTACCTCTGCCTCTACCTCTTCCAGCATTTGAGTAGAAGACAGCTTCTTTTGAAGTTCCTCCTGAAGAAGATGCACCACCATTTCTCTGCTCCTCAGAAATTAGAAGAGCAATCAACTCCTCAAAATCAGGAAATCTTTCACGGACGGAAATGGATGTTCGGAACTGTGCATAATCCTTTCCTAGACCATTCAAGGTCACCGAGACTAAATCATCATCTTCCACTGGCGACCCAATGGAAGCAAGTGCATCTGCAATCTTCTTCACCTTCATGTGGTAGTCATTGATGGTCATACTTTCTCTTTGCACATTGTGCAACTCTTGCTTGAGCTGCATTTTCCTGGCTTGCGTATTTGTGCTATATATTTTTGACAAAGTATCCCATGCCTCCTTTGGCATACTTGCATCTTGAATATGCACAATCATAGAGTCTGAAATGCTGATAGACAGCCAGTACATAACTTTCCTGGCTCTCTCATGCCATGCTTTAAATGCCTGCATTTGCTGTTGATTGGGAACATCAGGAAGAACTGGTTCTTCTTCATTTCCTGCAACAAATTCCCAATATCCTTTTCCCATAAGGAAATTCGTCATTCTAAACTTCCATGCTTGGAAGTTGTTCTTGTCAAGCTTTTCAGTGACAATCTGTGAAAGAGAATCAGATGCCATTACCGAACACTGCAAAAAATTCTTTTACTGCAAAAAACACAGCTTCACCCTCACAAGAGAAAATCTGCAAAACTGGCGAAAGTGGTATTTGACCACACAGTCACTTCCTAGTGATGATTTTGCATCAACAGGCAATAGGGATGATTCTGTAACTCCCAATGTCTCTGCGCACAAGCATACGATGCAATTTCTATAGTAACTTTTCACCGACATGTAGAACAGTGGCTGCACAGCATAAAACTGGGCCTTTTCCTGAGTGCGTACAGAAAACTTCCGCCTCCAAAACAGGCCCCGAAATGGCCTCAAATCAAAAAAACAAGGTCGCGAAGGGCGTCTCAACCTGAGACAATGCACTCTTGCTTCACCGCGAAGGGCGTCTCAACCTAAGACAATGCACTCTTGCAATTTTCGGCTGTGCTACTTGCAGAGATCTGCTCCCAAAACAGAAAATGAAAGCAACACTGCTCCTCTTACCAGAACACCGTGAGCTTGGCTTGCTTTCTTGAGCTCCTTACCACGAACAAGGCTCTGATACCATGTCAAGATTGTGGGAGAGAAGGAAGGAGTCTCACTTGTAGCTTTCTTGCTTGCACAATGGGGGAATACACACAAAGGTGGAGGCTGAAAACTGTTTTCCTCTTCTTAGTTGTGTAAGCCAAAAAGAAGTCTAGTACAAAGAAATAGAAGAACCCTATATATGGGTCTCAAACCAAACTCAACTAACTAAGGTGGCATACTAATTGAGCCACGAACTAGAGTAGATAAGGATAGCTATCATGTAGCTATTATTCATGGGCGGTGTACCAACCACGTCTGCAACTGACAAGTCGGTGACATAAATACACAACGGTCACCCTGGCGTATCACGAGTGGAGCTCGATATCTCAACAGCAGTTTCAACTAGCGGGTTTCCCCAAGTCTGAAGCACTGTGTGGCTAAGCACACTAACCCCAGCTCCCGTGTTTACGATTCCCTTTCTTGTTATGTTGCCTAGGGCTAGGACCGGTAAGACTGCGTGCATCTCAGAACCTTCCCAGAAGGCATTGACGTGCAAGGATTTAGGCATAGAGTGCAACGTCAAACTCGATATTTGCATTTCTGCGTCATGGTCTTGAGGGTCTGTCGTGACCTGCTCTTGTGACCCTTCGACCCACTGCTTAAGATCTTGCCATAGGGTAGGATGTTGCCTAAGTAAATCTCCTAGGCAAAGTGTTACAGGGGTGGTCACTAGCGTGGTCAGGAGATCGTTGTGTGCTTGTCTCTCCCCTAACATGGATTGTCTTGGCCAATGGCCGTGACTGATCTGTGGCCCTGTAGCGTCAAGGCTTGGTCTTAGCGGCACTGCTTGTGGTGCAGCTGCGTCTCTTGACCTTGGTTGAGGAGGTGATATTGGCATGCTCACACTGGAGAGATCATCGATCTCATCCTTTATGATGGGCTCAGCGTCCTTGAGATGCTCTTGAGCCTCCTTCACCCATTTCTTCACTTTTTCTATAGCCTCTAACTGTCGCTTAGGATGCGGGTATTCCCCTACCTTAGCGCTTCCCTTTTTGGCTGTCTTAGGGACTGAAGTCTATGCCTCTATGTCAGAAACCTTCTTTCCAGTAGGCAGAGTTGTAGCACTCTCGGTTTTTAGTGCGACTTTAGCTTCCGATCTCTTCTTTTTCCTCCTACGACTTTTTTTTTCCTATCGAGGCTGTGTCAAGATTGCTAGGTCCTGGCAGAGAGATGCCGACCTGCTTCATTTGGGCTCGGGTCATGACCCGCAATGGGATAGATGTGGCCTCCCCATCGAGGTTTTCGACACCAAACAGCCCCAATGGGACAGATGGTACGTTGGTTGAGCTAGAAGATGGCTTTCGCTTTGGGCAATCTACGAAGAGATGGGTGATTCCGCACTCTGCGCACCTTTGGTCAGCCTTGTCTCTGTTTTATTGCTCTCTTTAAGGGCAACATGATGAGACATGACCGGGGTGACCACAAGTCCAATAGGTGACTGGATCCTGCATCTGCCCTCCTAGGCCTCTACCTCGTCCTCTTCCTAACACCATCACTGGCATTGGTCAATAATCCACGAGGACAACATTGCCCTCCTCATCATGCAAGACGTAAGGGTATATATAGGTCTCTTCCTCATTCGGCTTCTCCACGTAGTGGACTGGAGCGTTGCTCGGTGGATGGGTCATGTAAGGACCAGGCGGTCTAGGAATGCCTGTAGGGTTTATGTCCATTCTAGGGACGGCTGGTTTCATATCGTTAGGTGCAGGAAGAGCCAATGGGGCTCCCCTTTCGAAGAATGGCTGCGGCTTGTTCGCTAAGTAAGACTGGCCGTAGGGTTGCAAGTACGAAAGTCTTCTTAGTAATCTACAATGCGCGACATCATGGCTGAACCTACCGCAATTAACACAAGGTCTTGACCTAGGGCCTTGACACTCGGCCGGCAAGTGGTTTCCACCACAGTACACGCATTGGACGTGCGGGCGCGTTGGTCGTCTTAACATGTCTTGCAACTTGGCTAATTCCATCTTGACATCAGCCAAGCCTTGGTCTTAAAAAAATCACTCTAAACCCATCAATTGAACTCACCATGGCCCTAGTACCTCTTTGCTTTAGTATAGTTGCCTTTTTTTGTTTTTTAAGTAAGTTAAGAAATCTACGGCACTCTAATAAGACGTGAAACACCCGACGCCATTTTGACCTCGATGTGTGAAAAGTGCCTTTTTTTGCTAGATGTACTGGAAATTACCGGGAGACGTGGTTGGACAGTCCGAATTGTTTTCGCATAACGTTGCGATCACATCACATTGATGACCGTAAATCACCGCTATGAGGCTGAATTCTCTTAATGAAAGTGATGAGGTTTTTGACTTTGATATCCCCTTTCAATTTGTATTCCATGCAATCGGCAAGCAGAGTCATCAATTAAAATGACAAAAATATTTTCACGTTAAGCTGAAAAACTCAATTGTTGGCCAGTACTTCAAGCTCTGTCTTAGTGGCTTTCCCCTTATCTTGGGATGATGGGATTGATCGCTCACTAGAGGCTGATGCTCTCTCTGAGCTTCACGAGTTGGTCTCCTCTAGATTCGAGCTCCTGGAGTTTCGCTCCTTTAACTGATCATCGACTCTGATGGCTTCCTCAAACACTCTAGCTATCGCATCTCACTGCAAGCTTGAATTGCCTGCCAAAGCCTTATATAACTCCTCGTCCTGAATGCCGCTGATGAACACAGTCGAAACTGCTCTTTTAGTCAGTCGCTCACCCATAGGGATTCTCTTAAAGAGGCTCCTCACATGGGTTACATAGTCGCGGATGTCCTCCTTCTCTTTCTGCTTGACATTCATCAAGTGTACTAGTAGATTATCGGAGTATCCAGGCTCGGCAAAATCTCTTAATGAAGAGATCCTTGAGGCTATTGAAATTGGCACGCTCTGCAGCATCTAAGCTCTTATACCACGTCCTACCCTTGTCGCCTAGGCAAAGCTCGAACGCTTGCGAGCGTTGAGTTTGGTCATTGAGGCCGTTGGCTTCGCAGACCTTGCTCAAACTGCTCAACAAAGCTGTATGGGTCGTCATGAGGTTGGTACTTATCGAGTTGCTTGGCAACAATCGGTATTTTGGCCTGGCTCTTTGAGCCTTGGATTGCCTCTAATCCTGCGAGTAGCGACGTCGCTAGTGTGGTGGCACTCTGCTCTGCTGCTGTATTATCGAGCAACCGCTTCATGAGAAGCTCGCTCAACATCAAGTCTCCCTCTAGTGCTCTCTCATGGTCCGGTTTCGGCCAGCTAAGTTCAACACTCCTGCACCTCATGCAGCTCCATGCTTTGCCTTTGGCTCTTAGCTTGCTGATCCCTATTGTACTCGGCTATGCTCTATAATGCTTTGCGGGCTAGTCTTCTCTCCTCTTCTAGATCTGCGATGATTGCATCTGCTGTCCTGCCACGGTGCTCGTACCGGGCATGCGCGTCGTAACTGCTCACCAGCTGCTGCTGAATAGCATCTGGGAATACGTTCAAATCAAGCTTCTCATTAGACCGATGGTCTAAGCTCTCTTCCGCCATGGTCAAGTTCTCGCACTCCACTAAGCTGTCGATCAGGTTAAATAGACTTAACAGATCCACGTCGTTGGCGCTCCTTGCTTGGTCCTACTCTGCGCTTTGGTGGTTTGTCTATGTCTTGGTTCTCTCCTGCTGGTGGATTCCTTGAGTGGTTTTATCTAAGTGAGTTCCTTGACTTATTGAATACACTCCTCGATTTATAATCACTCAGTGTGTGTCGTTTCTCATGCACTTGTGTGGTCAATCAGGCTTTCAGCTTTCTTATGTGTACTTTAAGTGCGGAATTCAATGTGAGTGCGACAAACAATCTCTATATGCCTTACGTCCTCTTATCTCGTCTCAGGCCTGATAAGCTTCGTTGCTCAAGTCCTGGCCGTTCTAGCAAATTCTAGGGTCTGCGCTACTTCTTGATGTTCACTAGGGGGTTGATCACAGGTTCTACGATTGAATTTCCATTCTCAACGCGTCAGGTCGCTGGGAAGTGCTCCAGCACTGTCCCCTTGTCCCTTGGTCGTGACTCCTACGTCGGGAACTGCCTATAAGGCATTCGCTATGTTGTCCTGGAGTGGGTTGCGCTTCCAGTCGGTCGTGGGGGTCAGTTTTTTATGTTTTCTTTTTCTGCCTAAGGGTGTGTCCAATTTACCAGTGGTCCAATTCTTAGAATCGGACCAGGTGGGTCTGATTTTGAGTTGTCTGATTCTTAGAATCGGACAGGGGTCAAGTGTCCGATTTTCGAAAATCAGACAAGGGGTCTGATCGGACCAAGTGGGTGGTCCGATTGCTGACGTGTCCTAATCCGTGGGTCCGATTCTACGAATCAGACAGGGGTGGGTCCGATCGCCTCGATTGGACGAGGCGTCCAATCGGACGAGTTGGTCCGAGTGGTCCGACCAGACAGGATGGTCCGATCGAACAGTTGTTTGAGCATTCGATTCTCAGAATCGGACACTGGATCGGATGTCCGATCCTGCCGACCCGAATGCACTTTCGAGTATGGAATCGTCAAAATTCTTAAGGTATTGATTATTACAAGCTACAAGATTCAATAGGAATGATGTTGGAGTGATGGGGAAGAAATCTATATACCTGGGGATTGCCAATAGCAACGTAACTTCTCACACTGATCAATCGACATAGGTCACCCAAGCTCTCTCTCTCTCTCTCTCTCTCTCTCTCTCTCTCTCTCTCTCTCTCTCTCTCTCTCTCTCTCTCTCTCTCTCTCTCTCTCTCTCTCTCTCAACTAGTTGCAAATGAGGATTTCCTTGCCCTCCAAGAACTTATACCCCTGCTGGACATTACCTGGATATTACCGATCACTCTCCTTGCGATTCCTACACATTCAAATGAGCATTTCCTCCATTTTCCAATTGTTTTTCCCGATTTTCTCCCTGTTTTAAAGCAGCAAACCCTATGTCTCTCGGGTGCGATTTCCTAATGTTAGCCTACTCTAAACGCAACAAGAATTGAAAGCAAAAAACTGAAATAATTTCTCCATGTTTTCCAATCATCAAACAACCAAAATATCCCAAAATACTTACTTCTTTTGAAGATCAAAAATACCCAAACTTCCTACCTATCTCAAGCTCCGTTTCGGGGATGAATCCCCTACTTCGATGCTCGATATGAGGCACGCAAGTACTCAAGCTTGAATCCGTTGGTCTCGGCAACCGAAACCAAAATGTGGGAGCTTTTGCTCAACCCCCAAGACCCACGGACCGCTTATTGCTTCAAGCGTTTCAAGCGAGCTCTAATGGCTATCTCTCACCTAGCCGACGCGTCGTCGATCCTACGAATGTAGTGAGCTTACCTTAATGCCGATGTGAGTAGTCTCCTCCCTCGCATACCTCGGTAGCTCCACGATTCTTGATGCTAGCTCAAGCCTCCTCCATCTCCAAGCTCCATCCTCCATAGCCGCGCGCGCGAGAAAAGAGAAGAGAAGAGAAGAGAAGAAGAGAAGAGGAGATGGTGAAGAGCTTCACCCTCTTGATCCCTCACTCCCACACACTCACTCCCTTTCTCAAGAGCACACACAAGCAAGAAGAAGATAAGAAGAGAAGAAGAAGAGAGCTCTTGTTAGCCACACACCAAAGAATGAGCTTCCATTCATTTTTTTGAACTTTATATACAAGCCCTAAAATCCCATGGGCACCCATCCCCTTTTTTACATGACCGGCC
This sequence comes from Lygodium microphyllum, assembly GCF_053477565.2. NCBI lineage: Eukaryota > Viridiplantae > Streptophyta > Polypodiopsida > Schizaeales > Lygodiaceae > Lygodium > Lygodium microphyllum. The sequence continues at coordinate 133,862,676 of NC_141144.1, forward strand.
ATTGTGGCAAGGTCCTTTTTCCATTTTACTCTTCTAGCATTATGCCTTTAGCCTACACCCATCTAATATTTCACAATTGGCACAGGAGGGAGCCTGGCACTCTTTTACAGGAGTTTTCCAAGTTTTTGAGGCGCCTTTCATTTAAAATTGTGCTTTTTGTCCCGGCTTAGCTTTAGCGGTCGCCTGCGTGTCTTTGCTCCTTTTCCGTGCTTTTTCTGCTTTTTCCTTCATTTTCCGCCATCTTGACTCGAGGTTAACAGTTACATAGGGTCCAGGTGGCCTGGGTATGCCCGTCAAGTTGATCTCCATCCTAGGGATGACTAGTTTTGTGTTGTTTGGTGCTGGGAGCGTCAGCTGGGCTCCTCTTCCAAAGAAATTTGGCTACATGTTCCCTAGGTATGTTGGATTGTATTGCTAGACATGGGGGAATCTCCTAAGCAACCTACAGTGCATGGCATCATGACCGAACCTACCATAATTCACACAAGGCCCAGATCTAGAATCCTAGCACTCAGCTAGGAGGTGGTTGCCGCCACAATGCACACATTGGACGTGCGGTTGCGCTGGTTTCCTTACCAATTCCTTTAGTCATGCTAACTCCATTCTCACCTCGACTAGCTCCTAGCCTTGATCTACACTCTTCCCCTTGTCCTACGTGCTAGGTGTTGATCCCTCGCTAGAGGTTGTGGTCCTGTCTGAGGTCCTCTGACTAGAGTTGTCGTGGTTTGAACTTTGAGAGCTTCTCTCTCAGAGCTGGTCATCCACCATAACTGCTTCGTCAAAGACCCTAGCTAACACATCTCAACTCTTTCATTGTGCTACTCGCTCATTGGGATTCTCTTGAAGAGACTGCGCACATGAGTGATGTAGTCTCTTATGTCCTCCTTGTCCTTTTGACTAATGTTCATCAGTCAGAATATGAGGTTGTCGGAGTATCCTACTTCCGAGAATCTCTTAATGAAGAGACCTTTTAGTCAGGCAAAGTTTTGCTCGCTCCACCACATCCAAGCTAGTGTACCACGTCCTACCTTTATCACCTAAGCAGAGCCCAAATGCCTGGGAGTGTTGTGCAAGGTCCGTGATATCGTTGGCCTTGCCAACTTGCTCGATTTGCTCTATGAAGTTATATGGGTCGCTATTAGGCTGGTACTTTTCTAGTTCTTAGTTACTGCATGGATTTTTAATTGGCACTTCACCCCCTGAGTAATTCCTAGGCCTGAGAGTAGCAAGGTCGCTAGTGCTGCTGCACTCTGTTTGACAGCTGTGTTGTCCATGAGCCCCTTGGTCACGAGCTTGCTCAGCGTAAGGTCTACCTCTAGCGCTTCCTCTCTCTCTCCGTGTTTGGTCCTGCTTTGCTTCTGTTGACTAGTGCTAGCACGCGTAGAGCTTCGTGCATATCTATGTCCTGCCTGCAGCTTCCTAGCTCTCTACTTGCGATTGTAGGCAGTTATGCCTTGCCTGTCCTTTTAGTTCTCGTACTGTCTTAGAGGGTCCTACTCACTGGGGCTCTGCAGCACCCATCTATATCTTGAGGTCTTGTCCTATTGGTGGGTTCCTTCGAGTTATTATGTCAGAGTGTGTTTCTTGTTATTGAAAGCAGTCCTTCACTTATGTACACTCAGTGTTGAGTGCTCTGTTATGCATGGTGCAAAATCAAGCTTTCTGTCCTTTTCCAATGCACTTATGTGGAAGAAATCATTGTGGGGTGCACTTGCAAAATGATTATGCAATTCTAGCTATCCCCCTTTCTTGTCTACGACCCAATATGGCTCTAAGCACGGTCTCTGGTCGCTCTTAAGGATTGCCCGGGGTCTATGGTGCTCTGTCTATGCTCTATCAAGGTTGGGTTACAATCTAGAGGCCAACTTTGGGCTACAAGTCTAGTCGGCTATGTGACCGGGCTCCTATAGTTTACCTTTAGGCCATATAGTCACAGTTTCCTCTAGTTTCTGGCTTTGGCAAGCCAAGGTGGGTTTCCAGGGGTGTTTTGGTTTCTATCCTGGCTAGCTCTAAGCTGTGGAATTGGACTTGGATCTGTGTTTTCTTGTTCTGGTTTGTTGGTCGGATTCCCAAAATCGGACTACCTGATTCTGGATGGTCCAACTAGAGCGTTTGATCGGATGGTTCAATCAGATTGGGCTGGTCTGACTCAGAGTTTGGTTCGATTTTTCGTGTGGTCTGATTGGGCTACGACTGGCAATTGGGTGTCTGATTGGACAAGTGGTGTGGGTCCGATCGACCATGTAGTCCAATTGGACTAGTCGGATGGTCCCGGTCATGTGGCCTAACTGGACTAATCGGATGGTTCGACTCCGGCCACATGGTCCCCGACTGATGGGTGGTTCGACTGGACTAGTCGGATGGTCCGACTCTCCAATTCTGGGATTCGAGGATACCAGGACCACACAATGGTTTGCGACTACGAGATCGACATGGCGACACGATGATTTTTGGCCGATTTCTCCTAGCATTCGTCATGGCCCCCTATCATACCTTCCAAGTCACATCAATGGCATATAAAGAAGATTCTTAAGTACCTGGATTAGCCAAAACCAAAATCAAAGCATGTGATCTCCTTTGTGATCAACATGTATCTCTCTCCCTCTCTCCCCTTAATCTCTCAAATGCAAAATGAGGTCTCCCTTGCCACTCTTGGCCTCTTATTGCCTTGCCCAAGTTTGCATTCACCTTGATCTTTCTCCTCTTACCAGCATTTAATCCAATATTTCATTTTTTGCCCTTCTTTTTTCCGTTTTAGCATGTTATACAGAAGCATAAACCCTATTGTGTGGTCATACTGTTTTGTTCCTATCCTACCTAAATGCAAACAAAGATCACAAGACAATGCTTGGGCTGAATGAGGGCTGAATCAACCTACTCATCTACACATCAGAAACCCAAAATACTTACTTGTTTCAAAGATTAAAATGCCTAAATCTCCTATCTACCCCAAGCACCAATTCGGGGATGAAACCCTACTTCCATGCTCGATTTGAAGTGCCTGGCACTTAAGGCTCAAATCCATGTAAAAAATTACACGACGCAGCGAACAGAATCTGAGAAAGAGATAGAGAGTACACAACAGATAAGAGGAGAATAACAAAATTTCTTTATCTCCAAACAACTCATATAAAAATGGCTCTGTCCACCCGTGCACTTCCACTATGAAGCTTAGATGGTGATCTAGATAGAAGATAGGTGAAGAGCAACTTTGACTGGGTGAAAGATGGATAATAGATGGATGTGAAGGGGTTTAGCTTTTATGGCTTGTGAAGGGGGTCATGATGGATGACCTTTCATATGCACCTGTGTCTATTGACCTTCCATAATGTGTTTGTTGATCTATTGACCTTCCATATGCACATGTGTTTGTTGACCTTCCATGTGCCCATGTGTCTGTTGACCAGGGAATATTCTAGGGAAGATTCCCTTTATCATTGGCTAGGGTCCCTGATAACTCTCTTACCCCGCAACTCAATGCAATGTGCCTCGAGTTGCTACTAGCTTAACTACTCTATCTAACCCAAAGATTAGACCCACAATGGTTACCTTTTTGCCATCTAGTCACATAGACCTCATCTAACATACAAGTCAAGACTCAACCAATGTTCGGGCTCACATATAGCTTCTTCTCATAATGGGGGCCTTACAACTTTGAGCACCATGGATCATTGGTGGCACCTTATGAGGGTGGGGTATTGAGCATATCTAACAATCCATTAGTCTTGGCAATGGAACCAAAATGAAGGGAGCTCTCTTGCTTAACCCTTGAGACCTACAGACTGCTTATTGGTCAAGTGCTGTGTGAGACAAGAGAAGAGAAGAAGATGAAGAGAGGAGACGAGGAGCTTCTTCTCCTCAATCCCTCACTCTCACAAACTCACTCCCTCACTCTCTCACACTCCCTCACTCTCACACTCAAGCACACACAAGAAGGCAAGAAGAAGAGAAGAAGAAGAATTTTTTTTTTGCCACACACCAAGAATAAGAGTTTCCATTAACTTTTTAGCTTATATACATGCCCTCTTTCCCTTGGGCAGGCGGTCATCCCCTTTTTACATGGCTAGCCATGGTCTAGGCCCTTTTGTCTATTGTTCTTCTATCTTCCTACCGCTAATCTACCTTTACAATTTGCACAAGAGGGAGCCTGGCACTCTTATACAACAGTTTTAGGAGCATTTTGTATTTAAAAATGTGTTTTTGCCTTTGACTTGATTTTTGAGGCCACCCTCGTGTTTTTAGTCATTCTCCTTCTTGCCTCTTTCATTGTGTCTAATTTCCTCATGGGCCACCTCTTTTAGGTCTCAACTTGTGCTTTTTCACTTTTTCTGCTTTCTTTTTGTGTTGAGGTTAACAGAAGATATTTGTGCTTGGTAGCTTCACACAAGAATCACAAGTTGCATTTGCCTATCTAAATATGGAAGTGTTTGACTTGTATAAAATCTTTATCAAAAGATTTGATAGGGTAGCTTTAGGGTTGCATAAAATGCCATCTTCGTGTGGACTAGGAATGTGGAACCTTGCTTGCTCCACATGAATTTGCAAAAGAACATCACGTCTATTTACTTGCTTTGATGATTAGTTGTAGGTAGTTGTGTTTACGAGTATATTTGAAAGAATGCACGTAGAAAGATGACAACATGCTGATCATGTCTATTTACTTGCTTCAAAGATAAGTTGTAGGTAGTTGTATTTACAAGTATATTGGAAATAATGCATGTAGAAAGCTAACAACATGGTCATGCGATGTGCATATGCTTAAGGGCCAATTCACACTATGCTACAAAGTATGTTTGAAATAATGCACATAGAAAGTTGACAACATGGCATGCAATGTGCATCTGCTTAAGGGCCTATTGACACTATGCTAACATTTGCAAAAATACATTTATGTATAGAGCACCACTTTTGAGGTGCCAACATTGAATTGGTGGACAATATGTCCAGTGCATGTGAGATTTGGCTTGAGTCAAATGTTTGAACTCTCGTGATTATTGAGGTATCTAGTGTGACACGAACTACTTGGCTAACTTCTTATGCTAGTTAATTTGATTGTCTTTGTTAGCAATGCTTTGCTATTGCAATGGTACTGTGAGATGATAATTCTTCTTTGAAAAACTACCCCTAGTTAACTTGAGTGTCTCTACTCTTAAGAAAGAATGCTAACAACAAAAGGGCAATCTTGCTGTGCAAACATTCTTGTGCTTGCTCGTTGTGTCGGATGGACACGTATAATGAGGTGTACTTTGTCTAACCTAAACCCTTGCAAATGCGGAGCATGGGAACCCACCTTCGAAGATAGCAACTAGTTATCGACGTCACATTTTAAGCACAGAAAAAGCTGTCACGTGGCGACCCTACAAAATCTAGTGCGGGCGGGACTCGGGAGTTGGGGGTGCTCGACGGGGGCCCAAAGCCCAAAAAAGCGAGAAACTAGAGCGGTCGACGTGGCGGCATTACGTGGAGGCTCATGACAAACCCCCACAAAGAAGTAGAAGAAGCAGCACAGCAGTTTTAGCATTGGAAAATAAGAGGCAGTAGCAGATTAAACAGAAGAAAGAAGAAGAATAAGAAATCAATACCACAGGCCTTCTTCCAGGCTCCGAGTGCACCGCTACAAGTGCTATTCTTAATAAAACAAGCAGGAGCAGCAGTTTAAGCATCAGAAAGAAGAAGAAGAAGAAGAAGAAGAGAGCAATACCATAGGCCTTCTTCCATGATGAAAATGCTCCGTTAAAGGCAGGTTTTATTTTTAATAGAAGCAGCAGCAGTAGCAGCCGTTCAAGCATAAGAAAGAAGAAGTAGATAGAGCACAAGAAAGACGAAGATAGGAGAGATACAATATCACAGGCGAAGATCCAGGCTTCCAAGAAAATGCACCGGTAGAAGTACGTACTTACATATTTCATAATCCTTCCTCTTTCTTTTATTTGCACGTTTTCTCCTCTTCCATGTATTTTTCCTCGTTTGCTTCTTCCGAGAGGACAGAAGATTGCAGTAGAAAACATAAGGTAGTTGCGCTATTTTGCAGTAACAAGTATGATTATTATCATCGTTTACAATGCGCAATTACTATATTATTCACAAATAATGACTGGCTGTTGAGGCAGGAGAAAACCTTGAACCTTATATGAGCATTCATTTTCTCAGTTCTTTCATTCAGCCGTTCTTAACGTTGTGTTTTTGCCCCGAGTTGATCCCCTTACCATGCATTTTACAGCAGTGTGTGCACAATCCATTTTAGAACATGAAGAATAGGATGTCAAGATTTTGAATCTTGCTATGTTTGGGAATTTCAAGTAGTGATTGCAGCTCAAAGAATATGCAAAGTTTGAAAAATACTGCAATGTAAGTTTCCAATCCATGTTAAAAGACTGCAAATGCGTCCCAAACCTTCCATTGTATGTTTTGGGAATCTCGAAGTAGTGAGTGCAGTTCAAAGAATACGCAAAATAAGTTTGAAAAATACTGCTCAGTGAGTTTACGGTCCATGTTAAAAGACTGCAATTGTGTTGTAGACTTTCCATTTGATTCTTCCAGAGGAAATATTATTCCGGTAATTCAAACCATCAAATGTGATTATAGAGTTCAAGTTAGTCACTGTTGCACCATTGATATTTGTGCAGGATGAATCTGCCAAGCTCATACTGACGCTTGCACTACTTGTCCCCATCTAACAATTAGAAATGATCACTTGCAGTCACAGATCGAAGTTTGCACACAGAATTCACAATGCAGGTGCTCTTTTTTGGGCGAATTGCATTTTTTAAAGGCAAGGAGACAAGTTAGATGAACTCATCTCTTTTGTATATGATCTCTTTTGATCTTGTTTCAATGTGACATTGGACAAGTTTCCATTGATGTTTTGGTGGTCTATCAATAATTAGTGCTCAAGGTTGAGACATTGTTTATCAGTCAATGAGTGATCGATTTGGCATTTGGCCTCATTCTGTAACTGTTGGTTGGTAAATGTGCTAGTGCTGGCATGCTAGACCTGCTAGTGTCTAATGATTTAATAACTATGCAAGCTGTAGGAAATTCAAATCCTAGCATGTTAACTGGCAAGATACTGTTCATTCTCTTTATTTCCATATCCCTTTTTCGAATTTCAAGGTGAGAGAAAAGGTTTACATTTACAACTCACCCTAATTCCAGTGTCTTAATCTCTATCCTTGGTTTTCTGGACTACTTAGTTTTCCAAATTTGTACTCTAAGGTGGTCTGATAGTTCTGTTTATCGAGCTTCAATATATTCTTTTCTCCTAGTCACTACTATTCAAATCTTGACATCTGAATGACAAGTCATTGCATTTGACAGGCTCACATGAATTTGAAGGACCAGCTTCACTCTGTTAATGTTCATGGGGTATCAATGTATTCTACTGGCACTGTCACCTCTTATTTCTCAAATCAAGAGTTGGGGATTTTATGGTCGATCACAACCATTTTCATCACTCATCTTACTAGGAGATCCATTATATTCCCCCTCTCTTCATAACCAGGCAGTTCTTATAGCAGGAATCTTTGTTCTGATAGCATTGTCTCTTTCTTTCTACCTTATTTTTACACATCTTGCAAACTATGCATGCCCTGAGGTATGGTTCTAAATCTGTCAAGTTCTATCTTTAATAAGATGGTCATTTGCTCATGACAAAAGTTTCCGCAAAAATCTAGATGTCTCAAACAGTGTTCTTGCTTTATATCTACAGGAGCAGAAATGGCTGATTGGAGTAGTTTTCATGGTTCCAGTTTATAGTGTAGAATCGGTGAGGCAGCCTTAGACCAGCATACTTATGTAATTTACTATTTTCTGTGTCTTTGCTTTGAGCGTGCTCCTGTTGTTCCTTTCAGTGTTATCATTTTGTTCTACATTGTCAAGTGGCGCTTTTTGGATGTTACTTGATTACTGAAACACTTGCAAAGTAATGCTATAAATGAATCTAGAAACGATACCATGTTTTCAAGTGTTCATTTGAGTTAGGAATCCAGCCGTTACTTTCTTCTTGAAGGTAGCTTTCTTTTGACCTTGTAAGGTGCATTGATGAAAGCTTCACTTGCTACTTCTCAGGCCGGACCTATGCTAAAACCACTTGCCTTTAAACAGGCTGTATCGCTGTAAATACTGTCACAAGCATATAAATACCTGTGCAAGTACAGAAGATGTTCTTGCATAGTCAAAGGAGATTCAAGTTAATACTACAACACACATCTGCTTACATTGTCATGAACTTTGAGTCTATATGCCAATAGGAAGATGCCATCATCTGATGAAGGCTTATGCTTGGGCCTATAAAGCAATAACATTGTGGTAACCTTCTTCAACCGACAATGCATTTGAGCCACAATATCAATAGGATGTGCATTGATCTGTAAATACAGAACATACATGTGATGACAAGGTTAAAAGCCCTCCTAGAGAGTACCAATGTAGAAGAGATCTGCAAGCATCAATTTATAAAAATGTCATGCCTTCTTTCTTGCAGAAAAGAGCAAGGAAATGCTTGAAAGAACTCTAAAGGATGTTCCCTTATTCCATTTGCTTTAATTCCTCCAGCTTGGTGACAATGACCTTTGCAATTTTGTGTTGCTCTGTATCATGCAAGAAGTTACAACAAAATGTTTGAAAAAACTCCAAGGGATGTTTCCTTAATCTATATCTGCTCTAATTCCTCCAGCGTTGGTCTGACAATGGACTCTGCAATTATGTTGCTCTGTACCATTAGAGGATGCCAATAATGAAGTGTGCATGGAGAGCAAGGGGAGGTGTGGAGGAGAAGAGGGAAGAAGAGAAGGGGCAAAGTGGGGGTGGAAGGGATGAGGAGGAGGACTGGTGGCAGCTGGCCAAGGAGGAGAGGAGACAAAGGTGTTGAAGGAAAAGGCATGGCAGGTTGCAAGGTCTGCAAAGGGGCAGGGTGCATGCTGTATGCCTTTTTGGGGTGAGGGGGAAGAGTAGGGCAAAGTCAGGTGAGAGGAGGGGAAGCTCTGATGAGGAGCAAGGCATATGGTGTAAGCAGGCAGGCTGGAGTTGTCAAGGGGAGGGCAAAGATTACTTCAATGATACCAGAAAAGATGTAAAAGTTTGCCAAGCTTTGCGTTTGAGCTCTAGGCAACAACCCACCCCCCAACAATAAGTTACATGCCAATGATCGTTCTAAGCTGGTGCTGCTACCACACATCAGCAGCTTGTTGGATTATTTCTTTGTTTGCCAAACACCCATGCTGATATCTCAGTCTTAGTGAGCATGCTCAGCTAGTTCTCTTCTACACTTAAATAACTATCTACATTGGCAAGCTGGGGTACAAGTGCTGCTAGTGTAGTGCATATCGACATTTCATTGCCTCAGCATGCGCGAGCCTTTTATTTTGAGCAAGGGGCAGGTTTTCAGCCTGGCAGACCTAATCATTATTTTCCTTTATTTATGCCTAGGCCATCTCTCTTCCTTGTCATTATCTTATACATGCACACTGCATCTTGCTGGAGAGGGAGTCCGGGAGCACTCAGCTGGTTTCCCACAGCCCATATGGTTGTACACACTTGTGCTTTGGTATATGGATTCTGTTTCTTGAGTTCATTATTTCTGAGTTCATGTGTTCTTGTAACTTCTTTCGTTCAGTTTTCTGTGTATACAGCAGCCTCATTACTTTGCTTATGTTGCTTCACACTTATCTGACAAGTGCTACTCTGTTTGGGGTACCTATTGATTGTGATTCATTAGGAGCTAGGTCTTGTTCTGCAGGCAGGTATACACTAATTTTGATGAGTAGGTGATGCAGACACTGAGAGGTGCCATGAGGATTGTGTTCTCTCTTGGTTTTGGCTCGATTGGTTGGTCTGACTGGAAGCAGCCCATCATTGTGTATTCTTCTATTGAGATGTAGTATTGGGCCATCTTGGATGCCACAGTTGAGATTTTGAATTTAACATAGCATTTGAATGAGTTGGGCTATCCTCAGCAGAAGCTGACTGTCATGTTGAGATAGTATACATATCACTGAGTTGTATAGTGCTATGCACAATGTTCTATCCAGGCAAGCTGGCACTCATGTTGAGATAGTAGACATATCACTCAGTTGTATAATGCTACACTGAGTTCTATTGTTTTCCTCCATTGTGAGGAGATGCAGTTCAAAGCATAGAAGGTGAGAGCAGTAGAAATCAAAGGCATCAAGGTACAAACATTGGCAAGTGCATGTGGCAAAGGCATCAAGGCACAAAACAGTGGCAGGTGCATGTGGCGTTAGCTGGCTCCTTTACTTCTTTCATAATCTTAGCCATCAAGGCCATATTGATGATGTGAGTAGAAGCCTTTCTTTGCTTCTCTATTCTCTAAGACCTCCTTGGTCCATTGGCCTCTTCCTTAAGAGATGTGGATATAGGATTATTTTGATCATAGAGCTATTTCACCTATTGCAGCAATGGCTTTTTTGGTGGCATGAGGCAGGTTGGTGAACTTTCTCTTCATCATCTGAAGACGATGCTTCCTCCTCTTCAAGGATAGGGATGGCTTTTGGGATAGGCTCATAGTGGACTACTTCTTCACTTGATGATTAAGTGGAAGGAATTGCCTTTGTCTCCATTGTATGTGGTTGCTCCTTGAACAACACATCATGGCTTGCTATCATCTTCTTTGCTTCTTGGTCAAACAATTTATAAGCCTTTTGCTTATCACTATAATCTAAGAGGACACATTTGATGCTTTTCAATTTTATCTTGTTTCATTTTTCATTTGGGATATGTGCATAACATTCACATCCAAAAGTTTTGAAATGAGAGATGGATGGTTTCTTATTAGTGTAGGTCTCGTGTGGTGTTTTTTCCTTGAGTGCCTTTGTGTAGGTCTAATTGAGAATGTAAAGTGGAATATGTGGCTTTGGCCAAAAACTAGTTAGGCTATTTGTTGCCCTAAGCATGTACCTTGCCATTCCCACAATGGTGTGATTTTGGCGTTCGGTATTAGATTCTGACATTCAACAACACCACCTTGGTAAGGGGTGTGAGGCATTATCGGTTGACGTTTGATTCCTTTGCTCTTGCAAAACTCTTTAAACTCCTTTGAGTTGAACTCATCACTAACATATGTTGTTTCCTGTTTCATTTTTAATAAGTTTAGTCATTTTTTAAACTTACCAAAAGCTTGAGCCTTATCCACAAAGGAAGTACATTCACATCTTTCTACTATAGTTGTTGATGATCAACATGAAATAATAAGATATTTCCAAAGCTTGTGTAGGCATCTCACCACACAAGTCTGTGTGCACCAACTCTAGAGGAACCTTTGCTCTATGTTCACTTTTTAGTGAAAATGCCTTTCTTTATTACTCACACATTATACAAGCTTCACATGATTTCTTCATCTCAGTCACTATAAGATAGGTGAGTAACCATATCTTGCTTCACATGATTTCTTCATCTCAGTCGTTATAAGATAGATGAGTAACCATATCTTGCTTTCGCATCTTCTTTAGCATTGCAAATCATGTCAAAGTTTGCTTGTGCCCACTCAGGCAGTGGGACAGTGGTTGTAAGAGCACTTAGCTTCTACATGTTGTTCCTTCTTTCTTCTTTGCAACAAATATGCCAACACTGTCGAGAATATCTGCACTTTTCTTGGTGAATCTTACTTGATGGCTAAGATTAGTTATGGAAGAAATCGGTAACAGATCTCTCTTAATCTCTAGAACATACAACACATTTAAAAAGTTTTTGACTTAACCATTTGCAGGTCCTCAATGAGGCATCTTGCATTGTTTCCAACCATCATAGTGATGGGTTTTTCTAGAGGTTGCATAAAATTATATAGATCCTTCTTGTTAGTCATGTGATGGGAAGGAGTCCCATCCAATACCCATGAGTCAATGATTGATGCTTATTGTGTCGAGGAGCACACTTTCTCAATGGTGGTCTTGAATAACGTGAGCTCTCTGTCAGCCATATTGAATGTTTACTTCCCTTCACTTTTCAAGGTGGTTTTTTTTTTTTTTTTTTTGACACGGTAATTTGCAATTGCATGTCCTTTCTTTTTACAATAGAAATGCTCTCCTTGAAACTTCTTTTTACCACCCGTTTGTTTGTCACTTTCACTTTTGGTGGTGAAACTATGAGTGTGTGCAACATAAGAACGAACACGAACATAGAGAGAGAAAGAGAGAGAGAGAGGGTAGAAAATGAAGGAAGAAATATTGCATCGACGGAAGATGAATGCTGAATAGAATGATGTGGATTGATCAGTCCTTGTACGCAGCCCAAGGCATCAGTGAGGGCACCAAATCAGGTTGAGATGATGACAATATCATGTTGGAGAGTGTTTGGGATTTTGAATGTTTTGAAATTTGCAAGAAGTGATCAGCCAAGTGTGGGCTGTGGCTATATATAGCCAAACACTTCTAAAACTAGCTGATTGCTAAAAGGCCTCTAAATTTGGAGGAGCTGCTAAAATAGGTAATATGACTGTAATAAATGTAGTTTGACTTCATATAAAAAATGAGAAAATAATGACAAAATATCCCAAGCAGTCGTGGAGCAGGTAGGCATTGTTAGGGGGTGGAATCCAACTGATAGATAGAGGAAATGCACAAGGAATGTGCCTAAAATAGAGAAAATGCATAGAAATGCACACTAAATTGCCAAAGCTCCAATGTCTCTGTCACACTTTGATAGAAGCTCACAACTAGGAGATGAAAGACTGACATGACTAAATAGGGCAGGCTAACATTCGCTCTCAGATCTTGGGAGTGTTTGAAGACCTAGCAATCTCATATGATGAAGCATAGAAGCCTTGGGCAAAGGCTTCGTGAAGAGATCCACTGCATTGTTCTCTACAGGATAGTAGGCGATCGCTGTCTCGGAATCCATGATCCGCTCATGAACATAGTGATATTGAATCTCAATATGTTTCATGCGGGCATGAAACACCGTGTTCTTCACCAGAGCAAAAGCACTTTGATCGTCCATGCGCAGCTTCGGAGTCCGTAGGTCTTGTTTGTGGAAAGCCAATCTTCGCCAACATACGATAGAGCCAAAGTGTCGCCATAGCCATTGAACATAGGGCACGGTACTCAGCCTTTGTAGAAGAAAGGACCACATTAGGCTGCTTCTTGTTGCCCCAAGAGATAGCTCCCGATCCAAGGGAGAAGGCATAAATTGTAGTATGACCATCTTGAATCCACGTCACTTGCCCATTCAGAGCCACTCCATCCAGAATGAGTAAGCTCCTCTCCATACATGATCTCGTAGGATTGAGTTCCTTGTAAATACAAAAGAACATGTAAGGCTGCCCTCCGGTGATCTTGTGCAAGAGTCTTCATAAAAGAAGACAACAGAGCCACCACAAAAGAAATATCCAGCTGAGTGTGGATGAGCTAGATAAGGGAGCCAATAAGGCACCTGTAGCAGGTAGCATCTGAAAGAGGATCTTCGGGCAAAGAAATAGATGAGATAAAAAATGCCTTGTGCCAGATGATAAATCTCGAGACCAAGGAAGAAGTGTAGGATCCCAAGATTTGTCATCTCAAACTCCTGTTTCAAAATATCTCGAGTTCGATCAACCTCCATAGAAGCACTCCTTGAGATGTCACATGTCACCCTCAATCTTATAGTAAATGTTAGGGTCATGAGCTGATCAAAGCCACTGTCATGATCGAAGCAATCAATCCTCTGGTACCAAGCTCTCAGAGCTTGCTTCAGGCCATAGAGAGCCTTCCGCAATTGATAAACATAGTCCTCCTTTCCTTGCACAAGAAAACCTGGAGGTTGAGAGACAAACTTTCTCATCAAGGAGACCATGCAAGAACGTAGACTTGACATCCATATGATAGATAGGCCAATGATGATGGGTTGCAGGAGCCAAAATAGCTCGAATAATAGACATACGAGCTGTAGATGCGAAGGTCTCAAAATAATTCAATCCTGCCCTCTATGCAAAACCCTTGGCAACAAGCCTAGCCTTATGCTTGTCCAAGGAATCATCTGTAAGATACTTGGTCCTGTAGACCTACTTTACACCAATCACCTTCCGTTGTTAAGGATGCATAATCAAGTTTCGAGTTTGATTTTGCTCGATAGAATCAAGCTTATCTTGCATAGCCTGTCTCCAAACATCCTGTGTAAGATCCCCATCAATTGAAGTAGGCTTACTATCATGGAGAATCTGGGTCATAATAGCATAGTTTACACAAAGTGAACTATCTTGTTGGGCTTGTAAATGAACTGATTTGCGTGGACCTGAAGTAGCAGCAGGATAATGGGTAACACTTGCATCCTCCATGAGCTGTCGATACTATCTAGGAACGGTGAGAGGCTCATAATGCTGTGAGAGAGGTTGTGAAGCCTCCGATACTTGCAAAGCACCTATTTGGGAAAGGGAGTCCCCCTCACTAAGTGAAGGTACATGCTCCTCGTTTGAAGGAAGCTCCCTAGTTGGTGGTTGTGCATCCCCAAAAGGCTAAGGGGATGTAGAAGGGGTAGAGGTATTCTCTGAAGGATTAGAGGAACCCGTCAGTGGTGGTAGGGATGCTGGAGTGGAAAGAGAAGGTGGTGGAGGGGGAGGAGCCCATGACGGAGGGGTGTGGAGAGGTAACCTAGGGGGAAGGAGAGGTATAGAGGGTGCGGAGGGGTTGTCAATGACGAAGAATCACTCGCACTAGAACCACCAATCGGATTCTCAAAGGCCACAGGCTCATCAAAGATCACAGCCTTGCATACCTAAATCTTTCATATCGTATGATCATAAAGGTGATATCCCTTCGTGGTAGTGTTGTATCCTACGAAGAGGATCTTTCTTGACTTAGAGTCGAGCTTGGTCTTCCTCGTCTTCTTGTTCGTATGGACAAACGCATCGCACCCAAAGATACGAAAGTGAGACATGGAAGGCTTTTGTCCAAAGAAGCCTCATATGGAGTCATGTCCTGCAAAGCGGAGGTAGGAGAACGGGTGCAATTGTGAACCGCAGTCGCCACCACTTCACCCCAAAGGGCATGAGGAATGCTTGATGCTCCATCATTGATCAGGCCATCTCCAACATGATCCAATTTATACGCTCCACCACACCATTCTTGGATGGTGTGTTTGGATGGGTATACTCCACCCAAATGCTGTGATCCTTGCAAAACTGAGAAAAGAGGTGAGAAATGAACTCTCCATCATGATCTGCTTGAACACCACGAACGTTGAAGTTTGTTTGCTTCTTAGCAAACACCTTCCACTCGTAGAAGTGGGAGTACTCCTTGCTCTTGTACTCCAAGAAGTATGGCCATACATAACGATTGAAGTTGTTAACAATTAGCATTAAGTACTTGGCCTTTCCAAGGGAGGCTGTGCCCATAGGCTCGCAAAGATCGGTGTGAACCAAGTTGAGCGGTGTAGAGGCCCTCTGAGTGGCAACTTGAAGATGTGGCTGCCGATGTTGCTTGCTCCTCAAGCATTTAGGGCAAAGGGTGTGAACATGAGGGAATTCTGGAAGTCCCTCCATCATCTTCCTCTATCAAGCCCGTTGGATCGCATCTAGGTTCAAATGACCATACCGAGCATGCCAAAGTAGCCTAAGGTTGAGGGAAGACCGTGCGGCTAAGGCTATGAGCATATAAAGCCCACCCTCCTGTATATTTGTTCAAAGAGCTGCACCTGTAGACTCATCCTCCACTTAACAACATCTATGTATCTAGCTGGGTAAGACCATAGAAAGACAAAAGGTAAAAGCCTAACTCAAGTACATAAGAACTTTGGCAGAGGAAGATTTCCTGTTTGGTAACAGGGGAATGATTCCCCCACTCCATGAAGTGGAACTGTAGAGTTGTCACCAACGGTGACGGTGCCCCCTTTGGAACTCAAGTCATGAAGGCAATCCTGTCGAAAGGTCATGTGAGAAGAAGCTCCACTATCCACGAGCCATGTCGGCCTTCAAATTCTTTGAATCTTTCCTTTGGCTTCAAACAGGTACTTCTGTCAACACTTCTCCTCGGGGTGAGTGCCCTTTCCACAGTGTGGGCACTTGGGCTTCTTCTCCTTCTTCTCGTCCTTGTCTTCTTTCTTCTTGTCCTTGGCCTTCTCCTTCTTCTTCTTCTTGCCATTGGTACTTGCAGTAAAAGCCTTGGAGGAGCTAAAACCACTGGCCCTACCTCTTGGAGTCACTCGTCAGGCTCCAAGACAAGTGGTGAAAGCTCCTCCCATAAGAGTCTCTCACAGGTCCTCGATGTGATGAGATTGGTGTAGAAAACATCAAACCTAGGAGATGACAGCTGCATCAACAAGATCATAGCCATATCCTTGGAAGATATCTTCCATCCAAGAGAGGCAAGCTCACCTCTCATGTCCTCTATCTTTGTGATGTGCTTCTTCATAGAAGGAGAGTGATCAAGATTGAGCATTTGGAACTTCTTCTTAAGGGATATCTTGTGGGAAAAGGTCTTTTGTTGATACAAAGACAAAAGCTTGCACCACATCTTCGTTGTAGTCTATAACTTGCGAACATGAACTAGGACAGAGTCCTAAATACAAAGGATTGGGCTCAAGAGTTGAGCCGATCCCACAAGGCAACATGGTCGAGCGAGATACCATCAATTGGATTCTCTTGACGGCGGGGAATAGGCTCGAAAACAAGCTTCCAAAGATTAAAGGTGTCGAGGATGCACTCCACCTTGCAAGACCACAATGAGTAGTTGGCACTATCAAGTTTCTCTCCTTTGGGTAAGGAAGGAAAAATAGGAACTTGAATAGAGGGTATCAAAGAAGACATCTTTACATTAGATGGAGCCTTCATTTTAGATGAGGCCTAAAATAGAGAAAATGCGTAGAAATGAATACTAAACTGTTAAGAGTCCGATGTCTCGATCAGACTTTGACAGGAGCTCACAACTAGGAGATGACAACTTAACATGACTAAATAGGGCATGTTAATAGGAACTACCTTTACCTTTGGGCAAGAGAGTGCATCGTACTCTTGATAGATCCTGAAACACAGCAAGGTGGCCTTGGTTGAGATGTCTTTGCGAATGGGTGTGGGTAGCGAAGCTAAAATTTGGAACCTGCAGAAACGAGATTAGGTTGAATGGAGGGCAGTCTACTTATTTATAGAATGT
This sequence comes from Lygodium microphyllum, assembly GCF_053477565.2. NCBI lineage: Eukaryota > Viridiplantae > Streptophyta > Polypodiopsida > Schizaeales > Lygodiaceae > Lygodium > Lygodium microphyllum. The sequence goes on from NC_141144.1 coordinate 133,879,748, forward strand.
TTCGGGATTTTGAACCTCTCCTTCTCTGTCTTTAAACTTTCTCAAACCGCTCCCTGTTTTAGGGTTCTCATTAATTAAGCATTTTTGGGACTGTTCCAATATGTAATGCTTATTTTAGCTCAACATTTTCTCTTAGGCCCAAAAACTGAGCTAGAAAGGAAAGCCAACTTAAAAGTTTGGTTTTTATTTTGTGTTTTTAACCCAAGGCATTCCATCCCAAAGTAGCCAGAGTATCGGACAAAGAGTGCATGTCAGCTACCTAGTGGCCTACCAAGACTATAGAGGTGATAGTTATCTTACCAAGGGAGTCCAAGTGGTCACCCTAGAAAGGCCAGGGCATTGGACAAAGGGTGCGTGTCGCTTGTCCAGTGGTATACTAAGGCCTACCAAGGCAAATGGAACCAAAGTGAACTTTTTGGTCTTTTTCTTTGTGTATGTGATTTTTAATTTCTTTGTTTTGTTTGTCAGTTTGTTTATTTTCTTTGAGTACTTGTGTTAAAAGGAAAAAGGTTGCGGTTGATGAAGTAACTGATGGGAGACTAATAGTAAGACCCAAGACCTTCACAAATATAAGCAAGCTATCCCTACTACTACTAGGTGTCGATGATGAAGGAACAGACTAAGTTATGTGAAGCAAATATGATGGGTATGTGGATGGGCAAAAAGGATGTCCAGAAAGTAAGCTAGACTATGTTGGAGATTGCCATGCATAATGCCACGAATATGGTGGATCCAGAATTGACCACTCCAAAAGACTAAAAAGAAATTAATGCGCATAGATGCATATTTGTAAGAACAGAATGCCAAGGTACTAGAGGTATGCAAGAGGAACTGTATGTGTTTTCATGCTCATGCAAAATGCTGTGCAACAGTGTCACTTTGATAGCGCCCTTGCAGGGAAATTGTTCACTTGCCTAAGCACCTTTTTACAATCATGTCATCCTGATGATGCAGATTAAGATATAAAGTACAATATACATAATGTCTAAAAAAGAAACTGTAAACAACATCTTGTTATCATCAAGAGAAGAAAGCCACTTCCTCTCAAATTGGAAGGGAAAGCTAGAGGGAATCACCCTCTCCTCGTTAATCTAAAGAAGTAGGGGAGAGTGTACCCAAGCCAATCCTGGGTAACAAGTACTGAAGCACTGGCTGATTGATCAACCTTGATTAAAATGCCTGTAGATCTAGTATCAGATGATGTTTTTGGTTCACTAAGATTTTGTGATTTTTGCTTTTCTTTTTGCATACGACTATCACGATCATTATCATCATCCAGTGCATCACCACTAGATGCATATCGACTGCTCATCTTGTTAAAAATAGCACACGCTCACTTTGAACTTACTTGTGACAAGGTTATAACAACGATACTCTATCTACCCTAGAGAGTATTCAATGAAAATACATTGTTTAGCCTTTGGATCAAGCTTCTTTCGTAGCTCATCTGACACATGCACATATGTGATACAACCAAACATTTTTAAGTGTGATATATCGGGCTTCTTGCTTGTTAAGCATTCTTCGAGAGTCAATCTATGAACTGCAATTGTGGGAGTTCTGTTCATAATATAGATAGTAGTATGAATAGTTTCATACTGAAAATGTTTTGGCAAATTCTTTTCAACCATCAATGCCTATATAACTTTTGCAATATGTCTATTTTTTCTTTTTGCAACCGTGTTTTGCTATAGGATATATGTACAAGTAAAACTATCTTTTTATTTCATGAGACCTTAAGAAGTCATTGAGCTTATTAGAGAGGTACTTTCCCTCTCCATTTGATCTCAAGCACTTAACTTTTAAGCCTACTTTTGTTTCAACAAGAGCCTTGAAGATTTTAAAGTGCTCAAATATATAATTCTTTTTCTTGATGAAATATTTCCATAGTTTTCTTTACATCAATAAATGTGATAAAATATTTGTTGCCACTAAGAGATATGTTTTATGTAGGCCCCAAACATTTGTATGCACAACATAAAGTACATTCTTACTCACATCTCTATCATGTAAAAAATGTTGTCTTGCTTGCTTATCAAACTAACATGCTTTATACACTTTATGAAATTTTGCAACTCTAAAAGCAGGCAACCCTGTAACCAACCCTTTGGATTGTTTTAATTTTTGTTTTAATTTCAGCCTTTACACATTTACATGTTCAATATGTTTGTGCCATATTTCAATGTCTGCAAGCACTTCTTTGGCTTTAGTATACATAGCAAGAATTCTAGCATCTAAAGTAAACATGTGGCCAACTCTACTTCCTTTTGCAACTCACTTGCACTTACAATTAAGATCTTTCACAAAGTAGTCTTTTGTATTAGATCAAACATGCAGTCCTTGCTCTACCATTTTACTTACAGACACAAAATCTTTGTGATGGTGGCACATGTAATACATTTGTCAAACTCTTTGTTTGATCACCATGCAAGGGCAAGGAAACTTTTTCAATATGTGAAATTGGGTGGCATGAATTATCATCCATTTGCACATAAACCTAGATTTTGTAAATCTTGTATCTCTCCAAATCATTCAGCATGGCTGGTCATATGATTAGATACACTTGAATCAATATATTATACATCATCATGTGTCCCTTTTTTGTATTAGCATTCATCATATATTGTATAACAAACATACACTCATTTTTATCTTCATTCTATCGTAAAGATGATGCATAGCCTTCTTGCTGCAATTTACCACTGCAGATATTATCCTTGTTAGCATAACATTGGGCTGTAATATGACTTATTTTGCCACAATAATGACACAATATTAGAATTGCTAGAACCTCTATTCTGCTATCCACCTATTTTTCTAGAGCTTCCCTTGTCTCTAAAGTTGCCATGGCCTCCTAAAACTTGCATATCACTAAACTATTGATTTAACTTGTTTTGTTGGTTATCATCAGCACATCCCATAGCACAACCTCTTGAAGAGGACCTGCTACATCTCCTTCTTGAACTGGAGTAGAATGATTAGATTTGTTCACCACTTTTTTTGATGATTCACCTTGTATGTTAATCATTGCAGTGATATGAGAGAGACCAACTCATCAAAATCTGAAAATGACTTCTGTACAAAAGTAACAAATGATTTTCAAGTCTTTTCATTATTAAGGTTACCCAAAGTAGATGAAACCAAATGATCATCATTAAGAATTGCATCAATAGTTGCTGAAACTAGTCTTCCTTCTGTGGATGGGTGGTAATTCCTTGATTACAACTTAGTTACAGTAGTAACATTTATTACAAAACTGAGAAATCCAAATTAACTTATAATCTTGGACAATGGACACCTTGTTGGCTTAAAAAATGGCACCCCTTTCAGTATTTCTTTAACTTAATTGAAGAAGAAGTTGATGCACAATGGGATTCTCCCAATATCTTTCAGTTTTCGAACTCCCCTTACTGTCCAAAATGACTAGCAAGTCTTCAATCAGATTTGTCCCTTGATTCGAGCAATTAATTGGTATTCACTTGCTTTGATAGAGATGGAAAATGCCCCACATTCATTGATTTGTTGGTTCCTCCATTTGAATTTGATTGAAAACAATTTAATCCTGTTGAATCTAGGTCTTAGAGCTTCCAATTTTTGGCACGCTTCTCGAGGCTACTACTAAACTCTAATTTTGGCTCTGTAGATTAGGATTTATAGGAGAGAGATCTGGAATTTCTCAGCCTATGGTGATCTCAATGCTATAATATTCGGAGCAAGGCTGTAGAAAGGTTGGCAGATGAGAGAGAATGCTACGGAGAAAAATTCAAACTTTCTTCGCAAAGAACTGAAGAAAATCAGCCATTTACTGTCGTTGCCCTATCTCAACAGCTTGTAGATGCAAAGAACTGAAGAAAATCAATCATTTAGTATTGTTGCCTTGTCTCAACAGCTTGCAGATGCTGTCACCTACTGTTGATTGGTCTTCTCCTAACCCTTGGCTGCCTTAGAAGGTCCTCCAATGGTTGTAGATTAGATCAATAGTATCTCCTTCCTTTCTCTTGTAGGTTGAATATACTAAAATGTCTCTCTCTAGCCTCTAAAGATGTTTTTTAGTTTTGCATGGGCATTTTTGACAAGAGGCAATCTTCCCAAATGGTTTTTCTAGCATTATTCATAATTAATATCAATTTTCAGTCTTTAAATACTGAAAATTAATCTACAAATTATTTCTGTGTCCAAAAGAAAATCTTGATTGGCCAATAATTAAATTGGCTAGGCAACTTCCATTCTCAAGTGTCTTTGCATCATCTTTGACCATCGGATTGGCATTAGGTACCATTAAACACCTCCTCTAGTGTTAGCAATTGATACTTACGGCCAAATGAATGACGTAGGCCAACAACTAGCACTAGATACCATCAACTACACGTGTGACATAACTTATAGCAACTTTTATTTTTAACATCTTGTGATTTCCTTGGGTCTCGGGCTTGTAAATTTACTCTAACCCGAGGTACATCTCACGTGTGCAACATTTACTTAACCATGTGATTAAAAATTAATCCACATGTTAAAGTGAGGTTTCAAAAATACATGTCCTCATGATAGCCGTTCCTCTTAAAATCCTTGCAATCGTCCTTGATTGCATTGCCAGATGCATCAAAAGCAAAATTAGTGGATTGGAATTTTCACAATGCATCATAGTTAATACAACATTGCGCATTGTTGCTCAACCATTCCATATGTCCAACACATCCTGAAAATTACTAGCTAACATAATATAAGACTCATAAGGAATCTATAAAACATTGCCGGATTATCATGTGGCATGTCTATTTCTCATGAGCTCAACTCATTTGGCAAAACAAAACCACAACATAGCATAACCAAGCATAAACCATGGTTAAAACATCAATGGCATCATAACATATGTTGTTGTCCATGGAACCAGATGTAAACCATTGAAAAGTGAGCACAATCTGATCGTAAAGCAATTACTTACTGATTTGAGAATTGATCACAAACTGTTGCAAATGTGACCCCAAACTAATCATAAACTCATTGCAAAAACTGACCAGCAATCAATGCAAAAGTTGATGCAAAACTGATCCCAAAAGTGACCATAAACGGTTCTCAAGCTTTGATAAAAAACTGAGCTAAAAGTGATCAGAAATTTTGTCTCAAAATTGAGGAAAAATTCATGCCAAATTTATGATAAGTTGATGCAAAAGTATAGTTTTAGTGCCTGGGTGAAACTCATACTCATCTGCATACATCTCACAGTGACTAGTACACTAGGTAGTGATCTCATGGCAAACATACTATCAGCACAATACCTTGGATGCATACTGAATACATTTGAGATCCACTACATACGAGAGTTGTCCATAACTAGAGGAGTGGAAGTGTTACCTCCCCCTTGAGCATCAGGCAATAGTTTGGACCCTTACTCTGCTGAACTTGACGAAGCCCAAACTAAAGTCGGATGTAATTGAAAGGCATCTAGGTAAAGTTGCAACAACTGAGGATGGTCTGCCAAGTCATCCTCTTCTATTCATTTGGCATCCATTGGTGAATAATTTTGAAATTTAACCAAGTATCTCTTAGAAACTTTACCTTCAACATTTCTTTCCTTATGTGCCAAAATTTACTTGGGTACCAAAATTCTCATCCAACTTTTCAATTGCAGGCTGAATTTCAACAAACATATTCTCTGGTACATCATCATGAAAAGGCCTCAATAAAATGACATTAAAGGCATTGTGTATCCGCCAATGTGGAGGTAATTTTAGCTGATATGCCACATTGCTGATCTTCTCCAACACTTGGAAGGGCCTATAGTATCTCATACTCAACTTTGGATACAATCTTTCTCTTCCTTTCATCCTTTTTGGCCTTGCCTTTTCAAAGAGCAACAATATATAATCAGCCTATGCAAATTGCAAAGTACATCTGTGGTGATCAGCTGCACTCTTTTACTTTTCTTGCAATTTCTAAAGTGCATATTTTATCTTCGCATAGGCTATATCCAATTTTTGCACATAACGATCAATCTTAGAGATCTTATCCTTAGTGTGTAGCATACGGCGTATCTTCTTGCCACCCTCGACCATCTCAAATGGAGCTTTGCATGTAGAACTATGCATTGTGTTGTTGTAAGTACACTCAACCAAGGGCAAATACTACTCCCCCTATGTCTTGTGGTTTGAAACATAGCCCCTCAAAAGATCTAACATTTTGAATTTGCTTTGTCAGACTGACCATCTGTTTGCGGATGGAAGGATGATGAGAATTTTAGCATGGTACCTATATTCTCAAACAACCCCTTCCAAAATAAACTGGTTATTTGAGGGTCTTGATCACTAATGATCGACTCTGGCATACCATGATACTTAAATATGTGCTGCAAAAACAATCATGCCATATGATCAGCCTTTATTTTCTTCCTCACCGGAATGAAATGGGTTTGTTCGCTAAACTTGCAAATGATAGCCCATATCCCATCATTCCTTGTAGGTGTCCTAGGAAGCTAAAAAATAAAGTCCATTGCAATGCTCTGCCAAGGCCTATCTGGAATAGGCAAGGGTTGCAACAAACTCGACATCTTTTGTCTATCATGCTTTACCTTGTTCTACATCATGTTTCAAAGTTGGCCAATAAACGAAATGCTCCACTATCTTGACTGTGGTATCAATATCTCTATGTCTTGCACATGGAGGAGCATGACTTTCAGTGATAATTCTAGGCCTTAACTGCTTTCTGACACACAGTCATCCATGTATCATTAGAAATCCATCTCTTAGCACAAAATGTTCATGCCTTTGGCCATTGCAAAGCTGATCATAAAGATTAGCAAATCCGAATCAGCAACATATTGCTCTTTCATGGCATCCAACTTAGTGTGGTAAACCATGCTGACGGCTGAAATTTGTGGCTTACATGATAGTGCATCAGCAACAACATTCTTTTTACCATCAATATGTACAATTTGAAAGTGAAACATAGAGAGAAAATTTGCCCATCTCATATGCTTCTCTGACAACTTTGTGTGCGTCAGAAAGTATGTCAAAGTTTGATTATCCGTTTGCACTGTAAAATCAGCCCCCAAACAAATAATGTTTCTATGTAGATAGTGCATGAATTACAGCCAAGAGCTCTTTATCATAAATCTCTAATTTTTTTTCTACACCGTGGAGAATTCTGCTTTCATAAGTCACAACTTGAGCGTTCTGCAAAAGAACAACCCCAATGTTATTACCACATGCATCATACTGAACTACGAATGACTTTCTTAGATTGGGTAATGCAAGTATAGGATCAGAAGTCATCTTTTCCTTTAACTTTTCAAATGCTAAAATTTCCATTGCTATGAATCTAAATGCCATATCCTTCTTCTTCAAGGCATGCAATGGAGATGCAATTTTAGCAAACCCACGTACATACTTCTTATAGTAAGAACATAAACCCAAGAAGTTGCCGATTTCATGCACATCTCTCAAAGGTGGCCATGATCATATTGTCTCAACCTTTGTAGAGTCCACTGAGAAATGCAAATTAACTTATAATCTTGGACAATGGATGCCTTGTTGGCCCCAAAACTGGCGCCCCTTTCGGTATTTTTTTTCGGACTTCGACCATGCCCACTGGTTGTACGAGACCAAGGGCACCTACGGCTTCGACAACGCCCTCTGGCCCAAGGAGCCCGACCCCTACACCGGCTTGGGCGGCACCGCGTCCGACCTCCCGGACTTCAAGGACAGGGCACGGCGCCCTCTCTCTCGCAAGGTGAAGGTTCCGGCCGGTATCCTTAGCCCTTACAGGTATCGCGCTGCTACCTTCACACCTGGGCCTGCCGACCTTGACAATTGGCCTGCTTCGTTGACTTTTAATTTCCCCGCTTGTCGACATTGTATTTTTTTTTCTTTTGTGCACTTTTAGTTTTTTCTCTTGTTGCCTATTTAATGTTGGTTGTTTATTAGATCGCCAGATCTTTGCGTCTAAAAATCTTATCAAAGGGTTTAGACGTACTTTTGCATAATCATCTTGATTATCAAAGGATTAGATTAGATAGTGCTTTTGGCATCTTCTGTTTCTTGCTACGTTGTAGGTCCAATTATTGACTTGCTTGTCAAACTGTGCTATGCATTGCCCACGCTGACATGGCAACTGTCTTGTTGCCTTGACAATTGCCCAAAACTACCTAGGTGACTGCAAACTTTCCCGATTTGCATCTCTACACCTTGATGCTAGCTTGAATTGCCCCGCCCAAGCTTGTGTCTATCTTGGAGGAGACCAAATCTCTAACATCCTCCTCTCAGATCTTGGATGTAGCATAAGGCTAAGGGATCTGGGATGCCAACAAGAAATGGCTTAAGAAGGTGCCTTGGTAAACAAATCTTCTAGTTTATGATCTATCTTACAATACTCAACATCAATGGTCTTGCCCCAGATCTTCTTACAGATGAAGTGATACTGAATCTCAACTCTCATTGTCACATAGAAGTTTGGTGGCTTGAGGTTGCTCATATCCAAGCTACCATCTCTGAAGCGAAATGGTTTCACAGTGGTAGAAGATACTGCTCGGTACTCTATCTTTGTCAAAGATAGGGTAACAATAGGCTTTTGGTTGCTCTGAGAAATAGCACATGTACCTAGGAGAGAATGATAGCTTGTAGTTGATCGCTTGTGATCAATATCACCAGCCCATGTCCAATTGTGTAGCACCAAAGCTGAATCGGCCAAGGTTGGGGGTTCTCTTTAGGAGTTGCAAAATCCTCAAGGCAGCCTACCTCTGAATCTTTTTGGGCTTTGTCATGAAGCCTGCAAGCAAATCAACTGGAAAACACAAATCAATTCGAGTGTTAAGATACCAAAACAATGACCCAATCAACTGTTGATATTTGAAAGGATTTGTTACTTGTGAATCAACATGAGCCGGAGCCTTCCATTTTAGGTCTATAGGACTCGAGATAGTGTAGCACTTTGTGTCACAAGGATGTGAAAATTTGAGATTCTTAAGTCTTGTTGATAACATCTGATTAAGTTATTAATCAAATGTGCAAGGTTATTTAGCACATGTATGCACATGGCAGTTATTTCATGGTAACATGCCAAGGACCTTGAGGATGCCGTGGATATCAAAGGCAAAAGTTGTGATAATTTATGCCAGCTAGGCTTTGGTGGTTAGTTAGTGTTAGTTTTGACCCTAGGATAGTTGTTTGACCAATAAGTGTCATTGATAAAACCAAGAACTAGCATTAATTAATTAATTAATATCAGTCTAAGGGTCAACAGAGGTTGGGGACCACTCCAAGCTGCAAATGGCCTAGCCAATTTAATTATGCTTATAGATAATAAGGTTTAATATTGTTAAGATTAACCTTATTCTTAAATTCCACTCCCTGTAAATTTGCTAATTAAAGGTTCTATTGTTGGGATTTAATTCTAAAAATAAATATCAGCGCTTTTGACCTTGCTGGTTGGAGCAGGCAACAAGTAGATTTGAGAGTTGCTTCGTGAAGAATATCTAAATTTTCTCTCTTTGTATCGGGCTTAGACATCATTTTCTACTCATTAGCTATGTATTGTTCGCTATTTATTTTTCATTTAGATAGTAATAGCATTAGATGTTAGCTATTTTGGGACACAAGAAATTCCCTGAATTTTTAAATATAACATTTTGGTCTCATAAGCCGATTGACGTTGATATAACTTTCTTTCTTCCTAGCATTCTCACACCTAATCTAGCCCATTCTTAGAAGATCTTGGCTTATCGTAGCCATTTGGAGTAGATCTTAGTCAGATTTGGCGGACAGTATAGGGAATTCTGCTATAAAACCTAAATCTCTATAGAAATTGGGGTTTAGTAGCTACCTTGGGACCCATGCCATTAGTAGAAGGCATTGCATATTGAATTTAGCACCTTAAATTTGTGGAATTGTCAAGGAATTCAGATGTCAGCCCATCCATTGTGAATTTGGGGCAGCAAGTCCTGGGTAAAAATCAAGGGGCAATTTACCCAATTTGTTTGCTGATTGCATCTATAGAAGGGGCTTTTGGATCAGCCAAAGAGATTGTGGAATCTCAACTTGTACTCAATCCATTAGTCAATAAAGTTAAAGAAATATCGAAGGGGGCGCCAGTTTTAGGGCCAACTGGGTATTTACTATCCAAGATTTTGAAGATAAAGTGTGCATTTCAGTTTATGTTTATTTACTGATTATTGTAATTAACTTCTTGATCAGGGAAGTACTACCTCTCAACGGAAGGAAGGCTGGTTTCATGGTTCCATTGCTAGGATACCACTCAATCACCTGATTTGGTGGGCCCAAGGCTCCAGATTGCAAGCCAAAGCTTTGTGCTAGTGTTGATTTTTGTACTCAATTGAGCAATTATAGCAAGATGTCTTCATACAATGAGATGAAATCAAGTAGCGATTCACTCTCTTAGTAAGGACATCTACATGGGGAAGAAGGAAATGCAATGCTTTATCTTGGACAAGGCTCAGACCATGGACAACAAGTTTGAAAATGTTGTTGTTGGGCAAGGTGTAGGGCCTTCAAGGCATAATGATGCTGATGACTAGCAAAGTGAAGAGGAATTCGATGACCAATTCAAGAACTGGATGGGGACAGTAGTAAATCTCTTTGTTGAATTGGCAAAGGATCCTCAGCTCACCCGATTTTTGAATGCTTTGAAGAAGGACAGCAAGGGCAAGAGACGAAGTAATCTTCTACACCTTTGGGATAGCAAGGTGCACCGAAGGTAATGCCAAAGTCTTTACTTGAAGCTCCCAAGGAGGCTAATGAAGCAAAACAGTTGGTACCTATAGGGCAAGGAATGCAAATGCAAGGCCATCATGGAAGTATCAATCCAATGGATTTTGGACAGCCGAGTATGTATGCTATGATGGGGTAGCCCAGATACTTTGGTGGTGGTATGATTTTTCATACAATGGTTGTACAAGAACAGCATATGAGAATGTATGGCACAAATCCTTATGGTATGTAGCAGCCAATGCATGGTGTGCAAGGTTCAATGGATGTGGATATGACTGGAAATGTGCAAAACCCTATGTATGGTAGTGTTGGCTTAATGCTTGGGGCACAAAGTAGCATGTTTGGTAATGCATATGTATCCCCAAATGTTTATGGGGCTTAAGGAATGAGTGCTAGTCATGCAAATGCTCTGTTTGGTGTTGGTTTTGATGTAAATTCAACAAACGCACCCTTTTTGCAGCAGCTAGTGTATAACACCTTGACACCCAAAGGGGCAGCAAAAGACTATGATGAGGCCAGAAAAGCAATGAAGTTTGAGTCCTTCAGTGATGCACAAGATAGGTTGAAATCTTTGACTTTCATTCAGTAGTTTGATGCAGCCCACTCAGGGGTGAAACTTCATTGAATCCTTAAAGATTCGAAAGGCAGTCACTTGGTTGAAAGGAAATGTGTTGCAGTGGTAATCAATGCTTTTGATGCAAGGTAGAGCACCATTAACATGGTTCAATTCAAGCATTTGCATTGAATTGGTTGACAAGTATCTTTGAGATGGACATCATGATAGCTTGGAACAAGGTAGATGCCAAGGAATGCAAGAATTTGGAGCAATATAGTAAGAAGTTTTGAGATGCATTGTTGCTCGTTACTTCTTATTGCATCATATTCTTCATGAGCAAGTGGAAAAATATATTTGCAGACTGCATAAAAGAATTAGGGATTTTTGTATAAAATCCATTATGTCGAGCATGTCTCAGCTTATAGAGATTGTTGCTATAGCCGATTCTTTGTTGCGTAGGAAGGATTCGGGCTTCATAGAGAGTAGGGAGAAACTGTATAGAAAGTTGTTTAAGGTTGAGATAAGGGGCAGATCTGAAAATCAGCTTGAAAAGAGACCAAAACAACAAAGAAAGGGCTCAAAAACATTGGCACATTGGAGGGAATTGATGGCTACTAATAAATGTTTTATTTGGTAGCAAGCTGGAAAATCAAAAATTCAGGGAGGTCCCAAGGGAAAGAAGCCCAAAACATCAGTGGGATTAGTGCTTGATGCTGTTAGTAATAAGCCCAATGATGATGCTAGTGAGTTATGCAGAGCATGGAATAAAATAAGGGATCAGCATGCATTGATATTCTTTGATAATGGTGCATGAGCCAACTTCATCTTTGTAGACAAGGTGGCCCGCCTAGGTATCATAGAGGATAAGTGGAACCCATGGGGAAAGTTGGAATGGCATATATAGGGATATGTGGACAACGAAGTGTTTTTCATTGTTCCACTTGAGGGTTGCTATACGTTTTTTGGTATGCCAAGGTGTTATTATATGTATACAATGATTAATTCACGTTGTCTGAGCGTTTGGGGTCGAAAGTCTACCGCAGAGGCAAGAGACAGTAGGGTGAAGGGAGATTCAAGGAGAGGAGTAGACAGAAGAGAAGGGGTTAAAAGAAATAGAAGACGTAAAAGAATACTCACAGAAAGAAATAGAAGATGTAGAAGAATACTCACAGAATTGAAGCCTATCAATTTATTTCTGCATTATGAGAAGATAAATCTCTTGTAGACAAAAACGCGCATAAAATAATACATTTCTCTATGTTATTCAGATTGCCAATCTGATGCCTCCATTGGCTTCGAAAGGGGGGTAAAATATCAGGATACATGATTGGAATTCTGCCAGATCACTCCTTTATCACCCACTTCAGAGTGTTGTTCATTGTATGAAAACAGCGATCGCGCGTTGCACAATTTCACCAATCTTTCTTTTTACATATAATCCTCTCAAAATGGTTGAAAGCTACCTACTTTCTTTTACATGCCGTCCTAATTTAGAAGAAGTCTACAGTTTTATGGATTTTTACAAGAGATAATATCTAAAATATAAAAAATTGGCTAAACTTGTCCGAAAATCTAATATATTTGAACCATCCACACTACGGACACAAACACTAACGTCTAAAATGGCCCTCTAGATCAATAAGAAAGCCGCACTCTAGAGTTTTTCATACGGTGTGTGCGTAGCGGCACGACATCTATCTCCTCCTAACTTGCACATTCTGTGGCATGTGCCAAAGTTTTACGGATCTGCGGTGTCAGAAGAAGTATCTTCTGCTATGTCAAGGTCTTCATCTTCTACCTCTTATTCTTCCATATTCTCATGTTCATGCTCAGTATCCAACTCCTTCAACTCATATGCTGAAGACTCCCTACGTTTAAAGAGCTTGATCCGTTTTCCAGTCATTGGAATCCTTAGAGCTGTCCCATCCATCTCATATGCTGAAGACTCCCTACGTTTAAAGAGCTTGATCCGTTTTCCAGTCACTGGAATCCTTAGAGCTGTTCCATCCATCTCATTTAATGCATAGGTAGCATTATAAAAAACAAACCTTACCACATATGGACCAAACCACCTCTTTGCTATCTTGTGGTTGGCACTATGCTGATTTTCCAAGATGCTGTCATAAACCAGTCCCCTTCTTGTATAGCTCGTGGTCGAAGTTTGTGTCGCTTGTCAAACCTCTTCTTGTTCCTGATCCTTGCAGTCTTCAGCTTTTTCATGGCTGTCTCAATGTCTTCAGGCCTTCTTTCTAACTGTCTAATGCGTAGGACCAGCAACTCTTCTCTATTTAAACCCTCTTCCCATGGTAGAACACTTCAAGTAGCAATAGTCTCCTCAATAGGCATGATTGTTGGCTGTTGTCCTTACATTAATTCAGCAGGCATATACCCTGTAATTGCACTATGAGTGATCCTATCAGCCCATAAAGCAAAGGGTAACATTCTTGGCCACTCTTTCATCCTGCCCTTGCATGACTTTGCTAATGCCTTAATGATAGGCTGATGACCTCTTTCACTTTTGCCATTTGCTTAAGGATTGTAGGCTGAAGTTATAAAGCCAGCTTGATACCCAATCGTGAAAAGAAGTCACGAGCCTCATCCACATCCAATTCTTCTCTATCTGCAACCACTTTACTAACACAACCATACCTGCAAAAGACTTCTTCTAATAAGAACCTGCAAACTTCTTGAGTAGTCTTTGTACTAAGAGCTTGACCTTTCACTTGATTTGTGAAGTCTTCTCGTGCAAGCACAAGATATCTCATATTCCATAAACCTGTAGGCATGGTAACCAGATCAACCATCCATTTGTAATGCATAGACAATGGATAGGTCGGTTGCAACCCATCTCTATGCTTTACCATGGAATACATTTGACAGACATTGTATGATTCCATATAATGCTCTACATCTTTATACATGTTTTGCCACCAATACTTCTCTTTGATCTTGGCAAATGTGCCCCAAACTCCTCTATGTCCAGTCCATAAGCTTTCATGAAACTCCTGCGTTACCTGTTGTTGAGAAGCCGTATCTCCCAATACACATATTGGAGCTCCTCTCTTTTTCTTTGCATGCTTCCATAAATATCCGTCTTTCAAGAAAAACCCATAAGCTTTTATTTTAATCCTTTTGAATTTAGCTTCAGACCACTCAGCCTTCTTTGTCATGAGGCTGAGATATTGGCCTATTTTCAGCCAATCATCCTCATACAACTCTTCCAAAAATTGTGTTCTCACTGAAGCATAACACTGATGATGCTTTCTCTCTACTGTCCTGTTAGAGATCACAGCCAGGCAGGTCAGGGAGGTGCAGTCGGACTTCTACAGCAGTGTGCAGTCGGACTGCACAGTCAGACTGCCACGTGGCAGTCTGACCTGTGTAGGCAGTCGGCTGCATTTAATGCAGCCGACAGGATATTTTCTGGCGCCCTTTTTTTGTCCAGATTCTGGCTATTAATAGCCGACATCTTCAGCAGTCTCCTACACTTCTTTGCTCGCAGATTACAGACTGGTGACATGCGCAGATTCCGTCTCTGTTTGCAGATTTCAGACAGGAGACAGTGCAGACTGCAGTGGACTTCGAGGTGAACAACAGGTTGCATCGTCGAGGTGGAGACACGCAGTCCAGCGCACTGCGCCCGTGTATATATCTGCGCATCTTTGTATTCAGCCCACTTTGTACAGCAGATCTTCATCTTCCACTCTCTTTCTTTTTTTTTTTAAACGACAATTGATTAGGTTCACCTACGAAGTCCTGCTGAAACGTCACATTTTCACCAGGAATTCACAAGGAGCTTCATGCCCTCTCTTACTACAATAACAAGGTCTAAGATTATGCAATCATACAACTAACAATAAGTCAGCACTAACAATTTTAGAAAACATACAAACTCTGCTGTTTTTTTTCAAATAGTATCATGACGTCCACATAGTATAATTCTCCAGATGAACACTAATAAAAAGACACTCTCACATACTACACTAGCTCCATCACTCCCTCCAGCTTCCTCCGTAGCCACCACTTCCTTGGCTTCCTCCGTAGCTTCTCTCGCTGCGCTCTCTCCCACCGCCATAGCTAGATCTGCTACTGTACCCAACACGCTCTTCATAACGAGATCCACCTCCATACCCGGCACCATAGCCAGATCCTGAGCTGCGGTAACCACCGCCTCCATCTCCACCTCCACCTCCACCACCTCCAGACCTGCTCTGAGCCTGATTCACGGTAATGTTACGTCCATCGAGTTCTTTTTCATTCATGGAGTCAATGGCATCCCGCATGGACTGCTCGTCCGCAAAGGTCACAAAGCCAAAACCCTTGGATCTTCCGGTTTCACGGTCATTGATAACCTTGGACTCCAAAACTTCACCATAAGGACGGAACGCGTCACGCAGGCCGTGGTCATCACTAGCCCAGGCCAAGCCACCAACGAAGCAACGGAATTCCACATCTGCAGAGGCCATGGCGTGTTCTGAGAAGAGGAGGAAAAAACGGAGAGAGGAAACCACAGGGAACGAAGAAGAGGACGGACGGAACCGGGACTTCCTGAAGCTAAGCCCTAACCCTAAGTCCTAGAAACAGACAGAGGACGGCCTAACCCTAAGAAAAGCTATGGAGGAACGGCAAGAAGCCGTTTGCCCTCCTTCACGAACCGGCACCAGGAAACAGAAAGAACTTCACTCTCTTTCTCTCTCTTCTCTCTCTGTGTTCTCTCTCTCTCACTCCTACGCTTCCGCATCGCTGCACTCTGACATGGTATCAGAGCAGTGTTAGAGGGCTGACTGAGCACAGAATCAACCTGAAGAGGAGTTTCTATCGTGACACAAATTTGCGTTTTTTGCGTTTAAGGGCAGACAGGAGGGCTGCGCCTTGGAACAAGGCTGAAGCGAGTGTGGGCGCGCAGAAAAGGAGTCCAGGTGGTGGATTTGCTGTTGTTTATTGCTGTTTGACGCGGAGGAAGTTTGAGTTTCCAGCCTACAAGTGCAGGTTTTGCTTTTTCATCGCCTCCGGCGGGTAAAGAAGGTTCAGGACGTGGAAGAGCCTTAGCAGGTTGAGTTTTCATAGTCAGAGGGGGCTGCTTTTGCGTTTGTGAAGGCATTACAGGTGAAGATGTCTACAGAGATTGACTTGGAGTTCCAGTCGATTATGGACCGGAAGGTGTCTGTCTTACCGGCTCTTCCTGCAGATCAGAAGCTCGACGACGACAACTACTGCATTTGGCCCGTCATGATGTTGGCCATCCTTGAGTCCTATGATTTGGCGGAGCTTGTACAAGAGGAGATTGACCGGCCCTCGGTAAGAGATGAGTCCAAACTCTCTTCCGATGCTCGTGCGGAGTTGGCCAAGGCTCAGTCTCATTGGGACAAACTGAATGCCAGGATTCGTTCCTTTCTTTTTCTATCATGTACTACAGCCGTGATTGCTCATATCGAGCACTTGACGGTGGCTCGGGAGATATGGCTGGAGCTTGATCACATGTACAATTGGATGACCCTTATGAAGTGGGTTTCTTTGGAGGTACAGATGCGGACCTTGTGCGTAAACAAGTCTTCTTCGCTGCGGGAGCACATTAATAAGCTAAGGCAGCTTCAGATGCAGATTTAGAATGCGGGGAAGCCGATTTCCTCCGAAGACATGGCGATCACACTTTTGTCCCAGTTGCCGCCACGATTCGGTACATTTTACTCTGCCCTTATTGCTTTAGGGCGAGAGTCTACTCTTCGCTGGGAAGAGTTGGTTCCTATGGTCTTGGACCAAGAGAAACAATTAAAGGGATAGAATGCTTCCAAGGAGGAGGCGCTGACAGGTCAAGCCTCTCAGAAGAAGGGGAAGGATCAAAAGAAGAAGAAGGGGGATAACAAGTCCAAGAAGGACAAGGACAAAGACTCCACATGCCATATTTGTGGAAAGACTGCCCATTGGAAGAAGGATTGCCCTGACAAAGACAAGAAGGATACCAACAAGAAGGACACTAAGGATTCTGGAGCGGTGGCTGCACCCTCATCAACTGCATTTCTTCATCTAGCTGTCATTGAGGATGCTTCATCGAATGCTTCTGATGCTGCGATGACGGCTCCCCAGGCTCGAGAGTGGATCGTTGATAGTGGTGCCTCCCGGCACATGACTCCTTCATCAGATGGTGTTGCCCTATTGCGGCCCTCGCGTGGGTAGATTCTCATTGGAGATAGCTCTTTAGTATCTATTGCAGGTCGGGGTAAGATGCAGCTTATTCCAGATGGACGAGGTGGTACCCATACCTTAGAGGTTTTGCATGTACCAGGCTTAGGGTACCATCTCCTGTCAGTTCATAAGATTTGCTCCCTTGGCCTTTTGGTGGAGTTTGACAGTACTACGGTGCGAGTCCTTGATCGTGGATCGAGGAAGGTTCTATTATCCGGATATGAGGAGAACGGCATTTATAAATTGAAGTCTTCCACCGCCCTCTTTACTCTTCTTCTTATCTCTCAGTCATAGTTAGCGTTATGGCATGCTCGGTTTGGTCACCTCAACTATGATTATCTTCGGAGGGCGTCACGTGGACAGCTTGTTCGAGGGTTGCCGGATATAGTGGTGAGCCAGCAGCCATGTGTCTCCTGCATTCGGGGGAAGCAGCATAGGGATGCCATTCCCCACACAGCTTCGCGGCGGTCTACTTCACCGATGGAGCTTATATCTACGGATCTATGTGGCCCTATGAGGAATGAGTCCTTGCGTGGGAGCTCGTACTTCATGCGATCGTAGATGACTACAGCAGGATGACATGGGCCTATTTTTTGGCATTAAAGTCAGAAGCTTTCTCACACTTCAAGGATTGGCTTCTCTTTGAGGAGAACCGATCGGGCCGGAAGTTGAAGACCTTGCGATCTGACAAGGGCGGTGAATTTGTTTCTAATGAGTTTGCTCGGTTTTGTGTAGATAAAGGAATTCACTAGGAGTTTGCCAATACCAACACTCCTCAAGAAAATGGCATTCTTGAACGGAAGAACCGCAGTGTGATCGAGATGGCGCGCACCATGATGGAGCACCGATAGACCCCTCAGGTTCTGTGGGCCGAGGCTGTGGCTACTGCAGTTCATATCCTTAATCAATCCCCTACTTCGGCCGTGGAAGGGATGACCCCGTTTGAGGCTTACTTTGGGACGAAGCCAGATGTTTCTTACTTTAGGGTCTTTGGGTGTGATGCCTATGTTCACATTCCCAAGTCTCACCGCGATAAATTTGACGCAGTTTCCCGAAGACAGGTATTTGTTGGCTATAGCTCTCAGTCCCAAGGCTATCGATTGTATGATCCCGTCAAGCGGGATGTGTACACTAGCCGCGATGTGGGGTTTGTGGAGGTTCCGGCCATATCAACGGGTGAGGAGCATCCTGTTCTTGGAGATCCAGGGGAGAGCTGGGCTCCTTCTACTGTTCCACTGGAGCCCATGCCTTTTGATTATGATTCTGTCTCTGACACAGAGTCTACTGTTCCACCGGACACCCCTGTGGAGTTACCACCGGTGGATATTCCAGAGTCTTCTGCTGATGGAGAGAGACAAGGGGAGGTTCGGCCTCCTCCTTGATGGGCCCGTGACAGACTCCGTGATTTAGGGATCGAGGGGGTTCCTGAGGAGTGGGGACCGCAGGATGGTCCGCGGCGGTCACGGCGGCACCAGGCACATTCAACGGAGCTTGTATGCTCTAACTATTGTTTGATGACCCGTGTTATGCAGGATCGAGAGCCCACCTCCGTGAAGGAGGCTTTACAGTCCGCACCATGGAAGAAAGCTATGGAAGCCGAGTTGGAGGCTATTGAGAGGAATGGCACTTGGTCACTCGTGCCCCGCCCCCCGAATAAGAAGGTGATTGGCATCAAGTGGGTCTTCAAGACCAAATACCTTAGCGATGGTTCTTTGGATAAGCATAAGGCTCGCCTTGTTGCTAAAGGTTTTGCACAACGCCTAGGGATTGACTGTCATGATACTTTTGCCCCCACAGCTCGTATGGCGACCATTAGAGCTGTTCTTGCTTTGGTTGGCCATAGGAGATGGCCTGTTTACCGGTTGGATGTGAAGTCAGCCTTCCTCAATGGTGATTTGAAGGAGGAGATCTATGTTGAGCAGCCTTCTGGCTTTGGATCTTCCGATGGGAAAGTCTACAGGTTGAAGAAGGCCTTGTATGGCCTCAAGCAGGCTCCGCGTGCATGGAACGAGAAGATTGATTCGTTCCTCCAGTCTCAGTTGGGATATCGGCATTCCAAGGCCGATCTGTAACTTTATGTTCACACTTCCGAGGATGATTGTGTGCTTTTTGTGTTATATGTTGATGATTTGATTGTCATAGGTGATCATGCACAGCAGGTCCAAGAGACGAAGTCAGCTTTACATCGGACGTTCGAGATGACGGACTATGGTCTACTTCATTTCTTTTTGGGCCATGAGATTTATCAGTCTCAGAGGGGGATCTTCATCTCTCAATAGAGATATGTACAGGAGCTCTTGGTGTCTTTTGAGATGGAGGATTGTCGGCCCCTTTCTACTCCTATGGATCCGAACTGGAAGGCCACTTCCCATTCAGCTTCTCCTATAGCGGATGCTTTCCGCTATCGTCAGTTGATTGGGTCCTTGATTTGGCTTCTCAACACTAGGGTTGATCTTTGTTTTGCTGTTGGGCTCTTGGTGCAGGTGTTATCTCATGGAGTAGCAAGAAGCAGCCCACGGTAGCCCTTTCGTCTACTGAGGCGGAGTATCGGGCCGCGTCTTCCACCACATGTGAGGCTGTGTGGCTTCGGAGATTATTGGGGGAGCTTGGGTGCCCCCAGACTCGTCCTACTTTGCTGCAATGTGACAATGAAAGTTGCATTGCCTTGGCACGGAACCCTGTTTTTCATGCCCGGACGAAGCACATAGAGATACAGTACCGCTTCATTAGAGAAATGCTTCTGGATGAGACCATCACTGTGGAGTACTGCAAGATGGAGGACAATCTTGCGGATTTGTTTACGAAGGCACTTCCCCAGGCTCTACTTCGGAGACATTCCAGATCCCTCAGGCTTCTGTCCTGCCCAGGCTCTGAGAGGGGGTGTTAGAGATCACAGCCAGGCAGGTCAGGCAGGTGCAGTCGGACTTCTACAGCAGTGTGCAGTCGGACTGCACAGTCGGACTGCCACGTGGCAGTCCGACCTGTGTAGGCAGTCGGCTGCATTTAATGCAGCCGACAGGATATTTTCTTTTTTGTCCAGATTCTGGCTATAAATAGCCGATATCTCAAGTAGTCTCCTACACTTCTCTGCTCGCAGATTACAGACCGGTGACACGCGCAGATTCCGTCTCCGTTCGCAGATTTCAGACAGGAGACAGTGCAGACTGCAGCGGACTTCGAGGTGAACAGCAGGTTGCATCGTCGAGGTGGAGACACGCAGTCCAACGCACTGTGCCCGTGTATATATCTGCATATCTTTGTATTCAGCCCACTTTATACAGCAGATCTTCATCTTCCACTGTCTCTTTCTCTCTCTTCTCTCTCTGCGTTTTCTCTCTGTCAGTCCTACGCTTCCGCACCGCTGCACTCTGACATGTCCTTCTCTTCTCCATGGCTGCAAGCTTTTTTCTTACTGTTGAAATCCCCGTTACAACAGTTGTACCTGTAGTAACAGCAGCTGCATACTCATTCCCTGCTGTCATAAAGTCATTTTCAGCACCTATCACATCATCCTCTTCATCTTCCATCAGCTCTTCTTCATCTTCAAACCTTGCTCATGAAAGCATGTCAGCCACTGGATTTTCTCTACGTGCAATATGCTGAAAATCAGGGTTAAGTGACTTTATATATGCAATCCACTGTAACATGGCAATATCAGGAGTTGAGCAATTCACTATCTACCCAATAGAGGTAGACAATCAGTCTCTACTACTATATGAGCTTCCATAAAATATTCTCTATCACACTTGAGGATTGTCACTACATCCCAAAGCTCTCTTTTGACTTGAGAATACCACCGTTGCCGTTCATTAAGGACCTTTGCTCCAAACTGAATGGCATACCTATTCGTATCAGCATCATCCTGATCCATTGCCCAACCAATGCCGATTGGGCCTGTATTCACGGTGAGAATAATAGGCTTCCCATTCTCATAATTTGCTCTCTTTAGTGTTGGGGCTGAAATCAATAAGCTCTTTAACTTTTGAACTGCCTTCGTATGCTGTTTACCCCACCAAAACTTTTGCCCTTTTCTCAAGAGCTGATATAAACTTTCAGCCACATGAGCAAAATGCGGAATCAGCAAAATGCGGAATCCATATCGAGTAAAAGGCACATGCACCCAAAAATCTTCTCATCTCAGATACATTCGAACATGTCTTCCGTATCTTGCTTATGGCATCAATCTTTACTGGTGAGGGCTTTCTTCCATATGGTCCACACATGTGCCCGACAACTAATACTTCCTCCACTCAAAAAACCGACTTTTCTCTTGATAGAATCAAATGCACTTTTTCAAGACGACTCAAAATCCTATCACAATTAGTAATATGATCAGCTACAAACATTCTACATCCTTGCTCATTCAGCTTTTCGTTCTTCTCATGGATATCACACCCTTTTATTAGCACATCATCAAGAAAGGGTAAGGTCAACTGAGGAACATACTCCCTTAAAACTTTATGCATAGCATTCATCATATGCACCACTAAATTGGTTGCTCCTTGTGGAAGCGTACACATCCTAACCAATCCAAGTGGTGTCTATCAGAGTGCAGCGGTGCGGAAGCGTAGGACTGAGAGAGAGAGAACGCAGAGAGAGAGAAGAGAGAGAAAGAGACAGTGGAAGATGAAGATCTATTGTATAAATTGTGCTGTATACAAAGATATGCATATATATACACAGCCGCAGTGCGCTGGACTGCGTGTCTCCACCTTGACGATGCAACCAGCTGTTCACCTTGAAGTCCGCTGTAGTCTGCACTGTCTCCTGTCAGAAATCTGCGAACAGAGACGGAATCTGCGCAAGCCACCAATCTGTAATCTGCGAGCAGAAAAGTGTAGACAGAAGACTGAAAACTGGGCTATAAATAACCAGGATCTGGGCGCCAGAAAAAGGCCTGTCGGCTGCATTAAATGCAGCCGATTGTGCTATGCCAGGTCAGACTGCCATGTGGCAGTCCGACTGCACAGTCTGACTGCACCTGTCGGACTGGATCTAACTACTAACACCCCCTCTCAGAGCCGAGGCGGGGCAAAAGCCTGAGGGATCTGGAATGTTTTCGAAGGAGAGCCTGGGGAAGTGCCTTCGTAAACAAATCTGCAAGATTGTCCTCCGTCTTGCAGTACTCCACAGTGATGGTCTCATCCAGAAGCTTCTCTCTGATGAAGTGGTACTGGATCTCTATGTGCTTCGTCCGGGCATGAAAAACAGGGTTCCGTGCCAAGGCAATGCAACTCTCATTGTCGCATTGCAACAAAGTAGGACGAGTCTGGGGGCAGCCAAGCTCCTCTAACAATCTCCGAAGCCACACAGCCTCACATGTGGTGGAAGACGTGGCCCGATACTCCGCCTTAGTAGACGAAAGGGCTACCGTGGGCTGCTTCTTACTACTCCATGAGATAACACCTGCACCCAAGGTAAAATAGTAACCTGTAGTAGACCGCCTGTGGTCCACATCACCGGCCGAATCAGAGTCGCTCCAACGTGCAAGAACAAGATCTAAACCACCTGTGCCTGCGGGATAATGAATCCATAAATCAGACGTCCCCCTCAAATACCGAAGTATCCTCTGAGCAGCCTGCCAATGCACCGTTTGAGGTTCACTCATAAACCTTGCCAAGAGCCCAACAGCAAAATAAAGATCAACACGAGTGTTGAGGAGCCAAATCAATGATCTCTTCAATTGACGATAGCGGGAAGCATCCGCCATGGGAGAAGCTGAATGGGAAGTGGCCTTCCAGTTTGGATCCATAGGAGTAGAAATGGTCCGACAATCCTCCATCGCAAAAGAAACCAAGAGCTCTTGTACATATCTCTGTTGAGAGATAAAGATCCCCCTCTGAGACTGATAAATCTCATGGCCCAAAAAGAAATGGAGTAGACCCAAGTCCGTCATCTTGAACGCCCGATGTAAAGCTGCCTTTGTCTCTTGGACCTTCTATGCATGATCACCTGTGACAATCAAATCATCAACATACAACACAAAAAGCACACAACCATCCTCGGAAGTGTGTACATAAAGCTGCGGATCGGCCTTAGAACGCGGATATCCCAACTGTGACTGAAGGAACGAATTAATCTTCGCGTGCATGGGAGAACGCCGATATCCCAACTGTGACTGAAGGAACAAATCAATCTTCTCGTTCCATGCACGCGGAGCCTGCTTGAGGCCATACAAGGCCTTCTTCAACCTGTAGACTTTCCCATCTGAAGATCCAAAGCCAGGAGACTGCTCGACATAGATCTCCTCCTTCAAATCACCATTGAGGAAGGCCGACTTCACATCCAACTGGTAGATAGGCCATCTCCTATGGCCAGCCAAGGCAAGAACAGCTCGAATAGTCGCCATACGAGCAGTGGGGGCAAAAGTATCATGACAATCAATCCCTGGGCGCTGTGCAAAACCTTTAGCAACAAGGCGATCCTTGTGCTTGTCCAAAGAACCATCGCTAAGGTACTTGGTCTTGAAGACCCATTTGACGCCAATCACCTTCTTATTCGGGGGGCGTGGTACGAGTGACCAAGTGCCATTCCTCTCAATAGCCTCCAACTCGGCTTCCATAGCTTTCTTCCATGGTGCGGACTGTAAAGCCTCCTTCACGGAGGTGGGCTCTCGATCCTGCATAACATGGGTCATCAAACAATAGTTAGAGCAAACAAGCTCCGTAGAATGTGCCTGGTGCCGCCGTGACCGCCGTGGACCATCCTGCGGTCCCTACTTCTCAGGGACCCCCTCGATCCCTGAATCACGGAGTGTGTCACAGGCCCAACGAGGAGGCCGGACCTCCCCTCGTCTCTCTCCATCAGCTGAAGACTCTGGGATATCCACCGGTGGTAACTCCTCGGGGGTGACCGGTGGAACAGTAGACTCTGTGTCAGAAACAGAGTCTGAATCAAAAGGTGCAGGCTCCAAAGGAACTGTAGCAGGAGCCCAACTATCCCGTGGATCTCCAAGAACGCGATGCTCCTCACCCGTTGATATGGCCGGAACCTCCACAAATTGCACATCTCGACTAGTGTACACATTCCGCTTAATGGGATCATACAGACGATTGCCTTGGGACTGGGAGTTGTAGCCAACAAATACCTGTCTTTAGGAAGTTGCTTCAAATTTATCACGATGAGCCTTGGGAATGTGAACATAGGCATCACACCCAAAGACACCCTAAAATAAGAAACATCGGGCTTAGTCCCAAAGTAAGCCTCAAAAGGTGTCATCCCATCAACGGCCGAAGTGGGGGATTGATTAAGGATGTGGACTGCAGTAGCCACAGCCTCGGCCCACAGAAACTGAGGTGTTTGTCGGTGCTCCATCATGGTGTGCGCCATCTCGATCACATTGCGGTTTTTCCGTTCAAGAATGCCATTTTTTTGAGGAGTGTTGGTATTAGCAAACTCCTGGTGAATACCTTTATCTGCACAAAAACGAGCAAACTCATTAGAAACAAATTCACCACCCTTGTCGGATCGCAAGGTCTTCAATCTCCGGCCTGATCGGTTCTCCTCAAAGAGAAGCCAATCCTTGAAATGGGAGAAAGCTTCTGACTTCGATGCCAAAAAATAGGCCCATGTCATCCTGCTGTAGTCATCTACGATCAGCATGAAGTACGAGCTCCCGCGCATGGACTCGTTCCTCATAGGGCCACAAAGATCCGTAGATACAAGCTCCATCGGTGAAGTAGACCTCCACGAAGCTTTGTGGGGAATGGCATCCCTATGCTGTTTCCCACGAATGTAGGAGACACATGGCTACTAGCTCACCACTATGTCCGGCAACCCTCGAACAAGCTGTCCACGTGACGCCCTCCGAAGATAATCATAGTTGAGGTGACCAAACCGAGCATGCCATAACTCTGACTGTGTCTGAGAGGTAAGAAGAAGAGTAGAGAGGGCGATGGAAGACTTCAATTTATAGATGCCGTTCTCCTCATATCCGGATGAGAGAACCTTCCGAGATGCACGATCAAGGACTCGCACTGAATCACTGTCAAACTTCACCAAAAGTCCAAGGGAGTAAATCTTATGAACTGACAGAAGATGATATCCTAAACCTGGTACATGCAAGACCTCTGAGGTATGGATACCGCCGCGTCCATCTGGAATAAGCTGCATCTCACCTTGTCCTGCAATAGACACGGAAGAGCTATCTCCAATGAGAATCTGCCCACGCGAGGGTCGCAACTGGGCAACACCATTTGATGAAGGAGTCATGTGCCGGGAGGCACCACTGTCAACGATACACTCTCGAGCCTGGGGAGCCGTCATCGCAACATCAGAAGCATTCGGTGTAGAGTCCTCAATGACAGCTAGATGAAGAAATGCAGCTCATGAGGGTGCAGCCACCGCTCCAGAATCCTTCGTATCCTTCTTGTTGGTGTCCTTATCTTTGTCAGCGCAGTCCTTCTTCCAATAGCCAGTCTTTCCACAAATATGGCATGTGGATTCTTTGTCCTTGTCCTTGTCCTTCTTTGACTTGTTATCCCCCTTCTTCTTCTTTTGGTCCTTCCCCTTCTTCTGAGAGGCTTGATCTGTCAGTGCCTCCGACTTGGAAGCATTCTGTCCCTTTAGTTGTTCCACTTGGTCCAAGACCATAGGAACCAACTCCTCCCATCGAAGAGTGGACTCACGCCCCGAAGCAATAAGGGCGGAGTAGAAAGCACCGAATCGTGGCGGCAACTGGGACAAGAGTGTGATCGCCATGTCTTCGGAGGAAATTGGCTTCCCCGCATTCTGAACCTGCATCTGAAGCTGTCTAAGCTGGTTGATGTGCTCCCGCAACGAAGAAGACTTGTTCACGGACAAGGTCCGCATCTGAACCTCCAAAGAAACCCACTTCATAAGGGTCATCCGGTCATACATTTGATCAAGCTCCAGCCATATCTCCCGAGCCATCGTCAAGTGCTCGATGTGAGCTATCACGGCTGTAGTACAAGACAGAAAAAGAAAGGAACGAATCCTGGCATTCAGTTTGTCCCAGTGAGACTGTGCCTTGGCCAACTCCACACGAGCATCGGAAGAGAGTTTGGACTCATCTCTCACCGAGGGCCGGTCGATCTCCTCCTGTACAAGCTCCGCCAAATCGTAGGACTCAAGGATGGCCAACATCATCACACGCCAGATGCGGTAGTTGTCGCCATTGAGCTTCTGATCTGCGGGAAGAGCCGGTAAGACAGGCACCTTCCAGTCCATAATCGTTTGGAACTCCAAGTCAATCTCTATAGACATCTTCACCTGTAATGCCTTCACAAACGCAAAAGCAGCCCCCTCTGACTGTGAAAACTCAGCTTACTAGGGGTCTTCCGCGTCCCAAAACTTCTTCACCCGCCGGAGGCGATGAAAAAGCAAAACCTGCACTTGAAAACTGAAAACTCAAACTTCCTCCTCGTCAAACAGCAGTAAACAGTAGCAAATCCACCACCTGGACTCCTTTTCCGCGCGCCCACGCTCGCTTCAGCCTTGTTCCAAGGCGCAGCCCTCCTGCCTGCCCTCAAACGCTGAAAACGCAGCCTTGTGTCGCGATAGAAACTCTTCAGGTTGGTTCTACACTCAGTCAGCCCTTTAACACTGCTCTGATACCATGTCAGAGTGCAGCGGTGCGGAAGCGTAGGACTGAGAGAGAGAGAACGTAGAGAGAGAGAAGAGAGAGAAAGAGACAGTGGAAGATGAAGATCTGCTGTATAAAGTGTGCTGTATACAAAGATATGCAGATATATACACGGGCGCAGTGCACTGGACTGCGTGTCTCCACCTCGACGATGCAACTTGCTGTTCTCCTCGAAGTTCGCTGCAGTCTGCACTGTCTTTTGTTAGAAATCTGTGAACAGAGACGGAATCTGCGCGAGCCACCAGTTTGTAATTTGCGGGAGAAAAGTGTAGACAGAAGACTGAAAACTCGGCTATAAATAGCCAGGATCTGGGCGCCAAAAAAAGGCCTGTCGGCTGCATTAAATGCAGCCGACTGTGCTGTGCCAGGTCGGACGGCCACGTGGCAGTCTGACTGCACCTGTCCGACTAGATCTGACTGCTAACAGTGTCATCATGGTAGTGATATCCCAGCTTTCCAATACAAGCTGGAACTGATCATATCTTGAATATAAATCACCCATAGAGTAAATTGCCTTGCTAGCAAATGCTTTTGCAAATTCATCCACTATTGGGCTTGATCCAACATTTCTTATGGTGACCTTATTAACTGGTTGCAAATCCTGTATAAACCTCAAAGAACCATTCTTCTTTGGAACAGTGAACCACCGATTCGAATATGGAGTTGAAGAGGGCTCCAAAATCCGCATTGTGATCTTCTCGTTCAAAAGCTCAAACAGCTTAGGCAAATATGCTCGAGGTACTGGAATAGGCTTTAAATTCCATGGCACGAGGTACTGTAAAGATCACTATAGGTGCAACTATGGTCAAATCAACACATCCAATTTCATTTGGCTCAAATGCAAAGGCTTTCCCATGCCTGGCCAACATCTGCATGAAACCAGCTCTTTCTGCAGGCAAAAGAAAGCTCGTATCACCAATTTTTAGCTTTTGTAAAGTTTCAGCTGTAAATTTATGTCCTACTCCATGTGGATCTCATAAACTAGGCTGTTGAGTCACTTTTTCAGCCAACCCATTACTTTCAAGTGGTAAAGGCAAAGCCATAGGCTTAACCTTCTTTGCAATAGTTTTGTACTTCGTATCCATCCTTGCTTCAACCCTGTTTTGCAGCCCATATTGCATCCCATAACATTCATGCTCAACAAACTCTTGAATGGCTTCATACATCTCTAAAGTGTCAACATAAATAACCTTTTTTTCTATCCAAATTTCAGCATTAATTGCTGCAGAAATTTCAGCCACTGTATCAACATCAACCAGCCTTGAAAATAGCCTTGGAACACCTTCATTTGCAGCCATCAAACCATATGTCTTCAACTCTTTTTCAGTTCATCCTATATATTTCTTTTTAGCCCTGCACATGTTACGAAGTGGAATACGTAGCAAATCTAGCAAATCAAATCACAATTATAAACAAAGAACTTAGTGAAAAAATCTAACAAATTAAACATCTCAACTATTAAATACAAACAACATTATAATATATAAGAGGATTTGAATAACTTAATAGATTGAGAAAGACAAGAGAAAAACACACGATTGGGCCCAACCTCCCCCATGGCAAAAGCTATGGTTTGCCATCCTTAATTATATATTATTATTTTACATGGATATTTACATTCATATCTTACATATAATTACAAAGAAAATACAAATATCAATTGAAATACAGAGTTTTAAGAGTCAAGAGGTATCTTGTAACATGTTGTAGTTGTTGCAGAAAACTCTGTGCTCTGAATCTTGACGTTTTGATATCATCATCGTGTTCAAAGCATGCCAAAACCTACAAAACAACTCTTGAAACTTTGAATTTCGATTCCGGATGAGGGAGCAACGAAAAAACTCAGTTTTCACTCTCTTCTCCTGTTTTGCACACAATCCTGTTGCTTTTATAAAGAAAGCTAGAAAAGCCTTCTAAACTTAACCACATTAAGAAAATAGCAAGGTATTCCATAAAGAAAGCTTATTTCAATGAAATCATATATTAAATCTTATATTCTAAAATAATTATATTAAAAATAAATAAATTAATAGTACTAAGAACAATGATCTAATTGTTACTAAAGAAGTTTAAACTTATAACTGACAAATAGAGTAATTTTTAATAATACAATATCATATAAATACATAATATTATATATTATACTTAAAATAACTAATTATAATTATGAAATTTACGCTTGGACTTATGCTAACACCCAGTACTATCCAAAGCCACCACTACTTGCTCTACATATCAACTGAAGCATTCACAATTGTTAGAAAATAATAAGATAAAACCCATAAAAGTGAATACCTAGCAGTCTTCAGCTACAAAATAATTAAATAGGTTGGAACTTTGTCCTAATCTTAATTTAATTCGAGTGCACTCTAAACCCATAAACGTCTATTAATTTGATATGTATTTTGTGGAATCACCCGCTGTGGAATCACCCATGTGCACATTAAATTAATTTGACGCCCAAAAAGGACAAGCGTCCTCGTCAACTTCTCGCACAAGGAATCTACCTTGTGTACGAGCCTCGGCAAATACATATAGTTTTACGGAA
Source organism: Lygodium microphyllum (assembly GCF_053477565.2). Taxonomy (NCBI): domain Eukaryota; kingdom Viridiplantae; phylum Streptophyta; class Polypodiopsida; order Schizaeales; family Lygodiaceae; genus Lygodium; species Lygodium microphyllum. The sequence continues at coordinate 133,909,357 of NC_141144.1, forward strand.
TTCACCGAAAAACCATACGGAATCCAGCGCAGAATATGCCTCTAGTTTTACGGAATCCATTGAAAAACCTCACGGAATCCACGGTGGAATACGCCTCCTGGCATCATACCCTCAGGGTAGGATAGCAATGGTTCTCAATTGCTATTACCTACTCAATGTGGAGCTAGCAGGGTAGGGTAAGCACTAAGGGCGCGGGCGGTCATCCGTTGCACGTCTTCAACTAAACCAAGTATCTAGTATAGGACAATGAATCAATCAGAGTCTAATTATTAGCAAACAATTGATTCTAATAATATTAAAAACTAGTGTTAGTGCTATAGATGTCTTTCATGGGAGTACGAGAGTTAAAAGATAAAACATAAATATTATGAATGCTAGGTCTCATACTCAAAGCATTAACAATAACAAATACAATTGTAATTCTAGTTTAGTAGTAAGTAAAAATTTAACTAAGAATTTTAGAAGAAAAGAGAATAAAAGACTTACCTATCTTACCTTGATTGGAGATCTCTATCTTTACTAGAAAGCGTGAATTCGCAATAGAATTTGAAAGTTGAAAAATTTTCCAAAGCACTTTTAAGAAAAACTTGTTAGTCTCAATGTTTATCAAATCAAAAGATAACAACATTAAAGACATACTATAATCATAAAAAATTAGAGTGAGAATCATATTGAAGGCCTTTGAATAAAAAACAACTTATATTTTCTTGTGAATCGAGTTAGTCTATAGCTAGAGAGTTGGAGCTTACAAGGAGTTTTACAAAACATTTACTCATGACTAAGACTAAAATTTAAAAAGAAACATATTAAAGATAAGACTAAAGTTGGATAAAGTACTAGTCTCTTGGTAAAAATTAGTAATATTCAAATTTTATGGCATATTTAGATATAATTATCTTTTTTTAATGCATATTTAGACAAAACCATGTCTAATATAAGTTTTAGATCTTTGCACAAGCTAAAACTTTTTCTATTGGGAGTATACTCAAATTCCAAATGGATTAAAAGCTATCCTACTAGGAAGTTAGATGTCTGTATATGTAGAAATTTACAAATTTCACTAAGTCTGGGTTAACTGCCAGACCTACTTTCAAGATAAATAACTTTCTTTGTAGATAAAATCAGGTCATGTTGATAACTAGAAAGTTGTAGATAACAAAAAGGTCTACAATTCATGTCCCTATGATGGATTACCAAATCTCAAGGGAAGGTCATAAAAAAATAGGGCTCAAAGTTGGCTACTACTAAGTTTTCTGCATACTGTTGTGAAATTTGCATTCAAGGTCACTTTAGGACTCAAATAACTCTCTAAATATTCATAATTTATAAGACATGCGTCTAATAATAATTGTAGATCTTTCTAAGGGCTGAAACTTTTGTTTTTACACCATCCTCAAAATATGAACCAGTAAAAAGTTACATCATCTGAAAAATAGTTGTTCGAGAGGATCTTTATGGTGAAGCATATGCAATAGCTAGACTACTTTCAAGTGTCTTTTCTATATAGCCTGTTACATAAATAAAGACTTAATATGCTTAAACTTCAAACTTTTATAACATAAAACAAAGTTATGATTTACTATGAAATAAACTTCAAAAGATTTTTGGCTATAACATCCTTTTTGTATAGCCAAGTCCATGCTATAATCCAAATTCGGAGAAAAAAAAATTGGATCAATTCGAGTCAATCAACTGTGGATATAAGGCTATCCAAAACATGAGAAATGCTGCTGCAATATTCATTTGTAGTGATTTGTCTTGTAGATTGCAATTGTTCCACGGTGTTCACCTTTATACACTGATATCATACAATTGAAAACTTAGAGCATAGCCAGGCTCTAATACCAATGTTACGAAGCGGAACACGTGGCAAATCTAGCAAATCAAATCATAATCATAAACAAAGAACTTAGTGGAAAAATCTAACAAATCAAACATCTCAACTATTAAATACAAACAACATTATAATACATAAGAGGATTTGAATAACTCAATAGATTGAGAAAGACAAGAGAAAAATACACGATTGGGCCTAATCTCCCCCATGGCAAAAGCCATAGTTTGCCATCCTTAATTATATATTATAGTTTTACATGGATATTTGCATTCATATTTTACATATAATTACAAAGAAAGTACAAATATCAATTGAAATATAGAGTTTTAAGAGTCGAAAGGTATCTTGTAACATGCTGCAGTTGTTGTAGAAAATTTTGTGCTTTGAATTTTAACGTTTTGACATCACTATCGCGTCTGGAGCGTGCGAAAACATTCACATCAAACATGGGCTGATCAACCTTCTCTTTTCCTTTTCGTGATACCTGCATACCACTATCTGCATTACTTTGAGAAGATTCTCCTGATCTCAATCTGCCTGTCCATGGCGAAGAATGTGAACCACTGCTAGAGGATGCTCCAAGTCCACTAATATTTTGTGACTGCTGCTGTGAATGCTGTGCACCATTACCATTTTGTGCATCTACATCATCAATCACATTTACTGGTTTATACCAGCTACTCATCTCATCAAAAACAACATCTCTGCTCACTGTAAACTTACGAGTAGAAGGTTTATAGCATCTATACCCTTTTTGCTGCAGAGAGTAACCAATAAAGATGCACTTCTCAGCTTTTGGATCCAACTTGGATCTCAACTCATCTGGCACATGTACATAGGCAATGCAACTAAAAATTTTCAAATGAGAACAACTCTTGAAGCTCCGAATTCCGATTCCGGATGAGGGAGCAACGAAAAAACTTAGTTTTCACCCTCTTCTCTTGTTTTGTGCGTGATCCTATTGCTTTTATAAAGAAAGTTAGAAAAGCCTTCTAAAATTAACCACGTTAAGAAAATAGTAAGGTAATCCATAAAGAAAGCTTATTTCAATAAAAGCATATATTAAATCTCATATTCTAAAATAATCTATATTAAAAACAAATAAATTAATAGTACTACGAACAATGATCTAATTATTAATAAAGAAGTTTAAACTTATAACTTACAAATAGAGTAATAATTTTAATAATAAAATATCATATAAATACATAATATTATATATTATACTTAAGATAACTAATTATAATTATAAAATTTACGCTTGGACTTATGGTAACGCCGAGTACTATCCAAAGCCACCGCTACCTGCTCTACACATCAACTGAAGCATTTACAATTGTTAGAAAATAATAAGATAAAATTCACAAAAGTGAATATCTAGCAATCTTCAGCTACAAAATAATTAAATAGGTTGAAACTTTGTCCTAACCTTAATTTAATTTGAGTGCACTCTAAACTCATAAACGTCTATTAATTTGATATGTATTTTGGGGAATCACCCGTTGTGGAATCACCCATGTGCACATTAAATTAATCTGACACCCGAAAAGGGCAGGCGTCCTCGTCAACTTCTCGTACAAGGAATCCACCTTGTGTACAAGCCCCGGCAAATACATATAGTTTCATGGAATCCACTGAAAAACCTCACGGAATCCACCATGGAATATGCCTCTTGGCATCAGCACATGGCTGAAATATTCTTAAAACGACCAAGACTACATGCTGTCCATTCTTGCAATCCAGACACATACAATTTTCCTCTCTTTTGGAGACATAATTATCTTTCTAGAGGCATTGCCATAGCCTCTACTTACAACAGTGTTGTCTAAAAACCCTTAAACTCTCGTGCATTAGGTGGCATAGGATTATTCCACAGCCTATCCCGATTGCGAGAATGATTCACACAAACAGTGAGAAATTGTACCACCTTGGTATTATCTTTACTTCAAACCCAAGCATATGAAGAACCATCATCCAAGACTTTTGTTTCGAGCCTTGATTTTGAAATATAGGGCTGCCCCAAAATCACCGGATAAGTATGCGATCTTCCAAGACTTTTTTAAGGTTTGTGGGAGTCTCAAGATCTGATTGTAACCTGTAATTGGGCTGTTTACCCCTTTTCTTCCCTTCTTGTTTCTTCTCTTGAGATGCATCCTCCATAACATACTCTGATATGGCTTTTTTAGCCTCTTTCTATTGCTCCATTTTACTTCGTGTTATGCGTTTAGATGGCCCTAAAGAGGAAGGACCAACAGTGTTCTCATCTCTTCAATCATCAGAGTCCTCATCAACAATGTCCTACAAGTGCCATGGGACTGGCACTTGACTAGGAGGGGGTAATGTTAACCCCAATGCAAGACCAAGAAAAAAGGAAGCAAAAGAAAATTATAAGCAGTTCATGGGTCTTGGCGTTCGAGTGAAAGCTTCCACATGATCCTATTTACATGCCCTACCCAAGAAGGTTTGGAGTTGATTTTAAAGATTAAAAGCCCTCGTCTCCAACAAGAGGCCATACTTCACGTGCTTCTCTTTTGAGAATGAGATTTTGCTACTTTTATCTTGCCCTGCCATAGTGGATACTTGTCATAATGCCATAGTTCACCACTAGTGTCCTCAAGGTAATTTGTTGTAGAAAGGTGAGCAGGAATTAATTATGCTTTCTAAGGAAAATTAACATGTTTAATTACAAGAAGAGCATCTTTTCCTTCAAGCAGCCTACTCATTCAAAAAATTCTACCACTTTTTATCAGTAACAAGTTGATTTTTATCCCCTCTCTTCTATCTTGGTCACTAACGGAGGCTTCATTTGTGCATTTTATTCACCTTACTTGTTCGTATGTTTGATTCCACCTTGGCCCAAAATCCTTCCCAGCATTAAGGTTTGAGGGGTCAAGGGCATTCAGTGTTGGCACAAGAGCTTCTTGATTATGAATCTCAGCGAAATAAGCGTAGGTTGAAAATGAATCCATTGGTATACTTCATCCTGTTCTCCCTCGTATACTTTGACTTGCATCAGCCAATTCAGACTTTGCTATTTTGCCCTTTTCCATGCAATCTAATGCTTGCATCCAAACGTGAGGTTTTACTTTAGCCATGCCTCCTTTACGAGCTTCATCAATCCTTTCAATTCTCAACCCATATGTGGCTGCATTTATGGCAACGAATGTAGTCCTTGTATCCATATCTTCCAACCTTTTCTACATCCCACCATTTTCAAAATTTGGCTCTATTGGAATATTGGTTTCTATTGTATGTATTTTGCAATCTTTCCAAAAGACTAAACTTTTTGATTTCGCTTCACGGTAGGCTGTACAATCTTGCTTTTCATGCTGTAAACTGTCACACCAAATGCATCTTCTCTTGTATCCTTCTCTATACGGTGTTTGGGCTATTGCCCGACCTGTTTCTTCTACCTTGACATTTAACTTTTCGACCTTTGCATAGATTTCTGTTAAATTCAGCCTCAAATCACTCATGCCTTTGATTAATTTATCCATAGCATCATGTTTAAAAGCCGGACCAACAGGTATAGCCGGTTGTTCTGCCATACCTGTAGGCGCCTTGGCTACAATTTCAGTCCCCTTTTGAGCACTGGCAGGTGTGGTGCTTGTACCCCATCTTAATTTCATCCGCTCTCTCTTTACCAACATATGCATTGCCTCAGTTACATTAGCCTAATTTGACTTTAGTCCCGTTTCAGAAGAGGCATCTTCTAAATGATCAGTCAGGATCATTTAGAAGAGGCATCTTCTAAATGATCAGTCAGAAGAGGTATCTTTTCTTGCAAGACAGGATCTGCAGCCTTCAGAAATAAATCAAATTTCTGACTCTCCAATGATTGTTGCTCATCGACTTGGTAGGCCATCCTTAGATGTTGCAACTTTACCCAGATGCCTTTCCATTAGAGTAGACTTTAGTTCAGGCACAGTCAGGTTGTGCAGAGCAGGGGTCCCAAATATTGCGTGATGCTAAGGGGCAGGTAGCACTTTCACTCCACTAGTTTTGGACAGCTCTTGTATGTACTAGATCTTGGTTGTTTTCAGTATGCATCCAAGGTACTATGCTGATAGTATGTTTGCCATGGGGTTACTACTTAGTGTACTAGTCATTGTGAGATGTATGCAGATCACTATGAGTTTCAGCCAGGCACTGAAACTATATTTTTGCATTAGTTTATGATTAGTTTGGCATGTATTTCTGCCTCAGTTTTGAGACAAAATTCTGATCACTTTCAGCTCAGTTTTGAATTAGTTTGTGAACCATTTATGGTCACTTTTGGGATCAATTTTGCATCAGTTATTGATGAGTTTTCGCAATTAGTTTGTGATCAGTTTGGGTTCACATTTGCAGTTGTTTGTGATCAGTTTATGATTAGTTTATACTCAATTTTCAATGGTTTACAATTGGTTCTAAAAATGGATAACAACATGTTAATAAACGCCATTGACAGTTTCAGCCATGATTTATGTTGAATTAATGCCTTTCCATAGTTGATAGTCTAAACAATTGAGAAACATGAGTTATGGATGCATCCAATGGGTTTCTAACAAATAGTTGTGGATGATTTTTCAATTTTATCTGATGTTTATGTTGGCTGGAAAATTTCAATAGGTTTAGGACATTTGGCATGGTTAGATAATAGTGGCCAATATTATGACTTAGATGCCTTATGGAAATTCCACTGCAGTATGCTTTTCCTTTTGCACAATGCAGTGGAATCAATGATGATTGCAGGGATTTCAAGGGGAAGGTTTGTCATGGGGATGTGAAATGCTTTAATCTTGCAAGTAACATTTGATTAATCTAATAATCAAATGTATAAAGTTGTTAGGCATGTGCAAGGTTGTAAGGCACATGTGATGAACATGGCTGGTATTTCATGGTAACAAGCCAAGGACCACGAGGATGCAGTGGGTGTCAAAGGCAAAAGTTGTGATAAGTTATACGAGTTGGGTTTTAGTGGTTAGTTGTTGCCACTTGTTGGACCCTAGGACAGTTGTTTGGCCACTAAGTGTTATTAGTGACATTAGGAGACTAGGTATTAATTAGTTAATTGATGCGAGTCTAAGGGTCAATAGAGGTTGGGGACCACTCCAAGTTGCAAATGGCCTAGCTAATTTAGTTATGGATGGACACATTTAATTTTGGGCAGAGTCAAAAGGGTTGAAATTAAATTTCAGAATTACTTAACTCTGAAAATTAATTTAATGTGGATAATGTTGAAAATTGGGTTTAAAAGGTTGCCACTCGGCAAAAATACCCATGCAAATTGAGAAAACGTTTTTTGGGCCTGGTTTCAATCATTCAATTAGTTTTCAGTTGGGAGAGAGAGAGGAGCTATTGGTCCATTTTTTGAGCAAGAAATAGCAATTTATTGTAGATAGCAGCCATCTGGAGCTATCAATAGGCAGACGACAACAAGAGAATACCCATTAGGGGCTAGCAACAATATTACTAGGATGGTGACAACATTTTCGTGCTCCTAGGATGTAGACAACAGCATTTCTTATTAGTTGGAGCAGGCAGTAGGTAGATTGGAGGGTTTCTTCCCACAAAGAATCTTTGAATTTTCTCTCTTTGGCAATCTCTAACATACTCTAGCCCATTCTCAAAAGATCTTAGCTTATCTTAGCCACTTGGAGTAGATTTCAGCTAGATTTTGTGGATAGTAGAGGGAATTATCTTATAAACCTTAATTTCTTGCAGAAATTAGGATTTAGCAACCACCTTGGGACGTGTGCCATGAGTAGAAGGCATCATATATTGAATTTAGGTCGTCCGGAAATTTACGGAATTGTGAAGGAATTTAGATGCCAGCCCATCTATTGTGAATTTGGGGCAGCATTTGGCCAGTTGGGGTTCCTTTAGAGCAGGCCTTGGATAAAATTAAGGGGCAATTTATCCAATTTGTTTGGTGATTGCATCTCAACAAGGACTTTTGGATCAGCCAAGGAGATTGTGGAATCTCAACTTATACCCAATCCATTAGTCAATAAAGTTAAAGAAAGGGTGCCAATTTTGGAGCCAATAGGGTGTCTATTGCCCAAGATTTTGAAGGTAAAGTGTGTATATCAGCTTATGTTTATGTACTGATTGGTGTAATTCAATGTTTGATCAGGGAATTACCACCCCTCCACAGAAGGAAGGCTGGTTTCATAGATACACAAAACATCACTAACTATGCAATAAAAGCAAGAGATTTCTTTTGAAGATACGAGTAGAAAGAGAGAAAATTAGCCTTTCTCCATTGTTGATCACAATACATGATATGGCTTGGCTCTCGTTTTTGAAATGGAAGAAGAGCTTGAAGAGGAAGGGCTGTAATGAATAAACAATAATGAATATTAGGAGCTATGACATTGTATTTGTTTGTCACTTTATGTGCTTTAGGCACTTTAGATGGAGGGTATATTAGTGCATTTATTTTTGGGCGCTTTAGGCTGTCTTGGGCACCCTTATTTTAGGCTTGGACACTTTATTACTAGTTGTGGCCTAGTTTGCCTATATATAGGCGGCCTTCTCACGATGTTAGATAGACCCATGCGGGACATTTTAGGATGACCAAGCTCCATGAGCAGTTCCACACCATACTTGGAACACATATGAATTGTACCTAGCCTATATACTACCTTGTACCTACCCAATTAGTTTATCATAGCATTAGATGGTAGCTTTACTAGGACCTGGAAAGTTTCCCAAACATTTTGTATGTAACGTTTTGGTCTCATAGGCCACCTTGGCCTTTCGTAGACATTAATATAACTTTCTTTCTTTCTTCTCTCTCTCTCTCTCTCTCTCTCTCTCTCTCTTTCTCATTATCCATCATTGAGCCTTTGTGATCAGCCAACCTCCTCATTCTCTCATCCTCTTGCTACCATCTGGCTTCCACATTGATGCGTAGAGTTGTGTGTCGGGGCTGACTATATGTAGAGTAGTTAGATTGTTCCTTCTCTCACCTACATTTTTTTTTCAATTTCCTCCCGGTGTTTACTTTCCTTTCCATTGCACATCTCACATGTTATCGGAGACACTCCTGGGAGTTGGAGATCTTTGAATATGAGCACTTTGTTCGAGGTACTAACCATTTTGCTTGCTAGTTTGGGGGACTACAGATTTACGTTTTCAACTAGGGTCAATTGTTTTCTTCTTCGAAGCTATTAGAAACTTCGTGTTTATAGCAGGGTGGTGTTCTTCTTTACGAGGTGACTTTATTTTTGTTGGACAGGCTCTCGTTTTTGCGAAGTTAGCCCTCCATACATTTGCGTTTTGGTTAATAACACTTGCTTCTTTGAGCGGCATTATTCAGGTTGGATGGCTTGTTAAGGCCAAAATAGCAATGCCTTGGACTCTTCCATAGGATGGCTTGATGACATGCTCCTTAGGAGTAGAGCTGCTCCAAGACATTGAGGCCCTTCCCAAATGTAGCTCACAAACTTCTTTGCGAGGGAGACTTAAGTGACCTCTACCATTGCAGCCCCAATCCACACAAGAGACTCTCTCACCACCACAATTCACACATAGATAGAAAATTGATTGATTGAGCCACTCAGCTTAAATGATCCAGATGGCCTAGGCCTTGACACAAACACGAATGACATCTTCATAGTCAAATACAAGAGAGTATCGCTCAAGAATATCACTCGGCTAGAGCTAGGTCCTCCATATCCACATGAGATTGTACCATCTAGAGCTCACCGTTACTAGATAGAGTTATTTGTCCTACACATAGCCTTAGTTTTCTTCTTATTTTCTTTGTGTTGTATGTTTTGCTCAAACACTTGGACCATCATACACATGATTGTAACTCATGGTCTCATTGGTCGTACTATCCATGGCTTTGGTTAGCGGTCCAAATCTGCCTCTAAACAAATAGTGGAAACAGCCCCGGACTTCATAATAAGTTGGGCAGTGGCAGATATAATGCTCCTTTGTCTCTGGCTCTATTTGACATATCTAGCATATGTGCTTTGATGATGGGATGGATCTCTATCTACCAATCTCAATCTGCAGCTAATGTGAGAAGGTGCACAACTAGCTAGTAGTACATTTGATCCATGTGAAATGTGGATGTCCATGTATCTTGAGTGAACAATAAATCCATCATCTGTAGAATGAAGAAAATGCTTATGTTTAAAAGCCATCTTCGTCCCCAACTCCACTATTGGCATCACGCATGTCTACCTGATACCCAACTGGGTAAGATCCATCTTGATGATCTTGCAAATCTCTAACCTGCTCAAATCAAGAGATGGTGCATTGAGGGAGAGAAAAAGATAGTACAATGCTTAAGACTGTAGAATATGGATGGTGAATACAGAAGGCATAACATGTACAATGGGATGTGGAAGTATGAAAAGTTGAAGGTCTTTCTGTAAGTATGAACCATCAAAGGTCTCTCTGTGTTTACGAATCTCAATGAGAATGGCCAGGTAGAAGTCTACTATAAATAGCAGAAAATAATGGATAAATAATGCAGGTTTGCTAGCAAAAACTGGCTGACTGCTGCACCTGCCACATGGCAGGTCTGACTGCTGCCCTGCCTGCCCAACTGTGCTGCTTGCTTTTTGTGCTAAGGTGGCGATTGTCCTGTTGCTTGGGTGATTGCCCAAACCTACCTAGGTAATTGCAAACTTGCCCGACCTGCTCCTATACACCATGACATTGGCCTAAATTGACTTGCCCAAAAAGCCTATGCCTGTCTTGGAGGTGACGGTTGACCAAATCTCCATTAACACCTTGGTTGAGATTATAGTGCTGCCCAAGCTCACCAACTTGAGCTTTGGTATCATATTAGAAACTACGTGGCGGGCACTACACTTCCCTTCTTGGAAGGACACCCATCCCAAGGTTGTTCATGCGAGTGTGTGCTTATATAAAAGATTTCCACAAATTAGACTAGCCATCTAGCCCCCAAAACCTTATGGCGATGGATGACCTTTGGTCTACCTAGTTATGGAAATAATCCTCTATGGGCCAGAATTCAAACAAAGTCTCAACCCATTGTTGTTGCACTGATAGTGAGCTAGTTTTGTCTAGCAAATGTGAATTGCATTTCCAACAATATTTGCCACCTTGGTTGGATGACTTGAGCGGTTCTTGAGAAAAAGCAAACTCTTTAAAATTATTTTGTGTTTTGACTTGAGTAGTCCTTGAGCAAATGTTTGTAGATGCCACCGTAATACCAATAAGATTTTGGAAGCTTGCAAATGATAGCGTCTTTTGTGCTATGATAACAGTTTGCTTCTTTATGGATACCAAGTATTTCCATAGAATGTGATATATTGCGGAACTGCTACGAGGCTTTTGCACTCTATTCATTTGGGAACTACCTCATTGCTTGTCTAGGTAAAAAATGTGCTTGCTAGCTATTGTATGATGTTTAATAAGGTAGACAAGTATGAAATTTTGTGTGAAGGGTACATGAGAATTAAATGTTCTAATAAGAATATGTCCATGATTTGGGAGGAATATCAAGAAGCATGGAATGTAGAAATAGGTCATTGTTGACTTCGTGTCAGCTCGTTAGTTGCTGGCTATTTATACTTCTCTTTGTATTCTTTGTTGTCCCTTGATCACATTTATATTTCATTTCTATTGAAATATGTGGAGTGCAACCTATCAAGGTAGATGACCTTGTTGCATCTCTAGTTGCTCGCTTCCATGGTGCTGTACTGTCCAATTAACATCATAAATACATGTTTTTGAGCTCTGTCTTCAAATTTTCTGCACAATTGAGCTGATTCAAAATATTCTTTTAGTCTAGTTTGTGATTAAATATCATAAGTGGCAATAAGTTTGAGTTTAAGTGTATGCCCATCTATTGTCTTCTTTGATTGTTGGATTATCGGTTAAACCCTTCAGAGCTATACCCTAGAAATTATTGCTGCAGATTTGAAAGTTCATTCTCCTTTGGTAGCATAGCAAGCTTTTATCTTATAACAGGGTAAAGATTGACAAAAAACTGTGACTATCTCCTGAGTGGACCAAACCCCTCCAGTCTCTAAAGGCCTTCCAACCAGCCTCCATTTTCAAATGAATCCCAACTCAGAAGTCCCCTCAACAAGGTTTAGAGCTTTACAAATATTTTTGTGTGACAAACTCTCTTGCAGCAAGTCCAATCAACTGCTCAAAGGTGCGCACCTGACTGGTCCAACTGATAAGAGGACATGAGCTGTAGGGGCCCTTCCTGCTGATGGGTAGCCATTGAAAAGCAGAAATTGATATGTGGGAGCACCTACATTTCCATTCTTTCATTCTTAGCCTTTCTCATTTATTGCGTAGAAACCTTTAGTGGACGTGGGAGTGTTGGATGGTTAGCAATATCTGACATGGACACGCTCTTTACGAGATGAGAGATCCTTCTTGCACTGGTAGCCACCAGTGGAGATAGTGTGTTTACTTTTTCAGTAGAGATGGATGGTAGACTTAGGCAAGCGAATCTAGATCAGTTAGAGTTCACAGGATGCTCTTGACAAAGGATTAGAGTTGTGGCTCATTGTGATAGGATGGTAATTAGACCCAGGCCCTTAGACTTGTATGGACGATGGATGGAGACATTGGTCATATAGGAGGTTGCGATTCACTACAGAGATTTTAGTGGGATCTTGGGGAGTGGGTATGGAGAGATCCATTTGTAGAGACACCTCAAGATGTGTCCTTTGGCTGTACCACTAGGTCAGGGAGGAGAATATAGATGAGCAAGATCCAGACCCTTAGACTTGTATGGAAGATGAGTAGAGACATTGGGCATATAGGAGGTCACGATTTGCTACAGAGACTTTAGTGGGATCCTGGGGAGTGGGTATGGAGATATCCATTTCCAGAGAGACCTCAAGATGTGTCCTTTGGCTATACCACCTGGTTGGGGAGGAGAATATGGATGAGCATGATCAGAGTGGTGCCAGTTGCAGCTGAGCATTGGACTATTGAGGGTATATCACAACCTTTCCTTGTAAGCTTCTGGAGGAGAGCTTTAGACCAAGAAAGATTTCATTCTTTCTTTGGTTACTAGCACACAGGAGTTTGGCAATTGGTACACGTCTTGTCTATGGTAGAGATCCAATTCCTTGGGCTAGATGTGAGGACCATGAGGAGACTTAGAGGCATTGCATATGGGATTGCCCATGGGCTTAGGAGGTTTGGAGGAGAGTCCTCAAGATGGTGTTTCATGGCATTACAGATTCTATGATTGCTACGTGGGGGATAGTTGCATGGGTCATTGAGAGAGGCCCAACTTGCAAGTACAATGATGTACACGGGTGTTAGAATTATTTCATATGGGGGCTACTTGTGAGCAAGACTTTCATGCTAGATTTCTCATAGAAAGTATGGACTTAGGGGCATTGTCACAGATGGGAGCTCATAGCTAGCATTATTGCTTGATACATATGGACAGCCATATGTAGCCATGCTATTGATTTTTTGGATATATCTACCGTAGAGACTCTCTCCAAGATCTAGACAGAGATTGTGCATACTCTTTGTGGGAGATGGAAGAGAATCCATGGCAGTTCAGAGACTATAAGGAAGAGGAGATGTGCTTTTCTAAAGACATGCATTTCTTGTGCTTTTTTCGTCTTCCACACCCACATGGTGTGGCATTATAGACCTTTTGACTATTGAGATAAAAATGCATTAGCTTTACTAAAACAGCCTCAAAACATGCTTAATTAATGAAGAAACCTTGTTTATTTAAAAGAAATGCGTTCCTAGAGTGTTTGTGTCCCATAAGCACAAACACACTTGGGAGGGCCCAAACTTTCTATAAATAAGTACACTGTCCTCAATTCAGCCCTTAATCTCGTTTTTGCAGGTTTCAAGTGTTTTCAGCTTGCTGCCCACACCCCTTTCGCAGAGGATATCGCAATCTCAGCTATCCCTTGCTGTCATCTACAGTCTGGCGCGTGTTTCCAGCCTTCCACCCGCAGTTTGCAGTTGTTTATAGCAGAGCGACTGTTGCTGATCACTCTCCATTCAGAAAATAATCTTGTTTTTGAAAATATCGGGTATTTCAGCTTGTTGTCCACACCTCGGACGCAGAGGACATCGGGGTCCAAGCTGGCCATTGTTGTCTATAACAACGTGGTGCATGTTCCCAGCCTACCACACATTGTTCGGAGCTGATTTCAGCATACTGGCTGCTGCTACTGGTTTTTCCTGCGTTTTTAGTCTTTCTCTATCTTGCATTGCCATTTGCATCAGATCCAGCCTTCCTTGGCTGCGTTTGCTGGTGTTCGACATCCGGAGGCTGCCTTGCTGCGATTTGGGATCCGTTCAGAGTATGACACACTCTCTAGCTCATTATCCCTGCCTTGATCCTTGAGATACATGAGTTCGAGGTTCAATATTCATTCACTGCATCATGTGTTTACTGCATGAGCATTGTATATTCATTAGTCATATTATTTCATTTATTCATTGTGTTCATTGTCTTTAAGTCACCCTAACCCTAACTGTGTTCTTTTATCAGTCTGTGCTTTGTCATACGATTGTTATTTGTGTTTCTGTGTCAGGGTATTTCTTTACATGGTATCAGAGCCTAGTACACTCTTAAGAAACCTAGGCCTTTGATCTGAATGCTCTTTGCAGAAGCAAGAACAACAGTAGGTTGAAATGACTTCGAATACAACAATACCAATTCAGTCTCCAAAACCAACTATGCCGTGAATGGAGTGAGAGTGGGCAGATCAACTTGCTCCATAAAGTTCTGACATGATGGAAGATACTTTTGACTACACAGAAGAAAAGCTATACAAGCTGTTCACTGAAGAATATCATGTGATCATGGCTAAGATTGAGGAGCTCGATTGAAGTATTTCTCTTCAAGAGAAGCTACTCAATGAAGGTATGCATGAATTTCTCTATTCAGATGTTGTGCATAAATTTGATGATATTGTAGGGCCGTCGAGACTACCATCAGGGATGGGCCCCCTTGTTGGAGAAAGAGATCTGGAGTATGCTCCATTCTTTCATTCTCTTCTGTCTACTCCGGTGCAAGGTACTTTAGATTCGTCTTTTGTTTTTTCTTCTTTTACTTATTCTGCTTTGCAATATACTGGTAGAAATCATGAGGAAGACAGATTACAGTCCGTTGACTATGGAAAAGGTTCTCTCGAGGACCAATTCTTGTATATTAACACATGTTGTGGGGATTATCAGAAAAAGCCAGGTACCTCTTCTTCTACCCTATCTTGTTTTCAGTTTACTTCTCAAAAGCAAAATGAATTTGGTGTTTCTATTTCTACATTGCATGGTGTATCATCATCATCATCATCATCATCATTTCATTTTGAATCATTAAATGGTCAAAATGAACAAAACACCATTTCATTCCCTTTTCAAACACCTTATGTTGCACTGTACATCACACCGGGGGGGTTATAGAAGCATAGACACCACCTTTAGGACCTCATCCTTTCTTCAACTGGGTGGTGTTCTATCTCCTTCTCACACACTTTCAGAATCATTATAGCCTGGGTATCCCTCTCAGTCTCTCCCAAGTGTGGATCAGTTGGTACCACAACTTGTCTCCATGGCATTACCTAGCGGATCTTCTTGTCATTGTCCTGTGTCCTGGTTGAACTTTGGACAGGGCACCTTCATTGTTGGGGTGCCTCTATCTCAAACGGTACTCATTGGACCCTCATAGTCTAATTTTGTCTACCCATCTCTTCTCCTTTCTTCTTCCTATTAACCAACTCCACTATTACCCTCTTACCCTCCCCATCCATCTTACCCCACTTTCTCGATACCTCGTGGTTCTACCTCATCTTCAGTGTAAACACCCCGAACAACGTAGTATGCTTAACAATTATGATATTCGCTTGTTTTCGAGATTTAATATAAAAGAGAATGAACACTTAAAGCTGAAAATGAAAATTACTCACAAAATTACAGCCATGAAAATGTAAAAGTAATGGAGACAAAATTGAGGGTTGAAGATGGGCAACCTTCCCCGAAGGAATGTATTTCTGCTCAATCCAAGTCCCTTAGGGAAGAGCTCAGTTACAATCAACCTAAGAGTGAGGAGAAGTAATTCTCACTTTCACAAGATCATGCAAAGATGTACAAACACACATGCATTATCTATTATGCAATGATAAGAACTGATTTCTTTACAGTATGAGAGAAGAAAGAGGGGAAATCAGCCTTTCTCCATCGTTGATCAGCAGTACATGGATAGGGCTTGCTTCTTGTTGCTAAAATGGAAGAAAGAGCTCGAGAAGGAGGTGCTGTAATGAATTTATAGGCTTGCTGTCCTATAAAACAGCAGTGATAGAAGAGGGAATATGGAGAAATTTGATAATGGAGAAGTGGGGGATGATGATGGGAATGGATGGGGCCAGTTTTTGGCTATTTGTGGGTGTTGTACATGAGTTTACAGCAAAGAAAAATGATGCTGAATGAAGAAAAACGAGCTCTTATTTATAGGAGAGGGAAGAGCTAGTACAAAAGGGGAAAGTGGAGTAGCACAAGACAAGTGTCTAGCCACATGTCATGAGATGTGACAAGTGGTGGGACACTTGAAAACTTGTGTGACAAATGTCTTGACACTTGTCTTTTCTCTATGGCCTTCCTTTTTGGGCTGAATACTGTCAAGAATAGAAACAACCAAATTTAGTAAGCACAGTCAGAGTACAGAATTTACTATTTTTAGAATGACATTTCTATTTTTTAGGACTAGCATTTTTAGGCCAACTCAAGGCTCCTAAAATTTAGGGACCCCCCCATATGGGTGTCATATGAAAGCTTTTTCCGTGTACATCGCAAAAACAGCATCAGAATCTTCATGTGACTTTCCTATGCAAAGAAATGTGCCGTTCAAGCTTTCAACCCACATATGCACATTGTACAAGCATTTCATGATCATGCCATCTTGTTGATTGTAACTGTTTGTTCTGGCGGATCTAGCCCACACTTCAAGGCATCAATCCTTTCTGTGTGCCAGTCTAACCCTGATATGCGTGAGTTCTGGTCACAGGCGCCTAATCGGGCCATATAGGTGGAAGTGTGAACTATCTTTTCTCTAACCCACCGCGTGGGTCCACCATAACCTATGACCACTCATCAGTGGCCAGCTCCAATGCACTTTTCTTTATATCTAATTAGTGCAAAGGAAACAAATTTTTAATAAATCATTATATAGACAAATTAGTAAAAAAGAATACAAATTCTGTTTCTATAGAGTTGTGACATTCAGCTAAGTATACATTCAATGACAGGACTCGTTTCAACGGGTCAAACTTTACCATTTGGTTGAATTTGATGAGACATGTCCTTGACTCACAAAACCTATGGGATCTTGTGTAGGGGTTGGAATCCTAACCCGATCCCGTGTTTGTTCCATGCGAGGTTGTTTACTCATGGAAGGCTAGGCATGCCTCTACTATTGTCAAGCTGATGCAGGGCTTATTGCTTGAGTTTCATTCTCAGCTTTAGCATTTTGACCTAGTGTTAGAGCGATGGGTATACTTGACTGACCGCTATACGGCTCCGGATAGGACTCGTATAAATCTTGACCATGAGTTTCAAAATTTCAAAATCTTTGTTTGGGATGACTTGAAAGTCAAGTTGGCTAAGTATCGGCGTCTTCTTGCCGAATTTTTCACTGCGGGGACTTCGAGGTTCTCTGACGATCAGGTCACACTATTTCTAAACAAACTCCCTGGGAAAATTTTCAATTTTGTGGAAAGTATAGCTTCCAAGCTCACCATGTCTACTTTCTATGAATCTGAATGTCAATTGTTGCGTTATGCACGGTGGTTCGATAAATTTCATATGAACACTTCCTGAAAGGGGGCTTTTTTTGCTCATTTTCAAAAGGGGCAACAAGGGAAGGGTAAACAAAATCAGACTTCCATTCAAAATCAAAATCAGTCTTGGTATTCACAAGGAAACTCCCAGTGACAACTCAAACCTGGGTGGCAGAATGTACCTAAAAAGAATAGGTATTGTCAACATGATCAAAAGGCTGGCCATTTTGACGATGAGTGGCGATCAAAGATAGTAGGCACAACACCAAAACCTACGTCTCAGACCCCTTCCTCTCAATCGGGCAACCCCCAGCAGGGAAGGCAGGGCGATGGCAAGGGGAAGGTTAAAGGTTAGACTCATACTTCCTGTCACAAGATTGTGACAACTATTACCTTTTTGCTGATTTCTTTATTACTACTTTATTTGGTTTTTCTTTTTGGAAGGATCCCTCTTGAAATGTAAACGCCTGAGTTGCATGGCCAGTATGTGAAACGGATAGGAATGTCCAGTGAGTCAAGACTGGACAGTTAAGGTCCAGTACAAGTCTGGAAGAGACTGATGGCACTGTAGATTGACAAGCCTGGAAGAGACTTGTGAAAGTGTATATGGACAAGTGTGTTGAAGAACTAGCCTGGAAGAGACTAGTTCAAAGTGAAGATGGACAAATCTGCAAGAGATTAGTCCATGTGGGGTCATCAGTGGAAATTCACTTTTAGTTGAGCAACATTGCAAATTTGGATGTAGCCATAGTCTGCAAAGATGGTCAGAAGACTAGTGGGGATGCAATGGAAGCAACTCCTAAAATTTAGGGAGTTATTATTTTTGGATCCCAGAATCTGTTTGCGTCATTATCTTCGTTTTTGCACGAGGATTAATCCTCTGGTCTGGGCTGAGGTCAAATTTTGCACCAAGCATGGAGAATTTTAGACCGGAAGGCTAGAACGGGAAACACCTTCCCTTGCTGCCATTTGGCACAAATTTGCGCACTTACCTCTTTAAAGAGGGGTTGGCGTGCAGTTTTTTGGGTATTGGGGGCTCATTTGTGAAAGGGAAGATGGATAGCTGCAGATGGAGAGCTATTGAGAGCTGGTCTACCTTGTCTATGATGCACAGAGGGTTGAGCTTGCTCCCTACTTTCTCTTTCTCTCTCCCTAACAGTTATGGTTATGCCCCAATTGAGGGCCTTTCTGCTGATTTATGTACAGTTGTGTGGGAATATGCTGTTTTTGCATGAGGCAAGAGCCTCCTTCCTCTAGGAACAGGAGCAGTTGTTTGCTGCCCACAAGCAGGAACAGGTGAGGGTGGTAACCTCACCAAGCAAGTGTTTGAAACAGCACTAAATCAGTTCTGTTTTCGGACTGTTCAGAGGTTATTTCAGAGCCCAATTGATGTCAAAATCAAGGGGCACTTGGCATAGAAGTTGGAGAACAGTGCAAGGAACAATAAGAGCTGAAAACAGGTTTCAAAACAGGTCTGAACCAGTATTTACAGCAGGCTGAAATGGTTAATTTTGCACTCCAACCAGAAGTTTCACACTTGGGAAGAGTTTCCCCTCTTGGTCAGCTTGTTTTGGGTCAGTAATTGTACTGTTATGTTGCCAAATTTCACCTAGAATAGGTTAAAGATAGCTCATTGTACATTCTCTCTCTTTAAAAATAAAGAAATACCGCAAGGGGCGCCTGACTTAGGGGCCAACAGGGTGTCTATGTCACAACAGGAGCATTCTAGCTTCCTGTATATCTTCTTGATTCTGTGTCTTTAAGTTCAAGTAAAGTGGGTGACTGTGAATTGGGTGAAAGCATTTATATATATTGGTTGTACACTACCGCCCTTTCCAGTGAATAGGCCGGTTACATGGTTCCACTGCCGGCATCGAATCACTTTTTCCCTAAAGAGTGAGCCAAGGTTTGTTTCGGTGTAAGACACAGAATTGTGCATTATGGCTGATAGAAAGGAAGATACCAGAGAGGAAGCGTCTTCATCACAGGAGATCCCTGTTGTTCATGAGGTGGGAGAGTCTTCTAGACCTGCACAATTTGTTACTCCTCCTGTTATGGTTGAGCCACAAGTTCTTACGGCTTCTTCTATGGATGAGGACATTTTCAAGATTCAGTTAGTTGCTGCTGTGAGTATGTTTACTCAAGTGGTGCAGAATCCAATGTTTTTGGCATTTTTGCAGCCCTCCCTTCCTTTACAGCAAGTGGGGCAATCTGCAAAGATTCCGGATCCAGTAGAGGTCCAGGATAAGGGTAAGTATGCTGCAGATTCAGTGGAAATACCAAGGCAGCTTGCGGAGTCAATGGAGACTCCAAGATTGGTTCCGACTGTCCAGGAACAGGTGGCGGAAACGCCAGTTACACAGGCATTGCCAGTTCAGCTCGCCACTTTACAGCAGCCAAATGTTGGTTTGAATGGATAGGGAAACAGTTTTTAAGCTTTACCACAGGTTTTTCCACCGACCTCTGTACATCCTGGGTACTTTGGAGGTGGATCTGTATTTCAGAGTATGGCTGGTTATACGCCTGGAAACTAGATTTATGTACCAGGAACAGTGTTTGGGGGTACACAGGGTTTTATGCCAAACCCCATGTATGGTAATATAGGCATGCAGTGAAACCGGCCTCTTCACTGGTAAGGGCGGTAGTGTACAACCAAAATATATAAATGCTTTCACCCAATTTACAGTCGTCCACTTTACCTGAACTTAAAGACATAGAATCAAGAAGAAAAATAGGAAGCTAAAATGCTCCCGTTGCCACACAGACACCGTGTTGGCCCCTAAGTTAGGCGCCCCTTGCGGTATTTCTTTATTTCTAAAAAGAGAGAGAGTAGAATGGGCTGTCTTTCACCTATTCTGGGTGAAATTTGGCAGCATAACAGTACAATTGCTGACCCAAAACAAGCCGACCAGGAGGGGAAACTCTGACCAAGATTGAATCTTCTGGTTGGAGTGCAGAATTGACCATTTCAGCCTGCTGTAATTACTGGTTGAGACCTGTTCTGAAACCTGTTTACAACTCATACTGTTCCCTGTACTATTCAGCCCACTGTAATTACTAGTTCAGACTTGTTCTGACACCTGTTTTCAGCTCATATTGTTCCCTGCACTGTCCTGCATCATCTGTGTCAAGTGCCCCTTGACTCTGGCATCAATTGGGCTCTGAAATACCCTATGAACAGTCCAGAATCAGTTCTGGTTTAGTGCTGTTTCAGGCACTTGCTTGGTGAGGTTACCACCCTCACCTGTCCCTGCTGGGAACTGCAAACAATTGCTCCTGTTCCTGAAGAAAGGAGGCTCTTGCCTCATGCAAAAACAACATATTCCACACAGCTGTACTTGAATCAGAAGAAAGGCCCTTGATTCTACAGCATAACCATATCATCAGGGGGAGAGAGAGAGAGTAGGAAGCAAGCCCAGCCCTCTGTGCATCATAGACAAGGTAGACCAGCTCTCAAGAGCTCTCCATCTGCAGCAATCCATCTCCCTTTCACAAAATGAGCCCCCCATGCATTGAAACTCGTTTTTGTGCTCCCTCTCTCTCTCTTTGGGGAATTTATGCCCAACTTGTGACACATGGCATACATGTAACAATTTTCCTGTTTAAACCTTTCGGTCTAAAATTCTCCATCCTCGGTTCAAAATTTGACCTCGGCACAGACCAGAGGATTAATCCTTGTACAAAAACGAAGATAATGACGCGAACAGATTCTGAGGTCCAAAAATAGTAACTCCCTAAATTTTACGAGTTGCTTCCATTGCATCCTCACTAGTCTTCTGACCATCTTTGCAAACTATGGCTACATCCAAATTTGTAATGTAGCTCAACTGAAAGTGAATTTCCACTGATGACCCTACATGGGCTAATCTCTTGTAGATCTGTCCATCTTCCCTTTGAACTAGTCTCTTCCAGGCTAGTTCTTCAACACACTTGTCCATATACACTTTGACAAGTCTCTTCTAGACTTGTCAATCTACAGTGCCAACAGTCTCTTCCAGACTTATATTGGACCTTAATTGTCTAGTCTTGACTCACTAGACATTCTTGTCCGTTTCATATACTGGCCATGCAACTCAGGCGTTTAGATTTCAAGAGGGATCCTTCCAAAAAGAAAAACCAAATAAAATATGTAATAAAGAAATCAACAAAAATGTAATAGTTGTCACAGTCTTGTGACATACCTCCCTCTCGAAATTGCAAACGTCCTCGTTTGCATAAATGTTATATATGCTTCCAGCTAACCCAGTGAACTTACACTTGGCAGCACATGTACAACAGATACATGCTATCAGTCAACATTGTGAACTAAACACACTGTTAACACATGTATGTTGTAACTGTGAAACATGGCAGGCTATCATCATGTGACTGCACATCACTGTTTCCAGATATAGTGGCCGGTACACCGCAATGATATCCCCATAGTGGCAGATTCTCATTTGATGACTCCACATCACCCTGACTAGAGATCTAGTGGCCGGTACATCAAAATGATATCCCCACTGAGTCAATTCACAAAATACATGCCCAATCGAGTAACCATTGTTACAACATGTATTCAATTCAATAGAAGTAAAAACTGTATTCTTGCAAGCAAAATACTTACTTCTTTAGCACAGAGAAAACCATATGGACACAATAAGTGTTAACCTGTACAAAATCTGTTTCTGTACATAATTTCTCTCTTAAGCAATTGTCACTTTGACAATCTATTTCAGCTTAGAGATACAAGGGGTCAAGGTAGGTTACAAGCGAAATGCTTCAAGGTAAAGTTCCAACACATTAGGTGACTCTGCAAGTTCACCTTCATCCATCCACTTAGCATCTATAGCTGGATAGTTCTTCAACTTAACCAAATACCTTCTAGCAACCTTGCCTTTCACTTTCCTTTCCTTGTGTGTAAGTACCTGTTCTGGAATAAGAATTTCATCAAGTTCCTCAACTTCGGGCTGTTCCTCAACTGGCATATCTTCTGGCACATCACCCACATAGGGTCTAAGAAGACTTACATGGAAAGCATTATGAATCTTCCAATTGTCAGGCAATTTCAGCCTATAGCTGACATCACTAATCTTCTCTGTTACTTGAAAAGGCCCATAGTATCGCATACTAAGCTTAGTGAAAAGACTTTCCTTGCCTTCCCGCTTCTTTAAGCGTGCCTTTTCAAACCGCAACAGTACCCAATCGCCAAGTGAAAATAACAATTCATGACGGTGATGATCAACAGCTTTCTTTTGCTTTGCCTGAGTCCTTTCAAGGGCATGCTTAACTTTTTGATACATTTCACCCATACTCTGCACATATTGATCTGCTTGAAAGATCTTATCCTTTGTATGCAAAATGGGAGGAACCTTTTTACCACCTTCAACAATTTCAAAAGGGGCTTTGCCTGTTGATGAATGCACAGTATTTTTGTATGCATACTCGACCAAAGGCAAATATTGCTCCCACTTTGACTTGTGCTCTGATACATAGCACTTAAGCAAATCCAAGACAGTAGAATTTGCCTCTTCTGACTGTCCATTAGTCTGTGGATGAAATGCTGATGAGAACTTAAGCGTTGTGTCCATGTTCTCAAATATGCCTCTCCAGAATAGACTTGTCATCTGTGGATCACGGTCACTGACAATAGACTGTGGCATACCATGATACTTGAAGACATTGTAGATAAACAAACGTGCCATGTGATCTGGTTTTATCTTCTTCTTGACAGGAATGAAATGAGCCTGTTTGCTAAACCTTCAAATAATAGTCCATATCCCATCATTCCCTGTCTCTGTCCTTGGAAGATCAAAGATAAAATCCATAGCTATGCTTTCCCATGGTTTATCTGGAATAGGCAATGGCTGTAAAAGCCCTGGTGCTTTTTGCCTGTCAAACTTGATCTTCTGGCAAATCAAACACTGCTGCACAAAAGCATCCACGTCTCTTCTCAAAGTAGGCCAATAAAAGAATGTCTCTACTGCTTTGACTGTTGCATCAATACCACGATGCCCTGCATACGGTGGAGAATGACTCTCTGTCATAACTTTTTGTCTCAATGGCATAGTCACACATAGTCTACCATGCATCAACATGAAACCATCCTTGAGAATATAATGCTCATGATGTTTGTCCATTAACAAGCTGATCAAAGATCCTTGCAAAATCTTCATCATCAGCATACTGTTCCTTCATATCATCAAGCTCATGATGATAAGGAATTGACACAGCAGAAATTTGTGGCTTCCTTGACAAAGCATCAGCGACAACATTCTTTTTGCCTTCCACATGCACAATCTGAAAATGAAACATTGACAAAAAGTTTGCCCAATGCATATGCTTTTCTGACAGCTTAGTCTGAGTTAACAAATAACGCAATGTCTGATGATCTATCTGGACAACAAAATCTGCCCCAAGTAGGTAGTGTTTCCAACAAGAAAGGGCATAAATCACAGCCAGCAATTCTTTCTCATAGGCCTGCATAGTCTTTTCCAGCCCTCGCAAGATTCTGCTTTCTTAAGCCACTACCCGGCCATCTTGCATTAACACTGCACCAATGCTATTGCCACAGGCATCACACTGGACAACAAATGACTTTCTAAGATCTGGCAGAATGATCACTGAACTAGAAGTTATCTTTTCTTTAAGAAGATTAAAAGCTGAAATCTCTTTCTGTGTCCACTGGAAAGAGAATCCTTTCTTCTGTAAAGCATGTAAAGGTGAAGCAATCTCTGCAAAATTGCGAATGAACCTCCTGTAGTAAGAACACAAACCCAAGAAGGTTCTAACATCATGGACAGTCTTCAAATCCGGCCATGTTCTAATTGCTTCAACCTTAGCAGGATCCATTGGGACACCATCCTTTGACACTATGTGCCCCAAGAACTGGATTTCTTCCAAGAAGAACTCACTCTTCTTGCCATTGATAAGCAACCTATTACTGCAAAGCTCATCAAAGACTGCTTTCAAGTGTTCTCTATGCTCCTATTCATTCTTTGAAAAGACAATCATGTCATCAAAGAATGTACCAACAAACTGCCTGTATGGACGAAAAATCCTGTCCATCAATCGATTAAATGTAGCAGGAGCATTAGTAAGTCCAAATGGCATTACCAAGAACTCATAGAGACCAAACGTGGTCCTAAATGCAATCTTATGCACATCCTCTTGCTTAATCCTAATCTGATGGTATCCACTCTTCAAATCTATCCTGCTGAAAATTGACGCTCCTTTCAAACGGTCAAGGATGTCGTCAATTCTTGGAATGGGGAACCTGTTCTTGATGGTACTCTTGTTCAACGCACGATAATCTATGCACATGAGCCAAGAGCCATCCTTCTTCTGCACTAAGAGCACTGGTGAGCAAAAGGGAGATGAACTGGGCTGAATCAGCCATTTCTCTAACGGCTCATTCACCTAGCTCAATATCTCTTTCTGTTGGGCTGCACTAACCGTATACGGAGGTCTATTTGGTGGGCTACTACCTGGCACCAAATCTATCGCATGATCCTCAAACCTCTCTGGTGGCAACTGTGATGGTAATGAGTCAGAAAAACAATCACTGAACTGAGACAAGAAAGTAGATCTGTCTCTTTTTAACATAAAGAAATTTGACTCATCATTATCCTTGATATCACGTGCAAAAATCAAGTACGCAGAAAGATGATTCTGTATTACAGATGTAATGGCAGAAGTTGATACAACAGGTATAGACTCTCCTTTAAGCTTCACATCAAGCACATGAGTCTTTCCCTTATGTTCCAAAGTCAGTGTCTTGTTAAAGGCATCCAACACACCATGCTTTCTGAACATCCATGGCATTCCTAACAAGACATCACAGCCTTCAAGTGGCATGATATAAAATTCTTCTGCATCAACATAAGACTGTACATGAAGACGCAGCTTTCCAAGAATGGGTGTCACAGACTCTGAGTGGCCAGGACATGCCAACGGTGCCTCTGCTGTGTAGCCCATCTCATATGCTCTGATGCCCAAAGTAGAAGCCAACTTTGGTGAGATAAAGTTTGCCTTAGCTCCAGGATCAAAGAAAATGAGTACATGTTGATCCGTAACTTTACCCCAAGCTCTGCAAAGCTCATTAGCATCCGAGTGTGGCTTGTCTCCCAGCATATCTGGCACTAAACCTACTGAAGGTTTGGGCTTCTTTCCTTTCCTGTCCTCTTTATCATTATCAGTTGGTCTCTTATTCTTGTCTGGACAATTAGACACAATATGACTAGTCTGCTCACAGATAAAGCACTTCCTCTCAGCCATTAAAGCCTTTCTCTCTTCAAGAGACTTCCGTACAAAAGGTTTCTTCTGGTCCTTTGACTGCTGTCCAAAGGACTTGGCTAGCTTCTTCTTGAACTGCCAAGGTTTACCTGTGCTTTGAGAAATTTGAGAAATCTGTTTACCAAATGGCTTTAAAGCGAGGTATCCTAACCGGACTAGACGGCAATGGAACCATGAAACTGGCCTGTTCAGTGGGAAGGGCGGTAGTGTACAACCAAAATATATAAATGCTTTCACCCAATTTACAGTCGTCCACTTTACCTGAACTTAAAGACACAGAATCAGGAAGAAAAACAGGAAGCTAAAATGCTCTTGTTGCCACAAAGACACCCTGTTGGCCCCTAAGTTAGGTGCCCCTTGCGGTTTCTTTATTTTTAAAAAGAGAGGGAGTACAATGGGCTGTCTTTCACCTATTCTGGGTGAAATTTGGCAGCATAACAGTACAATTACTGACCCAAAACAAGCCGACTAGAAGGGGAAACTTTGCTCAAGTCTGAATCTTCTGGTCGGAGTGCAGAATTGACCATTTCAGCCTGCTGTAATTACTGGTTCAGACCTGTTCTGAAACCTGTTTACAACTCATACTATTCCCTGTACTATTCAGCCCACTGTAATTACTGGTTCAGACCTGTTTTGACACCTGTTTTCAGCTCATATTGTTCCCTGCACTGTCCTGCATCATCTGTGCCAAGTGCTCCTTGATTGTGACATCAACTAGGCTCTGAAATACCCTCTGAACAGTCCAGAATCAGTTCTGGTTTAGTGCTGTTTCAGGCACTTGCTTGGTGAGGTTACCACCCTCACCTGTCCCTGCTGGGAACTGCAAACAACTTCTCCTGTTCCTGAAGAAAGGAGGCTCTTGCCTCATGCAAAAACAATATATTCCACAGAGTTGTACCTGAATCAAAAGAAAGGCCCTTGATTCTGCAGCATAACCATACCGTCAGGGAGAGAGAGAGTAGGAAGCAAGCCCAGCCCTCTGTGCATCATAGACAAGGTAGGGCAGCTCTCAAGAGCTCTCCATCTGCAACAATCCATCTCCCTTTCACAAAATGAGCCCCCTATGCATTGAAACTCGTTTTTGTGCTCCCTCTCTCTCTCTTTTGGGAATTTATGCCCAAATTGTGACACATGGCATACATGTAACAATTTTCCTGTTTAAACCTTTCGGTCTAAAATTCTCCATCCTCGGTTCAACATTTAACCTCGGCACAGACCAGAGGATTAATCCTCGTACAAAAACAAAGATAATGACGCGAATAAATTCTGAGGTCCAAAAATAGTAACTCCCTAAATTTTAGGAGTTGCTTCCATTGCATCCCCACTAGTCTTCTGACCATCTTTGCAGACTATGGCTACATCCAAATTTGTAATGTAGCTCAACTGAAAGTGAATTTCCATTGATGACCCCACATGGGCTAATCTCTTGCAGATTTATCCATCTTCGCTTTGAACTAGTCTCTTCCAGGCTAGTTCTTCAACACACTTGTCCATATACACTTTGACAAGTCTCTTCTAGACTTGTCAATCTACAGTGCCAACAGTCTCTTCCAGACTTATATTGGATCTTAACTATCCAGTCTTGACTCACTAGACATTCCTGTCCGTTTCACATACTGGCCATGCAACTCAGGCGTTTAGATTTCAAGAGGGATCCTTCCAAATAGAAAAACCAAATAAAATATGTAATAAAGAAATCAACAAAAATGTAATAGGTGTCACAGTCTTGTGATATGTAGCCTGGATTTCAGGGAGTTCAGGGTAGTTTTCGCATGCCACAAGGCACTTTTGGTATGGCTGGTTATCAAAACCAGCAAGCAAGTATTGTGTCTATAAGCCCCGTAGTCAGTGGTTCGGCAACTCCTATGCCACCTGTTAGTGTTCCTATGTTACAGGCATATCCTACGGACCCTTTGATGGCTCATGAGAAGCCAAAGCCATACAAGGAAGGTGGTGCAGCTGTACAGTTTGACATCTTTCGAGGATTTGAAGATAGGACTAAGGCTCTTTCTTTCTTACAGCAGTTTGATGTAGCATTTGCAGGAGGGAACTTTACAGAGCCTTCTAAGGTCCGGAAAGCTACCACCTTTCTTAAGGACAATGCTAGTCAGTGGTGGAGTACACTATTGATGCAAGGATAGGCTCCTACCACTTGGTCTTACTTTAAGCAAGTATTTGCTTCTGCTTGGTTGACTAATGAATTTGAGATCGATGTTATGTTAGCTTGTCACAATTTGGATGCATCTAACTGCAAGGATGTGGAAGACTATAACAAGAAGTTTTGGGAGGCTTTACTTCCAGTCACTTCTTACACGGTTGTGCCATTGACCGAGCAGATAGAGAAATATTGCTGCGGGCTGCCCAAGGAACTCCGGAATTCTTGTACAAAGACAAAGGTCACCACTTTGACTCAGTTAATTGAGAATGCCAGCACAGGAAATGCATTATTGTTGGGACAGTCAAGTGGTTTTGGGGGCAGCATTAAACAGGACAAATCTGAGAAATTATCAGCAAAGAAGCCATTTGGTAAACAGATTTCTCAAATTTCTCAAAGCACAGGTAAACCTTGGCAGTTCAAGAAGAAGCCAGCCAAGTCCTTTGGACAGCAGTCAAAGGACCAGAAGAAAATTTTTGTACGCAAGTCTCTTGAAGAGAGAAAGTCTTTAATTGGATAAGAATAACTGACCAGCTGATGATGATAAAGAGGACAGGAAAGGAAAGAAGCCCAAACCTTCAGTAGGTTTAGTGCCAAATATGCTGGGAGACAAGCCACACTCGGATGCTAATGAGCTTTGTAGAGCTTGGGGTAAAGTTAGGGATCAACATGTACTCATTTTCTTTGATCCTGGAGCTAAGGCAAACTTTATCTCACCAGAGTTGGCTTCTACTTTGGGCATCAGAGTATATGAGATGGGCTACACAGCAGAGGCACGGTTGGCATGTCCTGGCCACTCAGAGTCTGTGACACCCATTCTTGGAAAGCTGTGTCTTCATGTACAGTCTTATGTTGATGCAGAAGAATTTTATATCATGCCACTTGAAGGCTGTGATGTCTTGTTGGGAATGCCATGGATGTTCAGAAAGCATGGTGTGTTGGATGCCTTTAACAAGACACTGACTTTGGAACATAAGGGAAAGACTCATGTGCTTGATGTGAAGCTTAAAGGAGTGTCTATACCTGTTGTATCGGCTTCTGCCATTACATCTGTAATACAGAATCATCTTTCTGCGTACTTGATTTTTGCACGTGATGTCAAGGATAATGATGAGTCAAATTTCTTTATGTTAAAAAGAGAGAGGTCTGCTTTCTTGTCTCAGTTCAGTGATTGTTTTTCTGACTCATTACCATCACAGTTGCCACCAGAGAGGTTTGAGGATCATGCGATAGATTTGGTGCCAGGCAGTAGCCCACCAAATAGACCTCCGTATACGGTTAGTGCAGCCCAACAGAAAGAGATATTGAGCTAGGTGAATGAGCCGTTAGAGAAATGGCTGATTCAGCCCAGTTCATCTCCCTTTTGCTCACCAGTGCTCTTAGTGCAGAAGAAGGATGGCTCTTGGCGCATGTGCATAGATTATCGTGCGTTGAACAAGAGTACCATCAAGAACAGGTTCCCCATTCCAAGAATTGACGACATCCTTGACCGTTTGAAAGGAGCGTCAATTTTCAGCAGGATAGATTTGAAGAGTGGATACCATCAGATTAGGATTAAGCAAGAGGATGTGCATAAGATTGCATTTAGGACCACGTTTGGTCTCTATGAGTTCTTGGTAATGCCATTTGGACTTACTAATGCTCCTGCTACATTTAATCGATTGAGGGACAGGATTTTTCGTCCATACAGGCAGTTTGTTGGTACATTCTTTGATGACATGATTGTCTTTTCAAAGAATGAATAGGAGCATAGAGAACACTTGAAAGCAGTCTTTGATGAGCTTTGCAGTAATAGGTTGCTTATCAATGGCAAGAAGAGTGAGTTCTTCTTGGAAGAAATCCAGTTCTTGGGGCACATAGTGTCAAAGGATGGTGTCCCAATGGATCCTGCTAAGGTTGAAGCAATTAGAACATGGCCGGATTTGAAGACTGTCCATGATGTTAGAACCTTCTTGGGTTTGTGTTCTTACTACAGGAGGTTCATTCGCAATTTTGCAGAGATTGCTTCACCTTTACATGCTTTACAGAAGAAAGGATTCTCTTTCCAGTGGACACAGAAAGAGATTTCAGCTTTTAATCTTCTTAAAGAAAAGATAACTTCTAGTTCAGTGATCATTCTGCCAGATCTTAGAAAGTCATTTGTTGTCCAGTGTGATGCCTGTGGCAATAGCATTGGTGCAGTGTTAATGCAAGATGGCCGGGTAGTGGCTTAAGAAAGCAGAATCTTGCGAGGGCTGGAAAAGACTATGCAGGCCTATGAGAAAGAATTGCTGGCTGTGATTTATGCCCTTTCTTGTTGGAAACACTACCTACTTGGGGCAGATTTTGTTGTCCAGATAGATCATCAGACATTGCGTTATTTGTTAACTCAGACTAAGCTGTCAGAAAAGCATATGCATTGGGCAAACTTTTTGTCAATGTTTCATTTTCAGATTGTGCATATGGAAGGCAAAAAGAATGTTGTGGCTGATGCTTTGTCAAGGAAGCCACAAATTTCTGCTGTGTCAATTCCTTATCATCATGAGCTTGATGATATGAAGGAACAGTATGCTGATGATGAAGATTTTGCAAGGATCTTTGATCAGCTTGTTAATGGACAAACATCATGAGCATTATATTCTCAAGGATGGTTTCATGTTGATGCATGGTAGACTATGTGTGACTATGCCATTGAGACAAAAAGTTATGACAGAGAGTCATTCTCCACCGTATGCAGGGCATCGTGGTATTGATGCAACAGTCAAAGCAGTAGAGACATTCTTTTATTGGCCTACTTTGAGAAGAGACGTGGATGCTTTTGTGCAGCAGTGTTTGATTTGCCAGAAGGTCAAGTTTGAGAGGCAAAAAGCACCAGGGCTTTTACAGCCATTGCCTATTCCAGATAAACCATGGGAAAGCATAGCTATGGATTTTATCTTTGATCTTCCAAGGACATAGACAGGAAATGATGGGATATGGACTATTATTTGAAGGTTTAGCAAACAGGCTCATTTCATTCCTGTCAGGAAGAAGATAAAACCAGATCACATGGCACGTTTGTTTATCTACAATGTCTTCAAGTATCATGGTATGCCACAGTCTATTGTCAGTGACCGTGATCCACAGATGACAAGTCTATTCTGGAGAGGCATATTTGAGAACATGGGCACAACGCTTAAGTTCTCATCATCATTTCATCCACAGACTGATGGACAATCGGAAGAGGCAAATTCTATTGTCTTGGATCTGCTCAAGTGCTATTTGTCAGAACACAAGTCAAAGTGGGAGCAGTATTTGCCTTTGGTCAAGTATGCATACAATAATACTGTGCATTCGTCAACAGGCAAAGCCCCATTTGAAATTGTTGAAGGTGGTAAAAAGGTTCCTCCCATTTTGCATACAAAGGATAAGATCTTTCAAGCAGATCAGTATGTGCAGAATATGGGTGAAATGTATCAGAAAGTTAAGCATGCCCTTGAAAGGACTCAGGCAAAGCAAAAGAAAGCTGTTGATCATCACCGTCGTGAATTGTTATTTTCACTTGGTGATTGGATACTGTTGCGGTTTGAAAAGGCACGCTTAAAGAAGCGGAAAGGCAAGGAAAGTCTTTTCACTAAGCTTAGTATGCGATACTATGGGCCTTTTCAAGTAACAGAGAAGATTAGTGATGTCAGCTATAGGCTGAAATTGCCTGACAATTGGAAGATTCATAATGCTTTCCATGTAAGTCTTCTTAGACCCTATGTGGGTGATGTGCTAGAAGATATATGCCAGTTGAGGAACAGCCCGAAGTTGAGGAACTTGATGAAATTCTTGTTCCAGAACAGGTATTGGCACACAAGGAAAGGAAAGTGAAAGGCAAGGTTGCTAGAAGGTATTTGGTTAAGTTGAAGAACTATCCAGCTATAGATGCTAAGTGGATGGACGAAGGTGAACTTGCAGTGTTACCTAATGTGTTGGATCTATACCTTGAAGCATTTTACTTGCAACCTACCTTGACCCCTTGTATCTCTAAGCTGAAATAGATTGTCAAAGTGACAATTGCTCAAGAAAGAAATTATCTACAGAAAGAGATTTTGTACAGGTTAACACTTATTGTGTCCATATGGTTTTCTTAGTGCTAAAGAAGTAATTATTGCTTGCAAGAATACAATTTTTACTTCTATTGAATTGAATACATGTTGTAACAATGGTTACTCGATCGGGCATGTATTTTGTGAATTGACTCAGTGGGGATATCATTTTGATGTACCGGCCACTAGATCTATAGTCAGGGTGATGTGGAGTCATCAAATGAGAATCAGCCACTATGGGGATATCATTGTGGTGTACCGGCCACTATATTTGGAAACAGTGATGTGGAGTCGCATGATGATACTCTGCCATGTTTCACAGTTAGAACATATATGTGTTAACAGTGTGTTCAGTACACAATGTTGACTGATGGCATGTATGTGTTGTACATGTGCTGCCAAGTGTAAGTTCATTGGGTTAGCTGGAAGCATATATGACATTCATGCAAACGAGGACGTTTGCGATTTCGAGAGGGAGGTATGTCACAAAATTGTGACAACTATTACCTTTTTGCTGATTTCTTTATTACTACTTTATTTGGTTTTTCTTTTTGGGAGGATCCCTCTTGAAATCTAAATGCCTGAGTTGCATGGCCAGTATGTTGAAACGGACAGGAATGTCTAGTGAGTCAATTTAAGGTCCAGTACAAGTCTGGAAGAGACTGATGGCATTGTAGATTGACAAGCCTTGAAGAGACTGATGGCATTGTAGATTGACAAGCCTGGAAGAGACTGGTTAAAGTGTATATGGACAAGTGTGTTGAAGAACTAGCCTTGAAGAGACTAGTTCAAAGTGAAGATGGACAAATCTGCAAGAGATTAGTCCATGCGGGCTCATCAGTGGAAATTCACTTTCAGTTGAGCTACATTGCAAATTTGGATGTAGCCATAGTCTGCAAAGATGGTCAGAAGACTAGTGGGGATGCAATGGAAGCAACTCCTAAAATTTAGGGAGGTACTATTTTTGGACCCCAGAATCTGTTCGCGTCATTATCTTCGTTTTTGCAGGAGGATTAATCCTCTGGTCTGTGCCGAGGTCAAATTTTGCACTGAGCATGGAGAATTTTAGACTGTAAGGCTAGAACGGGAAACACCTTCCCTTGCTGCCATTTGGTACAAATTTGTGCACTTACCTCTTTATAGAGGGGCTGGCATGCAGTTTTTTGGGTATTGGGTGCTCATTTGTGAAAGGGAAGATGGATAGCTGCAGATGGAGAGCTATTGAGAGTTGGTCTACCTTGTCTATGATGCACAGAGGGTTGAGCTTGCTCCCTACTTTCTCTTTCTCTCTCCCTGACAGTTATGGTTATGCCCCAATTGAGGGCCTTTCTGCTGATTTATGTACAGTTGTGTGGGAATATGGTGTTTTTTGCATGAGACAAGAGCCTCGTTTCTCCAGGAACAAGAGTAGTTGTTTGCTGCCCAGAAGCAGGAACAGGTGAGGGTGGTAACCTCACCAAGCAAGTGTCTGAAACAGCACTAAATCAATTCTGTTTTTGGACTGTTCAGAGGTTATTTCAGAGCCCAGTTGATGTCAAAATCAAGGGGCACTTGGCATAGATGTTGGAGAACAGTGCAAGGAACAATAAGAGCTGAAAACAGGTTTCAAAACAGGTCTGAACCAGTATTTGCACAAGGCTGAAATGGTTAATTTTGCACTCCAACCAGAAGTTTCAGACTTGGGCAAAGTTTCCCCTTCTGGTCAGTTTGTTTTGGGTCAGTAATTGTACTGTTATGCTGCCAAATTTCACTCAGAATAGGTGTAAGACAGCTCATTGTACTCTCTCTCTCTTTAAAAGTAAAGAAATACCGCAAGGGGCGCCTGACTTAGGGGCCAACAGGGTGTCTATGTCACAACAGGAGCATTCTAGCTTCCTGTATATCTTCTTGATTCTGTGTCTTTAAGTTCAAGTAAAGTGGGCGACTGTGAATTGGGTGAAAGCATTTATATATATTGGTTGTACACTACCGCCCTTTACAGTGAACAAGCCGGTTACACTTTGACTGCTCAACCATCTCAATTGACAACTTTTTCAACTCTAGAGGGCTTGTCTTACTGGTCTACAGAGGTGCACATCGTCTCCGTAGTGATATTGGATGCGAGGCTCGTTCATATTTGTGAGTTGTCTCTCAACGAGGTTACCGCAGAGGCCCACTTGTCACTTGTTATTTGTTTCAGCAGCTTTGTCGGTTGGGGCGAGCAGTTTTCTTTACAGTAATCACAGTTGAGAACTTTGACTCTCAGACTGGTTTAGTGATTGCTCGTGGTGAGGCATAAGCTAATGGCCTATACCACATGACACTTTCTGACCAGACCGACAACCAAGGACTCCATGTTCCATAGCTTCCAGGCATTAGCCACATCTCAGGAGCCTACGAACAATGAGCGTCTTTGGAATTTTCTCATAGGACATCTTGGTTATGACTCTTTTTATGAGTTGTCATGCCGTGCCCTGGTTGAGGGCCTTCCACCTGTGAAGCTAGTTTGAGATGTCTATAAAGCATGTCAGCTCTGGAAGCAGCACCGTACCCCATTTCCTCAGCAGTCCAGACATCGTGCTGAGGCGTCTCTTAGATTGATTCATTTTGATCTTTGTGGATCGATATCCACTGCCGCCTTGAATGGTGCGTTGTACTTCTTTTTGATAGTGGATGATCATTCTAGATACATGTGGATATACTTTCTCAAGCATTAGTCAGATACTTTCACATATTTTTTTGCTTGGGTGCTGCTGGTAACCAGGTTGGATGTCGTGTTGGTTGCATGAGAAGTAATAGCGGTAGTGAGTTTATCTCCCATGACTTTTCCGAGTTTCTACAGTGACATGGAATCTCTCGCCAGCTCATCTCTACCAACTCCCCCTCTCAGAATGGAGTTGTAGAGCATAGGAACCGGACAATCATGGAAATGACATGCTCTATGTTGTTCGCAGTAGAGCTTCCTGAG
The DNA here is from genome assembly GCF_053477565.2 of Lygodium microphyllum. NCBI lineage: Eukaryota > Viridiplantae > Streptophyta > Polypodiopsida > Schizaeales > Lygodiaceae > Lygodium > Lygodium microphyllum. The sequence goes on from NC_141144.1 coordinate 133,944,374, forward strand.
CACCTTTGGGTCAAGGCTGTTAACACTTTGGTGTACATCCTCAACTGATATCCGACTGCGGGAGTGCCTTTCTCAACGGTTATTTGGAGGAGAAAGTCTATGTGGAGGAGTCACTAGGATTTCCTTCAGGGAACCCGAGGGATAAGGTATTCCGCTTGCAAAAAGCTCTTTATGGGCTAAATCAAGCACCGGGGTCTTGTTTCCACAGGACGGATAGCTTCTTACAGATTCACAGATACCATTCTATCCCTTATGACGCGAACTTATATGTTGGATCTACTATAGAGAGGGTCAGCTATATTCTGCTATACGTTGATGACTCAGGCTCAGATTCTACTGCCATAGTATAAATTAAGGCTAAGCCTAGTGCTACTTTCGAGATGACAAACCTTGGTTTGTTATCTTACTTCTTGGGGATGGAGATAGTTCAATTTGGGGCTATATTTTTGTGTCACAACAGGAGTATGCACTTCAGCTCGTGGAACAACACACTTCGGATCAGACATGGCTAGTGGCTACCCCTCTTGATCTTACTGTTCACTTGTCGAAGGATACGTTAGGTTAGGCCTTTTATGCACATACCTATCAATTTGTTGTACGAAAACTTCTTTGGTTGATTCATACCAGGCCAGATTTAGGTTACTTAGTTAGCATACTCAGTCAATATTTCATAGTACCTAGGATGTCACATTGGATTGCATGTCTTTGTGTGTTGTGTTATTTATGGTGTACTTATTTTTTTGGTCTAACATATGGTTCTGGTTTATGTTTGCAGAGGTACACTGATTTTGATTGGGCAGGAGATTCTGACACCTAGCGTTCCCATGGCGGCTATCTCTTTATCTTGGACATGGCTCCCATTTTGTGGTCCAACTATAAGCAGGAGACGGTGGCGGCTTTCACGGCTGAGGCTGACTATAGGGCTCTCTTTGATGGTACCACTGAGGCCATCTACTTGAGGAGCTCACTGGCGTTACTTCATTTTCCTTGTGACTCTCCCATTGTTGTCTATTGCGACATCCAGAGTGCTATTGTTCTTGTGGGCAATTTGATCATCACACCACGGACGCGGCATATTGGAAGCCACTTCCACTTTTTCAGAGAGCAGGTTGAGCTAGACATTATCCGCCTAGAGTTTGTGCCTTTCTCTCAAAGAATTTTGTAGATATCTTGACCAAAGTGATCAACCGACCGGTTTTTCAGTACCTGCTACCTAGGATCGGCTTGGGTACACCTTCCCTATTTCTTCAAATTGACGTGGAGAGGGTGCTTTCCTCTTGCTTTTCCTTCCAGTTTGAGAGGGGGCGGCTTTTTCTCTTGATAGTGACAATGATGATGCTTACAAATTTTTAGACATTCATTTATTCTTTTGTATTCTATTATGGACATTTGTAACTTCATCCGCACTGTCAGGGTGATATGATTGTAAAAGGGCGCTTGGGCAAGTAAACAATCCCCCTGTGAGGGCACTGTTCAAGTGGCACCGTTGCATAGTATTTTGCGTGAGCATGACATCTTGCTTCTTCCTTTGCATTACTCCATGCATTGGCATTCTGTTCATGTAAACATGCATTGTGCACATTTATCCATTTTCGGTTTTTTGGAGTGGTCGAATTTGGATGCATCATATTCGTGGCATTGCACATGGCAGTCTCCAAGGCAGTTTTTTTCTAGCTTGTTTTGCTTGGTTCACATATTTGCTATACCCACACCTTAGTTATTTTCCTTCTTTACCGACACCTAGTAATGGTAGGGATAGTATGCTTGTTTTGTGAAGGTCTTGGGTTTGACTATCTCTTATTACTCTTCCGTATTGGGGCATGAATACTCATAGGAAAAAAATTGATTTGCAACCCTCATTTAATGCTAAATCTTTCAAATCTAAAAAGCCCTTAAAAGAAAAAGTCCATAGCTGATTCTATCTCTTTGTAGGGCTTGGTAGGCCACTGGGCAGTCAATGAGCACTCTTTGTCCAATGCCTTGTTTTCTCTGGGGTGATCACTTGGGCTCCCTTGGTAAGATAATCATCTCCTTTGTAGTCTTAGTAGGCAACTAGACAGCCGACGTGGGCAATCAATGCACACCCTTTTTCCGATGCTTTGGTTGCTTTGGGGTGGGATGCCTTGGGGTCAAATACAAAGAAAAAGGGCTTGGTTGGCCTTCCTTCTCATGGCACCGTTGTTGGGCTTGAGAGGGGATGTTGAGCTAAAAATGCATTAGCTTTACGAAAACAATCCCAAAACATGCTTAATTAATGAAGAAACCTTGTTTATTTAAAAGAAATGCGTTTCTAGAGAGTGTCTGTGTCCCATAAGCACAAACCCACTTGGGAGTTCAAAATTTCTATAAATAAGTATGGTGTTCTCTATTTAGCTCTTAATCTCGTTTTTGTAGGTTTTCAGGTGTTTTCAGCTTATTGGGCACACCTCTTTTGTGGAGGAGATCGCAGACTTAGCTAACCCTTGCTGTTGTTTACAGTTTGGCGCCTATTTCTAGCCTTCCACCTGCAGTAATTGTTTACAGCAAAGCGACTGTTACTGATCACTCTCCATTCAGAAAATAATCTCGTTTTTGCAGATTTTGGGTATTTCAGCTTGCTACCTACACCCTGGACGTAGAGGACATCACGCCAAGCTAGCCATTGCTGACTATAACAGTCTGGGGCCTATTTCTAGCCTACCACACACTGTTCAGAGCTGATTTCAGCATCTTGACTGTTGTTGCTGGTTTTTCTTGCGTTTTTAGTCTTTCTCTCTCTTGCACTGCCATCTGCATCAGATCCAGCCTTCCTTGGTTGCATTTGCTAGTGTTTGACATCCGGAGGTTGCCTTGCTGCAATTCGGGATTCATTTAGAGTGCGACACACTCTCTAGCTCATTATCCCTGCCTTGATCCTTGAGATATGAGTTTGAGGTCCAGTATTCATCAATTTGTGCTTGGTTGTACAATTGTTATTTGTGTTTCTGTATTAGGGTATTTCTTTACATTGACTAGCTATTTACTCAACCTTTGTAATAGACTTTCCCTTGTTACATAATTCTTGATATGGAAGTCCCTTAACAAGGCTGCTTTGTATTTGTATTTTTTGCCTCATGACACTTTCTTTTGAGGTGTGTTAATAGAATTTTTATTTTTCTTTGGAAAAAAGAATACTAGAAAGTAGGTATTAATTAATGCGAGTTCGTGGGTCAATTAATACATAGGACCACTAGGGAGTCAATATGGCCTAGCCAATTTGATTGTGGATAGGCATGTTTAATTTTTTGGGTAGGGACAAGGGATGAAATTATCTGAATTATTTATTCTGAAAAGTACTTAAATGACTAAAAAATCCATTAGGAAAGTTGCCAATTGACAAAACTTCCCCATGCAACTAGGGAAAAGGTGTTTGGAAGGTATTAGAAGATCATTTGAGTCGTTGTGGATGTTGCAAAAGGAAGAGAGGGAGCTGGTGCTGCAATTTTCTAGCCCATTGGTAGTCAGTGTAGCCTTTAGAGATTATCGGAGAGCTGTTGCCTACTGCTTAGGAGGCCATTAGAGGCAAGCCAAAGCCCTTGTAGGCTGTCTATAGGCAAGTGGCAACAATTTTGGGGTCCACAAGGGTAGGCCACTGCATGTTGGGGTTCTTGTTGATGGTGGGATGGAATCATTCAGCCATTTCCTACAAGGCAACAGCCAAGGTAATTGCAAAACATTTTGACCTTGAAACTTCTTACATAGGAAACATTATCTCATCACGAAACATTTCACCCTTAGGTAGGCCCCAAGCAAAATAGGGCATGAAATGACGAAATAACACATTTAGGATATATGTATTGAGCTGGGTTTCAATAGAAATTGATATTTTGTCTAGAGGGAAATTGATATGCAAAAGATTGCAGCTTGAAATGTTTCACTAGTGAAATATGTTTCACCTTTCACACCACCCAAAACGGGTTTCAAGGTACCATGGTAGCAGCAAATTTGAGGACTTTCTCATGATAGAACTTAGAGATTCTCTCTTGTCAACTTTCTCTCTCATCTACAGACATTTCCTCAACTTTTCTCAACCATTTATAGTAGATTTCATCCTTGGAATGTGAGTAACAGAGCATATGTTGTTGTTGTAAACCCTAATTTATAGTAGAAATTGGGGTTTAGCAGCCACCTCAGGTCCCATGTTAGGAAATTGAAGGGTTAGCACTTGAAATCAACTAGCTAGACTTTGAGGAATCACTAGAGATTTTAAGAAGATAGCCATCCCAATTGGATTTGGGGTTCATTTTGACTAGCCAAAGGTTGATTCAAGGCAAATATTTGTTAGATCAAGGGGAAAATTGATAAGTCTTTTTTTTGGAGATCTGCATCCATTATGGGGCATAAAAGGCTTGCTGGTCATTTTTGACAACAAGAGACACTAGATAATGAAGGAGATTGGAGCCAAATCTTAGTGTTCTTCATCCAATAATAATAGAAGCTAAAGAAATACCGCAAGGGGTGCTAGTTTTGGGGCCAAGCGGGAGTCTACTGTCCAAGATTATTCGGTAACATTTCTGTTTTAGTTTATGTGAAATTCTATGATTGTTGTAAGTAGTGCTTAATCAAGTTATTTACCACCCTTTTGAAGAAGGAAGGTTGGTCACCTAGATGTAACTCATTTTGTTAGTAGATAAGTTAGCTCATGAGCGAGTCTGTGCATGTGTATTTGTGGGCTTGGCATAGGGGATTCTATTAGGTGTTTTGGTGGCGTTTATTTTTTATGGTTTCTGGCATTTTTGGCTGGCCGACTTTATTTTTGGGCCATCATGATGCTAGCTGACCTGCTTTATTTTGGGCATTATTTTATGCCAATATTTTTGAGATCCCTCCTCCTCAGTGATTCATTCACATAGAGTCTTCCAAAGTAGGTCGTATTGGAGAGAGGGAGTTGGTGCTGATGCGCTCACATAACCAATGACGAGTCATTGTTGTATGTGACATTCTCAGGTTCTATATGTGGATTCCTTTTCTCGAACATATTTTTGAGTTCTCCCTTTGTAGTGTTCTTCTGTTCTCTCTTTTACACTTCCATTGCTTTACCCACTTCTGACAAGGTATTAGATGCCCATGGTAGGCCTTCATATGCTGTTTGTCTACTGTTGCAAATCTGCCCACTTCTTCTAGTGCTGCTGATCAGCTTCTTTCTGTCCACTGCTGCCCAAGGAACACTTGTCTATTGTGAATTGTTCAGTCTACAGCTCTCTTCTGCCTGTGTTTTACCTACAGCTGTATGCCTTTTAATTTCTGCATTGTTTACTTGCTGTACGACCTGCATTTAATGCTGTTACTGACTGTGTTTTGCTGTTCAACATCTGCATTTTCAGATCTGTTCGTCCCTGCAGATTGGGTGACTGATTTTCCAGGCTTTGTTGGCTGTCTGATCAGATTTTGTCTTTCTGCAGTGGTCATCTTATTTCTTGATCAGATTTTGTGTTTACACTGTGTGTGAACTCATGCATGTGCAGTCTGTGTTGTGTTTGGTTGTGCTCTCTCTCTCTTTTTTTGTAATGAGTAGTTATATTATATCAAATCACATGAGGAATACAAAGTCACAACAAAGAAACAGGAGGAATTGCTATATGCCAAGGAATCAAGTCCTCCTTGGAAAGAAGGCTTGCATGCTAAGTGAGATCTGATTGCCATTGTAGAAGACCCTTGAGCATAGCAATATGTCCTTCGACTTTAGAGGTTGAGTAAAAAAACGGATCCATTTCCAGTGACCGAGTTGTGCCAATAGTCCCAAAATCTGAGAAAGTGGAACAATATCGTCATATATGGTTGTGTCGAAGTGGGATATTTTGCCTTAGCACAAACCCACTCAGCAGGGTGCAGCGACAGCCCAACCACAACTCTCCCAATATCAAACAAGAGGTTCTAGATTTTTTCGGCTAAAGGGAAAAAAATAAAGATATGACGAGAGGATTTGACACAGGTAATGTAAAAAAAAAAAAAAAAAAAAAAACAATTGCCATTTGAGATTCGGCACCTTGAGCAAGCCAAGGCAAGGGGAAGTTCGTCGTCAATCAACAATCCACAGGAAGACCTTACATTTGAACGGAGTCTTGTTTAGCTAGCCTTTCATCACATTCATTTTCCACCAAGCCTTAGAATCTAGATTTATGTAGGCCCCAAACAACATTGACTTTGGTGATTGGCCAATGATCTTTGATCATGACATGATAGACTTGATTAGCTGAAGTCTTTTCAAGATTAAGTAGGCCCACAAGATCCCACTTTTGCTAAGGACGATCAAAATCAAGGGCGGGAAAGGGTTGCCTATACTGTAATAACATCAAAATTTGGCCCCCATCGAGGGGATCTGAAGAAGCATCTTGGTTGTGTGTAAAGACATCAGTATACTATGACTCACCATAGGAAGTACTCTCTCTCTTTCTCTCTCTCTCTCTCTCCTTTCTTTATGTGCTTCTATCCTCTTCAAATGGCACTTCCTTGCTACTCTCTTGATGATCAACGTCATGGCCCTAACTATCTCACATGGAGTGCTGCCATGAAAGAATGGTTTGTGCAAAAGTGATTATGATACATGGGTTCAAGAGCTATTGAGCAGCCCCAACGTCCCACTCCTATTCTAGATTATTGAGACCTTATCAACCATGATGAAAGTTGTGCTTACATGGGATTATGATGATGCTTGTGTGTATTCCGATCTTCAATGTATTTCTAAAGAGGTTTTATCAGCGCACACCTCTTGCAGAACAACTTCAATGATATGGGAGAAGTTGTTAGTAGTACAGTCAGCTGATGAGTGAGTTTGGGATGTGCCTTACTGGGATAGACATTATTGTGTTATTTAGGTATTCTTTATTGTTCATTATAGTGATCATTTTAACATTTATTGCTGGCCAACCAGCACTGAATGCTAGCTGACCTGATCACTTTATTGTCATTATTTTGTCCTATATGTTTGGGTTTCTCTTCCACATTCAATCATTCATCACTTGTATATTCCAGTGGATGTCCTATTGGAGAGAGGGAACTGGTGCAATGCCCCCCCAACCAGTGACTCATTGTTGTATGGGTCTGTCTCATGTTGGGTACATGGATTCCATTTCCTTAGCACATTTATGAGTTCTCCTTTGCAGTGTTCTTGTGTTTTCTCTTTCTTCTATCTTATGTTCAGTAGTTTACTTCAGCATTCTTCTATGCTTCCATCGTTGCATCCATTTCTGACATGGTATCAGATTTTAGGATCTACATTTGCATTGCTGTCTTTTGCTGATTATTGATCATCTCTGTTTGCTACAGCTAGGCGTTCAGTTTCTAGGGCTTTTCAGCCTTCCAAACTTTTCATTTTGCTGTTGTGATTATCTTCTAGACAGCGTTGACTGCGTATTTATTGTTGTTGCTGGCGTTTACTGATTTTCTTCATTATTTTACTGCTGGCAACAACATCTAACACTCCGTTGTGTTTTTACCTTACAGCATTTGCGTTTGCAGCCTTTGGGCTTGTGAAGGCTGAACAATAGGTTTTTCAGTCTCTGTTCGTCTTACATTGGCTGATTCTTCCCAATTTTTGCAGATTTTGTGGTCTCTACATTGTATATGAACTTTGTTTAGTGCCATCTATGTTGTGTTTTAGCTATACTCTCTTTCCTCCTCTTCTTTCCTTAATTTTTTCTTCCTATCCTCTCCAAATGGGTCCCCCCTGTTGTTCTATTGCTGAAAAGCTTCACAGCCTTGATGATATCTAACATGGAGTGCTGTTATGAAAGCATGGTTTGTGTAGATTCGGCTATGGTACGTTGTTTCTGGAGCTATTGAGTGTCATGAGCACCCCACTCCTCTTCTAGTTGACTTCAACGAGGACAATCACAAGGAAGTTGTGCTCACATAGGATTCCGATTATATCCATGCATATCCTTCCCTTTTTTGTTGTATCTCTAGAGAGGTTTTTTTGGCGGTCACCTTTTATAGGATTGCTTCAGCGATATGGGCGAAGCTTCATATGTTGTACAAGGCTCCCTCAAATATGTATGGAGCTACCCTTTATAGCCAGCTCCAGTAGATCGAGTTTGAGTCGAAGGATACTATCCACTCATTCTTGCTATTATTACATAGGTACAGGAGAGCTTCGTCACATGCAGTCTGTCCTTCCAAAGGCTCATCTTGTGGGGACTGTGCTCCATAAGCTCCCTCCAGAGTTTGATGGAGTGACCAATGCTTTGCGGGCCAAGACGTCATCAGTGCCAGAGAGCTTTACACATATGAAGTGATTTTAGGAAAGTGGTGTATGAACCTTCTATAATACAAACATAGCTCCAAAAAGCTGTGTACATCATGCAAGGTTCTCAAATGAGGTCAACTTCATATTGCTTTCACTTTTGCAAGATCCATTCTAGCACCATCTTTTGAGACAATGTGCCCTAAGAAGTCAATCTTTGACATGAAGAATTCACTCTTTTTTGCATTAATGACCAATTTGTGTTTTGTAAGTTTCTTAAACAAGGTAGTCAAATGCATTTGATGTTCTGCCTCATTCTTTAAAAAGACTATGATGTTATCAAAGAATGTGTCGATGAAAGACTCGTAGGGTTGAAAAATTCGATCCCTCATGCAATTAAACGTCACATGTGCATTTGTAAGCCCAAATGCTATGACGAAGAACTCATATAATCCAAAAGTGGTCAAAGCTGTCTTGTGCACATCTTCTAACCTTATATGTATCTGATGATACCCACTTTTAAGGTCTATTCTTCTAAAGATTGCTCTTTCCTCTAAGTGATCAAGGATATCATGAATCCTCGATATAGGAAATCTATTTCTAATGGTGTTTTTGTTCAAGGCATGGCAATTAATACACATTTGACACAAACCATTCTTTTTTCCATAGCCACATAGAATGGGTAGAACAGAGCCTTGGAACGTGGGAATGCTGTCCCCTAACGAATGGTATGAAAATAGTGTTCCCTACAGTTGGAGTGTTCCTTGTGTGCGTGTCACAACGTTCCCTACTTGGAACGTTCTAGTAGGGTAGCTCCATGTTGGAAAGAGAACATTCTAGCAAACACTCGTAGCGTGCCCATTTGGCAATTTGGACTAGTTGCCCACATCATCGTCTTTTCTTGCTCCCTCTGCATCATGCAACCTTGCCTACTTCATTTGCCCGCCTCGTCACGCAACTAGCTCCTATTTGCCATGCAGCACACTACCTACCATTCATGTAGCATGCTACTTGCCACCTCTTGGGTCCTAGTACTCGCACTGTACTGCGTGCGATCAAGACTTAGGAGGTGGCAGGTAGCATGCTGCATGGCTAGTAGTGTGTTGCATGGTAGACATGGGTTGGTTGTGTGATGAGGCGGGCAAATGGAGTAGGTAGGGTCACACGATGCAGACAAAGCAAGAGAAGACGACGATGTGGGCGACTAGTCCAAACCACCAAATGGGCGTGCTACAAGTACCTGCTGGAATGTTCTCTTTCCAACATGGAACTACCTTGCTAGAAACTGCATAGGTTATAGCAAGTTGCACCCCTCCCCCCCCTCCTCCCCTCCCTCTCTCTTTGTGTCCCTCTCTCTCACGTGTGCTCGCCTCAGGCTTAAGCCCGCTGTTGCTTGATCATCACAATAATTAGAAATGACTGCTGCTGGTTCCTTCCAAGGCTGAATTTGGCACAATGTACCTAGAGATTGGCCATGGCAGGATGAAGTGAACACTGAGTGCCCTGCTTGTGGTGGAGGAGCACATCGATGGACGTGCAAGCTATGTCCTTATGGACTATACTCCACCTTACATGGTATTGTTGAGTACATGAATTAGGCCATTCATGAGAAGTTCTGTAGTATGCTCAGTCATGCAATCTTATCCCATATATTTTGGGTTGAGATAGTTACTACTACTATAGTTCATTTGATTAACATATTTCCATGCATTGCTCTTGGTGGTAGAGTTGCAAAGGAGGTAGTTACTACTTTGCAGTTCATTTTATTAACAGATTCCCATGCATTGCTCTTGGTGGTAAAGTTGCAGTGGAGGTATGGTCTAGTAAACCTCCTTTAGATGCATACTTGAGAGTCTTTGGATGTGAGCCATTTTGCCATATTCCCAAAGATAAGTACGACAAGTTGGAAGTGGGGCTGATAAGGTGTGTGCTTGTTTCTTAGGGGAGGAACGAAAAGAGGTGTGCTTTGGCACATGAATGATGCCTAAGAAGAGGTGAGAGCTTGAGGCGTGTATAGCAAATCAAGATGCCTTGGCTCGATTGAGGTGACATATAGTCGTTGATCCCACCACATGCCTTCCAGGAGTAGCATTGGTTGCATTCTCTTCAATATTGACTATGACTACACTCTCATCCTCCCATGTCTAGAGTCAATGTATTAGAGGTTGGGGCATCTATTTTTAATGTATCCCGTATACGACAATAGAGTACCCTTGAGGCTTCGTGGGATCGGCGGAAGGAGGAGAACAATGCTATTGCCACTCTCTTTTTCTATGCGGATATCATTGCCTTTCATATTGCGAGATGTGAAATTTGTAAAATAATAAATGCTTGTTGTTTATCTATTAAATATTAAGGGGACAAATTTTGCTTTTTAATGATAAATCCTTATTTTGATAGTTGAAGTTTGTATCCAATACTATATATGTGAAATTTAAAATAATGATGTGTATTGTGTTTAATAATCAATTAGGTCAAAGTTCTTCAAGGAAATGTTGAAGAAGGTTACCGAATATGGCCCTACTTATATGCCACCATCATGAGAGCACTTTCATATCTCTCTCTTGGAGAGGGGGAGACGCAAGGTTGAGTAGATTGAAAAGGATACAAAGATACTTTGGATATGCCATGGTGTGACATTGATTGAAAATGGATGGAGTGATAGTTATTGGAGATCCATTCATGGGCTAGTAGCATATTCTTGTGGTGATATGTACTTTGTTTCATCTCATGATGCTTCAAGCACAGGTAAGAGTACTGATGTACTTGCCCATGAGTGGATAGACAACATTGAGATGATTGGGCCACAGAATGTTGTGGCATTCATGGCAGATGGTGAGCCAACAAATAGAGCAACTGGTGCTATGGTTGAGAGCTATTATCCTCACATTGTAGTTTGTTTTTGCATGGCTCATTGCTTAAACAATCTTCTCAAGGATATTGGTAAGCTTTTATGTGTTGAGTCGACCATTACTAAAGTTGCTAAGATGGTGATCTTTGTGCTCAATTGTCAATATGTTCGCCATGAATTTTTGAATAAGTCTAAAAAGATTCCCCTTAAGTACTCCTACACTCGCTTTGCTTACAACTTGATGCTGGGTCGTTTGAGGGAGTGCAGTAGTGCATTGAGATGGGTATTTATCAGTGATGAGTTCTAGAGCTCCCCTTTGGCTTCTACTCCTACAGGGATGTCATGCATAGATACAATTGAGGACATGGGATTTTGGGATGAGTTGAAGAGGATTGATGCCATGGTTCTGCCTGTTATACACCTATTGCGACTTGTACACGTGATGCAGCCATGTGTTGGCAAGGTCTATGAGGCTATGGATAGGATGATTGAGCGCCTAGAGGAGTTGGTGCTAGATGAGGATCGGTATGATGAGATCCTTGCCTTATGTGTAACATGTTGGGATGCCTATGCGTCTCCTTTACATTTAGTAGCATGCATGTTGGACCTAGAGTTTTAGGGTTGTGGGAAGGAGAGTGATAGGGAGATTGTTGATGGTTGGAAGTGCATCTTGGAGCGCATGGTTTTTGATTTTGAGACGAGGTGTATAGTGAAGGATCAACTTACACTCTACAGGAATTTCCGTGGTTCTATTAGTTGTGGTGATGCAAAGGTGGATGGGTTCACTATGGGCGATTCTTTGTAGTGGAAGGATTATGGCTATGATGGCTCTGAGATTCAACGCATAATAGTTCACATTTTGAGCGAGGCTGTTAACTCCTCTTGTTTGGAGCAATTGTGGAGCTCTTATAGCCACATTGCGTCCAAGAAAAGGAGCATCCTTAGTGTGTAGAAGGCTAGTGATCTTGTCTTCATTAGTGTAAACACATGTTTGCTTTGCAATGGTGTGATTGCAAAGGCCGATTCCTTTATTGAGTTGGAGATGAAGCAGGAGGAGGAGCAAAGAGCAAGGCAGGTCCCAGACTCAGGAGAGATTGACGAGGCAGCACAGGAGGTAGTAGAGGAGAGTACTAGTGATATGGCCGATGAGTCGACTCTTGAAGTCCTAGGACCTAAAGACAAGTATGATATATGATCATTGATGACAGATACCCACTCTCTCATTCATTCCTTACGGCTAATCCTTCAGTCCATCACTTCCACTCTCTCTTCGTCAGTTTTTTGACACTCTCTTCCATCATTTCTCTCTCCTCTCCTACTACCATCTCCACACTCTCTTGGCACCAGCCTTCATCTCCATTTGGTTGCGTTTATGTTGGCAGTGTGCTCCTCTTCAGTTGGCATCTATCCTCCATTGGCGGCGATAGTATCTTCTGTGCTCCTACACCTTGCATTTAGAGTCCACTCTCTCTTGGCGTCAGCATCCACCCTATCTAGCATCATCCCCCATCCTTTTGGCGGCTCCACCTTTTTGCGTTTGGCTGCCAGCGAGGTTTCTCACCATTTGGCATCTCTTTCCAGCAGGCGTCACCTTCATTAGAGGCAATTGCACCTTGCATGTGGTTCCTGGTTGCTTCCCACCCTTCTAACGTCACTCCATAGTTAGCGTTTTACTCCCAGAGGCTGTTTTCATATGCGTTTTCAACATCTGGCTCATCCGCACCACCTGGTGCCACTCCCGGAGGTTGTTTTCATTTGTGTTTTCAACATCTGGCTCATCCGCACCACCTGGTGTCACTCCTAGCAGCTGGCGTCACTTGATCAGGCTTGCGTTTCAGCCTTGCATTTGCAGATTCAGAGGCTCCTCACCCTTCGATGACAGTCTCCCTGCTCTAGGTGACACCTCCTCATCCTGTGTTTATAGACTTAGAGGCTTCTTTTGCAGTCTTCCTGCACTCTTGGGCTTCCTTTATGCTATGGCACCCTTGTATCAAAATCACTTCATTAGTATGATTTATCTTTCATCATCTTCTGTGTTTCTCTTCTCTCTGAGTGTTTGCCTATACATACTCTGTGTTTTCCCTCGCAAACCCTATTGTCTATGTGGTCAATTAGTCATTTTGACATGGTATTAGAGTTGGAGGTGCTCAGAGAGCTACAAAGATCCTCTTCATCAGAGAAAGCAAAGACCAATGGTGGGTTCGACATCAACATTTGATTTCCTTATCATTTCCATTGTGCATTGGGAGATATCCTTTTTCTCCCTCCCGCCCTCCCTTCTTCAGTTTACCACATCGGTACTATGGCGTCTCCATCGATAGATTGCCCTTCGATTGGGTGCTACTACTACGGAACGAATGGTCATTCCACCGAAGATTGTCGACATCCACCTTTGCTCCCCATCCCTCTGGAGTATATGCATCTTCCACTAGGCACTCCTTGTGCCACCTCTTCTTTCTAGGCCACAGAGATTGTTTTGCATTGGCTATCAGAGTACTATGCTCAAGGCAATACGCGACACCCAATGCACACTAAGTCCTTTCGAGCACACGGATGCTCTAAGACCTTATGAGGCGATAAGCCCTCCTGGAGACCACCCCGTTGTGCAGGGGTTTCTTCCACCTACTTCTAGGTACAGTGGCTTTCACAGCCCACATTCCTTCACAATCTACTCCACGAAGAGTCCGAGACTGTTCTCCACCCTTGGCTCATTCTGAGCCTCCTTCTTCCCCACCCTCTTTCACTCATGTTTGAGAGGCTACTTCTGGGTGCTTTCTGGCTTCTTCTCCGGAGCCCCAGATACCTTCTTCGGCACGATCGGCGGCACTTCCTTTGTCATTAGATGCTTCGTAGTTCATGAGCCATGAGTGGTTGGATTCTCTTTCTCTCTCAAATTGGGATTCAGAGGGGAATTTTCTTACTTCTACTCCTTCGAATTTTCTTACACCTGCAGAAAATAGTGGTCTCGGCTTCAGAGGGGGCTCCTACTTCTACTCCTTCGAATTCAGAGAGGGACCCTATGTCCCATGAAGTTCTTCACACACCACCACTTTTCACTTTCGAGGAGTGGCTCTCCTTTGAGCAGTCATTTCCTCTACTTATACCCAGGATCTAGAGGATCTACCTAGATCGGGGTCGTTGGGTCTGATGTGATGTTTTCTCAGCTGAGAGTGAATGTGCAGAGAGTTGAGAGCCGTAGAGTGAGAGAGTGAGCAGGACACTTGATGTTTGGTACAAAGACTAGTGTACCAGTTTTAGGTTTTGAATATATATATAAAGTATATTAAGTGAGGGGTATATTCACACACACACACACACACACACACACACACACACATATCCGAACTAGGTAAACAGGTACGGTGAGTCTTTATTCCCAACAACCTCCCGCTTAAATGCAATGTGCCTGAAGGTAGAGGAAAGAATCGGCTAAGTCTATGTATGTACAAAGCTGAAAGACACATATACTATCCAACCCCTATCATCAGGCGCATACTCGAACTTGATGTTTGGTACAAAGACTAGTGTACCAGTTTTAGGTTTTGAATATATATATAAAGTACATCAAGTGAGGGGTGTGTTCATGTTGAGATATCGAGCTCCACTCGTGATATGCCAGGGTGACGGTTGTGCATTTATGTCACCGACTTGTCAGTTGCAGATGCGGTTGGTACACCGCCCATGAATAATAGCTACATGATAGCTATCCTTATCTACTCTAGTTCGTGGCTCAGTTAGTATGCCACCTTAGTTAGTTGAGTTTGGTTTGAGACCCATATATAGGGATCTTCTATTTCCTTGTACTTGAGTTCTTTTTGGCTTACACAACTAAGAAGAGGAAAACTGTTTTCAGCCTCCACCTCTGTGTGTATTCCCCCATTGTGCAAGCAAGAAAGCTACAAGTGAGACTCCTTCCTTCTCTCCCACAATCTTGACATGGTATTAGAGCCTTGTTCGTGGTAAGGAGCTCAAGAAAGCAAGCCAAGCTCGCGGTGTTCCGTTAAGAGGAGCAGTGTTGCTTTCATTTTCTATTTTGGGAGCAGATCTTTGCAGGCAGCACAGCCGGAAATTGCAAGAGTGCATTGTCTCAGGTTGAGACGCCCTTCGCGGTGAAACAAGAGGGCAGTATATGTTGCGGGAAAGGGCTAGCCTTTAGCGACCCTGTTTTTTTGATTTGAGGCCATTTCGGAGCCTGTTTTGGAGGCGGAAGTTTTCTGCACACACTCAGGAAAAAGCCCTGTTTTATGCTGTGCGACCACTATTCTACAGGTCGGTGAAAAGTTACCACAAATATTGCATCGTATACTCGTGTGCAGAGACATTGGGAGTTATAGAATCATCCTTGGTTCTTGTATATGCAAAATCGTCACTAGGAAGTGACTGTGTGGTCAAATACCACTTTCGCCAGTTTTGCAGATTTGCCCTTGTGAGGCTGAAGTTGTATTCTTTGGAGTGATAGAATTTTTTGCAGTGTTCTGTAATGGCGTCTGATTCTCTTTCATAGATTGTTAGTGAAAAGCTTGACAAGAACAACTTTCAAGCATGGAAGTTTAGAATGACGAATTTCCTTATGGGAAAAGGATATTGGGAATTTGTTGCAGGAAATGAAGAAGAACCAGTTCTTCCTGATGTTCCCAATCAACAGCAAATGCAGGCATTTAAAGCATGGCATGAGAGAGCCAGGAAAGTTATGTACTGGCTGTCTATCAGCATTTCAGACTCTATGATTGTGCATATTCAAGATGCAAGTACGCCAAAGGAGGCATGGGATACTTTGTCAAACATGTATAGCACAAATACACAAGCCAGGAAAATGCAACTCAAGCAAGAGTTGCACAATGTGCAAAGAGAAAATATGAGCATCAATGACTACCACATGAAGGTGAAGAAGATTGCAGATGCACTTGCTTCCATTGGGTCGTCAGTGGAAGATAATGATTTAGTTTCTGTGACCTTGAATGGTCTAGGAAAGTATTATGCACAGTTCCGAACATCCATTTCCGTCCGTGAAGGATTTCCTGATTTTGAGGAGTTGATTGCTCTTCTAATTTCTGAGGAGCAGAGAAATGGTGGTGCATCTTCTTCAAGAGGAACTTCAAAAGAAGCTGTCTTCTACTCAAATGCTGGAAGAGGTAGAGGCAGAGGTAGAGGAGGCCGTGGTAGAAATCAGAATATGCAGCAAACTCAAGAAAACCAGTCCTATGGAGGAGGACGTGGTAACTCTAGAGGCAGGGGGAGCCAAAGAGGTCGTGGTGGATGGCAAAGAGGCGAAAATGCAAACAGCAATGTTGAATGCTACTACTGTGGTAAAATGGGTCATATGGCTAAAGACTGCTATAAAAAATACAATGACATCATGAATGGGAAATTGCAACAAGGGAATTATGCATCTTCTAGTAGACAGGGTGATGACAGAAATGAGCATTTGTTTATGGTGCAGCACATGAACAATTCTGTGACAAGTGCAGAAGAAAGCAACGATGTATGGTATGTTGACTCAGGTGCATCAAACCACATGACAGGTCATGCAGAATGGATGGAGGATGCAAGGGAAATGGAAAAACCAGTATTTGTGGAGACTGGTGATGATACTGCACATCCTATTGTGCAGATTGGAAAAATTCCTTTGTCTATGCAGGATGGGAAAAAGAAATACCTGTCCGATGTATTTCATGTCCCGAATATTACCAAGAATCTGGTTTCTGTTGGTGAAATGGTTGAACAGGGCTTGCAGGTCAGATTTAATCCTCATGGATGCTTTGTTGAGGGTATGAAAAATAAAGGTCGCTTGATAGCAAAAGGGAAGAAGAAGGGCAGAATGTTTACGTTGGATATAGACATGCCTGAATTGAGTGTAGCAATATTTGCACATGGGACCGGTGTAGTTGCAGATATTGATATCTGGCATAAACGCATTGGTCATGTTAATATACAGTGACTTAAATCAATGCAGGTCCAAAATATTGTTGCAGGATTGCCTAAATTCAAGGTTGCAGAAATGCATAAGGTATGTGAAGCCTGTCAATTTGGAAAACAGGCAAGGAAACCATTTCCTAGACATGTTCAAGAGAGTGAGAAGCCATTGGAATTAATCCACTTTGATGTGTGGACTACTAAAGCTACATCTCTTGGAGGCTGTCATTATTTTGTCACTTTTATTGATGACTATAGCAGAAAAGTTTGGGTGTATTTTATAAAAAAGAAAAGTGAAGTTTTTGGGCATTTCAAAACTCTTAAAGCTATGGTTGAAAAAGAAACAGGTCTGCAAATAAAATGCCTAAGGTCAGATGGAGGGGGAGAGTACCTCTCAAATGAGTTTGCAAGGTTCCTGCAAGAGTATGGCATAAAGCAACAATATTCGTGCAGTCATACCTCATAATAAAATGGAATTGCAGAAAGGAAAAACAGGCATATTGGGGAGGTATCTCGTGCCATGCTCAACGAAAAAGACTTGCCAAATTTTTACTGGGCTGAAGCAGTTGCTACAGCAATCTATATAATGAACAGGACTCCCACTGCAGCAATACATGGGATGACTCCAGAGGAGAAGTATACTGGTAGGAAACCAGATATTTCTCATTTGAAAATTTTTTGTTGCATTGCCTATGTACATGTGCCAGATGAGTTGAGATCCAAGTTGGATCCAAAAGCTGAGAAGTGCATCTTTATTGGTTACTGTTTGCAGCAAAAAGGGTATAGATGCTATAACCCTTCTACTCGTAAGTTTACAGTGAGCAGAGATGTTTTTGATGAGATGAGTAGCTGGTATAAACCATTAAATGTGATTGATGATGTAGATGCATAAAATGGTAATGCTGCACAGAATTCACAGCAGCAATCACAAAATATTAGTGGACCTGGAGTGTCCTCTAGCAGTGGTTCACAATTTTCGCCATGGACAGGCAGATTGAGATCAGGAGAATCTTCTCAAAGCAATGCAGATAGTGATATGCAGGTATCACGAAAAGAAAAAGAGAAGGTTGATCAGCCCATGTTTGATGTGAATGCAGGTCACTCTTATGTGGATGGTGAATCCAGTGGCTCAGAACAGAGCATTGATGATGAGTTGGGTATTCCTTCTATTATTACACCTGGAGTAAGGAAGACCAGGGATGTTTTGAGAGCACTTGGGAGTGAACCTATTTTGCGCAGGTCTACGAGAGCTAGGTATGCTGTGGATAGGCTGAAATATGATGGATTTACAGCCATTCACTATGCATATATGGTCAAAGTGATACATGAACTAGAATCCACTTCTTTTGAGCAAGCCATGGGAAAAGAAAAATGGGAGAAAGCCATGGATGAAGAAATGGATGCCTTGGAAGCAAATGCTACATGGGAATTGGTACCTTTGCCTAAAGGTAAGAATGCAATTGGCTGTAAGTGGGTTTATAAGGTGAAGCACAATGCAGATGGTTCTGTGAATAGATACAAGGCAAGATTAGTAGTCAAGAGGTATGCACAAACATATGGCATTGACTATGAAGAAACATTCAGTCCGGTTACAAGGATGGCAACCGTAAGAGCAGTGATTGCTATGGCTGCATCAAAGGGATGGTCTTTACATCAGATGGATGTAAAGAATGCCTTCTTGCATGGTGATTTGCAAGAAGAGGTCTATATGGAGCAGTCACCAGGTTATGTGCATACTGTTCATCCTGAGTTTGTTTGCAGGTTGAAGAAAGCCTTGTATGGCTTGAAGCAAGCACCTAGAGCATGGTCTGACAAGATAGGACAGTATTTGGTCACTATTGGCTTTCAGATTTCCAAGGCAGATTTCTCACTTTATGTGAGAAAAACAGAGAAAGGTATTATGCTACTTGTCATTTATGTTGACGATTTGATTATGACAGGTGACAGTGATGAAGATATCCTTCATGTGAAAATGCTATTGAAGCAGAAGTTTGAGATGAAGGATTTGGGAGAGCTGTGTTATTTTTTGGGCATTGAGGTGATTAGATCACCAAGTGGGATACAGCTCTTGCAGAGGCAGTATGGATTGGACATGCTGTCCAAATATGGGATGACAGGCTGTAAGCCTATTTCAGTTCCTTTGGAGCAGAATGTGAAGCTGAGCGCAGATGCATGTGAGCTTTTGAAAGACCCTACTATGTACAGATGCATAGTAGGAAGCTTGATTTATATGACTATTACCAGGCCATATTTGAGCTATGCTGTTGGATTGGTAAGTCAGTCTATGCAAGCTCCAAGGAAACCGCATTTGGATGCGGCTAGACGCATACTCAGGTATGTGAAGTCCACATTGCAGTATGGACTATTTTATAAGATTGGGGTTCAGATACAGTTGCATGGATACACTGATACTGATTGGGCTGGTAGCATTTCTGATAGACGATCTACCAGTGGATATGTGTTCTCTTTTGGGAGTGCTGGAGTCACTTGGAGCAGCAAGAAACAGCCTACAGTTGCCTTGTCCAGCACAAAGGTTGAGTACAGGGGTATAGCAATGGCTGCATGTGAGGTAGCTTGGTTGCATAAGCTACTTTATGATATGCATCAGCCTACAGATGGGCCAGTTGTCATTTATTGTAACAACATGAGTAGTATACACTGGGTAAATAACCCAGTCTATCATGCTAGAACAAAGCACATTGAGGTGCATTATCACTATGTGCGGGAGAGGGTTTTACTAGGTCTTATTGATCTAGTTTATGTCAGCACAGAGGATCAGGTAGCTGACATATTTACGAAGGCATTGGGCGCAGAGAAGCTGCGCAAGTTCAGAGACCTGCTTGGTGTGGAGGAATTGGAATTGAGCTTGAGGGGGAGTGTTGAGATATCGAGCTCCACTCGTGATATGCCAGGGTGACCGTTGTGCATTTATGTCACTGACTTGTCAGTCGCAGATGCGGTTGGTACACCGCCCATGAATAATAGCTACATGATAGTTATCCTTATCTACTCTAGTTCGTGGCTCAGTTAGTATGCCACCTTAGTTAGTTGAGTTTGGTTTGAGACCCATATATAGGGATCTTCTATTTCCTTGTACTTGAGTTCTTTTTGGCTTACACAACTAGGAAGAGGAAAACTGTTTTCAGCCTCCACCTCTGTGTGTATTCCCCCATTGTGCAAGCAAGAAAGCTACAAGTGAGACTCCTTCCTTCTCTCCCACAATCTTGACAGTTCACACACACACACACACACATACCCGAACTAGGTAAATAGGTACGGTGAGCCTTTATTCTCAACGACCTCCCGCTTAAAGGCAATGTGCCTGAAGGTAGAGGAAAGAATCGGCTAAGTCTATGTATGTACAAAGCTGAAAGACACATATACTATCCAACCCCTATCATCAGGCGCATACCCGAACTTGATGTTTGGTACAAAGACTAGTGTACCAGTTTTAGGTTTTGAATATATATATAAAGTACATCAAGTGAGGGGTGTGTTCACACACATACACACATACCCGAACTAGGTAAATAGGTACGGTGAGCCTTTATTCTCAACGACCTCCCACTTAAAGGCAATGTGCCTGAAGGTAGAGGAAAGAATCGCCTAAGTCTATGTATGTACAAAGCTGAAAGACATATATACTGTCTAACCCCTATCATCAGGCGTATACCCGAACTAGGTAAACAGGCACGGTGAGCCTCTATTCCCAACAACCTCCTACCTAAAGGCAATGTGCCTGAAGGTAGAGGAAAGAATCAGCTAAGTCTACGTATGTACAAAGCTGAAAGACACATATACTATCCAACCCCTATCATCTGGCGGCAATGAGCAAACCACTCGGCTGGAAGACCCTTCGTAAGAAGATCTGCAGGGTTATCATTTGTCTGTACCTTGACAAGCTCAATGCGCTGCGTTCTTCCTTGTGTATGTGTACAAATGCCTCGCAACCAACACTTTTAAGTGAGCATACGAACGTGGCTTGCCCGACCATGCTTCTTGAGGGACTTTCCTTCCCGTCGGGCTCCCTCCCCCCCCCCCCCCAAAAGACGTGTTTGGTGACCAATTAATGAAGTGTATGTCTGCCATAACAACCTCTACTCAAAAACCATGGGGTAAAGCAGCATGTGACAGTATCGTGCGGACCTTGTCTTGAATGGTCCTATTCATACGCTTTGCAACACTATTTTGGGATGGATTATGAGGGATAGTAACTCCCTTTTAATCCCTTTGCTGTCACAAAAGTCTTGAAAGGCTTTGGACACATATTCCCCACTGTTGTCAGAGCAAAGTCATTTTAATGTCTTGCTAGTTTGATTTTCAGAAAATGCCATGAATTTTTTAAATTTATCAAAGGCCTTGTCTTTTTGATGGATTGTATAAACCCACACTTTGCGTGTGGCATCATCAACAAAGGTAATGAAATACTTTTTTCTCCCAAAATATAATCTTGGCATTTGACATAAATGTACTAACTTTAAGGTGAAGACTTTAGAGAAAGAGATTTTTTGTGTGACGTTTGAGCATGTTTACCATAAATACAATGATTACACTATTCAAAATCAGCATACCTCAAAGATGGTAAATAACCCAAATGAGAGAGCACTTTCATTCCGGATTAACTCATGTGTCTCAACCAACTATGACGACAACATGGTCATGCACACTAGATGCATGCAAAGGATACAATGTATCACTTTTGGATCCCTTGGCAACAATGCGGTAGCCCTTACAGATTTTCCATTTGCTATCCCTAAAGGTGGTGTGATAGCCTTTATCATCTAGTTACCCTGTGCTTATCAAGCTCTTCTTGAGCTGAGGTACATGTCTCACATTATGCAAAATAAACACGGAGCCATGCTGAAATTCCAGTTTCACACTGCCAATGCCTGTAATTTTACATGCATAGTTATCCCCTAAGTGAACAACACCACGTACATCATCATTGGAGTCAGAGAACCACTCATGATGTGGTGTGACATGAAAGGATACACCTGAATCAATTATCCAAGTGTGCATATCATCCTCAAAATCTGCAATCAATGCACGTACATCCAAGAAGAAGCAATAAGTACATCACCATCACTGTCATTATCATGAGTGACTACATTAATCTCTTTTATTTTCACATTGCTCTTTTTGGCAGGTTGGCTGTCCTTATTTTCACCCTTGTTGGCTTCATTGTTTTTGTTTTTACCCTTCTCTTTCTTTCGTTGAAAACAATTCCTTTTGTAGTGTCCTTTTTTACAACAATGATGACACTCCACATTTTTTCCACGAGATTTGTTGTGTTCTCTGTTTTCAGAACTGCTCTTATGCTAAAATCTGCCTCTGGTATGTAATACATTTAAAGACTTGTTTGTCGAGTTATTTTGCCTATTGAGTTTTTTCATCAGCAAAGAACTCTCCATATCAAAGTATAACAACTGAGCATTCGAATTACTCAAAGGTGTCTTGAAAGTATCCCAACTTTCAGGTAGAGTGCATAGCAAGAAGGTAGCTTTAAACTCTTCATCAATATGGAAATCCAAAGCAATCAGCTGACTGAAAATTGAGTTAAACTCATTCAAATGTACAGACATGGTTGTATCCTCTTTCATGCGAAAGTCCATTAGTTTTTTCAGCCAATAAACCTTGTTGGCTGCACTTTTTTGAGCATACAATTCTTCAGGCCTTTGCCACATTGCATAGATTGAATTTAGCTTCTCAATGTTAAAGAGCAAGTTGTCTGATATTGAGATCTCAATAGTAGAGCGAGCAAACTCGTCCAAGTCATCCCACTTGTCTTGTTCCATATCAGTTGGTTTGATTCTCTTTGTTTTGATGGGCTTTACATATTTCTTTTGCACCAAGACGTTGTAGCATTGTTTTTGCCAAATTGCAAAATTATGTGCACCCTTAAGTTTCTTAATGTGCAAAAGGGATAAGCTGATCCCTCACTTTGCTCCATACACGGTATAGCTTTGAAGCATCCGTGTTTGGTTGCTCACCAATAAGATCGGATAATAATCTAACAGAAGTTTTACACTTCTTGACTTTGTGATCCTTATTGTCATTTGCATGGTTTTTAGACTTGCATTCTGGGCATTCACGCGCCATATCCCCATGTTCACAAACATAGCATTTGTTTGCCTTATACAATGCCTTTCGTTCATGCAACTTTTGTAACACTAGCAAATGACCTTTTGCCTTGTTCGTCTTTTTGAAAGAACGATTTCAACTGATTTTCAACATGTTGTCCCTTTTGTGAGGATTTAAACTTGCTGCCCAAAAATTCAGCTTTGCTGCCCATATTCTCAGCTTTGTTCTTTAAAGCATCTTTGCTGCCCTTAAATCCTCTGACATGTCCTTTCATCAATGCATAAGTTTTATTTGCATTTTCAGTCAATTGTGCTATGCTGGACACTTTTGTCTTGGTGCAATAATTACAGATTTCTTCGGGTGCACCACAATAGTAGGTCTCTATTTGCTCAGTCATCGTGACCTCACAAAAAGAACTATTGACAACAAAGCTGCCCTGAATTTGTTTGTGTTCTCTTCCAAATCAGCACGATGAAGTGCATCCAATTTTTGCCAAGTTGTCACACCAACTTCAAAAGTGTTTGTGATTCATTGGGAAGAGAAAACCTATTTGAAATGCAGCCAGGTTGCTGGTGCCTTTCCTTGAATCAAAGGGGTTGTCCACCATTGAAGTGCATTTCCTTTTAAGGAAGTGGCTGCCTTGCGCACTTTTGAAGGCTCACAAAAATTGCCCCCAGAGTAGGCTACATTAAATTGTTGAATGAAGGTCAAAGTGTTTAGTCTATCCTACATACCATTAAAGGTTTTAAATTTGTTTGCTGCCCCACCTTCTTTGTAGTCTTTAACTTTACCCAAAGGAGTCAAGTTATCATACAGGGGTGGCTGTCAAAATGGTCCTAGTGATGCCATTGCTACATTTGCATTTGACATATGCCTAGTAGTGTCTCCTAAGTGACCAAACATTCTAGTTTGCATACTTAGTTGCATACCAATGTTACCATACATGCCAATGTGCATTTGGGGCTGCATTGTCCCATTATAGGTCCTGTGAACACCTAGCATAGGTGGCTGAAAACCAGCTGCATTTTGCATGGCAACATTGGCGGGTGCGGTGGCATCCATAGCTTGAAACATTGATCCGCCCCCAAAATAACTTGGATGTGCAGATGGTGGAGGAATTGTTTGTTGTCCATGAGAAATATGTTGCACATTATTCTCAAATGGATAATCATGTTGCTGAACTAGAGTTTCGTGCACATTCGACGTTACAGGTGCCAATGTATGCAATACCTTTGGCTAAAAGTTTGCTTATGGCACCCACTTGGTTGTTTAGAATGCAAAGCGACTTTTTTTCCTTTTACATCAGTAACGGACTGCATAAATTAAGCAAATTGAGGTTGCCGAATTAATCGTTGCAAGTTTATAACGACACTTGCTAATTGTGCCATAAACATTGCATTTGCTTCCTGAGCACCTTGGACTTATGGACTTCCATGTGATTGAGCTATGTGCTCATTGATCACATTTTTTGCTCGTTTCCCTAAAGCATTTTTGGCATTTGGAACTCCAAACCATGTGTCTTTTAAGAGGGAATTCTTGTTCCTCACTTTTACTACCACTGTTATGTGACATCTTTTGTTATTTTTCCCTTTTTGTACATTGTTTTTAGGGAGTATAAACCTTGCCATAATTGAAATGTAGCAAACCAAAATGCATGTATGTGCTCCTCGAGACGACCGCAAGCTCACCTCCTTTAGAAAGTTGGTGATGTTCCGCAATGAAACCATGAAACCCGCCTTTAGAAGATCAAAGGGCAGTAAACCACATTTTAGCAAATACTTAATTCATCTTAACAATAAATTTAGTAAAAAAACTGCACACACAAGTGAAGCTAGAGTGTTTGTGAATCACACATTGAGACCTCTTGGCCCCAAATCCTGGCATTCCTTTCGGTATTTCTTTAGATTAGTGAAATATGCTCGGATTTGGTTACAAATGACTGTATTTCAGCGATTTCTCGAGACATAACTGATCCACGGGTGCACAATGGCCTTGACAGCTTCACCGCTAGTCTCCAACTAGCTATAGAGTATTTGAAATTGTGAATGGACACTAAAGTCTTGTCAAACCCCAAAAATGATTGTATTTTAGCGATTTCTCGTGACATAAGTGATTCACAAGTGCACAATGGCCTTGATATCTTCACCATTGGTCTCCAACCAGCTATAGAGTGTTCGAAATTGCGAATGGATAGTTCAGTCTTACCAAACCCTAAAAATGATAGCAAGGATTTGAATCCAATCTTGCAGAGCATTTGTTGAGATGATACTCATGCATAGTCCCCATACAGTCTCACGTTGTTCCTCTCACAAAAAGGGCGGGTTTTTGCGAGATGAAACAATGAGAATGCTACTTTCTTAAGGATAAAATTGCTTAGAAAATGCACTAGGCTTGAGATCTTCAAGAAGAAGAAATAATCTTAGTCCATAGTACTGTTATAACTTGTTTTCAAAATATTTAGCTAAAAAATAGTAGCATACCTTGATGTATATGTAGTTACGAGATTGTCCAATGAAATCCCCATGCCAAGAGGAGAAAAATTGGTTGCTATTCACACTCTTATCTATATTATAAGCTCATTCCACGGCTGAAATTTGCAATTTTCTTTAGTAAGAAAGAGAAGAGTATCTATCTCCAAACTTGGGATACTTCAAATGAGAGAGGAGGAGCCCCAAATAGCCAAGATAAGCTTTTCAAATGAGTAACCAACTACTCCTTAATCATATCACATTTTTTATTAAGGGCTAGTTGAGGACCGAGTCATTAATTATAAGTGAGCTACTCAATCAGTGAAACTTTAGCTCAGGGCTTGCTTAATAACTTAAGTGTCTTAAGTGAGTTGCCTACAGGGTGAAACTTTTAATGTAACTAAATTTTGAGGTGTACACTTTTAATTTAATGAAAGTTTTATGTTGCATCTTGTTTCTTTAGTCTTGGCCATGTACCACGCAGCCCGTACACTTATTGAATGCATGTCCGATGTCAAATCCTTCATTGCCGGTGCAATGGTTACCATGCCAAGAGCTAGGGTACTAGATAGTTCATTTGAATTAAAAATCTTGAAGTTTAAATAAATCATTAAATTCATTTCTCATTCTTGATGGCATGCAACATTCAACATGGGATAAGAATTCCACAAAAAATTTCAAATTCCTTTTCAAATTTCTAGTAAATCTGGGGCTTTTTATCATCTGAGCTTAATTTCACCCAATTTCTTAAAAAAATTTGGGGTTTTTTTGAAATTCTTTAAAACCGAGGCTCAATTTAGCTTGAGGCATGGCACTCAATACCAATCGGGTAATAAGTATATACAATTTGTTTAATTTCTCTTTAATTTTCAGGAAAATTTTGAGTCTTTCACTCAATTTCTCTTCTTTGGTATACAAAGTATTCCTTCCGACATTGTCTTCATGCTTCTTCATCATTGGGTTGTGAAAATTTGGGGCCTTTGCCTCAAATCATCTTGTTTGGCTGCCAAGCATTGAAGATGTTCTTTATAGGACTTTTCATGGCTATCTCCATCAAGATTGAAGATAAATTCTTCTATTTTAGTGCATTTATTGAGAGAATTCTCTCAAATTCTGCTGCTGCCCACATTATTAGAGCATCTTCGCAAGTAATTGTTGTTGTTAGTATATTGTTGATTATTGCCTTGTTCGCGTAATATTTTCTCTCTTCTTAGTAGGACAACAGTAAGAAAAAATTATTATTCTTCATATCATTCGACTTCATTGAGGTGGGTAGCATATCTTCTATCAACGTTTTATTATTGTTTAGGCATTTATTTTCTCTCTCTTAACTTGGAAAATATGATTTTATTATTGATTTCCACTTGTGGCTGTCACAAGACTGTGACAACTATTACCTTTTTGTTGATTTCTTTATTACTATTTTATTTGGTTTTTCTTTTTGGAAGGATCCCTCTTGAAATCTAAACGCCTGAGTTACATGGCCAGTATGTGAAAGAGACAGGAATGTCTAGTGAGTCAAGATTGGACAGTTAAGGTCCAGTATAAGTCTGGAAGAGACTGTCGGCACTGTAGACTGACAAGCGTGGAAGAGACTTGTGAAAGTATATATGGACAAGTGTGCTGAAGAACTAGCTTGGAAGAGACTAATTCAAAATGAAGATGGACAAATCTGCAAGAGATTAGTCCATGTGGGGTCATCAGTGGAAATTCACTTTCAGCTGAGCTACATTACAAATTTGGATGTAGCCATAGTCTGCAAAGATGGTCAGAAGACTAGTGGGGATGCAATAGAAGCAACTCCTAAAATTTAGGGAGTTACTATTTTCGGACCCCAGAATTTGTTTGCGTCATTATCTTCGTTTTTGCAAGAGGATTAATCCTCTGGTCTGTGCCGAGGTCAAATTTTGATCAGAGGATGGAGAATTTTAGACCGGAAGGCTAGAATGGGAAACACCTTCTAGTGCTGCCATTTGGCATAAATTTGTGCAGTTTCCTCTTTAAAGAGGGGCTGGCATGCAGTTTTTTGGTTATTTGGGGGCTTATTTGTGGAAGGGAATAGGAACAGTTGCAGATGGATAGCTATGGAGAGCTGGTCTACCTTGTCTATGATGCACAGAGGGTTGAGCTTGCTCCCTACTTTCTCTTTCTCTCTCCTTGACAGTATGGTTGTGCTTCAGAATCAAGGGCCTTTCTTCTGATGCATGTACAGTTGTGTGGGAATATGCTGTTCTTGCATGGGGCAAGAGCCTCCTTTCTCCAGGTACAGGAGCAGTTGTTTGCTGTCCCCAAGCAGGAACAGGTGAGGGTGGTAACCTCACAAAGCAAGTGTCTGAAACAGCACTAAAACAATACTGTTTTTGGACTGTTCAGAGGTTATTTCAGAGCCGAATTGATGTTAGAATCAAGGGGCACTTGGCACAGATGATGGAGAACAGTGCAGGGAACAATATGGGCTGAAAACAGGTTTCAAAACAGGTCTGAACCAGTAATTACAGCGGGCTGAAATGGTCAATTCTGCACTCCAATCAAAAGTTATAGACTTGGGCAGAGTTTCCCCTCTTGGTCAACTTGTTTTGGGTCAGTAAATGTACTGTTATGCTGCCAAATTTCACCCAGAATAGGTGAAAGACATCCAATTGTACTTTCTCTCTCTTTAAAAATAAAGAAATACCGCAAGGGGCGCCTGACTTAGGGGCCAACAGGGTGTCTGTGTGGCAATAGGAGCATTCTAGCTTCCTGTATTTCTTCTTGATCTGTGTCTTTAAGTTCAGGTAAAGTGGGCGACTGTGAATTGGGTGAAAGCATTTATATATATTGGTTGTACACTACCGCCCTTTCCAGTGAACAGGCTGGTTACAGTGGCCAATAATAATAATGATTTGTTGGGTATCTTTGGTGTTGATGATAAGATCGATGACACTAATTACCCAATGGAGGATTATATGATGTGACATGTTCTTTTGGCGAATAGTTTATGACTTGTTGTGAATGGCATCGAGCAAAGGTTGGTTTTTTCAACACCGGCACCACATCCCAACTCCACATTGTGAGGTGGCTCTTATGATGCAGAATCATTGTCCTCTTCCATAACACTTCCCATTGAGGAGTGCATGCCTTAATTGTTTTATCTGTGAAGAAAGGTATCATTCGATATATCCGATCATCCAAGTTAGCCAAGGATGCATGGCATAAGCTTGCATTATTATATTAAGTGCGCAATGAAGTGCGTGTTGCTTACGTACATAAGCAATTTGAAGACATTCACATGGAAGGAGGAGGTAATATGGATGCCTATCCCATTGGCATGAAAGATCTTACTGAACATTTATTAAGTATAGATGAAGATGCCCCAGATAATCAGCTTGTTTCCACCACTCTTAATGGTCTACAAGAGTCATATCAAGGTTTTGCTACCACCTTGTGGGTGGTTGGAAAATATTAGTAACCAAGTTACCTATAGTTTGAATAAGCTTGTGTCTCTTTTGTAGGAAGAACAAAGTCGACTCAACCTCAATGCTACCATGGTACTTGAACAAGCCTTTTTCACCCATTGTCATGGAAAAGCCAAACTGAAGGTAAAAACACAGCCACTGGTCAAAAAGCAGTAAACTTTCATGTTGGCCATTTTTTTTCTTTCACTCCTTTTCCATTGAAGACATCCTTTTATGCGAGTCCCAACCCTTAAAATGGTACAATCAACAAACCTAAGCGGTGTAATTACCATTGAAATATGGTGCTTCAAAACTTTTATTACCATGGTGGAGAACCAAAGTGGCTTTTGCATTCGGACCCTTTGTACCGACCGGGGGGGAAGCGATGAATATCTTTCCGAACAATTTTTAGAGAATCTTGCATCTCGAGGTATCCATCATTAATGTATCATCCCTTACTCCCCACAATAAAATGGAGTAGCGGTCCACAAGCTTTGTATGCCTGCATACATTCTCATCTATTGCATCTTGGATTTTAGAATAGCCCTATCAAGGCAACTCTTTATATTTGATATCAAGGATTTGATTTTATTATTCTTGTGCTTCATGTTGATGACATGCTTGTCATTGGGACCAATGTTGGTCAAATTGTAGGATTTAAGGCTGATTTACAGCAAACCTTTGCCATAACAGATCTCCATCTACATCACTTTTATTTAGGTATCCGATTTGCTACCATTGAGGGGGGCATCATCATGATAGAGTCCAAGTATATTGCATAGCTTCTTCAATGCTTTGAGTTTGAGGATTACAAGCTTATGTCTACTCCCTTGGAGCTTGGTTTCAGATTCACTTTTGATGAGGGTAGTTGATCCTTTGATACTACCTTATATCAGCAGGCTATTGGATGCTTGATTTATCTATGCCACAGAATTGGGTATGACTCACGTCTACACTCACAGAGGAGCATTGGTGACATAGTAACATGGGACGGGGAACGGGAACAGTGCCACAGTATTGGGTATGACTCACGTCTACACTCACAGAGGAGCATTGGTGACATAGTAACATGGGACGGGGAACGGGAACGGGAACGGGGACGGGGACATCCCGGGGACGGGGGAAAAAACAGCAATTAAAAAGTTGTTTTTTAAAAGTATTTTAAAATCACACTTAATCTACTCTTAAGAGAGGAACATTTGAAGGACACATTTGCACCAAATAGAAGAAAATAGAGCATTATATAGGAAACATTGGCAAGAGCATGGTGGAAATGGCCATTGGCAGCCAAACAATCAAAAATTTTTTTCTCCCAAAAATGGCCCAACGGCTCCCTGGGCCGTCCCTAGTTGGCGTTTCTGACACACATGCGTTCCGGGATATGCGTCCCCGCTTGGCTCACTGGCATCCCCACTCGGAGACGGGACGTCCGTCCGTTCCGGAATGTCCCCTCCGGTCCCGTCCCTGGGACTGCGTCCCCCCGTCCCACGCTGCCGTCCCCTCCGTCCCCTGTTACTATGGTTGGTGATCTATGGTAGGACACTTGGGCACTTTTTACTTTCCTTATGAGAGGTTTTTTTCCCCCAGTTATATTCTCTTTATTTTATGTGCTTATGTTCCATAGTTCGGGCACTTATCGTGCTTTACATCTTTTGGGTGTGAACACACATTAACAACCCTAAGGTTTAAGAGTTGTACTTTGTACTTGCATTACACTCTCTTGGTAAATGCATTGGGAGTCGTGTCTTTACTCTCTCACTCTTTTCATTGTCCACTGTGTACCCTTAGTTGAGCTTTGATCTTTCCCATCTCAGTTTTGATATTAGAGCATGGATTTAGCTTAGCTTCAGCAACTCCCAACCAGGTCAGCCAAGCCACCAGTGTTGGGCCTATATGCTGGTTGCAGCACCAACACCGCCTCTGTCCAGATCAGCAGCCAGTGCTGCTTGTCTCGCCAGCAGCTAGCATCAGTAGCACTGTTGCTCCTAGTCACCTGTAGCATTGCCACGTGCTAGCTCCTCTTGCTGCTTCAGCTCCTCCTCCTGCTACAGTGTCGTCTACCTTGTTGCCTGGCTGCCTCCTTAGCACCGTCCCCTGTGCCTCAATACCGTTGCTTGCTTTTCCGCTAGTGCAGTGCCCTAGTCGCCTGCTCCTTTGCACCGCTGCTTGCTCCCTCTAGAGCGGCGCCAGCTCCAACTCTAGTTGGCAGCTCTGCCATCAGGGCTAGGCCCACCAGTGTCTCCTGCACCAGCTTGCCATTGCCGCCAACATCCTCAGCTCATAAAGGAGGTAACACGGTCACTTAAGAAAAAAGAAATTCAAGGTTCTGAAAATCAGCAAGGGGCCTCTTCTTGCCCAGGTAGTCTCATGTCGGAGACACACTTGTTGCAGTGATTTCCTAGAAACCGAGCCCATAAATTTGGGATTTTTTGGTTTAATGGAGGCATTCGCACATGTACTACAGGTTCAGTCTGAAATAGATTGAAATTGTGCATTTTGGACAACAAAATTTTGGGATTTTTGAATTGATTGTGTTGTTGAGCATTGTTCATGTACTAGACAATGTGTAGATTGGATGTTTTTGACAGAGTGTGACATAGATTTGTCAATTACAACATGGTGCATGCTGTAATCTTTGGAAATTTCCAGATTTCCAGGTTGTTCCACCTTTCTGTTGCTCTTGTGCTCTTTGAAATAGTGACATTTGCTATGGCCAATCAGGGATAGGGTGATGTATTCACATATGTATCCAAGGAGGATAGATTGGATAGTAATAATTATTCTCTATGGTCTTTCATGATGAAGAATGTGTTGATTGTGAAAAATCTTTGGGATTATGTTAGTGGTGAAGATGTTCGTCTTGGAGTTGTGGCTCTTACAACACCTCTCCTAGGAGGACGTGATCAAGGGCTTGCTCCAGCTCTCAACCACTTCCCTAGAGATCTGTAGCACAAAAGGCTTGGGACACACGGGATGCTCAAGCGTTGTCATTGATTGCATTGGCAATTCAATGGTTTATAATCTCTTACATATGGTCTGCAGCTTCTTCTTGTGAAGCATGGCTTACACTTGAGTAGATGTTTGTTGGAAAAGATGAGACACATATCTTTTTCTTGAAGAAAGAGCTTGAGAATGTGAAGATGGATGAAGCTGATTCCATACAGGATCATCTTAACAAAATTTAGGACTGGCATGAGCAGTTAATGAATGTAGATGAGTATTATTTGGATGTATAGTTGATCTTTACTATGAATTCGTTGTTGCTCTCTTACTTGGCCTTTTATATGGCCGCCCTAAGTCTCATCATGAGAATTTCTCCGTAGCCACTTACTTTTTTTCAATTGGTTAGTTTGCTTCTAGAAGAAGAGCAAACAAGAAAGAATAGTGGGGTGGATGTAATAGCCTTTGAATATGCTTTTATGGTGAGGTAGAAGGGCAATCACAACCAGTCTAAAAATGCTCCACTGAGTTCTGGAAGTTCAAGTACTTCATAGAGCAGCAAGAAACAAAGGGATGCGCAAGCCAAGAATAGCAAGTGCCACTATTATAAGAAGCCAAGTAACTATAGTATAGAATGTAAAAAGGCCATTGCCAAGGAGGAGGAGTTAAGGATGTGTGTTTCTGATGCACCTTCTAGTGGTATAGAGGTTATGGCTTTTGTTGTAGACCGTGACTATTGTTTTTACACTTGCAATTATGACTCTGCTTGGGTTGATAGAGCATTTAGCTCTATTGAGGATGCTAGCAGTTGGTTCTTTAACAGTGGTATTCCTAAGCAAATTACATCCCGATGGGATTTATTTTTCTCTATTATTGCAGCTCCTGTTGGCAAGTTTGTGTAGTGTGCCAACAATGCATCCTAGCGTGTTACTGGTGTTGGGGAGATTGCCTTATCAGTCACCTCATTGATGGCTCTACTCTTCGTTTACAAGATACATTATATGTGCCAGGCATAAAGAAGAATTTATTGTCAATTTCTTCTTTAGTAAAGCGTTGTATGTAGGTCACATTTGATGATAACAAATGTATGGTCAAGGATAAAGGATTCTTGACTTTGGTTTTGATTGGCACATTATGTCATAGACTCTATGAGTTAGATGCTTATTTAATGGATTGGTCGGTTTACTTAGCATTTGCTCTTACTCCTGCTATGTGACAGATAGAGTTATGGCATGTTCACATGGGGTATGTCAACTATGGTAGTTTAATGCTTATGCAGTGTACTTAGATGCTAGATGGCTTCTCTCTTGGAGAGACCTCGTGAGCATATTTGTGAGGAATGCATTTTGGAAAAATGCATAGATTTTGGTTTCCTCGTGATGTTGCTTTTAAGGCAATCACGAGATTACAGATTGTGCATTTGGATGTATGTGGACCTATGTAGACAAAGTCATTGGGTGGCTATTGTTATTCGTCACCTTCATTGATGATTTTACTTTTTTTTATTGGGTCTACTCATTGGGGAAAAAGTCAGAGGTGTATGATGCATTTTTGCCTTTTGTTGCACTTGGTGAAAATCAATCTGGCTACAGGATTAAGACTCTGTTTGGACTGAGTGGGGGAATACATGTCTTCCATGCTGAATAATTTTTTGAAGCAGAAAGGCATTGTCCATCAATATACTACTCCGTATAATCCAAAGTAGAATGGAGTAGTAGAAAGGAAGAATCAGTCACTCATGGAGATGGCCAGATGTATGCTTAAAGCTAAGAGTTTTTCACATTTCTTTTGGACGGAAGCAGTTATGTGTGCTTGTTATGTTTTGAACAAGTAGCCTACCAAGGCATTAAAAAATGTTATGCCTTTTGAGGCTTGGGACACCTAAAAACCTTAAGTTGGCCATTTTTGTACTTTTGGATGTCTTGCATATACTTATATTCCTTACGTACTAAGAAAGAATTTAGACAACAAGGCTGTTAAATGCATTTTTGTAGGGTACAGTAGTGAGAGGAAAGGATATAAATTGTATGATTCTGTTTCGGAGAAAGTCTTTGTCAATAGGGATGTGGTTTTTGATGAAAAATCAGAGTTATCGCTTGTTGGTTTCGATGCATATTAGGCTGCAAATGATGTGTTTGAAGGGCTGTTGCCCATTTCTTTTGGTGACAAAACTGGAGCTTCAGAAAATGAATACAATGTTCAGCCAGCTGCTCCATTGAGCAATGCACAAATTTAGCCTATGGGCAATCTAAATATTCAGCAAGATGTTGATTTGAGATTCAGCAGGAGCTTGTGCACAATCAGGAAGCTAGGCATATGTCTAGATAGTACTTGCAAACTATGAAAGATTGTCATTTGGATACTCCTATTGTTGGTCGTACTAAAAGACAAGCTTCTTTGCATGATCATGGTAATACAATGGAGTTTGTTATGGTAGCGCACACTTGATGATGAGGAGCCTGAATGTTTTGAGGATGCACAACAAAGTGTGCATTGGATGACAACAATGCAAGCTGAATTTGATTTTATAATAAAGAATCAAACATGGGATCTAGTTACATTGCTTGTTGGAAAGAAAGCCATTGGTATAAGTCGGGTCTAGAAGCCGAAAAGAAATGCGGATGGATTCATTGATAAGTATAAAGCTGGGCTTGTGGCCAAAGCAGACAAAAGAAAGGCATTGACTATGAGAGGATATTTACTCCTACATCCTATATGACTACCATTCAATCTATGGTTGCTTTGGCTGCTCATCATGGTTGGACTGTGGACGTGCTTGATATTAAGACTGCATTTTTATATGGGGAACTTTAGGAAGAAGTACATGTACAACAGCCCATTGGTTTTGCAATTGAGGGATCCAAACACTTGGTATGTAAGCTGAAAAAGACTTTGGATGGTTTAAAGCAAGCTCCTCGAGCTTGGTATGCAAAAATTGATGCCTTTTTACTCAGCCAGGGGTGCATTAACAACTAATCCAGAGGCTACTTTTTACACATGCAAAGAGGGGGATCCTTGCTAGTCATATGCCTTTTTGTAGATAATCTTCTACTCACATGGACACATATTGATCAGATTTCAGGATTCAGGAAAAATTCGCAGAAAACTTGAGATGTTAGACTTTGAACTATTATTTGGGCATTCAATTCATTCATGATGCTAGAGGCATTGGATTGTCACAGTCCAGATATATTGGTAGACTCCTAGAGAGGTTTGGCTTACAGGATTGCAAGCGAGTTTGCATATAAATGGAGAGTGGACTCAAGCTATCTTTGCATGATGACAGTGATCGGCTTGACATCCATGCATATGCTCCAGCAGCTGGATGTCTTATTTATTTATGAAACACAAAGTGAGATATTCAGTTTGCAGTTTCAGCCTTGAGTAAGTATATGCATAGCCTATGCATGTCACATTGGCAAGCTGTGAAGCGTGCTTTTCATTACTTGCAGGGTACTAGGACTCTTAGACTTCTTTATGCCAAGGGAGGACCCGTGCAACTACATGCTTACGGTGACTTAGATTGGGTTGGTGATTTTGATCCACATCACTCTACGAGTGGAAACTGTTTCTTTCTTGGCTCATCGTGCAACTACATGCTTACGGTGACTTAGATTGGGTTGGTGATTTTGATCCACATCACTCTATGAGTGGAAACTGTTTCTTTCTTGGCTCATCTTGTATCTCTTGGATGAGCAAGAAACAATCCACTGTTGCCACATCGTCTTGTGAAGCTGAATACAAGGCAGGTTTCACTACCACAGTTGAATGTGTATGGCTGAGACGTTTGTTGGCCGATCTTGATGTATTTGGCATGGAGCCTACTCCTTTGTTTAGTGACTGTCAGAGTGCCATTGTAGTGGTACAGAACGTAGTGTTTCATGCATGCACGAAACACATAGAGATACACTCTCTTTGTTAAAGAGAGGCTACATGCATTAGATATGAAGCCTTGTCTACTATCCTACTACTAGTAATGTGGCATACATTTTCACGAGAGCTTTTCCTCCTGACAAATTTGAATCATTTTGCAATGCTTTAAATTTGATCTCCTTTGATGGATGATCCTTGTATGCCGATTATTTTTCACTGTAGGGGGGTTTGTTGGGTATGACTTATGACTATGCTCATAGAGGAGTGTCCACGATCCTTGGTAGGATACTGGGGCTCTTTTTACTCTCCTTATGAGAGGTTTTTTCCCCTAGTTATATGCTCTTTTATTTTATGTGTTTATAGTACACAATTCAGGCACTTATCATTTTTTACACCTTTCAGGTGTGAACACACATTGACAACACTACAATTTAAGGGTTGTACTTTATACTTGCATTACGCTCTCTTGGTAATTGCATTGGGAGTCATGTCTTCACTCTCTCTTTCTCTCTTCATCATTGCCAACTGTATACTCTTAGTTGAGATTCGATCTTCCCTATCTCACATAGAGATCCACTATGACTTTGTCAGGGGGGTTTGTTGGGTATGACTAACGTCTACGCTCAGAGAGGAGTGATGGTGATTTGCGGTAGGACAATCGGGCACTTTTACTCTTCTTTTGAGAGGTTTTTTTTTCCTAGTTATATTGTCTTTTATTTTATGTGCTTATGTTACATAGTTCGGGCACTTATTGTGCTTTATACATTTTGGGTGTAAACACACATTAACTACCCTAAGCTTTAAGGGTTGTACTTTGTATTTGCATTACACTTTCTTGGTAATTTCATTGGGAGTTGTCTTCACTCTCTCATTGTCTTCACTGTCAACTATGTACTCTCACAATCTTCCCCATCTCACACAAAAGAGGCTTGATCTTCGGTTTGTTTTCTCCTAGTTGAACAAATTTTTGCATAGTCATTCAATACTTCATTGGCAGGTGGAGCGTGTCTTTCAGTATCTTAAAGGCACCTAAGATCTTGGCTTTTTCTACAAGGTTGATTGTTTACTTTCTTTGTATGAATATTCTAATAGCGATTGGGCTGGATATTTGGCTTCTCGCGTCTTTAATAGTGGCAACTTCTTCTTGGGTACATCTCTTGGTTTTTCATTTAGAAAGAAACAAACTATAGTTGTGACTTCTAGTTGTGAAACTGAGTATAGAGCTGCATTCATAGCGACAGTGGAGTGTGTTGGGCTCTGCAAGTTACTTGTAGATCTTCATGTATACCAGACGGCTGCGACACTTATCTACATTGATAGCTAGAGTGCTTTGGCCATTGTGCAAGATCGAGTGTTCCATGCCCGCGCAAAGCATATAGAAGTTCAATACCATTATGTTCATGAGCAGATGTTAGTTGGAGAAATAGAGTTGCTTTATGTACCCATTGAAGATAACTTGGCAAATCTTTTTATAAAGTCTCTTCCTCGACCAAAGTTTCAAGCTTTTCAGCAAGCCTTGAACTTGATTCCATTTGTTCCATGATTTGTCATACTTTGTACTATCATAGGTTGCTATGTTTGCTTGGATGAACTTGTGCAACCAGGACCTTATATATTTTTTTATTTTCTAGGATTTTGTCATTGTTCCTAGCTCAGTCTGCTCATTTCACGGAGAGGGGATTTGTAGGCATCTCATAGATCATGCATTGACGCCCTTTGATCCATGATCTAGACTCCCTAGGCATTGAAACTGTTATTAAATGTAGTTGCCCCCAATGTCCTAGGCACTAAGTGACACTAGGGATAGGGTTTCTTTTAGGGTTTCCTATGACAGTCAAGCCATTAGGGTTTTATTTTATTATAAAAAGACACTTTGTTCCTCAGTAGCACATAAGTATGGCATTTTTCATTTTGATCGCCTTCAACATTGTATTATTTCTTACTCATTAATGCATCGCGTGTCATTTTGTGATTGAGTTATTATGCATCGATTGATTCATTCTTTATCTTTTGTTCTCTATCAATTAATAGCGCAATTACTTCATGCCTAAGCTAACAAGCTTTAGCCATGGAGCATGAGTATGGAATTAGGATAGTAGCCAATCTTCTCCTGTTTGCATAGGGAATCTACTAGGTGGATCTATGACTCTACTTACATCAAGGTATAGTGTTGCTTTGATATGAATGTTATGAAAACAAGTTATTATAGCACAAGAAGTTTAGATCTTGTCTTATCCTTTTAGGACTTGAGCCTTGTGCACTTTTTGAACAATTTTTCTTTGTAGGACAATTGTCAAAGCAAATGCTTTATGAAATTAGGTTCAAATGTTAGCTTTCATTTTTAGAGTTTGGTAGGCTGCAGTGTTGTTTTGCACTTTTGACCACTTTAAAGCTAGTTGGAGGCCAACATCAAAGGTGACAAGGTCGTTGGGTACTTGTGGATCAATTATATCGTGTAAAAACGTTGAAATATAGCCATTTTAGTAATTTGGAGATCCTCTGTTGGAGGAAATGCATAAAAGATTAGGAAAATGCAAGGTAGGACATAATGGAATGCATATAGTAGGGATTAGAGTAATTATCCATTTTTTTTGGGCCTGAATTGAATGATGGTCTATTTTGGAAGTAGTGCGGGACTCAGTTTAGCTTAGGACAAAGCACTAGGATTGATGCACGAATGGGGTTGAGGCCTTGTAAAGTAGATCGGATCAATTTGGAACCTATAGTCGCATGTATTACACACTACTTGCCATGTGTAGCAATGGGGCACCGGATTTGCACCTCTGATGCCACTTTTTCGGGTCATTGTACTAAGGTTAGCATGTATGCTATGTATTACACTTGCTAAGAGTGTGAATGAACATATTTGTTATGTATTCAGTCAAGGTTGGTGAGAGCAATTAAGGATAGTGTGTTGGAGACAAGTTCAATGAGTGTTTTGTGCAAGTAGGTTTATGCTTTACAGCTCTTTAAGCTATTTTTAAAGGCCAATTTCAGATTATTCCATGCTTGGTGATGGTAGAGTTACCGTATCACACTTCCTTGGCCTTGATGTCACTTCATAGTTCACATTGCCCAGATTGGTCAAGTTTTTGGTGTGTCATTTAGAGGAACAAAATCTTTGGAGACATGATGGTGAAGGGGCACTCGCAACACCAATCAGTTATGGTTTTAGTCCCCACCTTCTCACTTGACTCCTTTCCTCAAGCTGTAAGGATCCCCTTGGTGCGTGGGGGATATATGCTTCAGACATTATACTATAGAATCCTGCTAGGGCAGTGTCTTCCTAACAAGATGGTAGGCCTGAACTGCCCCATGATCCAGTAAAGGGGACAGGGTTTTAGGGCTTGCCCAACAAGATGGGAGAGGCTGTAGGATGATTTTGAGGGGATGATGAAGAGCGATGCTTTTGATGTCGACTTGGGATTCTGGCACCTTCCTTCACCTAGCACCTTCATATGTCTCGCATTGAGGCCCACCAGAATGGTTGTTCACTCAAGCTTGTATTTATCTACCTTTTTGTTGTTTGTTTTTTCCCCCCCTTTGGGGGCGGGGGGGTGTCTCTCCTCATAGTAGTTTTTTTTTTCAGAGAAAACAAAAGGCCAACACGATCACAGGATTATGTTAGGTAGACATGCTAATGGAGATGAATAGCAGTAGCAGCTGTCCTGTTGGGAGTACTCTTGACAGAGTTTAGCACCTATGGAGATTCTTACAACCTCAGCTTCCTTGTTGGAAGCCTAATTACAGAGATGGGCCACTTATCAGAGATACTTGCTATGCTCAATTCAGAGTTTTTCTCTATTATGAAAACTACCGGTTATTGTCCAGTGTAAAACCTACTATATCAGACATACAAATCAATCAACAACCAAGAAGCTAAGATGATAACCTGTGTGAGGCAACTAAACACACAGCCGAAGAATTTGCAAGAATAGTCCTTCCCTAAAGAAGAATAGTATGCAGGGTAGTTTATGTGCATCAAATGCATGAATTAACTTATTTGTTTTATGATTATGATTCTAAAAGACAAAGCCTGTTGCAGGAGGGGAGGAAAAAATTCTTAGCTATCTAGAGCAAAAGGCAGCATCTTGTTTGAATGATGAGCAAAGCAAAGGTGTTACTAAGGCTTCTCTCCAGCATCCTTTCCCTTTGAAGCTGATCATTTCCTCATGGCCTCTTGGTTGTGAATGTTTCAGAAACATCAAATTTGGGATTGTTCAATATGTAAGACACTGATACAAGTTAAACCGAAAGCATGATGTTTCTAGTCTTCTTTTCTGTAATTCGCGAATTGATATTTTTTCTAAATTAATTTGGCCTGAGCTTTGTATTCCTGTCAAGGTGAATCAGGCACTCTATCCGACAACTAACTGTAACTTTCTGCAGATGATTACGAAAACAGTATGTGCACTCTTGGCATTATTGCTGGAACTTTTTGGTGTCTATGGTGATGGAGAGTTCAAGTGGAACTATGGGTAACTCATCATCCTCTTAAATAGATTTTATTACAACATGTGCTTGCGAGACAAATCCCCATAGCTGTAGAGAAATTGGCCTGATGTGGCATCATTTGCATTCATAAAAGGATGCTGCCGTGCAAAATAACAATGTTGGATTGAAAAATTCTGTGCCTCCCTACTTTATGCTTACAAATGAAGTCCTACTACCTATGGAGTGAAGCTATTCTCTGTTTTGTTATTTTATAAGTTCTTGGTTCTGTCAGGAGAAGTTTAACAAAATATATCCTTAATTAAAGCTATATGCTATTTTCCTAGAGCTCTGCATCCTGGTATGATTACAGGAGCTTAATCTAGGGTGGAGACAAACGCACTGAAGGTAGATATTTTGAACATGACTGATAAGGATGTGTTAAAGGCTCCTTAATGGGCAACTAGATGTAGCATATGGACCAAGAAGCCTACCATAGTTCACTTAAACAGGTGTATATTTTTGGAAACGACTGTGGGTAGTGCAATATCCCCTTACATTCTTCTTAATTTTTCAAATATATTTACATGGGAGAGGTTGGAGGGAGACACTGAGCATATGAAAAAGTCTGCAAAGATATTGCTTCAATGCTAGGATGCTCGTAGATAACAGAGATTCAGATTACTGTTGGTGATATTGTGGCTCTTCTTTCTTATTCCTCTTGATTTAACATCATCCTTTATTAGTTTAGGCTGGTGCTACAAATGATTATTGGTGGAATGTGTGAAGTCGTAATGATTTCTTTCCACCTCAAGTTTTTCTATCTAGTCAGTAAGATGCAGTGTCTTGTTAGATCTATTGCTTCTATGATTTTAAGATTATAAGCTTAGTTAAGTAAGTCTGAAGATTCAGAAGGAGAATATAAACAATGTTGCAGGTATCCATATATAACTGTGGTTTTAAACTTCAGTCAGATGTGGGCGTTATACTGTCTAGTACAATTTTACAATGTCACACATGAAGAACTTGAGCCTATCAAACCATTGGCCAAGTTCTTATGCTTCAAAGCAATTGTTTTTGCAACATGGTGGCAAGGAGTTATAATTGCACTATTGTGCTCATTTGGAGTCTTTCCAAGCACAATATCAACAGGAGCCAAGTTTCAAACAAGTTTACAAGATTTCATTATCTGCATAGAGGTAATTTTGATTCAGCTTCTGAACTTCCCATATTTTGTTATGCAATTTGATAAATGCTGTTAAGATATAAAACTTTGCACTGCTAGTGTTTGTATTTTCAAGCTGAGGTGTTAACTAGTTTATCTGGTTTTTTGGGTTTTTCTTTTTCTGGCTTTGCCAAAAGGTTGTAAAAATTTATTGAATTACCAGCGTGTGGAAATTCTTTGACATGTTTTGGGGATTGAAAGCTTGTGATATCTCAGTTATGTCAAGGGTAGTTTTACAGTATTCACTCTGGTAGTGCATGTATGAGGTGTGAACCTGGATGCAGAACCAAGTAGACGGTAATGCACTTGCAAAGTACTGCTGTTTGATGTTTGCAACTATTCTTATAGAGTCTGTAGCTAGATGGTTGGGATTGTCTCAGGAATCTGGATGGGAGTACCACTCACCATGTTTTAAATTGGAGAAATTTTCCATGTGTCACAACATGCTACTCTTTTTAAGAAGATTTCTGTTACAATTCAAATCACTGTTAGGCCAATTTTAATTGAAGGTCTGTAACGTGCCTGCTCCTCAAATCGCGGGACACGTCTTAGCAGCCCATCGAGAGGTTTATCTAGAAGACGCCGCCCGGCATTCCCAAGGAATGACACGGGTTTTGCCAACTAGGGTCTCTCGAGTTTGCCCCGCAACGGAACTTATCTGGCCGTTCCCACTAGGATCAACCTGAAGACCAGGGTCCTGGCCAACATTGTCCAAGGACGTCATCCGACCTTTCCTAACATTCCTCGTTAACATTTCCTTTGAGGAAAGCTCTTGGCTAACCGAGACCACCCTTCCGTAGGATAGACCCAATTGGTCACATCCACCACGCTTCCCTCGAGGGTTGTCTTAGTTATCTAATTACCTACCACATTATGTTTGAC
Source organism: Lygodium microphyllum (assembly GCF_053477565.2). Classification (NCBI taxonomy): domain Eukaryota; kingdom Viridiplantae; phylum Streptophyta; class Polypodiopsida; order Schizaeales; family Lygodiaceae; genus Lygodium; species Lygodium microphyllum. The sequence goes on from NC_141144.1 coordinate 133,986,672, forward strand.
ATAAAAATACAACTTTCTTAATTAACCCGTTAATCACAGTTTTGTTTTGTTTTGTTTTTTTTTTTTTTGAAAAGTGTTTTGAAAATATATAAGTAATATAGGGGCAGTAGCCGATTAAGTGACAGATAGGAAAAGATAAAGAGAGTTTTAAACCCAAGTTATTCACAAAACTAGTAAGCCAATCCCTTGCACTGACGAGGATAAGTGCCTAAGGATGATAAAAGTAAGTGTATGTGCCAATCATGTGTTGAATATGTGAGAGGCAAAAAAAACGGTGGACTTAGTAAGACAAGCAAAGCAAGTAAGCAAGCAAGGGTAGGGAAACTGCCTTTAGGAGAACTGCCATGTGTTATGTTATGAATATGGTGGATCCTAGAGTCGACCACTCTAAAAGACCGAAAAGGGATAAATGTGCACAGAAGCATGCTGACATGAACAGAATGCCAATACATAGGGTAATGCAAAGGGAGATGCAAGATGTCATGGTCATGTAATATGCTATACAACGGTGCCACTAGGACAGTGTCCTCGCAGGGGAAGTGTTCACTTGTGCAAGTGCCCTTTTACAATCAGGTCATCTTGATAGTGCGGATGAAGTTACAAATGCCCATAATACAATACAAAAGAATAAGTGAATGTAATGTCTAAAAAACTGTAAGCATCATCACTGTCATGATCAAGAGTAGGAGCTGCTCCCTCTCAAACTGGAAGGGAAAGCAAGAGGGAAGCATCCTCCCCTTGCAAGCTGAAGAAGTAGGGAAGGGTGTATCCAAGCCGATCCTGGGTAACAGGTACTGAAGAACCGGCCGGTTGACCACTTTGGTCAAGATATCTGCAAAATTATCTGATGAAGGCACAAACTCTAGGCGAATAGTGCCTAGCTCAACCTGCTCTTTGGAAAAGTGGAAGTGGACTCTTACATGCCGTGTCTGTGGTGTGATGATCTGATTTCCTGCAAGAGCAATGGCACTTTGGTTGTCGCAGTAGACAACTGTGGGAGAGTCACATAGAAAATGAAGCGTCGCCAGTAAACTCCTCAGATAGATAGCCTCGGTGGTGCCATCGAAGAGAGCCCAGTACTCAGCCTCGGTCGTGGAAGCCGCCACCATCTCTTGCTTACGGCTCGACCAAGAAATGGGAGTTGTGCCCAAGGTAAAGAGGTAGTTGCCATGGGAACGCCTGGTGTCAGGATCTCGTGCCCAATCAGAATCAGTGTACCCCTGCAAACATAAACTTGAACCATATGTCAAGCCATAAGGAAAAGTACACCGCAAATAACGCAACACACGAAGGCGTGCAATCCAATGTGACATCCTAGGTGCTGTGAAATACTGACTGAGTATGCTAACTGAGTAAGCTAAATTTGGCCTAGTGTGAATTAACCAAAGAAGTTTTCTTACAACAGAATGATAGGTGTGTGCATCGAAGGGTTGTCCTAAGGTATCCTTCGACAAGTGGACAGTAGGATCAATAGGTGTGGCCACTGGCCGCGTCTGATCCGAAGTGTATTGTTCCACAAGCTGAAGTGCGTACTTTTGCTGTGATACAAAAATACATCCTCCAGAAGGAACTATCTCCGTTCCCAAAAAATAAGACAATAAACTAAGGTCTATCATTTCAAATGTAGCTTTAAGCTTAGCCTTAATTTCCGCTATGGTAGCAGAATTTGAACCTGTGATGAGTAAGTCATCAACATATAGCAAGATATAGCTAAACCCCTCTGGAGTGGATCGAACATATAAGTTCGGGTCATAAGAGGTAGAATGGTATCCATGAGTCTGTAAGAACTCATCCATTCTATGGAACCAAGACCGTGGTGCTTGCTTCATCTCATAAAGAGCTTTCTACAAGCGGAATACCGTATCCCTAGGGTTCCCTGAGGGAAAGCTCGGTGGCTGCTCCACATAGACTTTCTCCTCCAAGTATCCGTTCAAGAAGGCATTCTTGACATCCATCTGATGTATCGGCCGGCCATGGTGAGCGGCAAGCGCGAGTAGCAACCGAAAGGAAGTCAATCATGCAGTAGGGGCAAAGGTCTCTTCATAATCAATGCCGTGCTTCTGTCGAAACCCTTGCACTAGAAGGCGAGCCTTGTACTTGTCTAAAGTTTCATCAGCTTTTAGCTTTGTCCGAAAAATCCACTTTGTCCCGATGACTTTCTTGTGGCTCGGATGATCCACCAATGTCCAAGTCTCATTTCGCTCAATACTCTCTAGCTCCCTTTCCATGGCCTCTTGCCATTGAGGGTGCTGAAGAGCCTCCTGCCAGATATTCGGCTCAGAATGCGCTATGTAATTAGCTGTAAACAACGATGCAAATGATGCATGAGGAGCAAGCCGGGCAGATTTTCTAGGTCCCTCCGGAGTGGAATCCGGTGGTAGGATCCCCGAATCCCACATGGTCTGTTGGTACCAGCGAGGTAACGGGTCTCGCGAAGGGGGACTTGGGAGGTGAAGTAAGTGTGGGAATGTCAGGAACGGGAAGTAGACCAGGAAGTAGGCACGATCTCTGATGATGTGGAAGAAGGAAGTGGATCGGAATCCGGTGCAGAAGACTGCACAATATCCCTCTCCTCAAAGACGACATCTTGCCTAACGATCACCTTGTTTGTTCGAGGATCGAACAAACGATAGGCTTTTGCTTCAGAGAAATATCCCACAAAAATAAGGAGATCAGCTCGGGGAGTAAGCTTTCCTATCTTGTCATCAGGCGTGTGTCTCTACGCACGATACCTGAAGACTCTGAAATGGGAAATAACAGGCCAAGAGCCAAAAAATGCCTCATACGGGGTCTTCTAAGGAAGAGCCGCAGTCGGACACCGGTTGAGGATGTACACCGAAGTGTTAACAGCCTCGACCCAAAGGCGCTTAGGAAGCTCTGTTGTGAACAATATAGAGCGTGCCATTTCCATGACTATGCAGTTCCTATGCACTATAACTCCATTTTGAGAGGGGGAGTTGGTAGAGGTGAGTTGGCGAGAAATGCCATGCTTCTATAGAAACTCGGAAAACTTGTGGGAGATAAAATCACCACCGCTATCACTCCTCATGCACCCAACACGACGACCAGTCTGGTTATGAACCAGCAACACCCAAGCGGAAAAATATGTGAAAGCATCTGACTTATGCTTGAGGAAGAATACCCACATGTATCGAGAATGATCATTCACTATCAAACAGAAGTACAGTGCCCTGTTCAAAGCAGCAGTGGATGTCGGCCCACAAAGATCAACGTGAATCAGTCTAAGAGGATCCTTAGCTCTATGTGTAGACTGCTGAGGGAATGGAGTACGGTGTTGCTTCTCGAGTTGACAAGCTTTATAGACATCTGGAGCTAGCTTCAGGTGTGGAAGGCTCTCAACCAGCTCACAACGTGACAACTCATAAAGTGAGTCATAACCAAGATGCCCTAAGCGAAAATGCCAAAGACGCTCATTGTGCGTAGGCTCCCGAGATGTGGCTAAGGCCTGGAAGCTATGGAACACGGAGCCTTCGGCGGTCGGCTCGGTCAGAAAGTGTGTCATGTGGTATAGGCCATTAGGCTGTGCCTCACCGCGAGCAATCAGTAAATCAGTTAGAGAGTCAAGGACCTCGACCTTGATCATTGTAAAGAAAACTGCTCGCCCCAACCGGCAAAGCTGCTGAACAGATAACAAGTTCACCCCAAGCTGAGGGACGTGATATACATTGTCTAGTGAAGCTAGATCTGACCCTTGTCAGTGGCAAAACTAACGCAACCTTGAGCCTGAATCTTGATCGAGGAGTTGTTTCCTACACAGATCCGCTCGGCTGCAGGGGCTCGGGTATGGAAAATGTCCTCTATAGCAGATGTGTGATATGTAGCTCCACTGTCCACAATCCAAACTGGAGCTGAAGCGCTCGGGTGTGACGAGTGGGCCCCTATAGTAACCTCGTCGGGAGGCAACTCACAGATGTGGACGAGACTCGCATCTGATGTCTCTATGGAGACGATATGGGCCTCTGCAGACTAGTTAGACAAGCCCTTTAGAGTTGAGAACGTTGTTGACTGAGATGACTGTGCGGTGGCAGTGTGAGTCTGATCTTTAAACTGCCCCTTGCCATCACCCTGCCTCCTCTGCTGGGGGTTGCCCGATTGAGGGGCGGGGGTCTGAGACTTAGGTTTTGGTGCTGTGCCTTGTACCTTTGATCGACACTCGTCGTCAAAATGACCAGCCTTTTGACAATGTTGACAATACCTATTCTTTTTAGGTACATTCTGCCACCCAGGTTTGAGTTGTGATTGGGAGGTTCCTTGAGAATCCCCATATTGATTTAGCTTTTGAGTTTGATTTTGATTTTGAGTGGAGGTTTGGTTTGGTTTGCTCTTCCTTTGTTGTCCTTTCTGAGAATGAGCAAGAAGAGTCCCCTCTGAAGAGGAATTCATATGAAATTGATTGAACAACCGTGCGTAACGCAACAGCTGACACTCAAATTCATAGAATGTAGGCATGGGAGGCTTTGAAACTATTCCTTGCACAAAATTGAAGTATTTCTTGGGGAGTTTATTTAGGAATAATGTGACCTGATCGTCAGAGGACTTGAGAGTCCCCGTAGTGGAGAATTCAGCGAGGAGATGCCGATACTTAGCCAACTTGACTTCCAAGTCATCTTGGTCAGTGATTTTGAAAAGCTGAAGCTCATGGTCTTATATCGAGCCGTATAGCGGTCAGTCTAGTGTGCCCATCGCTCTGACGCTAAGTCAAAATGCTCAAGTTGAGAATGAAACTCTGGCAAGAAGCCTTGCATCAGCTCGACAATAGCGGAGACATCCCTAGCCTTCCATGAGCGGACGACCTCGTATGGAACAAATGCGGGATCGGGTTGGGATTCCAACCCCTGTACTAGATCCCATAGGTTCTGTGAATCAATGACATGTCTCATCAAATTCGACCAAGTAGTAAAGTTTGACCCGTTAAAACGAGTCTTGTTATTAAATGCATTCTTGGCAGACGATGAGCTAGAACCATAAGGTGTTGAGTGAGTGGAGTAAGATGATGGTGGGAAAGATGGTGGAGGTGAGAGTGTCTGATAAGAGTAAGGAGGAGGGGGAAGAGGTGGGTAGGCAGAAGTAGGCTCTGAGTGTCCAATGAGTGCTGATTGATGTGGAGGCACTGGAACATGAATGTTTCCATAAGGTGCCGATATAGGTGTAGGCACTGGGACACAGTAGCCTTGCCCAAAGTAAGGTTGGGACACAACATTATGACCAGAAGGTCCACTAGGCAATGCTATGGAGGCAAACTGTGGAGGGAACTGATACACACTCAGGAGAGACTGAGTGGGATACCCAGGCTGCAATGATCTCGAACGTGTATATTAGGTAGGTGGAACACCACTCGGTTGAGGGAAGGATGAGGTCCTAAAGGATGTGCCTATGTTTCTATAATCCCCCGGAGTGATATGTGGTGCAACATGAGGTGTCTGAAATGGAAATGTAAATGGTGTAAATGGAAGTGATGAAGCAGCGGAAGAATGTGGTGGGATGGGTGGGTTTTGAAAGTGAGGTGTATGAGGTGCAGATTCTTTTTGGTTCATTTTTATCATTTAAAGACTGAAAATGAAACTGTGAAGATGATGATAAACCATGTAATGAAGTGAAAGGAACACCAAATTCATTCTGATTATGTGAAGTAGACGGAAAAGAAGGAATGACAAAAGAAGAGTTACCTGACTTTTTCTTACAATCCCCGTGACGGTGTTAACATACGAGAATTGGTCCTCTAGAGGACCTTTTCCGTAGTCAACAGACTGGACTATTTCTTCCACATAATCTCTACCAGTATATTGCAAAACAGAAGATGTAAAAGAAGAAGGCACAAAAGACAAATCAAAAGTACCTTGCACTAGAGAGGATGGAAGAGTTTGAAAAAATGGAACATACTCCGGATCTTGCTCTCCAAGAGGGGGGCCCATCCTTGATGGAGGTCTCGACGGCCTTGCAACATCATCAGACTTATGTGCAACATCTGAAGAGTGAAATCCATGCATACCTTCATTTAGAAGCTTTTTTTGAAGGGCAATCCTTTGGTCGAGCTCCTCAATCTTCTTTTGTCGATAGGCTATGATCAGTTTATATTCCTCAGAGGTCAGCTTGCCTATCTTTTCTTCCATATACTCAGATGTTTCTCCTACCATGTCGGAACTTTGTGGAGCAAGCTGATCGGCCCACTCTCGCTCGGTTCTCGGCATATGCTGATCTGGAGACTGAATCGGTGTTGATGTGTTTGAAGTCATTTGAACCTATTGTTGTTCTCGCTTCTTGCGAAGAGCTTTCAGATCAAAGACCTAGGTTTCTCAGAGAGTACCGGGCTCTGACACCATGTAAAGAAAAATACCCTAACACAGAAACATAAACAGAAACCGTACGACAAAGCACAGACTGATAAAAAAAACACAGTTAGGGTTCGGGTTAGAGTAACTTAGAGACAATGAACACAGTGAATAAATGAAATGATATGACTACTAATAATACGATGCTCATGCAGCAAACACACTATGCAGTGAATGAATACTGAACCTCGAACCCCTGTATCTCTAGGATCAGGCCAGGGGTAATGAGCTAGAGAGTGTATCGTACTCCGAACGGATCTCGAATCGCAGCAAGGCAGCCTCCGGATGTCAAACACCAGCAAACGCAGCAGTGAGAAGCTGGATCTGATGCAGGCAGTGGTGAGGAGAGAGAAAGACTAAAAACGGAGCCTGTAGGAGAGAGAGACTGAAAATGCAGGCAAGACAGTCTGTAGGAGAGAGAAAGACTGCAGTGACCGCAAACAGGAGAGAGAAAACTGTCAGGGTGGCAGCTGGAGCCTGGAAACGTAGCAGTTTGTTGGCGTGGTAGGCTGTATGACAGCAGTGCAGATGAACATTGGTCAGTCGCCAAGCAGAAACAACAGCAATCAGTGTGTGGAGAGCTGGAATAGGCGCCAGACTGTAGGGAACAATGATGGACAGCAAGGGCTGAGATGTCCTCGGTGACCGGGGTGTGGGCAGCAAGCTGGTAACACCTGAAACCTACAAAAACGAGATTGTGAAAGAGTGGAGGGCTGGCTGCCAATTTATAGAAAATTAGGGTTCTAGATTCTCTCCCACTTAACTTTCTTGATCCGCTCCCCATTTTAGGGTTTTGGCTAAAATAAGCCTAAAATAAGCATGTTTTGGGGCTGTTTAAGTGGCTAAGTGCATTTCTTACACAACACCAGGAGGACGTGCACAAGGGGCACCTTAGCTTGCTCGTGCTCCACTTCAGCCACTTCCGCAAAGAACAGCAACTCAAAAAGCATGGGATATACGGGATGTAGAGGCTGTCGTTGATTGCATTGGTAGTTCAGTGGTCAATTATCCCCCACATTCGTTCAGAAGCTTCTTCATGAGAAACTTGGCTTGCTTTGGAGCAAATTTTTGCAGGCAAGAATGAGACTCGCATCTGTTTCTTAAAGAAAGAGCTAGAGACATTGAAAATGGATGAAGGTGATTCTATTCAGGATCACTTGAATAAAATTTAGGACTTGCGTGAGCAACTCATGGATGTTGATGAGTACTATTCGGATACACAGATGATATCTACTACTTTGAACTCATTACCTCCTTCATACTTGGCTTTTTATACGGCCTTAAACCTCACCATGAGGATTGCCACACAGCCAATTACTTTTCTTCGGCTAGTGAGTTTGCTTCTAGAGGAGGAGCAAACAAGAAGAAATAGTGGTGTAGATACCATAGCCTTTGAGCAGGCTTTTATGGCTAGATAGAAAGGAAAAGGCAGCCAAATGAAAAATGCTCCACAGAGTCGTGGGACTTTTGGTACATCGCAGACAAATAAAAAACAAAGATACACGCAAGCCAAAAAGGGTAAATGCAATTATTGCAAGAAGCTAGGCCACTACATCACTGAGTGCAGAAAGCGCATTGCCAAGGAGGAGTCAGGAATGTATGTTTGTGATGCTCCTTCCACTGCTACTGAGTTCGCATCCTTTGTTGTAGACAGGGACTATTGTTTTTGCACATGCAGTTATGACACCTCTTGGGTAGATTGAGCATTTAGCTCTACTGAGGATGTAGACACTTGGTTTTTTGACAGTGGTGCTTTTAGGCATATTACATCTCACAGAGATTTATTTGCATCTATTCGTGCATCTCAAATTTGATGATGACAGATGCATGGTAAGAGACAAAGAACACATGACTTTGGTCTTGACAGGCACTTTATGTCATGGGTTATACTAGTTGAATGCTCTTTCAGTTGATCAGTCAGTGTACTTGGCATCCACTCTTACTCCTGCTATGATACAGGCAGAGTTATGGCATGCTAGGATGGGGCATGTGAACTTTGGCAGCTTGATGCTCTTTCAGCGTATGCAGATGCTAGATGGATTACCTCTACTGGAGAGACCTCCTGAGCACTTGTGTGAAAGATGTATTCTGGGAAAAATGCATCGTTTTTTGTTTCCCCATGATGTTGCTTTTAGAGCAACAACAAGGTTGCAGTTAGTGCATTCAGATGTATGTGGGCCTATGCAGACAAAGTCATTGGGAGGATGTTACTATTTTGTGACTTTTATTGATGACTTTACTTGATTTTGCTAGTCTAGTTGTAAAGTTAAAACTCTCCGTTCGAACTGAGGGGGGGAATACATGTCCTCAAACCTGGGTGGCAGAATGTACCTAAAAAGAATAGGTATTGTTAACATTGTCAAAAGGTTGGCCATTTTGACGACAAGTGTTGATCAAAGGTACGAGGCACAGCACCAAAACCTAAGTCTCAGACCCCCGCCCCTCAGTCGCGCAACCCCCAGTAGAGGAGGCAGGGTGATGGCAAGGGGCAGTTTAAAGGTCAGACTCACATTGCCACCGCATAGTCATCTCAGTGAACAATGTTCTCAACTCCAGAGGGCTTGTCTAGCTGGTCTGCAGAGGCCCATATCGTCTCCATAGAGACACCAGATGCGAGTCTCATCCACATCTGTGCGTTGCCTCCTGACGAGGTTACTGCACAGGCCCACTTGTCACAGCGGAGCACTTTAGCTCCAGTTTGGATTGTGGACAGTGGAGCTACACATCACATGACTTCTATAGAGGACATTTTCCGTACCCGAGCCCCTGCAGCCGGGCGGGTCCGTGTAGGAAACTTCTTCTCGGTCAAGATTTAGGCTCAAGGTTGCGTCAATGTTCAGCCAGCTGCTCCTTTGGAAAATGCAGAAAATCAGCCATTGGCTGATCTGAATATTCAGCAAAGTGCTGAAACTGAAATTCAGCAAGAGCTTATGCACAGTCAGGAGGCAAGACAAATGCCTTGATGGTATTTACAGACTATGAAAGATAGTCATCTTGATGCACCCATGGCTGGTTGTACTAGAAGGCAAGCTCGTATGCATGATACTGCACATACCATGGAGTTCGTTATGGCAGCAAGCAACCTTGATGAATAGGAGATTGAATGTTTTGAGGATGCACAACTGAGTGTGCATTGGATGGTAGCAATGCAAGCTGAATTGGATTCTATCACTAAGAATCAAACATGGGATTTTGTGTCTTTGCCATTTGGGAAGAAAGCCATTGGAAGAAAATGGGTCTACAAGCTGAAACGGAATGTAGATGGATCCATTGACAAATACAAGGCCAGGCTTGTAGCTAAAGGCTATGCACAGAAGAAGGGCATTGACTCTGAGGAGACATTTGCTCCTACTTCTCGCATGATGACCATCAAGTCTATGGTTGCTTTGGCTGCTCATTATGGATGGATTGTGTATCAATTGGATATTAAAACTGCATTTTTATATGGGAAACCTCATGAGGAAGTATATGTACAATAGCCCATTGCTTTTGCAGTTGAGGGCTTGGAACACGTGGTTTGCAAGCTGAAAAAAGCTTTATATGGTTTGAAAGAAGCTCCTAGATCTTGGTATGCAAAGATAGATGCTTTCTTGGTTAGCCAAGGGTTCATAAACAGCTCATCTGAGTCTACCCTTTACGTGTGTAAGGAGGGGGGATCCATGCTGATCATTTGCCTTTATGTTGATGATCTATTACTTACAGGGACACATGCTGATCAGATTTCAACATTTAAACAAAATTTGCAGCAACCTTTGACATGTCAGACTTGGGGTCTTTGCATTATTACTTGGGGATTCAGTTCGTACATGATGCTAGAGATATTGGTTTATCACAATCAAGATACATCGGTAAACTTCTTGAGAAGTTTAACTTGCAGGATTGCAAGCCATTTTGTACACCAATGGAACCCGGACTTAAGCTGTCATTACATGATGACAGTGATTTGTTTGATACACACATATGCTCCAGTACTTGGATGTCTTATTTACCTATGCAACACTAGGCCGGACATACAGTTTGCAGTTTCAGCCCTGAGTAGATATATGCATCAGCCACGCATGTCACATTGGCAAGCTATTAAGTGTGTTTTCCATTACTTGTAGGGCACTAGATCTGTTGGATTGCTTTATGCCAAAGGGGGACAACTACAGTTACATGCTTACAATGATTCTCATTGGGCTGGTGATTATGATTCATGTCACTCCACTACTGGCAATTGTTTCTTTCTTGGCTCGTCTTGCATATCTTGGCTTAGCAAGAAACAATCCACTAGTTGTCCGAATCCTTCTTTGAACAGGCAGTGGAAGCATCCCCAGATCTTGTAGTACACTGGGCACCTGCATATGTAGCGTTCTTTTGTCTCTGTAATATTCCGTGTTAAAAAAAAAAATGAATTGGATTTATGATTTTTTTAAAAAAATTCCCCCCTTATCCCTCCAGCCGACTGACGAGCTGGAGGGGGAGGGGAATAGAAGGAGCTATTAAGCTCGTTGGTGGAGCCTTATGGAGGGAGGGGGACCATGCGTGATGACACGCCGGGAGGAAAGATCCCCCTTCCCTCCACTATTTAAACGAGGGGGGGGCCACTGGAGAAATGAGACTGAGCCGTGAGAGAAGAGGCCGAAGGAGACAACCTTGCCGTGAGGAGAGTGCCGCCATATCACCGAGCTGAGGGAGGAGGACGGAAGGCTGCTGCCGCCTACATCCTGAGACCGCCGCTGCCATCGTCAACCAGTCCACAAAGAGCCGTCAGGGATTCCGTCGTCCTCCACACGCCACGTGTATTTAGAAGCTTCCAAGAAGCTTCTTGGAAGCTTCTAAGGGGGGGATTTTTAAGCCCCCTTTCCCCCCCAAAAAAAAGAACTCAGACCTTAAAGGTCTTACTATATCCCCCCCCCCCCCCTCGCGTGTCTTAAAACCTTCCAAGCCCCCCTTCCTGTGGCTCTTGAAACCCCCTCCCCCGTGTTCTAAAATTTCTTTTAACCCCCCTTTCTTTGTGCTCTTGAAACCCCCCTCCCTCGAAATTTTTCCTAAGGGTCCTTAGGCCCTTACCTATAGTCTTTAAAGCTACTTTTTCCCCCATGTTTTAAACCCCTAGGCCCCTTTTTCCACCCCCTCAAAAGCTTTTTCCCTATAGCTTTTTTTTTGTTGTAAGTTCTTTCTAAAAGGGCCTTATTTCCCCTCCCCCGTATCTCAAATCCCCCCTAAGGGCCCCCCCTTAGCCCTTTCCTTTCTCCATGCAAAATACCCTTGGGGCTTTGTTTTTTTTGTTTTCACTCGTAAAAGGAAAAAGAGTGTTGAGGGTCTTTTTAACACCTCCCTTTCCCACTCAAAAACCCTCGTAAGGGATTCCACACTTTTATTTTATTTTATTCCTGGTTTGTGCGAGTTTTACAAGGCCATTAAGCCCCTCCTATGGCTTTAATGGGTCTTATCCGCAAAAGATTGTGAATCACCCCCTTCTGAATTCCCTACTTCGAGGAAGCCTTCTAAAACTACTTTCGACGGATGGTGCAAGTTATTGCAAAAGGGAGCCATGGTGGAATTTCAAAAGGAATTGTAAAGCTACTTCCACGACGGAAAGACTACATCTACGATGTCGCCTAAGAAAGTCCAAGGTGTAGCTGTGGGAGGGTCATCTCCCGGTATCCATGTGGATATCTCACCCCAAAACCAGGTTTTTTTCTCTTGGCTTTAATTCGGTTTTAAGTCGATCATGCAAAGGAAAAATATTAAGGATAGGATATATTTGTTTGAGTTATTTGTAACGAAGGAATTTAGCTTAGGAATGACAATGTATAGAACTTAGATTTCTTCAAATTGCATCAAGCATTATAAATTACGAGCAAGATTATCCATTTACTATAGTAATATATTTTAGTTAAATCCTAAGGTGTAGTAATTATATCTTGCACCATTAGTCTTATTCCTTTCGCAACGAATCATGGTAAATGGCTAAATTCATGAAAGGTTTCTTTCGATGCTCAAATTACTAGGGAGTTATCTTTGCTAGTTGCACATCTTAGCAAGGCAATTGCTGTTATTTGGCATGAGTTCATCTTTAAGGAAAACAGAAGTTAATTGTTAGGAATTAACAAGTATAAAAATTAGATATACGAACTCATTTGGAAAGAAAATGTAATGGGGGATCGCTGGATGACACTCTATTAACACTTTTCCCTTGCTATTTGAGGACTTGGGGACTAATAAAGTATGTATACACCAATTTCACAGCTAGGCCTTTTTGTCCCAAGGAGTATTGTCGCTCTTTGTATCACCTTGGCATTAGGCTATATGCCAAATTAAACTGTATTGATTGGGAGAGTAAATTGTCACAAGGATAGTAAAACCGTGACAAGACGATTAATATTACCTTCCAAAAGATAACTGAACCAATCTAAACATAGAAACATTCATACCTTAAACACTTGACTACTTTCCTTACCGTAGGGACAATAAATTCATAAAGATAGGAAACTAGGGTTTGTCCCTAAGGTTCTTAAAAGAAGAAACCCTAGGCCTAACATACGTCAGCTTAAAGAATCTAAACAGATTATTCCATCGCAGGACTTGCGCAACATGTATGAAATCATTTAGTCTTGTGATTGATTCACAAGGAGAAAGGGGAAAAATCCTCATCAAGGACGGCAGATCTTTATGTAAGTTATCTTGCAAAAAGACGTATTTTTGGATATCCTTCTAAATAAGGAAAGTTGTAAACCGGAAACTAGCATATCTAAAGCACTTTAGGGTTAACCAAGTTGGGTATGCCCTAACACTGGAATGTAAAAGGATCTTGCCAATTTACAAGACACCTTGGGAACGAGTGCTGATACACTAAAAAAGGAAAGAACACTTCCTTAGCAGTTTGCCATACAACTGGGTTGATTAATGGAAATGTTTGTGCTTGCTAGAGATTTTAGGACTCTGTTTGAATTATGAATTACAAATTAAATGAGTATCTATACTTCAGGTTAAAAGGCCTGAAGGGAGAGGCAGCTTCAGTTACCCCCGACTGCCTGTCTGACCCTAACCAAGGGGGTTGTTGACCGCGCCGAGAACGTGGACCGAACCCACCGCGAGAGGTCTCTCCGTTAAGCTCTACTTGGAGTAGGAGGACGCTTGGGTGCCAGGGGGGGCTCTGGCCGTAAATCCCTCACCTTCCGGGTCGTGCACAAGAGGCTAACGTGACTCGGGATTGGATCTCGAGGCCCGCATACTAGTTGACGGGCGAAAGCTTGGAGTAGTGATCCTTGGAGATAACTGGTTAGCCTTCGGTCAGATTATGGACAAGCCTACGGGTGGAACTCCTTGTATTTCAAAGATAAAATGATGAAATGTTAAAAGAACTTGCTTGATGTTGTTTTTCTATGTCACGTGATAAGATTACGTGAAGGAACCAGTGCTTAACAAGGTTAATTAAAGAAGCTGATTGTTATATGTCAAATTAATGTGTTAGATAATTACATAACTAAAACAAACCGAGGAAAGTGCGGAGGATGGGCCATGGGTCCGTCCTACGATTGGGTGGTCCCGGTTAGCCGGGAACTTTTCTCAAAAATCTCGAAGAACATCGGAATGATCATCATCATCAAAACGAATAACGAGAACGATGACCTAAAGTTACGTCTTACCCGATTTACGCTGTTTTAGGGGAACGGAATGGGACTATGCCTTATGGCAGAGAGGTTGAGCTTTGCATCCCTCTCGTTTCCCATTCTCCTTGAACCAAGTGCAGTGTGAATCCGCTTCGGACCTGGCGTTTCTGCGTAAAGTAGTTCGCTCGGGTCTGACGCTAGTTGCTGTTAGCTGATGACCCATCAGGAAAACCCTAATTCCGGTCGATCCTAAGTGGGAACGGCCAGGATACTTCCGCTACGTGGCAGACGCGGAAAGACCTAGATCGCAAAACCGGTAACATTCCACGGGAGTGCCGGGCGGAGCTTTCTAGACATCCTTTCCGATGGACTGCTAAGACGTGTCTTGGATGATACTAGGGGACACGTTACAGTCTCCGGCTCGAGTTGGCAGATTCGATCTTCTAGGGGGAGGGGGTGGGCCCCATATCTACTTGTCTCGACCCGTAGCTGGCGCTTCTGACTCCATGCGACAAGTGTGTGTCCATGTAGCTTGGGCGAGTAATGAAGCCCTCTGGAGATATGTGTAGGAAGTGCTCTCGGTAGAAAGCCTTTTTTGTCCCTAGGTCTTCTGTAGGAGTCACCCATGTCTTCACTGTGTGTAGCTGAATGATGTCCATTCTGATGATATGGTTCACCTCCTCCCAGCTAGGTGGGGGCAATCTAGGTTGTATTGTAGTAGGGGGAGGTGGTCCATGTGTAGGCCATGTGGCCGTAGTTAGGTCTCTGTTTGGATATACTAGCATTCAATGTCCCCTTGTAGTGCCAGCTGTTTGGACGACTCCAGCGCGAGTCTGGGGTACCGATGTCGGGGCAAGTTCCATAGTCGGTGCAAGAAGGCCATTGTTTGGAAGAGGGCCAAGAAGGCCATTGTTTGGAAGAGGGCCTCAGCTATGATGGGCGGTGCCCCCATCTTTGCTATGATGATCTCGTGTGGCACAGAGGGCTTGCTCCGGATCATCCGTGATATCATAAGTACCAGGGGTCTCTCCATTTGCTTCTCCCTCATAGGTGGCTTCCTCCTGAGGTAGTGGCTGGTCTTGTGTGCCCCTCCTCGTGTGGTAGATACTGGATCCCCATATGGGAGCCCCGTACAAGAGTGCTCGTGTGGCTAGAGTGTCAAATAGCCAGAGCTTTGTACGGGGCTCTTGGAATTGTATGCGAGCGCATTGGTTCTCCATGGATCCGAGGGATGCACAGCCTCGTGTCAATCTATCTTCTACTGCCTTTCTCAAAGTGAATCTCGGTCTTGAAAATGTAATCCCTAGATAGACGTATCTTTGGACCACTTTCCCACTGTATGTGAAGGGGGGTACTGACCGTTGAATCCATTGGGTTGAAGTGTTGAACACCATGACCTTGGTCTTTCCCAGGTTGACGATGAGGTCTTTATCTTGGCAGAAGGCCCGTAGTGCCTCCAATTGGCGTTGTAGCCCTTTGGGCATGCTGGAGATGATAACTATGTCGTCCACATATAGTAAGATGGGTATCAGTATCCCTCCTAGGCTAGATCCCTCCCCTCCCAATCTATCCATGTACTCTGATATCTCATCAATGTAGAGACCAAATAAAGCAGGTGAGAGTGGGCATCCCTATTTAACTCCAATGGTGCTTGTTATCTCCTTTGACAGCCCCCTTGGTGTTTGGACTCAGTCTGTGACCGATTTGTATAGTGCCAGTATCCCCCAACACATTTCGGGCGGCACCTCTAGTTCTTGTAGTCTCTACATGAGCCTAGCTCGTGGTACCGTGTCGAAGGCCTTGCGGAAGTCCACAAAGCAGCAGTATACCCGCCTCCCGTATGCCTTGCCCTCCTCTATAATGGCTCTAAGTGTGAGGATATGGTCAAGAGTGGAGTACCCCCTCTTGAACCTTGCTTGTCTAGTCGCCCGATGTTGGTGTTGCTCTGCCCACTTGCTCAGCTCATGGTCCAGGATAGATCCATAGAGCTTGGCTAGTACATGGCCAACCATGACTGTTCGGTAGTTTGTGGGGGCCATGTGATCTCTAGTCTTCAGGATAGGTATTATGGTGTTGGCTGACCAGCTGACAGGGAAGCCCTCGCATAAGGCTTTGTTAGACATGCGGGCTAGAGGGGGTGCAAGTACGTCCTGCATGGGTCAGGTGCTCTGCTACTAAGCCTTCATGGTCTTGGGCTCAGCCATTCTGTAGTTTGTCAATGGTGTCTTGAACCCGCTCCGTGCTAAGGAATGTAGATGACTTGGGTCTGCTCCCTAATGGTTGGGGCAGCGGGGGCTGCTCCGGTATTTGGTATAGTGAGGTCGCATATGCATGCCATGTGTCTGGGAAGGTAATGGGTGTCTGAGCAAGGGGCTCCTGGAATGCCTTCCATGCCTCCTTGTTGTCTTGTCCCAAGAATAGTTGGTAGGATTCGCGTTCCACTTTGGATAGGTAGGCCCGTTTCTTCCTTTGTATGAGGCAACGGAAGATTAGGTGTGCCTGTTTGTGCATGTGTACTCCCCGTGCTTCATCCTGTTGAGGACAGAGCCGGGTTTCCGTGCACTCTGCGTCGTACCAGCTATTCTGTGGGACATTCTTGTCCAGAGGGAAGGGACGGGGGGATGTGTGGGGGAAGTACTTGGCCGCCGAGGTGTGGAGTGTTCCACCAGTTGTATTGTGATCTCCTCTGAGGGTGAGTAGGGGTTCATTTGCTGCAGGCTCCAATAGAGTTGGTCGGAATAAGTGCTCATAGTTAACTTGGTGAAGTGGTACCTGGGGAATCTTGGGAGTCTGCTTGCTGGGGGGGTTGGGTCATATCTACAGGCGATGTCAAACTGCAGGTAGGCATGGTCGGCGGCCACTGCGAGCAGGAGCAGGCGGGGTGATATTCTGAAGGCCTGGATGTCAGAGATAAGTGATAGGGGCCCGAGTATGTAATCCACTGTGCTTGCTCCCAGTTCGTGTGTAGGTGTTCCTGGTGCCTCTCGTTTGTTGCAATTAGCCGCATGCTTGTGGGAGGAGCAGAGCAGAGCAGAGAGGGAGAGAGAGGAGCAGAGCAGAGCAAGATTCAGAATTCAGAATTCAGGATGTTTTAGGGAAGGAGGACGATTGCAGCTTGCCTTGTCTTTTTGTGTGCTGAGATCCGACAGCAGTCCAGACTTTGCCCTTTGCAACATTACAAGTACCAGTCCTGTTATATGTGTAGCTGTCCTACATAAGGGAAACTGTAAATTCAATCCCAGCAGGGCAGCATACCCTTGTATGGCAGGCGCAACAAAGTAGACAGATTCGTCGACTTGGAGCATAGAGAAAGAGATAGACAGAGTTCCAACAGGTGGAAGAATTATGGTGGACAATAGTTGAATAGTGAGGTCTTGCACCATGCAAGAGCTCAACAGGGTCTTCATAGATCAGGTGGTGGATGCCTTGGGGCCTGATTCCAACGATGTCACCTGGTGCTGATGTTGTGCAATCCCCCATTGAATGCAGTAAAGATGTCTTTGATGCAGCAAGCATAACCATGATGATGGTATGGCTGATTCTCTAGCTCCTCCACAATCCGAGCATGGTGCTTGTTCTTACGCATAGATGGCCTCCGTGGTTGATAAGTCCCAAGATTTGGATTGGGGAACATCTCTTGGAATCTCCCAATAGGCTGTTAGGTGAATATGTTCAACACAACCATGAATCCTTTCTAGTCTAGGACAAAGAGGATTGTTTTGGATGCTACCATGGATATTAAGACTGTATTGCACTCTTTTTTAGCCCTCTATGAAAGAGAGATCATCCTCTTTTTCACTGGTAGGATTCCGGTGCTCGCTTGGATCTACCGATTGTTAAACTCCATTTTGCAGGTGATGAGAAGGTCCACTAGGTAATTGCATGGAGGCAAACTGTGGAACCAACTCATCGACACTTGGTAATTGGTTGGGTGGGATGGGTGAGAGATTAAATGAGTTGGTTGATGCAGTTGTTGGAAGTTCTTTCCATTAATTGCATTGAAGAAGATTCTTCACCTACTTCAAAACGACCTTGAGAAGGAAAATTTGAAGAAAAAGAAGGGAGAGAACTTATAGGTGTTTTAGTTAATCTTTAGAATCCCTTGGAGTTCGAGTCTGTTAGATGGGACATGAAAGCGGATAGGTGTTGGTTGACTGCTAGAGCTCTTGGCCATCATGGAGAGTTGTACTGATGGTGGGATCCTACTCCTCAACAGCTAAGATGGTGTGACTTTGTGGGACTCACTGGCTGCCGTGGTGGCAGCTTGCTTCTAATCCTCCTCGTCATATGAGAATGGTAGATCGATGTTAGCTAGCACATGCATCTAGTATCACTTGTGCATCTTCTCCATACTATTGGAGAAATATGGATAACCACCTGTTATATAGAGTCAGATGTGCTATTGACTAATTGAAGACCTGTTCAACTAGAGATTGAGATAGGAGATATCCGCCTAGACGAGTTTATTTACTAGATATGTCAATTGGAGCCAGCAACAAAGGAGCACTAGGTTTGTTGCAGCCTAGCATTCTAAGAGATTCGAGGCTGATTTCATTGTCCATTTTGGGATGGATTCGGGCCATTGTTGAGGATTATGGATTGTACTAACAAACGATGCTTGGATCTCTCTTTCCTTTAGATATGGTGGCTTAGAGAGATACTATTTAGGAGCAAAGCACTAGGCCACCACTGCCTACCCAAGGGCAGCTTATAGATTTTTTCATTTGGAGCATCTAGGATTCCTCAAAGTAGTTCTAGTCTCACTCTACACTTGGTAGGAGTATTGTGGAGACTCGGACATGGCCATAGTCACATCTGATGTCCACATGAGGGGTAGTGATTTGATCTAGTGGCCCAACTTGGTCGATTTACACATCTAGACCTCGACAAAGGTGGTGACGACACATGTAGAGAACTCATATCCCTTGATCTTTTCACCCATTACTATACTGGTTAGGGTCATTGTAGTTAGAGTATATAGTTTTTGTTTTCTCTTTTATAGTTCATATACACTCAACACTTTATTGGAGAGTTGTAACGCCACAGTTTTTTAGTTGTAACTGTTGGTCTCATAGATCATTTGGTCTCTTGTAGACATTAATAAAGCATTTCATTTCATTTCTCTTTCTCTCTCCCCTTTTCTCTCCTTGACTTTGAGTGTGCGCTACATGTATTTGTGTGCGTGCGTGTGCGCGTGTGTGTGTGTATAGCACCTCCCTCCTGTTACTCTCCTAGCCCTACCCTATAGCACCTCACCTGTGCCTCTCTCCCCACCCCACCTTGCAACACCGTCAACTCCCTTTATCCTGTCTTGTCGTGCAGTACCTTGCCTTGGCTCTACCCTCCCACCCTTGCCTTTAGCTTCCCTTGTCTTGCCCGTCTTGCAGCACCCTACCTCGACCTTGCCCTTACTTGAATCCGCCTTTAGTTCCACCTTTGTTGCCCCACTCTACGGCACCATACTCTACTCTTGCCCCACCTTGTAGCACCTTGTCCCCTGACTTGGACCCATCCCTAGACTCTGATCCACTTCACATTTATTTGGGACTGTCCTGTTTTCTCGCTTTGCCTCTAGATTAGGTTTGCATCATTGCTAAAACCATGGATCTACAAAGTTGAAAAGGGGGGGGGGGGGGGGTGTGTGTGGAAGAGAAAAACAAACAAAGTAAATAGAGAAACTAAAATCACTACAAACAAATGGTAAGCATGGATGCAAAGCTAGACAAACTAGAGAAAGTGTTGAGAACGCTAATTAGTAATACGAAAAAAACCCTGGACAATAGCATTTAATCAATTGCAGCATAGCCTAGTAGACAAGAAAACAAAACTTGAAAGTGAATACGAAGAATGAAGGAATGAGAAACCAGTGCTACTAATGGAAATCCAATAATTAAGGGACGAGATTATGACATTGAAAAGCAGTGGACATGAAACTACCCTTCCTCCTCAGATAAAATGGTAAATAATCTGATTAAGTACTAATTACAACAAGCACAATATTCACGAAATTAAAAGATGCACACTTTACCACTTTAATCTTGGACATTGGACACCTTGTTGGCCCCAAAATCGGTATCCTTTTTGTAGTATTTTTTAATCTTATATTGCAAATAGAAGTACAATGGAGATCCTCTGATCTCCTTTGCTAATCCAAGTGCCTCTTGCTATAAAAAATGACCAGCAAGGCTCCAAATCAATTTGCTAGTTGGTTTGCTTGGGGATTGGTCTTCACCTTGCTCCGTAAAAGACAAATTTAGCTCCAAATCTGATACTAATTGGCTGGCCTCTTGAATCTCTGTGAGAATCCTCGATTTCAGCTACTAGAATTCAAGTCATGGGCCCTTAATTCAGAGCATGCATCGCAAGGTGGCTCTCAAACCCTAATTTCTGTCGTAAATTAGGGTTTACTGTAGAGATTGATTGAAATCTCTTTCTTTGATGGCTCAAACTGCTAGAAAATGCTAAGATAACTTGAGAGATGGCTCGGGGATGAGAAAGAATGCTATAGAGAGAGTAAATTTAGAGTTTCATAACGAGAAATGTTGCAAAGCTATTGTTGCACTGTTGAAACAGTCATGGAAGCTGTCAGCTACAGCTTAGTACCACTAGAAAGACTGCTGCCCCCTTTTGTATGTTGTCATTTGCACCAGAAGGACCTTGGGCTATTGCCACCTGCTCCTTGAGGGCTCCAAACTACTATCACATGCTATAGGACTAATCCTTGGTGGTTGCAAATCACATCGGCAGTCTCTCATTGGTCTCTAACAACCTTCTTCTCTCTCACAATGGTTGGAATAGACTTTCACTAGCCTCTAAATACATTTTCCCTACTTGTATACACAAGTTTTTTCGAGTGGTAGCCTTGTAAACGCATTTTCCAGCATTATACAGCTTATTAAATTAATATTCAGAATTTTAATTCTGAAAATTAATTTAATAATTATTCTAGTACTCACAAAGTTAATTCCACCAGCCAATAATTAAATTAGCTAAGCCAATTTGTCTTCCAAGTGTCCCAGAGCAATTATTGATCTTAGAGTCGCATTAATTACTTAATTAATGCCTAGTCTCTAATATCACCATTGACGTTAGTGGGCAATAAATTGGTCTAGGTCCAAATCATACACTGGTATCACCCTAGGCATAACTTATTACAAGTTTTGTCTTTGGCACCAACTGATATCTCTCGGGTCTTGGGTCCCACATTGTGAAATAATTAACTTGCACCTCACATGTGAAAGTGACATTAGCATGTTTGATTAACTTTTAATCAAATGCTAAGCAAAGCGATAAAATTTCACATCCTTGTGATAGGACCATAGGAAAGGGAGATCCTAGAGGACATTATCACTGCCATAAAGGAGGAAATAACCAAGGCTGTAGACGTTAAGTTTGAGGCTATGCAACAAGGATGGGTAGGGGTCATGATGTAGACCCAGAGATATAGCATTCCTATGTAGAGAGACTACTCAATGTACCACACTATCTGCCAATTCTTGACCTACCAGCGGCTTGCTCTATTATATTTGCCTTCTTCACTCACAATATGGTGAGGACAATGATAGAGCACCTACATCATGGAGGATCGATGGATCACACGGATATATAGGGTAAGCACTTCATTTATGTAGTGGATATTTTGGCTCCTCTGCTTGCTTGTATCTTTAATACGGCTCTAGTTGAAAGCTTACTAGATGAGTGGACCATGCATACCATTGTGCCTATCCATAAGTTAGGAGATCCCCTAGATCGAGGCAACTACAGAACCATCATGGTGGATCGCATGTTGGCAAAGATGTATGGAGCACTGACGGAGGTAGAGCTTAGTATATATGTAGAGAGAGGGAGATTGAGAGCAGTAGGACAGACTGGTTTCACGCAGGGATTCTCTACACTTGATGACAACTTCACCTTGAGGAGCATGATTGAGCAAGCAAAAGTGAAGAAGATCAGACTTTATTGCTGCTTTGGTGGATTTCCGCAAAGCCTTTGATACAATTGTATGAGATACATTTCTATAGGGGATGCAAACTCTGAGGATCCCTTCTCGCATGATTTGAGGGATCCATGCATTGTATGAGAGGGTGGTAGGCTGAGTGAGGTGCTTAGGAGGGCTTTCAAACATGAACTCTAGCATCTTGAGAGTAAACCAGGGATATCCCCTCTCCTCTACACTCTTTGAATGAGGTAGATGATCGCATCACATGAGGAGGAGGTGATGGGGTGGAGATAGCACGTATATTGGTCTCTGTTATGGTTAATGCTGATGATATTGTTGTGGTGTTTGAGTCATAGGAGGGTCTATAGTGACATCTTCATGTACTTCATAAATTTTTCACACAACATTGATTGGTGGGGTTAATCTTGGGAAAACCAAGATCCTGACATTCCACACATCAGCCCTACTAAGAAGTTCAGTTTTCACCCTAGGAGGAAGGTAGGTGGACGTTGTGAATTTGTATGTCTATGTAGAGGTCACATTCGTTGCATCCCCTTGGAGATTCACTATGGTAGAGGTAGCTAGAGATCGACTCACATGAGGATACACAACATTGGCAATGATGGAGCGACTACCATGAGGCACACTTCTAGGAGCCTCGCATATGGAGGTGGCTATTTGACACATTGGTCACACTTGCCATAATGTAAGGTGCACTTGTTTGGACCCTTGGCTTGGCTACATACCTATGGATATATATTGAGAGACCACAAATCATGTTTTCATGGGTGATCTTCATAAAATCATCAGTACCACATGAGATCATGAGAGCTGAGTTTGTTGCACCCCCCCATGATGATGGAGGCCCTTTTTAAGACCACTAGCTTCATACATAGAGTATGTGGCATGCATCCAGATAGACTACCTAGGAGAGATTTCGAGGCCTATAGGCAACTAGCTGAGGGAGGACATGAGACTTCATGGCATGCATAAGTTGAGCAATGCTCACAAGATACTGGATTGACATGGACCACCTCCGCCTCACGTCCCGACACACAATCCCCCCCCTCCCCCCCTAGGTCTTTTAGTATTATCTTGACTCTCCTTGAGAGGAGCTTAGTTATGTTGAGCTAAAATAAGCATTACATGCTAAATTGGCCTCTTGAACAGCCCCAAAAATGCTTAATTAATGAAAACCCTAAAATGGGGCTGGATTTGAGAAAGTTTAAAATGGGGAGAGGTTGGAGGTTGTGAAACTTTCTATAAATAGGTAGGCTGCCCTCTATTCAGCTCAATTACGTTTTTGCAGGTTTCAAGCCCTCTAGTTTCGCTGTCCAAACCCCTTTCACAGGGGACATCTCACCTGAGCCTGTGCGATCTTGTTTACACCCCCGTTTGCAGCCTTCATTGTGCAGTCCACGCCTTTCACAGCTGCTGTCCATCCTCTACTACTGCTGCTGTTAAGTGTTCACTGATTTGCTGCTGCCAGCTCCCATGTGGCACATCTACTGCTGCATTTGTACTTGCTGGTTGCTGCCCTGCCTAGACGACTGTAGAATTTCCTGTGTTTGCTGCAGCAGGCTGCCACTTCAACATCCTGATCTGCATTTTTCTGCAGGCTACCGTACAAGCTGCCACGCCATCAAACAACTGACTGCTGTGTTTTCTGTTTTTCTCTCTCCTTTGTGGGTCTAGCACATCATTTGCTGTGTTTGCTACTGTCTGACATCTTGGAGACTGTCTTGCTGCGATTCGGGATCCATTAGGAGTATGATACACTCTCTAGCTCATTATCTCTACCTCGGTCTTGGAGACATGAGGGTTTGCAGTACAATTTTCATTCTCTCCACTGCTTTTGGCTGCATGAGCATTGTATATTTAGTATCCATTCATTCATTGAGTTTTTCACTGTGTTCATTGTCTTTTAGTTAGTCTAGCCTTGATTGTGTTCTATTGAGTTTATGCTTTGTTGTACAATTTCATTTATGTTTTTGCATTAGGCTATTCTCCACATGGTATGAGAGCAAGGTTCTCTTTGACAGAACCTCAAGCCTTTGATCTGAAAGCCCTTCGTAAGAAGCAAGAACAACAGGAGGACAAGATGACCTTGAACATATCTTTACCATATCATCGTGATGCTCTTGAGCCGAGCACATTGAGATACGTGGTGGAGTGGACCTCACAGCTTGGTCCTTTCACTTCCGACATGGCCAAGGAGTCTTCGGACTACCATGGAGTCCATAGACCATATGAGATCTTGCGAGCCGAATAGGATTTCATCCACATGTATTGAGCTGAATAATAGATCAAAGGTAATTTTGAATTTTTCCCTTTAGATTGAGTGCAATAGTCTAATTATTTTGTAGGAAGGATGGAAGCTCTATAGAGGATTGGCCATCGTAACATGGAAACTGCCATAGAGTATAAACCATATTCCTCTCTACCACCATGATCTCCATCTCTATCTATTTCATCTCTTCCATAAACATCTTCACCTTCATTCACTCTTAGGTTAGGTATGCAAATTGCTTTTTGGCGGATGAGGACAACATGATTTTTCATAGGAGTTGGGAATTGAATGCACGGATCCATGCTCACAGCCGTGAGGTTTAGCCAACCGAGCTATGCTCTTGACCTCAATACTTAATATTTTGAATTTACTCTCTCTTTTCTACACGATATTGGTGATGATCAGGATAAAGGAACTCTTCATACCAAGTATTGGTTCATAAGCCCTGAAGAGGATAGATTTCTTGATTTGAACTCAAGAAAAGGTAAGCATAAGTTGCATGATTTATTGGTGAGTGCTCCTTTATCTTTTCCTTCAGCTTTTACATCTCATGGTCAATGTGATTTTGATGAATCATCTTTTTGATCATTTGCATCTAATGGACAAAAGCAATCTAATTCATTTCCTACATCTACACCAATTGCAAAATTATTTAATCTCCCACCCATCACATCCACTAGTTTCATTGCACTTTCCTTTCAACCTCGATTAAGTGCGCCTTTCATATCTTCACACATCACATTGGGGGAACCTTTATCCTTACACACAAGATTTATAACCTCATCTTTTCCTCAGCTGGATGGTGTCTCCATGATGGAGGTTCATCCTCTCGTCCATAAACTTTTGGGCTTTTCACAGCTTGGGAATGCCATCTAGTCATTATCAATGTGGATCAATTAGTACCACATTTTGCCTCCATGCCATTACCTAGTGGGCCTTTTGGTGATTTTCTTCTGCCGGAATGGATAGTTGGACAGGGCTTACATATCCCGGTGTTTGCTCCTCCATTGGCACTTTATGAAAATATTCATGTTCCAATGCCTTCACATCAATGGAAGCCATTGGATATTTTTAGCTTATCCTCCTTCATGGTCAGCTTATCCTTCTTATTTCACTCATTTGACATCTCATTGTTCTTCCTCCTTATCAGTTAGACATACCTTAATGATAAGACTCGTTTTAATGGGTCGAATTTTACTACTTGGTCAAACTTGATGAGACATGTCCTTGACTCACACAACCTATGGGATATTGTGTAAAGGTTGGAATCCCAACCTGATCCTGCACTTATTCCATACAATGTTGTCTGCTCATGGAAGGCTAAAAATGCCTCCGATACTATTGGGATGATGCAAGGTCTATTACTTGAACTTCATTTAATGCTTTAGCATTTTGGCTTAGCATCGGAGTATTGGGTATACTTGAGTGACCGGTATGTGGCTCGAGATAGGACCTGTTGCATCAATTTGGATCATGAGCTCCAAAACTTTAGAATCACTGATTGGAATGACTTGAAAATCAAGTTGGTGGAGTATTGATGTCTTTTCGTTGAGTTCTCTAGCATCTAAGCGTTGGGCGCACTTGATTAATTGCTATGTGGCTTGGGATAAGACTTGTCGCATCAATTTGGATCATGAGCTCCAAAACTTTAGAATCATTGACTGGGATGACTTGAAAGTCAAGTTGCCTGAGTATTGGGGCTCCTAAGTTCTTTGATGATTAGGTCACAGTGTTTCTTAACAAGATGCCAAGGGAATAGTAGCATTTTTTGCAGTAAATGATCTCATAGTCCATGTTGCTCACATTCAATGTGTCAGCTATTGCCTTATGCTTGGTTGTTTGGTCAATTTCATACTATGAACTTTACAAAGGGGACTCTCAGTGTTTTTTCTAAGGAAAGGCAGCAAGGGAGGGTTTAAAAAAGTCAAAACTCCAATTAAAATAAAAAATAAAATCAAAGCTAGAATCAAAATCAAGATAGTGAGACCCAAGGAAACTCCTAGTCATCTCTTACACCTGAGTGGTAGAATTTACTTAAGAAAATTTAGTATTGTAAACATTCTTAAAAGGTTGGCCACTTTAACAAGGAGGGTGGCTCAAAGGGAAGAGACACAACACTAAAAGCTAAGACTCAGATCCTGGCCCGTCATTGGAGTAACCCTAGTAGGGGAGGCAGGGTGGTGGCAACCCTCAGTAGGAGCAGTGGTGAGGCTAGCATACCCACGTTGCCACCAGTTAGCCATTACAGTTGACAATGTTCTCAATGGAAGAGTACTTGTCTAATTGGTTTGTAGAGGCTCACATCATCTCCCTAGAGACATTTGAGGATGCGAGTCTTATCCACATCTATGAGGTGCCTTCTGATGAGGTGACTGCAAAGGCCCACTCATCACACCCATGTACATAATCTACTCCTTGGATTGAGCTACTTATCATATGACCCCCATCTAGGACATTTTCATTTTCCACGCCCTTGTAGCTCAGAGAGTGCGTATTGGGAATAACTTCTTGGTCAAGATTTAGGCTTATGGTGTCGTGCCGCTACGCGCACACCGTGTAAAAAAATCTAGAGTGTAGCTTTCTTATTGATTTAGAGAGCCAATGCCATTTTAGACATTAGTGTTAGTGTCCATGGCTAAAAAATATTAGATTTTTGGACAAGTTTTAGCCAATTTTTGATATTTTAGATATTATCTCTTGTAAAAATCCATAAAACTATAGACAACTTCTAGATTAGGATGACATGTAAAAGAAAGCATGTAGCTTTCAGCCAATTTGAGAGGATTTTATGTAAAAAGAGAGATTAACGAAATCGCGCGACGCACGATCATTGTTTTCAGGCAGTGAATAGCACTCCGAAGGGGGAGATTGAGTAATATGACAGAATTCTGACAAGGTGTGCTGGTATTTTACCCCCCTTTCGGAGCCAATCAAAGCATCAGATTGGCGATCTGAGCAGCATAGTGGAAGGTATTATTTTATACACGTTTTTGTCTATTAGAGTTGTATATTCTCATAATGCTGAAAGAAATTGACAGGCTTCATCTCTGTTAGTATTCTTCTACATTTTCTAATTCTTTTTTGGGAGTATTTTTCTACGTCTTCAATTTCTTCGAATCCCTTCTCTTCCATCTACTCCTCTCTCTGAATCTACCTTCGCCCTTCTGTCTCTTACCCCTGTGGCGGACTCTGGCACCGACACTGTGTTAGGGGAAGTTTATGCTATCATCAGAGGTGAATTCTGGAAGATATTTGGGCTGATTTGGAGCTAATATCTTTAGCCATATTCAGAGAATTAGCTATAGCATTGTTCTTTTAATTCATTTCTTACTCTATAGAAGACATATTGTTAAAATATACGAGTATTATGTGTTTCTTTGGCAGGGAAATGTTTGTAGATCATTCATAGATGCTTTGAGTTGAATTAAGAGGAGCTTTTTATCTTATTTCTTGGCTGTGGTAACTTATCCTTATCAAGAACTCAATTTGAAGCTCTCTTGAAGCAAGTCTCTTTGCCCTGCAAGCCTTGTAATTGACTCGTAAGCTTTTGTCTCTAACAGTCTATATTGAATGTAATGATGGAAAGTTGATTCATGCTATGGCATCATGTATGAATGATGGAATGTAGAGTTGTTTATGATACATGACAGCATATTGTACTTGATTTTATAATTGTTGATTGCTCTTACAGTTAAGAAAACAAGCTTGATTTGAGTTAGAACTTATGATATAATATTCTTGTGATCTTTGCTAAGAATATGCAGTTGGAAGCTCTAGTCAACATCTTCAAGAACTTGGCTTGAAACCTTCAATCCCTTCTTTTATATCTACCATCTCTGGAGTCTAAGCTCTTGAATCCCCATACATTCTTCTTTTGCAAACCCTTGTCATTGACCATGAAGTACCTCTTGAACCTTTAAACATTCACTGTAATCTACTTATCTCTTGAAGACACATCTCTATCTATCTTGTCTAGTTTTCTTGTCAAACCCCTGTGGTGACCTTCAACCCTACACGTTGCGATATTGGTGACTCCGACGTGAAGGTCGGTGTAAGAGAACTCCAAGATGGGGGATTCTTCAGGAGATACTCTACAACAATTGGTGCACATACTGTAGTAGACTCAGTAACAACAAATTCAAATGTTACAACAACAACAACAAAGGCAAGATGAAGAGAAGATTGATTCCACAGCTAATAAGGTCGTAGAGGAAGTTGGGCGGAAATTAAAATAATTTAATGGTCAAAATGTCTTTGTTTTCATTCACTTGTATGTTGAGAAAATGCTTTTCTTTGGTATACTGCAACATGCATGGAGTCGCTATTTTGCCAGACTAGCCAAGCATGATCTTCAAGAAAGAATCGATGGTCTTTTTCAGCGAGATGCGGATTGGGCTGCATTCAAAAAAGCCCTACGCGAAGAATTTTTCTTAGAAGACTCTGGCGTAATGATGAATAAAAGTTTCACTGATTGGGTTGAGAAATCCAACAAAGGTTTAGCTGCAACCGCTTTATACTCTGAATTTGAAAGTAAATTTGGACAACTTGATGCTGAAGACCAACAAAGTATGGAAGGTTAGAAGATTGAATTATTTCTTAAGGCTAATGATTCCATTTTGCAAGAGAAGCTTGCTGATCGGCTGGAAGATGCTACCTCCGAATCAGGAGTCAAGACTGTATGGATAAATGTTACTAATGTAGTTAATATGATTGCTCGAAGAGAGCGGATGCGACCAAGATTAGGCTCTACTTCAACTTTAACAACTTCATTGATGGAGCTTGCTCCACCTTCAAAATCCCCTATTCCTTTGACTAATCAATCAACCCTTTCTTCTTCTGTTCCTTCTAAAAATGATGTCATAGATGAATTCATTAAAAGCATGTGTGACCTTCGTCTGAATCTTACAGAAATTAGTTCCAAGGTGGAGAAGCTGGATGTCAAAGTTGAAGAACAAGGATGTTCATAAACTCAAAGACCCATGAGAGAAGGCTTTAAGAGGCGCTGTATTTGATGTAACAGCCAACAACATAACAAGAGGGAGTGTTCTACCTTCCGTGAGGGTGAAGTACAGAAGCTTGTCTTTTGGAAAGACGGAAAAATTCATGCAGCTGAAACTGGTCTTTCACTGGAGCCAAATTTTGGCAATGGTGGAATGAAGAAAAGATTAGAAGATTTAGTTGTAAAGAATGCCTACGCAGCAATTGATGCAGCTACCTATGGGTTGCAAATTGAACCAACTAAATCAAATTTAAAAGCATGTAAAGCTAATGTGCAATCTAAAGTATGGATGTGTCACGAGAACGTGAAAATTTGATGCTTTGCTTATGTTTAATTGACATTTGATTAAAGGATTAATCAAGTGTGCAATTAAAAGATGCACATGTGTTGCACATGTGAGGTGCAAGCTACTTTTTCACAATTGAAGGCCGAAGGACCCTGTGAAAAAGATGGGTGTCAAAGGCAAAAGTTGTAACAAGTTACACTTGTTAGATTCTAGGTGAATTTTGGTGTAAGTTTGTCCCTAGGACCATTAATTGGCCATTAAGTCTCAGTGGCGATACTAGGGACTAGGCATTAATTAATGGATTAATGCTTGTCCAAGGGTCAATTAATGCATGGGACCACTTTGGGTTGCAAATGGCCTAGCCAATTAATTTTTGGATAGGCAAGGTTAATTTTCTGGGCATGGATTAAGGGTTGAATTAATTTTCAGAATTAATTAATTCTGAAAACTAATTAAATGACTGGAAATTCTTGAAAATGGATTAAGAAAGCCGCCACTTGGCAAAACTTTCCTATGCAAGTGGGGGAAATGCTAAATCGGGCTGAAGGGAGAGGGAAATCTCGTTTTTTCATTTTGGAGCTATTGAAAAGAGATGTTAGATTGTTGCTGCTAGCTTTTGGGGCTAATTCTTAGCCATTGGAGACCATTTTGGTGATGGAGATTGCATATTCTTAACCTTGGGAAGCTGGCAATTGCTGCTTATGCACTTTCTTTTGAAGATCACAGTCTCTGATGCTCCTATTGTTGTTGGTGCATCCGTTTGGGGCTGGAACAGCAAGGCAGCAGCTGATTTTGATCAGTTCTTCGTGACAAATCTCAAAATTTTCTCTCTTTACATCATTCTCTCATCTCCTTCAGCCTATGCTCAGCCACTCTCAGCAATTCTCAGCCATTTGGAGGAGATTTCAGCCATTTTTTGTGGGCTGATCTATAATTTCTGCAGTAAACCCTAATTTACAGCAGAAGTTAGGGTTTAGCAGCCACCTTGGGATCCGTGCCAGAGATTGAAGGCTCAAGGGACTGAAATCAACAGCTGATAATTGAAGATTATCAAGGGATTTCAAGAGCCAGCCCATCCTGAATTTGATTTGGGGTAGCTTTTGGCCAGCCAAGGGTCAAATTGGAGAAGAAGTCCTGGGTGAAACAAGGGGCAAATGACCCAAAAGGCTTGCTGGACATTTATGACATCAAGAGTAATTGGTTAGCAAGAGGAGATTGAAGAATCTCAAGGTGTACTCCTTCCAATTGAATGAAAGTTAAAGAAATACCGCAAGGGGCGCAAATTTTGGGGCCAACAGGGTGTCTACTGTCCAAGAATGTTATGATAAAGTGTGTATTTAATTTTATGTGCATTTATTTATTGCTGTAATTAACTCTTACATCAGGTTAGCACCACCCATTCCATGAAGGAAGGCTAGTTTGAGGATGTAGGCACTAGATCAAATGAAACATGGTAAAGCAGCCAAAAAATATTTGGCTAACGCCAGTCAGTGCATTCGAGGAATAACTGGTTGGAAAGAACCGGTAGATTCTTTTTCCACCTTTGCACATTTGGCTGACGTCAATCAGAGAGAAGTCTTGATTGAAGAAAAGAGAAAAAGAGAAGATGAAGCAGGGGCTTTCTCTTTTGGCCCTTCGAAACGGATAACTAGAAGAATGGCTGAACAACCAAAGCTTGCTGAAAATATAACCCCCAGATCAAGAGATGAAAAATGCACCACAAACAAAGAAGATCGAAGGAAAAAAGAAAGGCAACCAGCCAGGCTACAAATTGCAGTCTGATATAGAATCTGCAACCGATCTCAAAAGAGTCCTACCTCAGGCGAAATTTTTGGAATTGCCAAAGGTGAATTCCATGATGTAATTATTAATGTAATCAAAAGGAAAGACAATATGTTGGTGATGAAGTTGAAATAACAGTGCATGTTTTTTTGCATGTTCTTGGAGTTTTTGTGCAGGATGAAGAGAAGCTGACTTTACAAGGAATTCATCTTGAAGCAGTTAAAGAATTAATTGCAGCAATTGAAGCTGAAGATAAAGAAAGCATGAATGCAAAAATAAAGAAGTGAAAGCTGAAAATGTAATGGTCGGCTGGTCCAAACCAGTTGGACAGTCCATCTCTCAAAAAGAAGGCCGTCTACAGCACATGTATGAGGAGGAAGAGGCTTGGTTCATTCCAAGCAGTCTACTCCCGTACGCATTGGACAAGAGCAACAACAGAGACAATCATCAAAATTGGAGAAAAAGAAACACCATGTATTGCACTCTTAGACCATGGCTCGGAGATAAATGTCATGGCAAGGAGTCTATGAAAGTAGCGGATGGCCCATAGATATTGATCAAGGTTGGCGAATGAGAGCTGCAAACAACTCTTCTGGAGAGTTATATGCTGCATGCCCGAATGTGCAGGTAACTATTGGAGACATAAAAGACAATTTTCACTTTTTTGTTCAAGACTCTTGTAGTTATCCTATCATTCTTGGGCAACCTTACATTTCTTAAGCGCGCTTGGAAACAAAAGCTCTTGATGATGGTTCTTCTTATGCTCGAATCTGAAGCAAGGATAATGAACGAGCTGTTTAATTTCTTACTATGTGTGTTAGCCATTATCGAAACAGAGATCGACTGCGTGATTATCTTGTGCCTTCTAATGTCCGAGAATTCAAGGGTTTTCAGGCTGCACTGCTATAAAAGGAGACTATGGCAATGCGTCATGTAAAAAGATTGAATCTCCTTATGCTACAGAAACTGTCTCTCTAGGAAATATGTATGTATGTACAACCAATAGTATGGGCTGTTATAAGTCTCTTTCAGCCATGACTAAAGCTGAAAGAAAATATTTATGTCATGTAAAAAGGAAGCTGAAAACTTATGACACGATGGCTAAAAATGAAGATATTTCGGACTTTTTTTTGGACTGATTACTACTGACATATTGGCTGAAATATATGTAGCTGCTCATACAGAAAATCAGGCTGAAAATCAGTCCATAGAAGTATGTACATTGGATTTTTAGCAAACAATTCAAGAATTTGTTGAGCAGGAAGACATTGGTTTACTCAACAATGCTGAAGTGCAAGTGGAGACAAAATACAAGACGGTGGATAAGAAAGTCAAGCCTGTGGCAGTTCCACTTCTCCCTGAAAGTGAAGGGCTAGCTAATAGAGCAGCAAATCAGCCAAGTCTTTGTGATCCTTTCAACATTGGTGACAAGTTCACATTTGAAAGTATAAAAGAGCTTAAAATAGGTGAAAATTCTTTCCTTTCGCTAGCTGAAAAACACTCTTTTATGGACATGCTAATGAAACATGGAAAAGCTTTTGCATTTCAACCAAGTGAAATAGGCTATGTGGATCCAAATATTGTGGCTCCTATGGTTATTTTTATGGTCCCACATGTGCCTTGGAACCTCAAGCCAATTCCCGTTCCAAGGGCGCATTCGCTCAAATTATTGGAATTTCTAAATGAGAAGATCAGAATGAAGATTTTAGAACCTTCTTCAGCACCTTACTTAAATCGATGGTTTACCGTACCCAAGAAAAATGGATCTTTACGATTCATTCAAGATCTATAGCCTGTTAATTGTGTCACAATCCGAAATGTTGGTTCGGGTCCAATTGTTGATGAGTTTGCTGAAGCTTTTGCAGGTAGAGCAATTTATTCATTGGGCGACCTATATTTAGGATATGACCAATTTCAGCTTTCATTAGAAAGCCGAGACATTACCACAATGAAGATACCTCTTGGATTGGTCCACATGTGCACCCTACCACAAGGTGCAACAAACTCTGTAGTCCATATGATGAATGCCATGCACAAAGTCTTAAGAGACTTTATTCCACAACTTACTCTTCCATTTCTTGATGATGTACCTATCAAGGGATGTGAAGTTAATGAAAAGAATGAGGAGCTTGACGAAGATGGCTGCATGACATTTGTAGTTAACCATATTCATGATTGTGACAGAATTTTAACAAGGCTAGAAGAGATACATCTTACCCTTCCTGGAGCTAAGTCGATTTTTGGAGGAGTAGAAGTCCTAGTGATTGGATATTTGTGTGGCCCCTATGGACGTAAATCTTCACCAATCGAGATAGATGTCATCAACAGAATTCAAGAAAAATGCACAAATATCTCAGAGGTGAGAAGATTTCTTGGCGCAGTGGATACCACATTTTGCTCATGTCACTGAAAATCTTTATCAATCATTAAGAAAAGGCCAAAGATTCTCTTGGGAGAAAGAGCATACTCTCACTGTATGCAAACTAAAGAAGAAGTTAATTTCAGCCCCTACTCTCAAAAGGTCTGATTATTCAAATAGTCAACCCATCATCCTTATTGTGGATACAAGTCCCGTTGGGATAGGATGGGTTGTTGGCCAACAAGACCTTGAAGGTAACAGGTATGCAATTCGTTTTGGAGAAAAGGTTCTCAATGAACATCAAAGAAGGTATGCACAAGTAAAAAGGGAATTGTGGGGAGTTGTAACAGCATTAAAGTGTGATCATGAATACTTTATAGGTGCTTCCATAGTGGTAGAAACTAATTGTCTTCCACTCTTGGGCATGATTGCCAACTGCTCTACACCTGACATTGCTATGCTAAGATGGATTGTATATATTAAATCTCTCAATCTCGAATTAAAGCGTATTGCAGGAAAGGCGAATCTAGTTGGTGACATGCTATCACGTGTAAGATATGACAATGAAGAAGAGCTTATGGAAGAAGATGAAGATGAAGAATCTATACTTGCTGAATTTCATTCTATGGCTGCTAAAATTGCATTTTCAGTTGTTGCATATACAAACCCAAAGCTGAATCTTGTAGGTGAAGCTAATCTTTTTAATGGTATAGCATTAAGTACAGTAAGAACAGGAAAAGGTACTGCTGTAAATTAGCATACAGCAACAAAGATCAAAGATTTATCTATGGAAGAAGGGTGGTCAACTAGAAGCCAGTATGCTCATTGCATTGCTCAAGTTCTAGTTTATTTCCTTGAAGAAGATTATGAAGAAAATTGGCTGAAGATTGGCCAATATTTGAGCACAATGAAGAAGGAGAAGTCTTGGTTTGATGAAGAGTTCAAGCATATTAAGAGTAAACCTTTTGGCTTTTTTTAAAAAGAAGGGCATCTATGGAAGTACGCAAAGAAGAAGAAATGAGCACTTGTTCGAGTTTTAGGTAACAAAAGATTGCATCAACAGGTAATGAAGGAATTTCATGAAAGCCTGTGGACTGGCCATAGAGGCATATGGGGAACCTTTAGTAAAGTCAAAGAGAAATACTAGTGGCAAAACATGTATCGGGACATAGCACATTTTGTTGAAACCTGTTATGTGTGTCAGATGTATTCTATGGTCAAGCATCGAGATGGGTTACGACCAACTTATCCGTTGTCTATACATTACAGATGGGTTATTGATCTTATAACTATGCCTACAGGAATATGGAATATGCGATATTTAGTGCTTGTAAGAGAGAATCTAACCAATCAAGTTGAAGGTAAAGCCTTAACAACCAAATCCACTCAAGTTGTTTGTCATTTTTTGCTTGAAGAAGTGTTTTGTAGATATGGTTGTGTGGGTAAAGTAGCTGCAAATAGAGGAGAGTTGGATGCTGATGAGGCACGCAACTTCTTTGCTCAATTGGGTATTAAGTTGGCTTTAACATCAACTTACAACCCTGAAGGAAATGGAAAGAGTGAGAGAGGGCACCAGCCTATTCTCAAAGCTCTAGCAAAGTCTTGTAGAGAAAAGATCAAAGAATGGCTTAAAATGCTACCTTTTGCATTATGGGCTGGCCGGACTACTCACAATACAGTGATTGGCTATATGCCAGCTAAACTTATACATGAATAACAACCAATTATGCCAATTGAAGAATCTATTCTCACGTGGAGCCTTCTACCTTGGGAGGAAGGCATCAGTAGAGAAGAGTTGCTGACTTTGGATATATGGCAGCTAGAAAGAAGGCTTGAAGATGTTCAATGAGAAGCTAAAGATAGCAAGACTAAAGAACAAAAGAAGATTTGATAAGCGACATCGACTTCGGCTAAGAGCAATTCAAGAAAATGATTGGGTGCTTGTCTATGACAACAGCCTAAACAATCAATACAGTGCTTCTAGGAAGATGGTAAAGCATTGATTTGGCCCGTATGTGGTAAAGGTCGTTCATGACAATGCCACATATTCATTGGCTGAATTTGATGGGACAAGCATGAAGATGCCTATAGCTGGAAAAAGAATCAAGCTTTTCAAATGAAGAGAAAGTTCAACATATGAGTTAGAAAACTTGAATGTATT
The DNA here is from genome assembly GCF_053477565.2 of Lygodium microphyllum. Classification (NCBI taxonomy): domain Eukaryota; kingdom Viridiplantae; phylum Streptophyta; class Polypodiopsida; order Schizaeales; family Lygodiaceae; genus Lygodium; species Lygodium microphyllum. The sequence goes on from NC_141144.1 coordinate 134,022,436, forward strand.
TCAAGAGCATGAAGATATAGAAGAACAAGAAGAGGTAGAAGATGAAGACATTGACATGGCAGAATATACTTCTTCTGACACTGCAGATCCGTAAGACTTTGGCACATGCCAGAGGATGTTGTTGGGTATCTCACACGCCTTACTTACGCCTACGCTCATATGGGAGTGTGCGGGTGATCACTAGGACACTGGGGCACTTTTTACTCTCGGTAGGAGAGGTTTTTTCCCCCAGATTATGTGTACTATTTTGTATGTGCTTGTGGTGCACACTTACGGGCACTTACTGTGTTCGGGTGTGAACAGCCCCTTATAACTCTAAGGTATAAGGGTTATCATTTGTACTTTCAGTTAACACTCTATTCAGTACTATTGCATTGGGTGTCGTGCTCAACTCTGTCTCTCACTCTCACACTGTCTACTGCACTTCAGCTGCACCTCGATCCTCTCCCATCTGACATTTGGTATCAGAGCTGGTCAGCAGCTCTGTTCGGTTCCCGAGGACTTGCGTCAGCACTGACAGCTCGTCAGTACCTGTCTGGTACAGCATGTGCAGCCTGTACCTTCGTCAGCAGCCACGTCACTTGCAGCTCAGTCCTGCCCGTCAACAGTCGTCCAAATCTGCAGACGTCTTCAGTCGAGGCGCAGCCTTCTCTGCCCAGCGCGCTGGTTGCAGACGCCCCCAGCGCCACCTGCCCAGCGTGTCCGTCAGACCACCGTCAGTCCACCCGTCACACGCGACTGACCTGCGCCCGCCCGTCAACGTCACGTGCAGCCCGCAAGTCTGACAACAGCCCGCCTGTCGCCGTTTTTAAACTCCACGTCAGCAGCCCGTTGCCTGCCCTGTCCACGTCGCCTGCCCTGTCCACGTCGCTGCCTTCTACGTTGGCCCGCTAGTCAACGTCCTGCCCACTTCGTCAAACGACGCCCGCCAGACCACCGTTTTGACCACACGCCAGTCTGCTCTGCACGCCCAGGTAAAATTTTCAAAAATTTTATTATTTCAGCCCAGAATAACATTCTGGAAGCGGCGGTTCACACGCAGTTGGCACAGATTTACTGGAAAAGTAAATTTCATGCAAATTTCTGACTGAATGGTCAGAAAATTTTGGGGCTTTTGTGTATTTGGAGGACAGATGCATTTAAACTGCTGATACAGTCACAGACCGACTGTTTTTGACAGAGATTTTGGCAAAATTTTGGGGATTTATTCATAACAGTGTTGCACTGCACTGTTTGCACATTGGGAAACGTGCTGTGTCTGTCTGTGACACATTGAATGCACATTTTGGGGCTTTTGTAACAGACATTTGTGACAGAAATTTTGGACAGAAAATTTTGGGGCTTTTGATGTTTTAGTGCTGCTGAGCACTAATTGCACCTTGGGAAGCGTGCATCAGTGACAGTTTTTTTGTGACAGAGTACCCTTTGCACATTAATTGCAGACTTGTGTTTGCTGCAATTTCTGGAAATTTGCAGATTTCCAGCCAGTACTGCATTGACATTGCTCTATTGCCTTTTGGGAAATAATGGCAAATCAGGGAGGAGATGTATTCACCTATGTGTCCAAGGAAGACCGATTGGATGGGAACAATTATTCCCTTTGGTCTTTTATGATGAAGAATGTATTAGTGGCAAAAAATTTGTGGGATTATGTCAGTGGAGAGGAAGCACGACCGGGAGTTGTGGCTCCCGCTACTCCTCCTCCAGGAGGACGTGCAAGAGGGCAACCTCAGCCCCCTCCACCTCACCCCGCTCAGCCACTTCCCCCAAGAACTGCAGCTCAGAAAACTTGGGATACACGGGATGCACAGGCTATGTCGCTGATTGCATTGGCAGTTCAGCGTTCTATCATTCCTCATATTCGTTCAGCAGCTTCTTCACAAGAAGCTTGGTTGATATTGGAGCAGATGTTTGCAGGAAAGAATGAGACTCGCATCTCTTTCTTGAAGAAAGAGCTAGAGACTCTAAAGATGAATGAGGGTGATTCTATGCAGGATCATCTCAACAAAATTCAGGACTTGCGGGAGCAACTCATGAATGTGGATGAGTACTACTCAGATGCGCAACTGATTTCTACGACATTGAATTCACTGGCTCCCTCTTACTTGGCTTTTCATACTGCCTTGAACCTCACTATGAGGATTTCGAAAGAGCCCATCACTTTCATTCAGCTTGTCAGTTTGCTTCTAGAGGAGGAACAAACTAGACGGAACAGTGGTGTGGATGGTATAGCCTCTGAGCAGGCTTTTATGTCAAGGCAGAAGGGTAAAAACAGCCAAGGGAAAAATGCTTCGCAGAGTTCTGGTAGTAGTAACACTTCACAGACAAGTCAGAAACAGGGGGGCACGCAAGCCAAGAAAGGAAAATGCCATTACTGCAAGAAGCCTGGCCACTACATCACTGAGTGCAGGAAGCGCATCGCCAAAGAGAAGAAGAAGGAGTCAGGGATGTCTGTTTCTGCAGCTCCTTCCACTGCTAGTGAGTCCGCGTCCTTTGTTGCAGACAGGGACTATTGTTTTTACACTTGCAGTTATGATGTCTCTTGGGCTGATAGAGCATTTAGCTCTACAGAAGATGCTGACACTTGGTTCTTTGACAGTGGTGCTTCACGGCATATCACATCTCGTAGAGATTTGTTTGCTTCTCTTGGTGCACCTCCCGTTGGGAAGTCTGTTCAGTGTGCTAATAATGCATCATACCCTGTTCGTGGTATTGGGGAGATTCAGCTTACAGCCATTGATGGCTCTATTCTCCGCCTACAGGATGCTTTGTATGTGCCTGGCATTAAGAAGAATCTGCTTTCCATTTCTTCTATGGCACGTTGTGGTTTGCAGGTCACCTTTGATGATGACCGTTGCATGGTCCGTGACAAGGAACACATGACATTGGTCTTGACAGGTTCTCTGTGTCATGGGTTATATGAGTTGGATGCTCTTTCGGTAGATCAGTCTGCATATTTGACATCCACTCTTACTCCTGCTATGTTAGAGGCAGAGTTATGGCATGCTCGTTTGGGGCATGTAAACTATGGCAGCTTGATGCTATTACAGCGTACTCAGATGTTGGATGGATTACCTCTCTTGGAGAGACCTCCTGAGCATTTATGCGAGGGTTGCATTTTGGGGAAAATGCATCGTTTCTCTTTTCCCCGTGATGTTGCTTTTAGAGCAACAGCCAGATTGCAGCTTGTGCATTCGGATGTTTGTGGGCCCATGCAGACACAGTCATTGGGTGGTTGTTACTATTTTGTAACATTTATTGATGACTTTACACGTTTGTGCTGGGTCTATTGCTTGAAAAAGAAGTCAGAAGTGTATGATGCATTTTTGGCTTTCAGTGCACTTGTGGAAACTCAGTCTGGTTGCAAGATTAAGACTCTCCGTTCGGACCGAGGGGGGGAATACATGTCCTCTATGCTGAATTCTTATTTGCAGCAGAAGGGCATTATCCATCAGTACACTACTGCATATACTCCACAGCAGAATGGGGTAGCAGAGAGGAAAAATCGATCACTCATGGAGATGGCCAGATGTATGCTGAAGGCAAAGAGTTTGCCTCATAGTTTTTGGATGGAAGCCGTCATGTGCGCTTGCCACATTTTGAACAGATGCCCTACCAAGGCCTTGAAAACCGTCACACCTTTTGAGGCTTGGCACAGCCGCAAACCTTCTGTTGGCCACTTCCGTACTTTTGGGTGTCTTGCATATGCCCATATTCCACAGGTACTTCGAAAGAAGTTGGACAACAAGGCTGTAAAATGCATCTTTATGGGATATAGCAGCGAAAGCAAAGGCTACAGACTCTATGATCCCGTGACCAAGAAGGTTTTTGTCAGCAGGGATGTTGTATTTGATGAAAAATCAGAATTATCCTTGGCTGGTTTTGATACATATCAGGCTGCCCGTGATGTCTTTGAAGGGCTGTTGCCCATCACATTTGGTGATTCAGCTGGTACTTCAGCAAATGAACCTAATGTTCAGCCAGCTGCTCCTATGGAACATGCAGTAAATCAGCACATTGCTGAAACTGAAATTCAGCAGGAACTTGTACACAATCAGGAAGCAAGACAGGTGCCTAGATGGTACACGCAGACTATGAGAGATAGTCATTTGGAAACAACCTTGGCTGGTCGTACTCGAAGGCAAACTCGACTGCATGATTCAGCACATTCCATGGAGTTTGTTATGGCAGCATGTACTCATGATAATGAGGAGCCTGAATGTTTTGAGGATGCACGACATAGTGTGCATTGGATGGCAGCCATGCAAGCTGAATTGGATTCTATTCATAAGAATCATACTTGGGATTTGGTGTCTTTGCCAGTTGGCAAGCGTGCCATTGGTACGAAATGGATCTACAAATTGAAAAGGAATGCAGATGGATCCATAGATAAGTACAAGGCACGGCTGGTAGCTAAAGGCTACGCACAGAAAAAGGGCATTGACTATGAGGAGACCTTTGCTCCTACCTCCCGTATGACGACCATTCGGTCTATGATTGCCTTGGCTGCACATTTTGGTTGGAAAGTGCATCAGCTGGATATAAAGACTGCATTCTTACATGGGGAACTTCAGGAAGAAGTGTATGTACAGCAGCCCATTGGTTTTGCAGTTGAAGGCTCAGAAAATTTAGTATGCAAGCTGAAAAAAGCTCTATATGGTTTGAAACAAGCTCCACGAGCTTGGTACGCAAAGATAGATGCCTTCTTGCTTAGTCAGGGGTTTGTAAACAACCCATCTGAGTCTACCCTTTATGTACATAAAGAGGGGGGATCCATGCTGATTTTGTGTCTATATGTAGACGACCTTTTGCTCACTGGAACACGTGCTGATCAGATTTCAGCATTCAAAAATAATTTACAGCAAACTTTTGACATGTCTGACTTGGGTATTTTGCACTATTACTTGGGCATCCAGTTTGTACATGATGCTAGAGGCATTGGATTATGTCAGTCAAGGTACATTGGGCAACTTCTTGAGAAGTTTGGCTTACAGGATTGCAAGCCAGTTTGTACACCCATGGAACCTGGGCTCAAACTGTCATTACATGATGACAGTGATTTGTTTGATATCCATACTTATGCTCCAGCAGTGGGATGTCTCATCTATCTATGCCACACTCGGCCAGACATACAGTTTGCCGTTTCAGTTTTGAGCAGGTACATGCATCAGCCTCGTATGTCGCATTGGCAAGCTGTGAAGCGTGTGTTTCGTTACTTGCAGGGTACTAGAGCTCTTGGATTGCTTTATGCCAAGGGGGGACCACTGCAGTTACATGCTTACAGTGACTCTGATTGGGCTGGTGATTTTGATACTCGTCACTCCACTAGTGGCAATTGTTTCTTTCTTGGCTCGTCATGCATTTCTTGGCTTAGCAAGAAACAATCCACTGTTGCCACGTCGTCATGTGAAGCTGAGTACAAGGCAGCCTTCACTACTGCAGTTGAGTGCGTATGGCTTAGACGCTTACTTGCTGATTTGGATGTATCTGTTACGGAACCTACTCCTTTATATACTGACAGTCAGAGTGCCATTGCAGTGGCACGGAACCCTGTGTTTCATGCTCGCACGAAACACATAGAGATTCACTACCACTTTGTCAGAGAGAGGCTACATGCAGGTGATATCAGCCTTGTCTACTGTCCTACCACCAGCAATGTGGCAGACATCTTCACCAAAGCTCTTCCACGAGACAAATTTGAAGCATTTCGCGATGCTTTGAATTTGACGCCCTTTGGTGGCGGATGATCCTTGTACACTTGATCACTCTTCACTCCAGGGGGGTTTGTTGGGTATCTCACACGCCTTACTTACGCCTACGCTCATATGGGAGTGTGCGGGTGATCACTAGGACACTGGGGCACTTTTTACTCTCGGTAGGAGAGGTTTTTTCCCCCAGATTATGTGTACTATTTTGTATGTGCTTGTGGTGCACACTTACGGGCACTTACTGTATTCGGGTGTGAACAGCCCCTTATAACTCTAAGGTATAAGGGTTATCATTTGTACTTTCAGTTAACACTCTATTCAGTACTATTGCATTGGGTGTCGTGCTCAACTCTGTCTCTCACTCTCACACTGTCTACTGCACTTCAACTGCACCTCGATCCTCTCCCATCTGACAGATGTGCAGGTTAGGAGAGGGTGGATGTCGTGCCACTACGCGCACACCGTGTAAAAAAATCTAGAGTGTGGCTTTCTTATTGATTTAGAGAGCCAATGTCATTTTAGACAAATGTCATTTTAGACATTAGTGTTAGTGTCCATGGCTCAAAAATATTAGATTTTTGGACAAGTTTTAGCCAATTTTTTATATTATCTCTTGTAAAAATCCATAAAACTGTAGATAACTTCTAGATTAGGATGATATGTAAAAGAAAGCATGTAGCTTTCAGCCAATTTGAGAGGATTTTATGTAAAAAGAGAGATTGACAAAATCGCGCGATGTGCGATCGCTATTTTCGGTCAGTGAACAGCACTCCGAAGGGGGAGATGGAGTGTTCTGACAAAATTCTGGTCAGGTATGTTGGTATTTTATCCTCGTTTCAAAGCCAATGGAAGCATCAGATTGGCGATTTGAGCAGGATAGAGAAATGTATTATTTTATACACGTTTTTGTCTATTAGAGTTATATATTCTCATAATGTTGAAAGAAACTGACAGGCTTTATCTCTGTTAGTATTCTTCTACATTTTCTATTTTTTTTTTTTGGAGTATTCTTCTACGTCTTCAATTTCTTCGAATCCCTTCTCTTCCATCTACTCCTCTCCCTAAATCTACATTCACCCTGCTGTCTCTTACCCCCGTAGCGGACTCTCGCACTGACACCGTGTTAGCGGAAGTTTATGCTATCATCAAGGGTGAATTTCGGAAGATATTTGGGCTGATTTGGAGCTGATATCTTCAGCCATATTCAGAGAATTAGGTACAGCATTGTTCTTTTGATTTATTTTTAACTCTACGTAAGATATCTTGTCAAAATATTCAAGTATTATGTGTCCCTTAGGCAGGGCAATGTTTGTAGATCATTTATAAATGCTTTGAGTTGAATTAAGAGGAGCTTTTTCTCTTATTTCTTGGCTGTGGTAACTTATCCTTATCAATAACTCAATTTGAAGCTCTCTTGAAGCAAGTCTCTTTGCCTTACAAGCCTTGTAATTGACTCATAAGCTTTTGTCCCTAACAGTCTACATTGAATGTAATCATGGAAAGTTGATTTATGCTATGGCATCATGTATGAATGATGGGATGCAGAGTTGTTTATAATACATGACAGCATATTGTACGTGATTTTATAATTGGTGATTGTTTTTACAGTCAAGAAAACAAGGTCGATTTAAGTTAGAAATTATGAGATAATACTGTTGTGATCTTTGCTAAGAACATGCAGTTGGAAGCTCTATAAACATCTTCAAAAACTTGGCTTGAAATCTTCAACCCTTCTCTTATCTCTACTATCTCCGGAGTCTAAGCTCTTGAACTTCCATACATTCTTCTCTTTCAAACCCCTGTGATTGACTGTGAAGTATCTCTTGAACCTTTAAACATTCACTGTAATCTACTTATCTCTTGAAGACACATCTCTATCTATCTTGTCCAATTTTCTTGCCAAACCCCTGTGGTGACCTTCAACCCTACACGCTGCGACAATGGTTGTGTCAATTTCATCACTAACCAAGGCCCGGATCATGCTATGTTGGATGATGTATACTATTTGTATAGCTTGGGATGAACTTGTTATTTGTTTAGTAGCTTTGCCGGTTGGGTCTAGCAATCTTGTGCATAGTGACCATAATTAAGATCCACGACTCTTAGACTGGTTTAGGGATTGCTTGTAGCAAGACACAATC